>NC_053039.3:122442476-123067476 GCF_002575655.3 Aegilops tauschii subsp. strangulata
AATGTTATTCAATATGCTAGTAAAACCCTAGTCAATGCCCAGAGAAATTATGCTACTACTGAAAAATAATTCTTAGCAGTCGTATTTGCTTGTGATAAGTTCAGACCTTATATTGTTGATTCTAAAGTAACTATTCACACGGATCATGCTGCTATTAAATATCTTATGGAAAAGAAAGATGCTAAACCTAGACTTATTAGATGGGTTCTCTTGCTACAAGAATTTGATTTGCATATTGTTGATAGAAAGGGAGCTGAGAACCCCGTTGCAGACAACTTGTCTAGGTAAGAAAATGTTCTTGATGACCCACTACCTATTGATGATAGCTTTCCTAATGAACAATTAAATGTCATAAATGCTTCTCATACTACTCCATGGTATGCTGATTATGCTAATTATATTGTTGCTAAATTTATACCACCTAGTTTCACGTACCAGCAAAAGAAAAGGTTTTTCTATGACTTGAGACATTACTTTTGGGATGACCCACATCTTTATAAAGGAGTAGATGGTGTTATTAGACGTTGTGTACCTGAGCATGAACAGGAACAGATCCTACGCAAGTGTCATTCCGAGGCTTATGGAGGACACCACGCTGGAGATAGAACTGCACATAAGGTATTGCAATCCGGTTTTTATTGGCCTACTCTCTTCAAGGATGCCCGTAAGTTTGTCTTATCTTGTGATGAATGTCAAAGAATTGGTAATATTAGTAGACGTCAAGAAATTCCTATGAACTATTCACTTGTTATTGAACCATTTGATGTTTGGGACTTTGATTATATGAGACCTTTTCCTGCCTCCAATGGGTACACACATATTTTAGTTGCTGTTGATTACGTTACTAAGTGGGTAGAAGCTATTCCAACTAGTAGTGCTGATCATAACACTTCTATTAAAATGCTTAAAGAAGTTATTTTTCTGAGGTTTGGAGTCCCTAGATATTTAATGACTGATGGTGGTTCACATTTTATTCATGGTGCTTTCCGTAAAATGCTTGCTAAATATGATGTTAATCATAGAATTGCATCTCCTTATCACCCACAGTCTAGTGGTCAAGTAGAATTGAGTAATAGAGAGCTCAAATTAATTTTGCAAAAGACTGTTAATAGATCTAGAAAGAATTGGTCCAAGAAACTTGATGATGCATTATGGGCCTATAGAACTGCATATAAAAATCCTATGGGTATGTCTCCGTATAAAATGGTTTATGGAAAAGCATGTCACTTACCTCTCGAACTAGAACATAAGGCATATTGGGCTATTAAAGAGCTCAATTATGATTTCAAACTTGCCGGTGAGAAGAGGTTATTTGACATTAGCTCACTTGATGAATGGAGAACCCAAGCCTACGAGAATGCCAAGTTGTTTAAAGAAAAACTTAAAAGATGGCATGACAAAAGAATACAAAAGCGTGAGTTTAATGTAGGTGATTATGTATTACTATACAACTCTCGTTTAAGATTTTTTGCAGGAAAACTTCTCTCTAAATGGGAGGGTCCTTACGTTATCGAGGAGGTCTATCGTTCCGGTGCCATAAAAATCAACAACTTAGAAGGCACAAATCCGAAGGTGGTGAACGGTCAAAGAATCAAACATTATATCTCAGGTAATCCCATAAATGTTGAAACCAATGTTATCGAAACCGTAACCCCAGAGGAATACATAAGGGACACTTTCCGGAATGTTTCAGACTCCGAAAAGGAATAGGCATGTGGTACGGTAAGTAAACCGACTCCAAAACAGTTCTAATGGCAATATTTCTCCGTTTTGGAATATTTAGAAAAATAGAAAAATAAGAAGTAGTCCGGGAAGGACACGAGGCCTCCACGAGGGTGGAGGGCGCGCCCCCCTGCCTCGTGGGCACCTCGTGTGCTCTCCGGACTCCGTTTTCTTGCACGATATGTATTTTGGTCGGTAAAAATTCATTATATAATCTCCCGAAGGTTTTGACCACCGTATCACGCAATTATCCTCTGTTCTTGTTTCGAGCTGTTTCTCTGACAGATCTAGATCATCATGACGTCTCCAAGCGCCCCCAAGGACAAGTTCTTCGAGAAGGTCATCAACCCCTACCTCGCGGAGGTGCTGCAACACCCTCAAACCATTGAGATGTGTGATGGGTTGCTGCACATCCGCGATGTTGAGGGACCACGGAGGACCGGAAGCGTGGAGACAAGGCTTGAAGCAATGGAGCAACAAGTTTTCAAGTGCCAGGAGATGGTGGAGTGTGGATTTGAGTCCAATCACATAATGATCACGGAGTTCACCAACAACCACAAGCTGGATGCCAAGGACATTGGGGAGGCCATCTTCAAGCTCCACGAGAAAATCGAGCACCTCCAAGCCCAAATCTATGACCTGCAAAACCAAAACTGTGAGTATGAATATAGATTCAAAAGGATGAGTTTGGCTGCAGATTTAAGGATCCCGGAGACTCGATCATCTTTCTATGATGGCGAGCCTATGCCTTGGAAGATGGACGACAAGCCTACATCATCAACAATCCCTTCACCAGCGAAGGAGATATAATCACATGGGTATGGGCACTCCCCTTGGCAACTGCCAAGCTTGGGGGAGGTGCCCCGGTATCATATCACAACCACATCTCCTTTCTTTACCGTTTTTCTTAGTTTGATCCTTTTAGTAGTATCTTGATCTAGTAGAATAAAGTTTTGGTATAATCTAGTTTTGAGTTTTGCTTTATGATCCCTTTATGTAATCGAGTCCGTGAGCTATATAATAAAGATTAGTGTTGAGTCAAGGGCTTGATTATTTTGCTATGATCTTGAGTGAATAAAAGAAAAGAGAAAATAATAAAAAGAAACAAAGAGATCATATTGATCTTATGGAGAGTAATGGCTTCACATAGAAAGAGTATGATGATTAAAAGTTGTTGGGAGTTGGCAAACATAGCTTTGGTCATCGTTGCAATTAATAGGAAGTAATAAAGAAAGAGTGGTTTCACATATAAATATACTATCTTGGACATCTTTTATGATTGTGAGCACTCACTAAAATATGACATGCTAAAGAGTTGGTGTTGGACAAGGAAGACAACGTAATGGGTTATGTTTTCTTATATCTGAGATAAAGTATATTGTCATGGATCATCCAACATGTTGAGCTTGCCTTTCCCCCTCATGCTAGCCAAACTCTTTGCACCAAGTAGAGATACTACTTGTGCTTCTGAATACCCTTAAACCAGTTTTGCCATGAGAGTCCACCATATCTACCTATGGATTGAGTAAGATCCTTCAAGTAAGTTGTCATCGGTGCAAGCAATAAAAATTGCTCTCTAAATATGTATGATTGATTGGTGTGGAGGAAATAAGCTTTATACGATCTTGTGGTGTGGAAGAAATAAAAGCGACGGACTGCATAATAAAGGTCCATATCCCAAGTGGCAATATAAAGTGACGTTCTTTCGCATTAAGATTTTGTGCATCCCACCTTGAAAGTGCATGGCAACCTCTGCTTCCCTCTGCGAAGGGCCTATCTATTATTACTATCTTCTACCTTATGCAAGAGTCATGGTGATCTTCACCTTTCCTTTTTTACATTTTATCCTTTGGCAAGCACAGGATGTTGGAAAGATCCTGATATATATATCTAATTGGATGTAAGTTAGCATGAGTTATTATTGTTGACATTACCCTTGAGGTAAATGGTTGGGAGGCGAAACTATAAGCCCCTATCTTTCTCTGTGTCCGATTAAAACTCCGTAACCACAAGTATTGCGTGAGTGTTAGCAATTATGAAAGACTAAATGATAGTTGAGTATGTGGACTTGCTAGAAAGCTCTGACATAGACTCTTTCTGATGTTATGATAAATTGCAATTGCCTCAATGACTGAGATTATAGTTTGTTAGTTCTCAATGAAATTTCTGATTCATACTTTGCATTGTGAATAGATTATTACTTGAGCATAAGAAATCATATGACAATATCTATATATGTTGCTGTTATGAGAATAATCATGATGCCCTCATGTCCGTATTTTATTTTATCGACACCTCTACCTCTAAACATGTGGACATATTTATCGTTATCGGCTTCCGCTTGAGGACAAGCGAGGTCTAAGCTTGGGGAGTTGATACGTCCATTTTGCATCATGCTTTTATATCGATATTTATTGGATTATGGGCTGTTATTACACATTATGCCACAATACTTATGCCTATTCTCTCTTATTTCACAAGGTTTACATAAGGAGGGAGAATGTCGGCAGCTGGAATTCTGGGCTGGAAAAGGAGCAAATATTAGAGACCTATTCTGCACAACTCCAAAAGCCCTGAAACTCAACGAAAGTTATTTTTGGAAATAATAAAAAATACTGAGCGGAAGAAATACGTCAGGGGGGCCTCCACCTGTCCACGAGGGAGGGGGCGCGCCCAGGGGGCCTCGTGGGCCCCCTGTTGGCCCTCCGGTGCCCATCTTCTGCTATATGAAGTCTTTCGTCCGAAGAAAAGCCATAAGCAAGCTTTCGGGACGAGACTCCGCCGCCACGAGGCGGAACCTTGGCGGAACCAATCTAGGGCTTCGGCAGAGCTGTTCTGCCGGGGACACTTCCCTCCGGGAGGGGGAAATCATCGCCATCGTCATGTGAATTTGGTATTCGTTTGATATTTTGGTGAGATGTATGTTGTCTATCCTCTAGTGGTGTTATGTGAATGCCGACTACATGACACTTCACCATTATTTGGGCCTAGAGGAAGGCATTGGGAAGTAATAAGTAGATGATGGGTTGCTAGAGTGACAGAAGCTTAAACCCTAGTTTATGCGTTGCTTCGTAAGGGGCTGATTTGGATCCATATGTTTCATGCTATGGTTAGGTTTACCTTAATACTTTTGTTGTAGTTGCGAATGCTTGCAATAGGGGTTAATCATAAGTGGGATGCTTATCCAAGCAAGGGCAGCACCCAAGCATCGGTCCACCCACATATCAAATTATCAAAGTACCGAACGCGAATCATATGAACGTGATGAAAACTAGCTTGACGATAATTCCCATGTGTCCTCGGGAGCGCTTTTCTCTATATAAGAGTTTGTCCAGGCTTGTCCTTTGCTACAAAAAGGATTGGGCCACCTTGCTGCACTTTATTTACTTTTGTTACTTGTTGCTCGTTACAAATTATCTTATCACAAAACTATCTATTACCTATAATTTCAGTGCTTGCAGAGAATACCTTGCTGAAAACCGCTTATCATTTCCTTCTGATCCTCGTTGGGTTCGACACTCTTACTTATCGAAAGGACTATGATAGATCCCCTATACTTGTGGGTCATCAAGACTCTTTTCTAGTGCCGTTGCCGGGGAGTGAAGCGCCTTTGGTAGGTGGAATTTGGTAAGGAAAAATTTATATAGTGTGCTGAAATTTACTGTCACTTGTTACTATTGAAAGTAATCCTCTGAGGGCCAGTTTTGCACACGCAGAATACTCGGGTTAAACTTGACGAGCCTAGCATATGCAGATATGGCCTCGGAACCTTGAGACCGAAAGGTCGAGCGTGAATCATATAGTAGATATGATCAACATAGTGATGTTCACCATTGAAAACTACTCCATTTCACGTGATGATCGGTTATGGTTTAGTTGATTTGGATCACGTAATCACTTAGATGATTAGAGGGATGTCTATCTAAGTGGGAGTTCTTAAGTAATATGATTAATTAAACTTAAATTTATCATGAACTTAGTCCTGGTAGTATTAGCATATCTATGTCGTAGATCAATAGCTCGCGTTTAGCTCCCCTGTTTTATTTTTGATATGTTCCTAGAGAAAAACTATGTTGAAAGATGTTAGTAGCAATGATGCGGATTGGATCCGTGATCTGAGGATTATCCTCATTGCTGCACAGAAGAATTATGTCCTTAATGCACCGCTAGGTGACAGACCGATTGTAGGAGCAGATACAGACGTTATGAACGTTTGGCAAGCTCGATATGATGACCACTTGATAGTTTAGTGCACCATGCTTTACGGCTTAGAATTGGGGCTTCAAAGACGTTTTGAACGCCATGGAGCATATAAGATGTTCCAAGAGTTGAAATTGGTATTTCATACTCATGCCCGTGTCGAGAGGTATGAGACCTCTGACAGTACTTTGCCTACAAAATGGAGGAGAATAGGTCAACCAGTGAGCATGTGCTCAGATTGTCTGAGTACTACAATTGCTTGAATGAAGTGGGAGTTAATCTTCCAGATAAGAGAGTAATTGACAAAGTTCTCTAGTCACTATCACCGAGTTACTAGAACTTAGTGATGAACTATAATATGCAAGGGATGACGAAAGTAATTCCCAAGCTCTTCGTGATGCTGAAATCGATGAAGGTAGAAGTCAAGAAAAGCATCAAGTGTTGATGGTTGATAAAGACCACTAGTTTCAAGAAAAGGGCAAAGGGAAGAAGGGGAACTTCAAGAAGAACGGCAAGCAAGTTGCTGCTCAAGTGAAGAAGCCCAAGTCTGGACCTAAGCCTGAGACTGAGTGCTTCTACTGCAAAGGGACTGGTCACTAGAAGCGGAACTGCCCCAAGTATTTGGCGGATAAGAAGGATGGCGAGGTGAACAAAGGTATATTGGATATACATGTTATTGATGTGTACTTTACTAGTGTTTATAGCAACCCCTCGGTATTTGATACTAGTTCAGTTGCTAAGAGTAGTAACTTGAAACAGGAGTTGCAGAATGAACAGAGACTAGTTAAGGGTGAAGTGACGACGTGTGTTGGAAGTAGTTCCAAGAATGATATGATCATCATCGCACACTCCCTATACTTTTGGGATTAGTGTTGAACCTGAATAAATGTTATTTGGTGTTTGCGTTGAGCAAGAATATGATTTGATCATGTTTATTGCAATACGGTTATTCATTTAAGTTAGAGAATAATTGTTATTATGTTTACATGAATAAAACCTTCTATGGTTATACACCCAATAAAAATGGTTTGTTGGATCTCGATCGTAGTGATACACATATTCATAATATTGAAGCCAAAAGATGCCAAATTAATAATTATAATGCAACTTATTTGTGGCACTGCCGTTTAGGTCATATTGGTGTAAAGCGCATGAAGAAAATCCATGCTGATGGGCTTTTGGAATCACTTGATTAATGAATCAGTTGATGCTTGCGAACCATGCCTCATGGGCAAAGATGACTAAGACTCCGTTCTCCGGAACAATGGAGCTTGCAACTGACTTATTGGATATAATACATACTGATGTATGAGGTCCAATGAGTGTTGAGGCTCGCGGCGGGTATCGTTATTTTCTGACCATCACAGATGTTTTGAGCAGATATGGGTATATCTACTTGAAGAAACATAAGTCTGAAACATTTGAAAAGTTCAAAGAATTTCAGAGTGAAGTGGAAAATCATCGTAACAAGAAAATAAAGTTTCTACGATCTGATCGTGGAGAAGAATATTTGAGTTACGAGTTTGGTCTTCATTTGAAACAATGCAGAATAGTTTCGCAACTCACGCCACCTGGAACACCACAGCGTAATGGTGTGTCCGGACGTCATAACCATACTTTATTAGATATGGTGCGATCTATGATGTTTCTTACCAATCTACCAATATCGTTTTGGGGTTATGCATTAGAGACAGCTGCATTCACATTAAAAAGGGTACCATCTAAATCTGTTCAGACGACAACGTATGAACTGTGGTTTGGCAAGAAACCAAAGTTGTCGTTTCTTAAAGTTTGGGGTTGCGATGCTTATGTGAAAAAGTTTCATCCTGATAAGCTCAAACCCAAATCGGAGAAATGTGTCTTCATAGGATACCCAAAGGAGACAGTTGGGTACACCTTCTATCACAGATCCGAAGGCAAGACATTCATTGCTAAGAATGGATCCTTTCTAGAGAAGGAGGTTCTCTCGAAAGAAGTCAGTGGGAGGAAAGTAGAACTTGATGAGGTAATTGTACCTACTCCCTTATTGGAAAGTAGTTCATCACAAAAATCTGTTCCTGTGACTCCTACACCAATTAGTGAGGAAGCTAATGATGATGATCATGTAACTTCAGATCAAGTTACTACCGAACCTCGTAGGTCAAACAGAGTAAGATCCGCACCAGAGTGGTACGGTAATCCTATTATGGAGTTCATGTTACTTGACCATGACGAACCTACGAACTAGGAGGAAGCGATGATGAGCCCAGATTCCGCGAAATGGCTTGAGGCCATGAAATCTGAGATGGGATCCATGTATGAGAACAAAGTGTGGACTTTGGTTGACTTGCCCGATGATCAGCAAGCCATAGAAAATAAATGGATCTTGAAGAGGAAGACGGACGCTGATAGTAGTGTTACTATCTACAAAGCTAGACTTGTCGAAAAAGGTTTTTGACAAAGTTCAAGGTGTTGACTATGATGAGATTTTCTCACTCGTAGTGATGCTTAAGTCTGTCTGAATCATGTTAGCAAATTGCCACATTTTATGAAATCTGGCAAATGGATGTAAAGACTGCATTCCTGAATGGATTTCTAGAAGAAGAATTGTATATGATGCAACCTGGAGGTTTTATCGATCCAAAGGATGCTAACAAAGTGTGCAAGCTCCAGCGATCCATCTATGGACTGGTGCAAGCATCTCGGAGTTGGAATACACGCTTTGATGAGTTGATCAAAGCATATAGTTTTATACAGACTTGCGGTGAAGCCTGTGTTTACAAGAAAGTGAGTGGGAGCACTACAGCATTTCTGATAAATATATGTGAATGACATATTGTTGATCGGAAATAATGTAGAATTTTCGGGGAAGCATAAAGGAGTATTTGAAAGGAGTTTTTCAAATAAAGACCTCGGTGAAGCTGCTTACAAATTGAGCATCAAGATCTATAGAGATAGATCAAGACGCTTGATAAGTTTTTTCAATGAGTACATACCTTGACAAGATTTTGAAATAGTTCAAAATGGAACAGTCAAAGAAAGAGTTCTTGCCTGTGTTACAAGGTGTGAAATTGAGTAAGACTCAAAGCCCGACCACGGCAGAAGATAGAAAGAGAATGAAAGTCATTCCCTATGCCTCATCCATAGGTTCTATAAAGTATGCCATGCCGTGTACCAGATCTATTGTATACCCTACCACTGAGTTTGGTAAGGGAGTACAATAGTGATCTAGGAGTAGATCATTGGACAGCGGTCAAAATTATCCTTAGTGGAATAAGGATATGTTTCTCGATTATGGAAGTGACAAAAGGTTCGTCGTAAAGGGTTACGTCGACGAAAGTTTTGACACTAATCCAGACGACTCTAAGTCTCGATCTGGATACATATTGAAAGTGGGAGCTACTAGCTAGAGTAGCTCCGTGCAGAGCATTGTAGACATAGAAATTTGCAAAATACTTACGGATCTGAATGTGACAGACCCGTTGACTAAAATTATCTCACAAGAAAAACATAATCACACCTTAGTACTCTTTGGGTGTTAATCACATAGCGATGTGAACTAGATTACTGACTCTAGTAAACCATTTGGGTGTTGGTCACATGTCGATGTGAACTATGGGTATTAACCACATAAAGATGTGAACTATTGATGTTAAATCACATGGCGATGTGAACTAGATTATTGACTCTAGTGCAAGTGGGAGACTGAAGGAAATATGCAGTGGAGGCAATAATTAAGTTATTATTTATTTCCTTATTTCATGATAAATGTTTATTATTCATGCTAGAATTGTATTAACCGGAAACTTAGTACATGTGTGAATACATAGACAAACAAAGTGTCACTAGTATGCCTCTACTTGACTAGCTCGTTAATCAAAGATGGTTATGTTTCCTGGCCATAGACATGAGTTGTCATTTGATTAACGGGATCACATCATTAGGAGAGTGATGTGATTGACTTGACCCATTTCGTTAGCTTAGCACTTGATCATTTAGTATGTTGCTATTGCTTTCTTCATGACTTATACATGTTCCTATGACTATGAGATTATGCAACTCCCGTTTACCGGAGGAACACTTTGTGTGCTACCAAACGTCACAACGTAACTGGGTGATTATAAAGGTGCTCTACAGGTGTCTCCGAAGGTACTTGTTGGGTTGGCATATTTCGAGATTAGGATTTGTCACTCCGATTGTCGGAGAGGTATCTCTGGGCCCACTCGGTAATGCACATCACTATAAGCCTTGCAAGCATTGTAACTAATGAGTTAGTTGCGAGATGATGTATTACGGAACGAGTAAAGAGACTTGCCGGTAACGATATTGAACTAGGTATTGAGATACCGACGATCGAATCTCGGGCAAGTAACATACCGATGACGAAGGGAACAACGTATGTTGTTATGCGGTTTGACCGATAAAGATCTTCGTAGAATATGTAGGAGCCAATATGAGCATCCAAGTTCCGCTATTGGTTATTGGCCAGAGACGTGTCTCGGTCATGTCTACATAGTTCTCGAACCCGTAGGGTCCGCACGCTTAATGTTCGATGACGATTGTATTATGAGTTTATGTGATTTGATGTACCGAAGGTAGTTCGGAGTCCCGGATGAGATCGGGGACATGATGAGGAGTCTCGAAATGGTCGAGACGTAAAGATCGATATATTGGACGACTATGTTTGGACACCGGAAAGGTTCCGGAAGGTTTCGGACATTTATCGGAGTACAGGGGTTACTGGAACCCCCCCCCCCCCCCCCCGGGAACTAATGGGCCTTGTTGGGCCCTAGTGGAGAGAGAGAGAGGGGCCGGCCAGGGCAAGAGGCGCGCCCCCTCCCCTTGAGTCCGAATAGGACAAGGAAGGGGGCGGCGCCCCCCTTGCCTTTCCGCTCTCCCACTCCTTCCTTCCTCCTCCTTCTTGGACTAGGAAAGGGAGGGGCAAACCTACTTGTAGTAGGTTTCCCCCTCCTAGGGCGCGCCACCCCCCTTGGCCGGCCCTCTCCTCCTCCCCCCCCTTATATACGGAGGAGGGGGGCACCCCATAGACACAACAATTGATCTCTTGATCTCTTAGCCGTGTGCGGTGCCCCCCTCCACCATAATCCACCTCGATAATATCGTAGCGGTGCTTAGGCGAAGCCCTGCGTCGGTAGAACATCATCATCGTCACCACGCCGTCGTGCTGACGGAACTCTCCCTCAAAGCTCGGCTGGATCGGAGTTCGAGGGACGTCATCAAGCTGAACGTGTGCCGAACTCGGAGGTGCCATGCGTTTGGTACTTGATCGGTCGGATCGTGAAGACGTACGACTACATCAACTGCGTTGTGCTAACGATTCCGCTTTCGGTCTACGAGGGTACGTGGACAACACTCTCCCCTCTCGTTGCTATGCATCACCATAATCTTGCGTGTGCGTAGGAATTTTTTTGAAATTACTACGTTCCCCAACAATGTCTGGGTACTACAATCGTTGAATCAAGTGGGAGTTAATCTTCTAGATAATATAGTGATTGACAGAGTTCTCTCGTCACTATCACCAAGTTTCTAGAACTTCATAATGAACTATAATATGCAAGGGATGACGAAAACGATTCCCAAGCTCTTCGCGATGCTGAAATCGACGAAGGTAGAAATCAAGAAATAGCATCAAGTGTTGATGGTTAACAAGACCACTAGTTTCAAGAAAAGGGCAAGGGAAAGCACGGGAATTTCAAGTAGAATGGCAAGCAAGTTGCTACTCCCGTGAAGAAACCCATAGATAGACCTAAGCCTGAAACTGAGTGCTTCTACTACAAAGGAACTGGTCACTGGAAGCGGAACTGCCCCAAAAACCTTGGCGAATAAGAAGGATGGCAAAGTGAACAAAGGTATATTTGATATACATGTTATTGATGTGTATTTTACTAGTGTTCATAGTAGCCCCTGGGTATTTGATACCGGTTCAGTTGCTAAGATTTGTAACTCGAAACAGGAGTTGCAAAATGAACAGATACTAGTTAAGGGCGAGGTGACGATGTGTGTTGGAAGTGATTCCAAGGTTGATAAGATCACCATCGCACACTCCCTTTACCTTCGGGGTTATTGTTGAACCTAAAATAAATGTTATTTGGTGTTTGCGTTGAGCATGAATATGATTGGATCATGTTTATTGCAATACGGTTATTCATTTAAGTCAAAGAATAATTGTTGTTCTGAATAATACCTTCTATGGTCATGCACTCAATGTGAAGGGTTTGTTGAATCTCGATCGTAGTAATACACATATTCATAATATTGATGCCAAAAGATGCAAAGTTGATAATGATAGTGCAACATATTTGTGGCACTGCCGTTTAGGTCATATTGGTGTAAAGCGCATGAAGAAACTCCATGCAGATGGGCTTTTGGAATCACTTGATTATGAATCATTTGATACGTGTGAACCATGCCTCATGGGCAAGATGACTAAAACTCCGTTCTCCGGAACAATGGAGCGAGCTAATGACTTATTGGAAATAATACATACCGATGTATGCGGTCCAATGAGTGTTGAGGCTCGCGGCGGGTATTGTTATTTTCTGACCTTCATAGATGATTTGAGCAGATATGGGTATATCTACTTAATGAAACACAAGTCTGAAACATTTGAAAAGTTCAAAGAATTTCAGAGTGAAGTGGAGAATCATCGTAAACAAGAAAATAGAGTTTCTACGATCTGATCGCAGAGGCGAATATTTGAGTTACGAGTTTGGCCTTCATTTAAAACAATGTGGAATAGTTTCATAACTCACGCCAACTAGAACACCACAGCGTAATGGTGTGTCCGAACGATGTAATCGTACTTTATTAGATATGGTGCGATCTATGATGTCTCTTACCGATTTACCACTATCGTTTTGGGGTTATGCATTAGAGACAGCCGCATTCACGTTAAATAGGGCAGCGTCTAAATCCGTTGAGACGACACCGTATGAACTATGGTTTGGCAAGAAACCTAAGCTGTCATTTCTTAAAGTTTGGGGTTGCGATGCTTATGTGAAAAAGCTTCAGCCTGATAAGCTCGAACCCAAATCGGAGAAGTGCGTCTTCATAGGATACACAAAAGAAAATGTTGGGTACACCTTCTATCACAGATCCGAAGGCAAGATATTTGTTGCTAAGAATGGATCCTTTCTAGAGAAGGAGTTTCTCTCGAAAAAAGTGAGTGGGAAGAAAGTAGAACTTGATGAGGTAATTGTACCTTCTCTCGAATGGGAAAGTAGCTCATCACAGTCCCGTGATGCCTACACCAAATAGAGAGGAAGCTAATGATAATGATCATGAAACTTCAGATCAAGTTACTACTGAACCTCGTAGGTCAACCAGAGCACAATCCGCACCAGAGTGATACGGTAATCCTATTCTGGAAGTCATGTTACTAGACCATGACGAACCTACGAACGATGAGGAAGCGGTGATGATCCCAGATTCCGATAAATGGCTTGAGGCCATAAAATCTGAGATAGGATCATGTATGAGAACAAAGTGTGGACTTTGGTGGACTTGCCCAATGATCAGCAAGCCATTAAGAATAAATGGATCTTCAAGAGGAAGACGCACGCTGATGGTAGTGTTACTATCTATAAAGCTCGACTTGTCGCAAAAGTTTTTGACAAGTTCAAGGTGTTGACTACGATGAGATTTTCTCACTCGTAGCGATGCTTAAGTCTATCCGAATCATGTTAGCAATTGCCACATTTTATGAAATCTGGCAAATGGATGTCAAAAACTATATTCCTTAATGTATTTATTAAAAAAGAGTTGTATATGATGCAACCAAAAGGTTTTGTCAATCCTAAAGGTGCTAACAAAGTGTGCAAACTCCAGCAATCCATCTATGAACTGGTGCAAGCATCTCGAAGTTGGAATATATGCTTTGATAAGGTGATCAAAGCATATGGTTTTATACAGACTTATGGTGAAGCCTGTATTTACAAGAAAGTGGGTGGGAGCTCTGTAGCATTTCTAATATTATATGTGGATGACATATTGTTGATTGGAAATGATGTAGAATTTCTAAATAGCATAAAAGGATACTTGAATAAGAGTTTTACAATGAAAGACCTCGGTAAAGCTGCTTATATATTGGGCATCAAGATCTATAGAGATAGATCAAGACGCGTAATAGGACTTTCATAAAGCACATACCTTGATAAAGTTTTGAAGAAGTTCAAACTGGATCAGTCAAAGAAGGAGTTCTTGCTTGTATTGTAAGGTGTAAAGTTGAGTAAGACTCAAAGCCCGACCACGGCATAAGATAGAGATAGAGAATGAAAGTCATTCCCTATGCCTCAGCCACAGGTTCTATAAAGTATGCAGTGTTGTGTATCAGACCTATTGCGTACCTTGCCATGAGTTTGGCAAGGGGGTACAATAGTGATCCAGGAGTAGATCACTAGACAACGGTCAAAATTATCCTTAGAGGACTAAGGAAATATTTCTCGGTTATGGAGGTGATAAAGAGTTCGTCGTAAAGAGTTACAGATGCAAGCTTTGACACCGATCTGGATGACTCTGAGTCTCGATCTGGATACATATTGAAAGTGGGAGCATTTAGCTAGCGTAGATCCGTGTAGAGCATTGTAGACATAGAAATTTGCAAAATACATACGGATCTGAATGTGGCAGACCCGTTGACTAAACCTCTCTCACAAAGCAAAACATGATCACACCTTAGTACTCTTTGGGTGTTAATCACATGGCGATGTGAACTAGATTACTGACTCTAGTAAACCCTTTGGGTGTTGGTCACATGACGATGTGAACTATGGGTGTTAATCACATGGTGATGTGAACTATTGGTGTAAAATCACATGGCGATGTGAATTAGATTATTGACTCTAGTGCAAGTGGGAGACTGAAGGAAATATGCCCTAGAGGCAATAATAAAGTTGTTATTTTATATTTCCTTATATCATGATAAATGTTTATTATTCATGCTATAATTGTATTAACCTGAAACTTGATACATGTGTGGACACATAGACAAAACGCCCGTGTCCCTAGTAAGCCTCTACTAGACTTGTTCGTTAATCAAAGATGGTTAAGTTTCCTAACCATAGACATGTGTTGTCATTTGATGAACGGGATCACATCATTAGGAGAATGATGTGATGGACAAGACCCATCCGTTAGCTTAGCATATGGATCGCTCAGTTTTATTGCTACTCCTTTCTTCATGTCATATACATATTCCTTTGACTATGACATTATGCAACTCCCGGATACCGGAGGAATACCTTGTGTGCTATCAAACGTCACAACGTAACAACGTAACTGGGTGATTATAAAGATGCTCTACAGGTATCTCCGAAGGTGTTTATTGGGTTGGCATAGATCGAGATTAGGATTTGTCACTCCGAGTATCGGAGAGGTATCTCTGGGCCCTCTCGGTAACACACATCATGATAAGCCTTGCAAGCAATGTGACTAATGAGTTAGTTGCGGGATGATGTATTATGGAACGAGTAAAGAGACTTACCGGTAACGAGATTGAACTAGGGATGAAGATACCGACGATCGAATCTCGGGCAAGTAGCATACCGATGACAAAGGGAATAACGTATGTTGTCATTACGGTATGACCGATAAAGATCTTCGTAGAATATGTGGGAACCAATATGAGCATCAAGGTTCCGCTTTTGGTTATTGACCGGAGAGGTGTCTCGGTCATGTCTACATAGTTCTCGAACTCGTAGGGTCCGCACGTTTAGCATTCGATGACGATTTTGTATTATATGAGTTATGTGATTTGGTGACCGAATGTTGTTCGGAGTCCCGGATGAGATCACGGACATGACGAGGAGTCTCAAAATGGTCGATAGGTAAAGATTCATATATAGGACGATGATATTCGGACACCGGAAGTGTTCTGGGGGTACCGGGTACATATCGGGTCACCGGAAGGGGTTCCGGGTATCCCCCAGCAACTACATGGGCTTAATGGGCCAAGAAGGGGACAGACCAGCCCCAAGGGGGCTGGTGCGCCCCATGTAAGCCAAATAAAGGGGGAAGGAAAGAGGGGAAGAGAGAAAGGAAGGGGAGCAATTCGGCCTCCCCCTTCCTTCTCTCCTCCCTCCTCCTTCCTTTCCCCTCCGGTTGGATATGGAAGGGGGGGAGGCCGAATAGGGAGGCGCCCAAGTAGGATTCCTCCTACTTGGGGCGCCCCCCTTGGCTGCCTCTCCTCCCCTCCAACCTATATATATGGGGGGCACCGCTAGAACACACATCAACCATTGTTAGCCGTGTGCAACGCCCCCATCCACAGTTTACGCCTCCGGTCATATTCACGTAGTGCTTAGGCGAAACCATGCGCGGATCACTTCTCTATCACCGTCACCATGTCGTCGTGCTGACGAAACTCTCCCTTGACACTTTGCTGGATCAAGAGTTCGAGGGACGTCATCGAGCTGAACGTTTGCAAAACTCGGAGGTGTCGTATGTTCGGTGCTTGATCGGTCAGAACGAGAAGAAGTTTGACTACATCAACTGCGTTGTCAAATGCTTCCGCTTTCGGTCTACGAGGGTACGTGGACACACTCTCCCCCTCTCGTTTCTATGCATCCCTAGATAGATCTTGCATGAGCGTAGGAATTTTTTTGAAATTGCATGCTACGTTTCCCAACACTCCCTTCGGTCAAAGGAGTTGCGGTGACAAGACTCCTTGATGACAAATATGTCATCCTAGCTGAAACTCTGGAGGTGACGAAGGACAGCAAAATGAGCGAGGTCCTGAACCCCACTCTCAGAGGAGGTGCGCGTGCAAGTCATGGGAAAAGAAACCACTACTGAGACATGGCCTGCCATAGCGACTGTGTTTGTGTCACAATCACGCTCTTGGATACAAATCTCAGAGGTGTTGGCGGGCCGGGCCGTCGGTTGCGAGGCGGGCGTCGGCCAACGCCGGGGTGTGTGATGATGAGACGGGGTGGTGCCGAGATGTGAAAACTCTGGCGGTTGGCTCCCGACAACGTGCATGGGGTTATAGGGGAAGATGCATCTTCCAATCTTCCCTTCTGGTGTTCTTAATACTCCCTTCATTCCCTTACACATGGTCACTTCATAATTTTATGTCTAACTTTGATCATTAATTTACCAACAAAAAATGAGTTATATATATCATAAAAAGTATTTTATTGGATGCACATTTCAAAGAACTTTCCGAGGGTATGTTTTTTATGACATATAATTCAGATTTTGTTGACCAAAATTATAAGTCAAAGTTTGACATGAAAAACGAAATGTCCTTTTCAGGGTGCAGGCGGGACTGTCTGTGGGAGTCCCACCAAATCCCACTTAGTCCCAACAAATTTGATGGGCAGTACCTAACAACCCACTACAACTTATATGGGTTTCATGGGTATAAGTGGGATCCCTCTTACAATGCATGGTGTGCATGCTCTATTAGCTGTCAGGTGTGCGCACTCTACTACCTCTCTTTATCGACTGAATCCATGGCGTTCAACGATGATGCGAAGCCTTGCACTTCCAATAGGCAACACCAATGGCTCTGGTGACGATCAAAGCGCCGTATACAAAAGGACAAGGCAACATTGACGATGGATGCGGTAACGACGGTGGTGGACCTGAACGCCACCTCATCGACGGTCGTTCGGGAAGGGTTGGACCTGGTAGTGGTGATGGATGTGAGGGGCAGCATGCAGGGCGACAAGCTGCAGAGCATGAAGAGGGCGATGAAGTTCGTGATAGCGAAGCTCACCCCGGTCGACCCCTCTACGTTGTTTCCTTTTTTCACTCTGCCACCAGGCACTGCCTGCTATGCTTTGTCACGAAGCTCACCTAGGCCGACCTCAAGGTTGTCATCAACGTGCCAGCGGCAGGAGCAACATCTAGTCCGGCCTAGACACCACTCTGACCATCGTCGCCGACCACGCCACCACCAAAGTTCGCACGCCCAACATCTTCCTCATGTCCGATGGCCAACAGAACACCGACGATTCCAAGCAAGCTGATCCCGGCAAGGCCCTACTCAGTGACATCGCCAGGAAGTCCCCTGGTGGGATGTCCAGCTTTGTGCCTGACGGCGACAACGGAGCGCGCCCTTCTCGTAGCTCCTCGGCGGGCTCGTGACGGTGGTGGCATAGGAACTGCAGATGACGCTGATGTCTAAGATGGATGACCCCCCAGAACCTAGACATCATGATTGTGCTTGTCCTCCTGCCATGGGGGCTTGCGTGTGGTGTGGGCGTTTTTAATGTTTAGAAGGGTATAAATGGTAATGGTGGGTCGGCTAAATGTGAACCGGATTAATATATTTTTTGTCGAATGGGAGCCCACTAAAATAGTTTAAGTGGGATGGACTGATTAGTCCCACTTAATTCCACTTTCACTCGGATGACCTTGCATATAAAAATGGAGGAAGTATGAGACTAAAGAAATATTAAATTTAGGAACTGCGGGAGATGCTGTAAATAAAACACTATCGTGTGAGACGTCGCCTATCCTGGTAACTTTGCTCACCGGCACCAGATTAGCGCAGTCGCGCTTCAGCTAGCTCGTCCTGAGGCTGCACAGCAGCCGTCGCTCCGGCGCAGGCCGCCGACCTGACCTCCTCCACCACCTCCAACCTCCCTGCCTCGCGCGTGCTCCCTCGCACTAACATATCACCAGCGAGCTACTTGGACAATGTCCTCCACCCCGTCGCGCCCAAGGTGTTCGGCTCAATGACGCGCCGGGCAGCGGCCTCACTTAACAAGTCGCTCACTGGGTTCCTCGCGCACGAAGATCCGGAGAAGCTCCTGTCGCTCTTCGCAGCCAAGGTCAGGCAGTGCAGGGGCCTTGGCTCTGTTGATTTCGCGTGCGCCTTGCGCGAGTGCAGGGGCAACGGCAAGCGCTGGCCGCTCGTTCCGGAGATCCATGCGAAGGCGATCACATGTGGGCTCGGCGGAGACCGGATCGCTGGCAACCTGCTGATTGATTTGTACGCGAAAAAGGGGCTTGTGCAGCGGGCGAGGCATGTGTTTGAGCAGCTATCTGCCAGGGACAATGTTTCTTGGGTTGCAATGTTGTCAGGGTATGCAAAGAATGGTCTTGGAGAAGAAGCTGTCGGGCTATACCACCAGATGCATCGCTCCGGTGTTGTTCCTACGCCTTACGTTCTGTCTAGTGTACTCAGTGCTTGCACTAAAGCTGCGCTTTTTGAGCAAGGACGGTTGGTGCATGTCCAAGTTTACAAGCAAGGGTTGTGCTCTGAAACGGTTGTGGGGAATGCTCTTATTGCGCTGTACTTGCGGTTCAGATCTTTTAGTCTGGCGGAAAGAGTATTTTCTGAGATGCCGTACTGCGATAGAGTAACGTTCAATACACTGATCTCGCGACATGCTCAGTGTGGAAATGGTGAGAGTGCTTTGGAGATATTTGAAGAGATGCGCTTGTCAGGCTGGACGCCTGATTGTGTAACCATTGCTAGTCTCCTTGTAGCTTGTGCCTCTACTGGTGATCTGAATAAGGGCAAGCAGCTCCATTCTTATTTGCTAAAAGCAGGCATGTCTCCAGATTACATAATTGAAGGTTCGCTTCTTGATCTCTATGTGAAATGTGGTGATATTGTGGATGCGCTCAAGATCTTCAAATCGGGTGATAGGACAAATGTAGTGCTATGGAATTTGATGCTTGTTGCATATGGGCAGGTTAGTGATCTAGCAAAATCATTTGACCTCTTTTGTCAAATGGTAGCTGCAGGGGTACGCCCTAACCAATTCACATACCCATGCTTGTTAAGGACTTGCACTTACGCTGGAGAAATTAACCTTGGAGAGCAGATTCATTCACTAAGCATAAAGACTGGCTTTGAGTCTGATATGTATGTCAGTGGTGTACTGATAGATATGTATTCTAAATACGGGTGGCTTGATAAAGCTCAAAGAATTCTTGAAATACTTGAAGCAAAAGATGTGGTCTCCTGGACATCGATGATTGCTGGATACGTGCAACATGAGTTTTGCAAAGAGGCCCTTGAAACATTCAAAGATATGCAGCTATTTGGAATTTGGCCTGATAACATAGGGCTAGCAAGTGCTATAAGTGCTTGTGCTGGAATTAAAGCGATGCGTCAGGGTCTGCAGATTCATTCTCGGGTTTATGTGTCTGGTTATTCAGCAGATGTCTCTATTTGGAATGCGCTGGTAAACCTTTATGCACGATGTGGAAGAAGCAAAGAAGCTTTCTCTTTATTTGAGGCAGTTGAACATAAAGACAAGATAACATGGAATGGACTGGTATCTGGTTTTGCACAAAGTGGTCTATATGAAGAGGCCCTTGAGGTATTTATTAAGATGTATCAAGCAGGTGTCAAGTATAACGTGTTCACCTTTGTATCCTCTATTAGTGCATCAGCTAACCTTGCAGATATAAAACAAGGAAAGCAAATACATGCTACAGTTACTAAAACAGGTTACACCTCTGAAACTGAAGTTGCCAATGCGTTGATTTCACTGTATGGGAAATGTGGCAGCATTGAAGATGCCAAGATGCAGTTCTTTGAAATGCCCGAAAGGAACGATGTGTCATGGAATACTATTATTACAAGTTGCTCACAACATGGACGTGGCCTAGAGGCTTTGGATCTATTTGATCAAATGAAGCAAGAAGGTCTAAAACCAAATGATGTGACCTTCATAGGCGTTTTAGCTGCTTGCAGTCATGTGGGTCTGGTAGAGGAGGGTCTTGGTTACTTCGAATCCATGTCTAGTGAGCATGGAATCCATCCAAGGCCTGATCATTATGCTTGTGTTGTAGACATTCTTGGACGAGCTGGGCAACTTGACCGGGCAAGGAAATTTGTTGAGGAAATGCCTGTATCTGCTAATGCAATGGTTTGGAGAACCCTTCTCAGTGCTTGTAGAGTGCACAAAAACATCGAAATTGGAGAGCTTGCAGCCAAGTGTCTACTGGAGTTAGAGCCTCATGATTCAGCATCATATGTCCTCCTTTCAAATGCATATGCTGTTACTGGGAAATGGGCTTACAGGGATCACGTCAGAAAGATGATGAAAGACAGAGGAGTCAGAAAAGAGCCCGGTCGTAGCTGGATTGAAGTAAAGAACGTGGTTCATGCTTTCTTTGTTGGTGATTGGTTGCACCCATTGGCCCATCAGATTTACAAATATTTGGCTGACCTAGATGATAGGTTAACCAAAATAGGGTACATACAAGGGAACTATTTTCTTTTCCAAGAAAAAGAGAAAGAACAAAAGGACCCCACTGCTTTTGTCCATAGCGAGAAGTTAGCTGTGGCCTTTGGATTGATGAGTTTGCCTCCTTCTATGCCCCTTAGAGTCATTAAGAATCTCCGTGTCTGCAACGATTGCCACACTTGGATGAAGTTTACCTCTGAAGTCATGAGAAGAGAAATTGTATTGCGAGATGTGTATAGATTTCACCATTTTAACAATGGCAATTGTTCATGTGGAGACTTCTGGTGAAGTGTGTTGAAGTTAAGTTCTTGAAGTGCTCCTCCTGAAGTTCCCTATGTTTCCATTTGTGATCATCAAGGTGTTACTTCAATCTATTCATGTGTGGGATACACCTCTTTGTTGGCCTGTCATGCAAATATCTAAATTTGGAAGCCAGCCCGATCAATACCACAAAACAGGTAACATAAATACATAATAATACATATAATTATGGATTACGTATTCTTGTCTATAACATGCTTTTATTTTCACCTTTGTGGCCGTCATGCCGTTTCAGGGATCTATAATCTTTTTTTCTTTAAAAAAGGTCCACTTTTCAACCCTAAACTATTGCAAAGTTCATATTTCAACCCTGAACTCTAAACCTTTAAGGCCCCACTTGGTTTGTGTGCGAAGCAACGGTACAGGTCCCTCTCACTGTTGATTTTCCAGGGTAATATGTACTATTTACATTTTCTGTCAAAAACTGATGGGTCCTCTCCTTGAGGTCCATATGCTACCAGCCGACGACGCTGCCTTCATGTTCTCGTCCTCCCCAAGTCCGTCAATGTCCCTGTCACTGCGCTCGTTTGCCCTAGCTTGATCTAATTCATGACTTTATCCACGATGACGCCCCTATTAGTTGCTGTGGTTGAAATGCAACATATATAACTGAGGACAACCACGGCGCCGCCATCGCAGTAGCAGCTGTTTCCGTTGTGGCTTAGCCCAGCCACAACAAATGCAGACCGCCTGCAGTAGGAGGTAGCCAGACGGCGTTGTACATCCGATAGAAGGTGGCCAACTGATGGAAAGGTTTTCAGCACAGCCCTATCTTGATAATCTTCGTAGCTGAGAAAACTCTTTCAACAGATACCCGCAGGTTTCTCCCGCCCCATCTTGCCATCTCCACCGCATCCCCGCCGCATCGACTCCGCTCAGACGCCCGACCCAGACGAGCTTCATATGTTTCTCCTCGTGTTTGCCACCGGCAGCCGAATGAGCTACTCCGACGAGCCTCCTCACCGCACTATACGCCAGACCAGTTCGTTCCCCACCGCATTGACGAGTCTGACTGGCCCAAAGCCCCCAAACACTCGCCGAATTGGGCCTCAAGCCTCCTCGCCGGGCTGCCAGGTCGTTCGGCCGTCGCTCCTGGCTCCACCGGAGAAGCTGGCAACTGGCATCGTTGGTGAGAAGCTGGCATCTAGGAGTTGAGGAAGTCAGGTGAGTTCCCAACGGAGCCTTTGTTCTTAACTCGCCATTTGAAGAAGACTGAGTTAGCTAATTTTCCATTTGACCACCAAGTCAATTTTCTGTGTGAATTGTGCATGTCTTGTTTAAAATACGAAGCATGCTGCTTGTCGATACTAAAACAAAGTATCATGGATGAATCCATGAGCTTATGGATGAATAGGAGTGGCAGATGCAGCTTAAATCTGGAGCTGGCAACTTTGAACAAAATTCTGAAAGAATTTCAAGGGCACACACAAGAAGTTTGTGTAAACCAAGAACGCATATTAAGAATGACGTGCTGATAGAATGGCCAGTAAGGCGAATTTCCATACAAAGACATTTGTAAACTGTATGAGTTCCTTACTCAAGAAATCTCCAGTAATATACCAATTAAAGACAATTCTTGAGCCGAGTGCCTCCTAGAAGATGAACCATAGCCTATACACTTGACCTGCTAGCTGCTACCACAGATTTCTTCAGAAAGTACTCTCCATCGAAGCCACATTTTCACTTTATAGAGAACAAATTACAAATATGATTCTGCCCACAACAGGCTGGGAATGATACATATAATCTCTCCCTTTTTTTAAGGATCAACTAATCCACAATAGGTACTAAGAACAACACAAGTAGCAGGTAGCTAGCAGAGTGTGTAAATGTTTAAATGTGCATAGTACTACTCAATGAGCTGACTTCCATTGACACGGAAAGTGCTGGTATAATTCCCGATTGATGTTCCATCTTATTTTTGTCCAGAAGTTTTTGTGCTTCATTCACTAGGGAAGCGAGAGTGCCAAATTCCTTCAGTGCAAGACGATCAGCACTAGCAAAAATCATGAAACCCTCAAGTGCTAACATATTGTCTGAAGCATTAGACAGAGATAGTATCAAGCTGTCAAACCTGTCCAGATTTTTTTTTACGTACCAGCCTCCATGCTGCATCATTGATATTACCATCTTGCTGATAATCTTCATTATCATCAGGCAATTGGCTGTGGGCTCACTGTTTATTTCAACCATCTCCCTGAGCTTCCCAACAAAGCTAAATGCAGCATCTTCTGAGACAATTGCATTAACCAGCGGAGTTAAATCATGACCTTTGTCACTGATCAATTTATCAAATATTGCCGCGCAAAGAGATAATAAAGCCGCGTGCAATTTCCTGTCCACAGATTCCTCATCCTTTTCCTGAAGAGAGGAAATGATTTTGTCCGAACCATTGTCTTGTGATGAAACACCACAACTGCCATGGCCATCTTCTAAGTCAGCTCCTGGTGGCTGATACTTGTCTTTATCTGTTTCATTTCCTGCTTGTACTTCCTTCCTTGGTGATCCACGAGGAAGTATTTGAACGAGAACCTGCAATGGCAAAAGCATGTTTAATTTGAGCAGGTCTTGGACACCAGGGCTACAAAGCTATTCAGACAAGAAGAAACGGTAATAATTCAAGCGAGGGAACAAGAAAACAAAATAAAGTTCACCTTTGGCGTGACATCTTTCATGGTTTTCATTAGTTCCTTGAAACAATCATCATTCTCTTTGTAATGCATACAAAGATGCTTCAGGGTTTCAGCTGCAGTTATTCTGTATGCATTGTGGTCAGCATTAAAGAGCATTCTACTGAGATCATCAACAACACCACCATTTTCCTTCAAGAAGATGGTAGCATATTTTTCGCTTAGCATCGCCAGTGCTTCGCCTGCCAATTTTCTGATGGAGCTATCTTGGGTTTCAGAATCAGAGGTGAGGATGCGAGCCATTGTCTTGATGAATTTTCCTCGGCTTTTGGTGCCCACTCCCGGAGCTGCATCCATGGGTAGTTTGGTGAGAATTTTGATGACTAGTATGTATAATTTGTGTTTACGACAGGTTTTACACTCCAGAATCTGCTCCATGCTACTGATCACTTCCTTGTTTCCGTGGATTTGGTTACGGAGATTCTCGCCGGTGCTTCCGGGAGAAGTCACGATGCGGCACATGACTTGCAGTGATGCTGCAGCTACACTAAACCATTCGTCATGATCGATGAGGTGGAGCATATCAGAGCTTATGGGGGCCATGACCTTGAAGAGAAGGCTCTGGTCTTCGCATATGAGACTGCAGTTATGTTTGTCAGCAGCGAGGCTGTCGAGGATAACAAGGCCTTGCTTCATGAGCGACTTGAATTCATCGGAAGGGGCACTGTCATCGTCAGGCTGTCTCTGAGAGGTTTCGAGCAGTGAAGATATACACAATATGCCTTGTGGAAACCGCTTCAAATGGATCTCTCCAGCAAGCTTCACCACTATCCTGGCGGCGAGCTCCATGATCTCTTTGTCTTGCCGGCTTCTCGAATCGAGCGCCTGCAGCAGTTTCTCAACTATCTGGCTGCAGGATGCCGACCCAATGAGCTGTGCAATCATCGAGTGCTGCTCCTTGAGCTCTGACTGTGCCAAGAGTGCGTCCAAAATCCTTGCCCCGGAGAGGTAGCTGCCAGATGATTCAAACTTCATCAAATCCACGGCGTACGTGACCAGGTTCCTTTCCTTTATGAATGATGGGTCCTTGGCGCACCCATTTCTGGTCTGACGCAGGTACTCCTTCACCGATTTCCGAAAGGGTCCTTCTTTGTCCAGCTTGTATTCTTCGACCACTTTACTGACCAGCCCATCTCCTGCGGAATATGAGAAGAACCTGTAGCAGAAGAGCACACCCTGGAACAGAGCCAGTGAGTACAAGACATTCAGAGCAGGCTGCAGGTTTGCACCTCCATCCACCTCGCCGTAATCGCGCCGTATCAGGCGCCACAGCGATATCCCGCCGGTGATCACCAACCCACACAAGTAAAGTGCTGCTAAAGGGCACAGTATAACTGCGAAAACCAGCTGCTGAATGAACAATATGGTAATCGCTATCAGTAGGCGTGCCATGGAGGGATCCTTGTTATCGGCATTTCTCCTTTTCCTGATGCGCCATCGCCTGTCGATCACCGTGGCATATATAGCACGCAGGAAACCGAAGTACGACCTCCTGATATACTTTAACTTCTCGTTCAGAGATACATCGAAGACCCTGCAGGTCAGAGTTCCCAGTTAGACCATGTGTGTCCTAAGGCAAGGGTTCAACTTCATTGCAGTAAGGGCCAAACCTTCTAATACACATGAATAAACACTAATTTACATTGATTTGCCTAATTTTATTTGGGGTCAGTTGACCCCAATGCTCCGTCACTAGGGAATGATATTGAGGATATCTTGCAGCTCACACCGGAGGAGAACGGGCTCCTCATTGCTCCCTTCCCAGAGAAGAAAGTACGCGAGGCCATGTCTTAGATGGAACACAACAAATCTTTGGGGCCAAAAGGATTCCTACCGAGTTTTATCAAAAGTTTTGGGAGGTCATTAAAGGGGACTCGTTGCAACCCTTCACTCATCTACACCAAGGGTAAACACCCTTGTTCGGCTGAATTTGGGCCGATTATGCTACTGCCCAAGAAAGGCGTGACGTGCAATTTCAGCAGTATCATCCTATTTGCCTCCTAAGTATGAGCATTAAATTTATCAGTAAGGTCATCACAAATCGTATTGCAGAAACCGTCCACAACTTTATCTGTCCAACTGAATGAGCTTTCGTGCCGATCTGACACATCCTTGAGGCTTTGTTCGGTTAATCCCATCGGTGGATTGGAGAGGATTTGCAGGGATTTTGGCTTGTAGGGGATTAATTCTCTCTCAATCCCCTTCAAATCCATCTCAACCGAACAAGCCGTGAGGGGGTTAATAGTTTTATTATAGGAAACCATACATGAGCTTCACATTAAGAAGCTAGATGGAGCGATTTTTATGGTTAACTTTGATAAGGTGCAGTGTACTTCCCAACAACAGACTTTGTGTATGAAGGGGTTCACACTACAGTGGTGCCACTAGATTGCACGATTTGTCCAAGGTGCGAGTGTGAGCATCGCTGTGAATAATGGTGTTACTATCGCACAATTTTAGAGTTGCAGTATGTGCACTTTGGCATTTTAAGGTGTGCGTCCTCGTTGTGTTTGTATTGGAGACATTGTATCTGTATGTTCTCTTTTACAAACTCGGTTTTTAGTGAACTTCCTGGTTAGTGATCTAGTATAGGTTGGATTTTTGTAGGTTTGCAGAGTGAACATCTGATTTTTATTCTATATAGTGAACTATTGTAGATTGTATGTAAACTTCTATAGTTTTGCATAGTAAATTGCTGAATTTCTAACATTAAACATGGGCTATGTTCTTTTTAGAGATAATTGGTTTTATACTCTTAGTTGTGTCCCCCTCGTCAGGATTGCCCCTAGTTTTTGAAAACACGTGGTCTTGCCCAACCCACTTCGGCGTCTTGTGCCTTTGCCCTTTGGCCGTTTGACCGTCACTTTGAAAACTTCATAACTAATTCATACTAAATCAGTAAATGCAAATAAGATACCAAAATGTTCGGAGAAACATCACCTGTATGTCAATGTCACTTGCATTCATGAAAAAAGTGTTGGTAAGTGCTCATCCGAGTTTTAGCTCTTATCATACCACCATGAACAGTAAAATCTAATAAAAATTTTAAATTTCAAAAAAAAAAGTTGATGGAAAAGAATGACAAATGTTTTAAGTGCTTGCCAAGTTTTATCAGGGAATGACACTCGTGAAAGTCGTTTCCAAAAAGACAATCTATTTTCGAGTGATGATCGACTTCCATGAATTTCATTCCCAGATTAAACTTGGCAAACACTTAGAACATTTGTAATTCTTTGCCACCAATTTTTTTTGATTTTTTTTAGATTTTACTGTTCATGGTGGTATATTAAGAGCTAAAACTCGGATAGGCACTTACCAACACTTTTGTCATGAATGCAACTAACATTGACATACAGGTGATGTTTTTCCGACTATTTTGATATCTTATTTGCATTTTTCTAATTTAGTATGAATTAGTTATGAAGTTTTCAAAGTGACGGTCAAACGGTTAAAGGGCAAAAGCACAAAACGCCGAAGTGGGTTGGGCAAGACTAGGGATGGCAATGGGTACCCATTACCCATGTACCCTGCGGGTAAAAACCCTATTAGAGTAAGGGTATGAGACAAAATGTTACCCATGGGTATACAAATAGAAAAATCTTAAACCCATCGGGTAGAGCGGGTAGGATCACATAACCCATACCCGCATACCCATGTACCCTTATAAAATCTAACATAATATGGACAAATTACCTCTACACTTTGTCGTGAGTTAGTGAACTTAAAATTTATGACTATGTGCTACCATTTATGACTATGTGTTGATGTTTTGATGTGTAGTTGTTTACAAGGAAGTGTTGATTTTTATAGAATGTGTTGTTGTTTTAGATGTGTTGTTGTTTATAAGTATGTATTTATGTTACTATGTGTTTTTGTTTATAAAATATGATTGTATGTTGTTGTTTATAATTATGTGATGCTCAAATTAATGCTATTCAAACATGTGTGTCTTTACCCGTGGGTACCCATTTACCATGTCGGGTGACGGGTATGGGAAAAAATTGTACCCACTACCGGGTATGGGTACGGGTGATGGGTAACTCAAATGGGACGGGAAAGGGTATGGGGTGGCTCCACCCGTACCCAAACCCTGTGGGTGCCATCCCTAGGCAAGACCACGTGTTTGCACAAACTAGGGGCAATCCTAACGAGGGGGACACAACTAAGGGTATAAAACCAATTATCTCTTCTTTTTATGGTGAACTATTGTAGATTGAGAGAGAACATTTGTAGTTCTTGAGGGTGAACCGATGAGTTTTCTAGAGTGAACTTCTATTGTTTCTTAGTGAACTACTTACTATTGTTTTTATATGGTGAGAAGGTGTAGATGGAAAAGTGAACTGCAGTAGTTTCCAGAGAGATTTGTTTCTACATTTTATATAGCTAAAATTATAGTTTTGCTAAGTAAACTTTGATAGCTTCTGCACCGTGAATTGTTGTAGTTTGTAGAGTGAACCTTTGTGTATTTATACAGTGAAGGGCTCACGCTTTGAAATGTGAACATCTATTTTCACATTTTTTATACATTAAACGACTGAGTTTTGGAGAGTGGGCTCATGTTCTTATGTAATGAACCACTGAAGTTGAAAGAATATACTTCTATTTTCTATAAACTGCTGAGATTTGAAGAGATTGTTTTATATAGTGACTAATGTGTTTGTGGAGTGAACTTATGATCGCTTTATGCAGTGACCTCCCATGGTTTTTATACCAGATTTCTGTAACTTATATTGTGAACTAATATAGTTTACAGAGTAAACTTTTGAATATCCCATCTTTGTAGTGCTATGCCGTCTAGTTTGTCCCGTGGATGTCCAACTTTTTATACTTTACAATGAACTTATAAATATTCCACCTTTTTTTTTTCAAAAATGGGTTAAACCACCTTGACTTCTGCATTGATTGATGGACATAAACATATGTTATTTATGATTGTAATAATGCCAAGCAAAACCAAACATTAATGTCAAACAAATTGACTTACAAAAAAGAAATCAACTAAAAAAGGAAGAAAGAAGACCATCCACATAAGACGAGCCTTGCGCCAACATCTCCAAAATCATACTACATAGGGTTGTGAACCAATCCACTAGTCGCTCCAAGAGAACACCTTCGATAGGGAATTGGCGTTTGCACTCATGGAGTGGTTGGTCCAACCAGACACCGGACCAGGGGCTATCACCTTGTTGCAGATCTTCAAAACAACACCTTTAACATGGTTACGATGTGTGGACATTGATGGTTGATGTTGCCTAGTCAAGACAGAAGATTAATCGTGGGTTTTCACCCTGGAGGGAATACAACCATGATGTCAGCTGCTATAGCCGCCGTCCATCACTTTCGCAGACAACTCACACTGAGCTATCCGACTAAAGGATAAATCACTTGAACTGAAGAAATCAACTCAACGCTTTCAATAACTGCCGCCAAGTCGTCTAGTCGATGGTTGTCGTGTGTGCATGGTAGCGCTTAGAATCCGCTGCTACCAAATGTGCCACCTAGATGGGATTGCTCGCAAGGGCCTCAATCCGCTCACGGTCGAGCCAAATCCAGCCTCAATGGTGTTCACAGAGCCAGATCCATGCTCAATGGGACGTGCCAATAGCTATGAGGGAGTACGCGTCATTAAAGATAATAAATGATATTGTCTATACACGTTGTTATGGTATGCAGCCTAAGGACCATATCGAGCTTGATTCGACTAACAGGAGGGGTGTTGCTTTAGGCGACATGTTGATTTGTACATGGTGAGTTTGAATCAGGCGATGAGGCCTAGGGTAAAGTGTGGAGGGGGCATCACTAACTTTTTGTAAGGGGCGACGTCGGTTTGGGCAGTGCCACGGATGAGGAAAGTTGGTCAGTGCCGGCGGTTGGGTCATGAATGTTGTTGGTGCCATGGTTGATAGGGGGCATAAAGTTTAGGGGGAAGAGGGAGGCTCCTCAAATTTGAGGGGGGGGGGTGTTTGAGGAGTTAATTTTTTTAGGAAAGGACTAGGTGGAATTAAGTCCACAAAAGAAGTACTACCCCCGTCTGAGTTTATTAGTCCTCACCGTACTTGGGTCAAAGTTTGATCACATATTTGACCAGCAAAATGTTAATGCATGTCGTCAAAAAATAATATTGTTCAATTTGTATTTGAAATAGTTTCCAATGATATTATTTTTGCTTCATATAAGTTATATCTTATTAGTTAAAATCTAGTCAAAATATGACCCAACATAGGAGGGGACTAGTAAATCAGAACAGAGGTAGTAGTCTTTAGGGAGTTATAAGATTTTGAGATAAGGGCTAGAGATGCTCTTAGGCCATTTTGGTTTTGATGTGCATTTTTTTTAATTATTTTTATATGTTCTATTGATAATATAGTGTTATTTAATCTGCGAACTTTAGGAGATATTTAACAGTGCTATTCTTATGTAATTTTCATACAGATATTACATACTAGATTTTTGACCAACCAAAAAACTCCATGTTTTCAGTGGATTAACAACTCTCAGTCGGTGTTTGGCAATGTCAATCAGTGCCTAGGATTTTCATAAATCTATATGTAAGAACAAGATTTCTATTCCTAAGCCAATGGGTTAAGTGTTTAACAACTACTACCTCCGCACGAATTTATTAATCCCCATCATGTTTTGGGTCAAAATTTTACCACATATTTGACTAGCAAAATGTTAATGTATGTCACAAAAAATTATATTGTTGGATTCATATTTGAATTTAGTTTCCAATCATATCATTTTTGCTACGTATAACTTGTATTTTATTAGTTAAAGCCATGGTCAAAATATGACCCCCAAAACAAGAGGGACTAGTAAATCCGGTTGAAGATAGTAATTGTATGCACTGAAGTTTATAAAATAAATTCAGCATGAGGGGGCAGGATCAATAATCTTATAAACACAAACTTAGTTTACTAATGATTCGGTGAAGAACAAGCCTCTTTTGGCAGGCCTCTCACAGTGAATTATCATAGTAGATTATTATGCAATGACATCTTGTTAGGCACTTCCTCTGTAAAGAAGTATATTTAGTATTTAACTGTCATGCTATAGTAATAAATAAATGGGAGGAAGTAGTGTCAGTTAAACTTGTGAAAACTTAAGAAAACATTATCTTGAATGATCTCATGCGTTCCTCTCTCTATAGATTCTATATAATAATAAATGATATCGTCTATAGTAACATCTTTTATAAACTATGACACGTTTTGTCGTGAAATCGAAGAGAGTACCCATCATACATTATAGTAACTCCTCCATTGTGCAATAAGTATTTGATCTATCCGTAGACTTGGGTGTTCCCGTAAGGTCTCTTCTAAATTACATGAGCCTACTTTTTGGCCGACTCAAATCAACTACACTTTAGCATAAGGTTTCAAGAAACACTCAAAGTGATGGAACCAGAGAAGAGAAAACATACAAAATCTTGACAGTGTATAAAAGATGCGACAACAAAATCTTGACAGTCTATATTGAAATCTCTAAAAAGACTTATATTTCGGAACGGGGAAGTAAATAGCAATTGGTAAGACTAACCCAGCAGTCTGAACAAGAGTAATAATGGTGAGGCACCAAAAGTCTTTCTTCCGTAGCATGGACACAAAGCCGCCGAGGAGGACGACAGTGGACCATGTGAGCACCAGGACGCCCATCCCCCTCACGGCCATGGACAGGTACCCCATGAACAGGGCGTAGGTGTTGATGGACACTACCTCCCATTTGGCGTCGTAGGAGGCCTTCTTTTCTCTCCTTGAGGCCATCGATCTCTACTGCCGCAAAGAGTTTGAGGTGTATATGAATGGAACGCGATGAGCCAATACATATAGCAGCATGCATGCGTATGCCAACTGTCCTAGCAGGTTGCTAATACGACTTTGCAAAAACAATGATAGACCTTGACGCCGAGCTTGTCGTTGTTAACTAATTTGAACGGCCCATGTGAGCGGCGCGGACGCCCTTTCTCCCTCTTAATGACCTCGTCGCGCGTGAGAGGCTGCTCGGAACACGGAGAGTGGAGGTGGGAACACACGTGACTTTGATTTTGTGTATTACTACCTCCGTCCTGGTTTATTGACTCCTTCGTATTTTGTGTCAAATTTTGATCGTCAATTTAACTAATAAAATGTTAATGCATGTAACAAAAATTATATCGTTGAATTTGTATTCAAACATAGTTTCTCCTGGTATATTTTTTATGACATGCATTGACATTTTGTTAGTTAAATCTATGGTCAAAAATCTGACACTAAATACAAAGGGGACCAATAAACCAGAACGGAGGTAGTATCTGATTTCAAGCTTCGGGGTAAATACCCTAGGTCCGATCCTAGTTTTTTTAAACAAGGTCTGATCTTAGTTGGTTATACCTAGCAATGACTGTATTTTTACATCGTCATCTTGTTGGAGCACTGCTTGAAGTTGGCTTGAACTTGATCTTCATAGCGAAAACTGATGACCTGGTTTTTAATGGTTGGATCCGGTGACGACGGGTGACCTTCGAAGGGAATGGGTACCTCACATTGTATTTGGCACGATGATGCCCTAGCTTTGTTCTTCAGTTCTTGTTGAACGATGCAAACATTTTTTAAAGTAATAAAATGCGCCATGAATGCTTTTCCTAAAAAAACACGGAATGGAGATAATTATTACAGGTCAATTGGATAGAAAAAAAAAGGTGAGCTGTCAACTTTCAAGTTTAGTTAAGTTAGGAACCTTCTCACTTTCTTTCGTTGTCATTCATACTCCCACCTTGCTTGCCACGATGCTAATTAAGTACTAGAATAGAGTATATTGTAATCCATGTCAGGCAAAGTTCAGCATGCTAGTTACATATTGCTTTAATATGAAGCGTCATGTGGACTTCCGAACAAGCTGTGTTTGTAAGAATCATGCCTGCATTTCTTATTATAACTACTAGATGATACGTTACATGTTGTGGAAATCAGTTTTAACATTTGATTGTGTAATATAAATATTTAAATTAATAACACGCAAACCAAAATTAAAAAGTACTCCCTCCGTAAACTAATATAAGAGTGTTTAGAATACTAAAGTAGTGATCTAAACGCTCTTATATTAGTTTACAGGGGGAGTACATATGAGTTATTATATTTAATTATGTATAGTTGTAAAATATTTATTAAACAATATTTTTTTTCATGCATGGTTGCATGTTGTGGTGATTCTTTTTCTATGCATGGTTGTATGTTGAGGTGGGTTTTATCCCATCCATAATTTTATGATGTTGTGACATATTTGTATATTGAGATAAATAAGTTAGTAGAATGACTCCCTGACATAGAATTAGTCATGGTCTTAGAATAAAAAAAATTAAAGCTACCAATAACAATGTAAGTCCAGGTCTCGTTCAATATTGGTGCATGACATACTTCAGCAAATTAATACTCTCTCTCAGTCTAGAATTAACTGCCGCTGATACGTGTATATCTTATTTCAACGATGGTTAATTTCAGACAGAGGTTGTATAACTTTTGGCAGTGAAAATATTAACACTGGAGATGGCAACGAATTTGACCTGGACAGGATCATTCGCTTAGGACATACCACCTCGCTCCGATCTAAAACTATATGAAAGCTTGATGTGTATATTTTAGATAGACTAGTAAATATGCATGTGCGTTGCTACGGGTTGATTTAATTGAATTTTTCTGGCCATGGAGAATTTAGTCAATGTCAAATTTTCACAACTCATATTTTCCTTCCTTTAGGCTCTCTTTCCTTCGGCATATGCCTGTCATAATTCTCGAGACGGGTCTTTTCTCGTTTACAACTCATATTACAAAACTTGCTGAACTGTCGCTTATGTTTCTCTTTCTCCTAATTTTCAGCACAAAGCTCTTCCATGAATCTACACAGTACAAGTAGCTAGCACACTATCATAATAGGTTTTGGGCAAGCGTAGGTAACAGTTCTTGCATATATATTTGGCTGCAAACTGGAACATTTTGCAGCACATATTTGGCTTTGTCTCTGTTCATAGGCTTAAACATACATGTTCTTAAATGATCTCTAAAGATCTCACAGACAGGTCTATATCCAATTGCTTTAACAAAGGCAAGTGCATATTACACTGATAATCCTCCATCCCAACTTATCATGAACATATATAAAGTATGTCAAGAGAAAGCTAAAACAACTACATAAGGCCTACATAATTTCTTTAATGTTGGCAGGTGCGGCAACTGTTGATGGCTGGAATTGCCTGTTTCCATACTTGAATGGAAGGATGTACACATAACTAAAAAAAGATGGAGGATTAGTAAATAAACTGGGAAGGTTACATGCTAAGTAATAAAGCTCATCGATCATGAATAAAGCAAGTCAGCAAGCCTAAAAATTGCATTTGGCTTAAGTACATGATGTTGAATATATATGAGTGGATGCCTTATTCGTGGAGCATTTCTTCAATCACTTCAGATATAAAATTACATAGTGTCACAAATTCCATTTCAGTCTCTACATGCTTAGTTCACAGAGCATTATACTTGTTGAAAGCAACATCAAGCCATGGCTTTATATTTCCATTAAAGTGTGTCAATGAGCTGGGCCAATGCTACCAAGACAAGAGTGTGTCAGTGATGGGCGTCGTCTAGTCGATGCCAGTGGCGATACCTAGGGTGTCCTATGTAACAAGTTCACTGCACATTTTTTTGGCTAAAGCAACACATATATGTGGAAATCATGTAAGAATAATTAAACTATTATAAACATATGTATTTTACAACTTTGAATTAATGTCATAAACATATTTGTGCTTGAATGGAACTGTCGTAAACCTATCAAAATTGAAGAAAGAGTAACAAGATGTGTTAGCATTACCTTGCAGTTGGACCACCATATCCGAGCACATCCTTTGAGTGCCCAGCAAAGGTCCTCCCTCTCTCTCAAACAGGAGTCACACACCCAGCTAGCACTCGCCAACACATGGATCTCTCTTCCCCAACTCCTATGCTTCCTGCCTCCTTGTCCAGCTTGCTCTCTATGATGATTAAGGATTGACTTTTGCTACTGGAACCGAAATCCTTCTATTCCTGCTGCTATTCCTCTCCTTTTTTCCATCACTCACCAATCAAATCCCTTGATTTCGGTCTCTAGTTACGGGGTTGCAGAGGTGCGCATACACTCGAGCTCAAATACGCGTACCAACAATGCACGGGCATGAGGTGGAGTGCAAAGGACTGCCTCACATCGCAGGCTTCGTGCTGGAGGCCGGTGCACCCTCGTTTGATTTGTTCGAGCAGCTAGTGGTGTCGCTCCTGGATGAGCTTCGGCTAGGAGCTCTGTTGTAGCCTGCATATAAAAAGGAACATATTAAAATGGATTATTCCTTCTTTATTGGAGGGGTAAGATGGATTATTCCTTAAATCTAAAGAAGTTTCTAATTTTGAACTGTTTGCTACATATTGCTCCCAGTATATTGATAGTATTAGTTCTTGATAGTATTGTGTGCCAACTCATTTATCCTTAAAGCTAATTTATTAAATCTAAATTATTCTATTGCCATTTGCTACATAATATTAGTCCTTCAAACCTGCAGATCACGGAATCAGAAAACTGCACTCCATTATCCTTACAACTAATCTCTGTAATTATAATATGCCAGTCGTTGAGGTGTGTTCTCCCATCTCTCACACAATGATCCAGTATGCAAGAATAGTACAGAACAAAATCTCAGATCAACAAATAGATTTAAATAAAGCTAAACAAATTGCCGCAATTTCCATATCCATAAATGTTTATGTTGTAAAAAGGCAAAAACAGATAAGAGGATATATCCAGAATCTTTAAATGTGAATAATTAGCACCTACTGAACATAGATAGTGCCTACATCTATAAGCTTCAAGAAAACAAAATAGGTATCAAAATTAGACTGCATGACATTTTGAGCCATAATTATGGAAAAATCAGAGGTATATTGTTGAACAATGATCCAAATCCGAATTTGCAAGGAAAGAGATAAATTCCATATTGCTCGATGCACATAATGCAATAACGGGTTCAGCAGCCAGCCATACAAAATCAACTACTCAGTATGTCAGGATTTGAGGAAAGGATTAGAGGATTCAGAGACCGGGGGAGAAGGGAGCCCTGGCTGCCCTTGCTCACCTCTGCCTCGCTTGCTCCATTGCTGGCTCCTACGCTGCTATGTTTCGTCATGAGTCACTATAATTTTCTCCAGATCGAGGATGAGAAGCTCAGCTCCCAGCCACAACGGTCACCCGTGCTCCACCCAGTCTTGATGTTGCACGGCTCATGACTACCACCACGCAGAGGACGCCCGTGCTCATGGTCGTCTTCTCCCCCACCTACATGATGCAGCCGTGTCCCCCACCCTCGAAGCGAAGCCCCTACAGTGGCCTGGCAGCGGTGATAGGAGAGCACACGCACGCCAACTAAGACCCTGGCCTGCAAGACCATGCTTCTCCCCGACCTCCGCATGTACTCCTACTCTGTCAACGATGTTGACTACCAGAGACCAGCGCTGGGGGGCTGGGAGCCGACGGCGACCATGTGCGCGGGTAGGGCAGCGGGCACCCGGGGACGCGACGACCACTGCTCCAGCACCCCGCATGCTCTTCCCAGAGCAGGTACCGGCGCGAGGCTGGCTGTGCGACACTCCCCTCCCCCATCAGGCACCACACCGACGACGACTGCTTCCTCCGCCTCCTCGCCACCACCACCGTCGCGCTCCCCCTGCCAGGTCAGGCCGTGCTGGAGCAGTGGCGTGTTAGCCTCGTTAGCTTGGGCGGGCCGTCGCGAAGACGGGGGCAGCGGCGTGCCGAGGGGGAAGGGTGGGGCGACGAGATGGAGCGGGGGCGGCAGTGGATCCGCAGCGGCGAGCGAGGGTGGGGCAACGGCGGCGGCGGCGGCGGATCGGCTCGTGAGAAGGAGAGGATAGAGGAACTGCGGCCGCTTCGCTCGGGACAAAGGCGCAGTGCTCGGGCCTGAAACGTTTTTTTTTCACTTACGGACGGACTATTGAGGACTGCGGGTTGATTCTTAAAAAAGCCAGGGACCTTTCTATAAAAGCACCGCGACGGTGAAGCCCACAGACTCAATCCGTGTGTTATTAGGGAGGATAGATTAGAACATCTACAAATCATTTTAAATAATCATGTAAAGTTCAAACAAGAAAACGGATGCCTGTTACACTCTAGCTGAGCTCTCCGGTTCTTCTTCATCAGTGACTTGAAATACTGACTCTTAAACCTTTCTCAAACAACCGGACATGAAAACGCCACTCAATCGGCCATTTAAAACCGTCCAAATGTCTGAATCGTCCGACCCCTCAAACCTAGTCTATATGTGAGATGGATATGGACATGTCCAGACGCCTTCTTCGGACTCGACAAGCCAGACCCATCTCAAATCCGCTTCAAATTAACCAAATCCACCAAATCAACTGCCTCCTTCCGCGTTCGTCCTCCATTTCCCGCGTCCGAACCGTTGCCCTCCTCCACCCTTTCTCCTTATCCGCATAGCCATCTTGTCCGCCACCGTAAATGTCAATGTTGACTACCTCGTCCCCCATCGTCGTCATGGAGGACGCCTCCATGGAGTTCGTGGGGTCCCGCATGTCCTCTCTTGCAAGGCAAAAAACGTCGTTAGGAGGGATCGACACGCCCGATAGTGCATCCGAGAAGCAGTCGAGAAGGTAGGTGCATGGAGGGAAGCTGCGGAGAAGGCCGGTGACATCATATGGGCCCGTCGAGTCTGACGACTGCCTCTATGTCGTCCACTGTGATCGCGAGAAACAACAAGCCATGGTCGTGCTTTTTCCCCTTCTTCAGCTCCGGCCGACGCCTCTAGATCCACCTGACCACCTGGCGACGCCCCTTCTTTCGCCATCAAGAGCTAGCCCAATTGATGGTGGCGTAGTCCCCGTTCGTGGCTCAGGCGGCCTCCCACGGCCTTGGGCGAACGGCGGGAGACATCGGAGGCGGAGGCGGAGGCGTAGCGGTCAGCGGCAAGGGCTCGCAGCGCTACCACAGACTGGACGACGGCTGGTCTGCATAACATCCGCCGACGCTCCTCACTCGTCCTGCAAACTGCAGCTGTCGAGACGCCCCCAATAGCTAGAGCCTCGTCCACACTATGGATCGGTGCTGCAAGCTCTGAACTTTGAGAGAATTCCATATTAACACTGTTTTAAAAAAATTTATCTTATTTGACATTGAAAAAAAAATCTTTTTTTATTTAACACCGAGTCTAAATTTTATGTCCTTTATTATGACACTTTCGTTCATTTAAACTCTTAACGATGTTAAATAATACCTGAAAAGACCTACCTACCCCTTATGTGGTATGTGATCAAAATTTTACGTGTATGTGTATCCGGCCTACTCGTTTTGCTAGGTGCGTGAGCCAATTTCCAAGCAAAATCGATCGAGTGCTTCTGGTAGCTCTTGTTTATGTGCCGCTACGGGCACGTCTCCTTGCTCGGTCCTTCCTTGTGCGTGAGTTTCGTTCGTGGTTTTTGTAGATGCGAGTTGCACTCCTGTCTCCCCCGTCTGATAGGTGCCTTGATAGATATTAGTTACTACTCAGGTATTTTGAAAACTATCTCAATTCTGAACTTCTGTCAAAAAAATCTTAATTCTAAACCATATCTTTTTTAAAATCAAATCAATTATTCGCTAACCAACCTTGCCCATAGCCGGTTATGTACTCTATTTACCCGATTTCCGGACTTGTTCTCCATTGCGATGGAGCCTCGGATCACGGTTGGGGCGGCCCTTATTGATTTAGGGCACCTTGCGCTCCAGCGGCCACTTGGGCCTCCGGAACTCGCCATGTGGCACGAACTCCTCGAGTCCATTGCCTTGCACGAACCGAATATGGACCAGGAGACCGATCGCATATCCTGGTGGCTTGAGTCTTCCGGTTGTTTCTGTTGGGGAACGTAGCATGCAATTTCAAAAAAATTCCTACGATCACGCAAGATCTAGCTAGGAGATGCATAGCAACGAGAGGGGGAGAGTGTGTCCATGTACCCTCGTAGACCGAAAGCAGAAGCGTTAGCTTAACACGGTTGATGTAGTCGAACGTCTTCACGATCCAACCGGTTAACCACCGAAAGTATGGCACCTCCGAGTTCTGCACACGTTGAGCTCGATGACGTCCCTCGAACTCTTGATCCAGCAGAGGGTCGAGGGAGAGTTTCGTCAGCACGACGGCGTGGTGACGGTGATGGTGATGTGATCCCCGCAGGGCTTCGCCTAAGCACTACGTGAATATGACCGGAGGAGTAAACCGTGGAGGGAGACGTCGCACACGGCTTGGAACAATTGGTATGTCTCCAAGGGGTGCCTTGCCCACGTATATAAAGGAGGGAGAGGAGGAGGCCGGCCACCAGGGGCGCGCCAAGGAGAGGGGAGTCCTACTAGGACTCCAGTCCTAGTAGGATTCGCCCCCCCCCCCTCTTTTTTTCCTTCTCATGGAGGGGGAAAGAGGGAAGGGAGAGGGAAGAGGAGAAGGAAAGGGGGGCGCGCCCCCTCCCTTAGTCCAATTCGGACTCCCTATGGGAGGGGGGCGCGGCCACCCCTTGTGGGCTGCCTCCCCTCTCCCCTATGGCCCATGTAGGCCCATTACTTTCCCCGGGGGTTCCGGTAACCCCTCGGTACTCCGAAAAATACCCGAACCACTCCGAAACTATTTCGGTGTCCGAATACCATCGTCCAATATATCAATCTTTACCTCTCGAACATTTCGAGACTCCTCGTCATGTCCGTGATCTCATCCGGGACTCCGAACAAACTTCGGTCACCAAAACACATAACTCATAGTACAAATCGTCATCGAACGTTAAGCGTGCGGACCCTACGGGTTCGAGAACTATGTAGACATGACCGAGACACCTCTCCGGTCAATAACCAATAGGAACCTGGATGCTCATATTGGCTGTTGGCTCCCACATATTCTACGAAGATCTTTATCGGTCAAACCGTAATGACAACATACGTTATTCCCTTTGTCATCGGTATGTTACTTGCCCGAGATTCGATCGTCGGTATCCTCATACCTTTTTTTTAGAAAAGGAGGAGGACCCCCGGCATCTGCATCTGGACGATGCATGTAGCCACTTTATTAATTATTCACACAAGACCTTACAAAGTCATACAACAGTAAGACTAAAGCCACCGTCTAGGCAACATCTGTCGCTACTCCTATCCAGTTGATGTAGGGATGCTGATAGTCTGGGCCTAATACCAAACAGACCTCGCAGCCAAACCTAACATCTAAGACCTGAGGTCCCAACCAGGACGCCTGCCGGGTATGGGGCACCCACTAGTCGGCGCACTCCTCAACCAGGACGCCTGCCGGGTATGAGGCCGCCGCAGCCACCTGCCACCAATCCATTTTCAGTGTTGTACTGCTGCATCTACCTTGCCCGATCTAGCTGCCATCGACGCCACCACGACGCCAGACAATGCCACCATCCTGCGCTCGTCCATCATCACACACTCACCGGCGAGACCCCGCTGCTCCATGCCGCTGAGACCCGCTGTTGTCGACATGCCAGATGCCACGCCGCTCCTCCGACGTGAAACACCACATGTTGCCACTGGTCCCATCCCCTCCGCCTGCAGTTCCTCAAACCGAGCACCCAAATGCCCCAGGCGGCGCCTCCAAGAAGGGTACGACACACGCAGTGCCGCCGCCGCCCAATCTAAAGAGATTTAGGGTTTTCACCCGGGCATGGGGTCGGGGTGGAGGGCAGGGACCTCGACGGCGCCTGCAAGGAGGAGAACAGTGACCCTGGTCGTCGCCACCGTCGGGATGAACGAGTCATCTAGAGTTTCCTTCGGTCCAATGTCGCCTCTACCAGCCCCCGCGAACGCACCGAGGCCGACGACCGCGATCGTAAGCCACCAAGTGACTCACCGCCCACGCGGTCAAGACGCCGTCCATCCGCCCCCCGCGAACGTCGCCAGCCGAGGGCGCCGTCGCCATGCCTAACGGGGCCGCCGCCCCTTGTCCAGGTTCCTCCACGAAGGCCGGAGTGGCGAGATCCGCCACGAGCGACGAGATCCGGCACCACGCGGCCGACGCCATCGCCCAAGCCCGCCATCGACCGATCCCGCCACCGCCGGGAGCCCGCATGCTACCGGGAGTCCCACACAGCACCCGTGCACCGCCGCGAGTCCGCCGCCTTCGGGATCCGCCACACTGTCGGGAGGGCCGCACCTCGCGGATCAGGACGCCCGCGCCGCCGCGGATCCGGGAACGGAAGGAGAGACCCTCCGCCGCCGCCGTCGCACGCACGGGCTTTGCCGGGCGCCGACCATCGGCAGCGGCGGAGGGGGAGAAGCGCGTTGGAGGGACTAGGCGGCGGCGGCTGAGCCCTCCTGAGTCGCCCGCGGGGGAGGCGACGTGAGAGGGACGCACCTAGTTCAATCTCGTTATCGGCAAGTCTCTGTACTCATTCCGTAATGCATCATCCCGTAACTAAGTCATTAGTCACATTGCTTGCAAGGCTTATTCTGATGTGCATTACCGAGAGGGCCCAGAGATACCTCTCCGATACTCGGAGTGACAAATCCTAATCTCGATCTATGCCAACCCAACAAAACACGTTCGGAGATACCTGTAGAGCATCTTTATAATCACCCTTTTACGTTGTGACGTTTGATAGCACACAAGGTATTCCTCCGGTATTCGGGAGTTTCATAATCTCATAGTCAAAGGAATATGTATAAGTCATGAAGAAAGCAGTAGCAATAAAACTTAACGATCATTTGATGTCTACTACACAACCTTCTTCTTGTAGACATTGTTGGGCCTCCAAGTGCATAGGTTTGTAGGACAGTAGCAAATTTCCCTCAAGTGGATGACCTAAGGTTTATCAATCCGTGGGAGGCGTAGGATGAAGATGGTCTCTCTCAAACAACCCTGCAACCAAATAACAAAGAGTCTCTTGTGTCCCCAACACACCCAATACATTGGTAAATTGTATAGGTGCACTAGTTCGGCGAAGAGATGGTGATACAAGTGGAATATGGATGGTAGATATAGGTTTTTGTAATCTGAAAATATAAAAACAGCAAGGTAACTAATGATAAAAGTGAGCAAAAACGGTATTGCAATGCTAGGAAACAAGGCCTAGGGTTCATACTTTCACTAGTGCAAGTTCTCTCAACAATAATAACATAATTGGATCATATAACTATCCCCCAACATGCAACAAAGAGTCACTCCAAAGTCACTAATAGCGGAGAACAAACGAAGAGATTATTGTAGGGTACGAAACCACCTCAAAGTCATCCTTTCTGATTGATCTATTCAAGAGTCCGTAGTAAAATAACATGAAGCTATTCTTTCCGTTCGATCTATCCTAGAGTTCGTACTAGAATAACACATTAAGACACAAATCAACCAAAACCCTAATGTCACCTAGATACTCCAATGTCACCTCAGGTATCCGTGGGTATGATTATACGATATGCATCACACAATCTCAGATTCATCTATTCAACCAACACAAAGAACTTTAAAGAGTGCCCCAAAGTTTCTACCGGAGAGTCAAGACGAAAATGTGTGCCAACCCCTATGCATAAGTTCACAAGGTCACTGAACCCGCAAGTTGATCACCAAAACATACATCAAGTAGATCACGTGAATATCCCATTGTCACCATAGATAAGCACATGCAAGACATACATCAAGTGTTCTCAAATCCTTAAAGACTCAATCCGATAAGATAACTTCAAAGGGAAAACTCAATCCATTACAAGAGAGTAGAGGGGGAGAAACATCATAAGATCCAACTATAATAGAAAAGCTCGCGATACATCAAGATCGTGCCAAATCAGAGAGAGATCAAACACATAGATACTGGTACATACCCTCAACCCTGAGGGTGAACTACTCCCTCCTTGTCATGGAGAGCGCCGGGATGATGAAGATGGCCATCGGTGAGGGATCCCCCCCTCCGGCAGGGTGCCGGAACAGGGTCTCGATTGGTTTTTCGTGGCTCTGGAGGTTTGCGGTGGCGGAACTCCCGATCTAGGTTATGTTCTGGAGGTTTCTGCATTTATAGGAATTTTTTACGTCGGTCTCACATCAGGGGGGGTCTCCGAGTCGTCCACGAGATAGGGGGGCGCGCCCAGGGGGTGGGCGCGCCCTCCACCCTCGTGGACTGGTCGGGACTCTTCTGGCCCAACTCTTTTACTCCAGGGGCTTCTTTTGGTCCATGAAAAATCATCAAAAATTGGCACGTCAATTGGACTCCGTTTGGTATTCCTTTTCCGTAAAACTCAAAAACAAGGAAAAAACATAAACTAGCACTGGGCTCTAGGTTAATAGGTTAGTCCCAAAAATCATATAAAATAGCATATAAATGCATATAAAACATCCTAGATGGATAATATAATAGCATGGAACAATAAAAAATTATAGACATGTTGGAGACGTATCAAGCATCCCCAAGCTTAATTCCTGCTCGTCCTCGAGTAGGTAAATGATAAAAATAGAACTTTTGATGTGGAATGCTACCTAACATATTTATCAATGTAATCTTCTCTATTGTGGCAAGAATATTCAGATCCATAAGATTCAAAACAAAAGTTTAATATTGACATAAAAACAATAATACTTCAAGCATACTAACAAAGCAATCATGTCTTCTCAAAATAACATGGCCAAAGAAAGTTATCCTACAAAATCATATAGTCTGGCTATGCTCTATCTTCATCACACAAAATATTTAAATCATGCACAACCCCGGTTTCAGCCAAGCAATTGTTTCATACTTTAGTATTCTCAAACTTTTTCAACTTTCACGCAATACATGAGCGTGAGCCATGGACATAGCACTATAGGTGGAATAGAATATGGTGGTTGTGGAGAAGACAAAAAGGAGGAAGATAGTCTCACATCAACTAGGCGTATCAACGGGCTATGGAGATGCCCATCAATAGATATCAATGTGAGTGAGTAGGGATTGCCATGCAACGGATGCACTAGAGCTATAAGTGTATGAAAGCTCAAAAGGAAACTAAGTGGGTGTGCATCCAACTTGCTTGCTCACGAAGACCTAGGGCACTTTGAGGAAGCCCATCATTGGAATATACAAGCCAAGTTCTATAATGAAAAATTCCCACTAGTATATGAAAGTGACAACATAGGAGACTCTCTATCATGAAGATCATGGTGCTACTTTGAAGCACAAGTGTGGTAAAAGGATAGTAGCATTGCCCCTTCTCTCTTTTTCTCTCATTTTTTTTGTTTTTTTGCCTTCTCTTTTTTTGGCCTTTTTTATTTTGTTATTTTTCGTCCGGAGTCTCATCCTGACTTGTGGGGGAATCATTGTATCCATCATCCTTTCCTCACATGGGACAATGCTCTAATAATGAAGATCATCACACTTTTATTTACTTACAACTCAAGAATTACAACTCGATACTTAGAACAAAATATGACTCTATATGAATGCCTCCGGCGATGTACCGGGATGTGCAATGAATCAAGAGTGACATGTATGAAAGAATTATGAACGGTGGCTTTGCCACAAATACGATGTCAACTACATGATCATGCAAAGCAATATGACAATGATGGAGCGTGTCATAATAAACAGAACGGTGGAAAGTTGCATGGCAATATATCTCGGAATGGCTATGGAAATGCCATAATAGGTAGGTATGGTGGCTGTTTTGAGGAAGGTAAATGGTGGGTTTATGGTACCGGCGAAAGTTGCACGGTACTAGAGAGGCTAGCAACGATGGAAGGGTGAGAGTGCGTATAATCCATGGACTCAACATTAGTCATAAAGAACTCACATACTTATTGCAAAAATCTACAAGTCATCAAAACAAAGTACTACACGCATGCTCCTAGGGGAAGGGTTGGTAGGAGTTAACCATCGCGCGATCCCTACCTCCCACTCATAAGCAAGACAATCAATAAATAAATCATGCTCCAACTTCATCACATAACGGTTCACCATACGTGCATGCTACGGGAATCACAAACTTTAACAAAAGTATCTCTCAAATTCACAACTAATCACTAGCATGACTATAGTATTACCATCCTCATATCTCAAAACAATCATAAGGAATCAAACTTCACATAGTATTCAATGCACTTTATATGAAAGTTTTTATTATCTCCCTCTTGGATGCCCATCATATTAGGACTAAATTTATAACCAAAGCAAATTACCATGCTGTTTATAGACTCTCAAAATAATATAAGTGAAGCATGAGAGTTCATCTATTTCTTCAAAATAAAACCACTGCCGTGCTCTAAAAAGATATAAGTGAAGCACTAGAGCAAATGACAAACTACTCCGAAAGATATAAGTGAATATCAATGAGTAGTTGAATAATTATGAAACTATGTGAAGACTCTCTAACATTTAAGTATTTCAAATCTTGGGATATTATTCAAATAGCAAGCAAAACAAAACAAAATGACATTTCAAGGATAGCACACATCATGTGAAGAAGCAAAAACTTAGGCTCAACTGATACTAACCGATAATTGTTGAAGAAAAAAGGTGGGATGCCTACCGGGGCATCCCCAAGCTTAGATGCTTGAGACTTCTTGAAATATTATCTTGGGGTGCCTTGGGCATCCCCAAGCTTGAACTTTTGCGTCTCCTTAATTCCTTTTATATCTCAGTTTCTCTAAATGTCAAAAACTTCATCCACACAAAACTCAACAAGAACTCGTGATATAGGTTAGTATAAATCCATGCAAAACCTTATCATTCTCTACTGTATAAAATCAATAAAATTATTATTTGATATTGCCTACTAAATGCCTCTGCATATTTAACACTCCTATCCTCAAATAGAATCATTAAACAAGCAAACATATGCAAACAATACAAACAAAACAGCAATCTATCTAAACAGAACAGTCTGTAAAGAATGCAAGAGGAACCATACTTCCCTAACTCCAAATTATGAAAATTGACCACACTGTAGAAAATTTATCAGAGCTCAATATGAAAAAAGTTTCAACATTTTATCATATTCTGACTTTTCTAGGGAATTTTTTCAACAGCGATAAACTTTCTGTTTTGAAACAGCAACATGTATACTTGCAAAATAAGCATGGTAAAGGCTATCCTTGAAATTTTTATTGAAAAGAAAGATGCAAAACATTATTCTAAATAACATAAAGCAAATCCTAACAAAAGAAAATGACGCTCCAAGCAAAACACATATCATGTGGTGAATAAAAATGTAGCTCCAAGTAAAGTTACCGATGAACGAAGACGAAAGAGGAGATGCCATCCGGGGCATCCCCAAGCTTAGGCTCTTGGTTGTCCTTGAATATTACCTTGGGGTGCCTTGGGCATCCCCAAGCTTAGGCTCTTTCCACTCCTTATTCCATAGTCCATCGAATCTTTACCCAAAACTTGAAAACTTCACAACACAAAACTCAACAGAAAACTCATAAGCTCCGTTTGTATAAGAAAATAAATCACCACTTTTGGTACTATTGTGAACTCATTCTAAATTCGTATTGGTGTAATATCTACTGTATTCCAACTTCTCTATGGTTCATACCCTCCGATACTACTCATAGATTCATCAAAATAAGCAAACAACACATAGAAAACAGAATCTGTCAAAAACAGAACAGTCTGTAGTAATCTGTAACTCTCGAATACTTCTATAACTGAAAAAATTCTACCAAATTAGGAAAACCTGAGCAATTTGTGTACCAATCCAGAGCAAAAATAATCAGATCAAAAGCACGTTTTTGTGAATTATCAAAACTAATTTACTGGGCGCAAAAGTTTTTGATTTTCAGCAGGATCAACACAACTATCACCGTAAGCTATCCTAAAGGTCTTACTTGGCACTTTATTGAAACAAAATCTATAAAACATGATTACTATAGTAGCATAATCATGTGAACACACAAAAACAATAGGGGTAAATATTGGGTTGTTGTGACGCCCTCGATTCAGTCGTACACTAATCATACACGCAAATGTGTACGATCAAGATCAAGGACTCACGGGAAGATATCACAACACAACTCTAGACACAAATTAAAATAATACAAGCTTTATATTACAAGCCAGGGGCCTCGAGGGCTCGAATACATAAGCTTGAATACACAAGAGTCAGCGGAAGCAACAATATCTGAGTACAGACATAAGTTAGACAAGCTTGCCTTAAGAAGGCTAGCACAAAAGAATCTACGATCGAAAAGGCAAGGCCTCCTGCCTGGGAGCCTCCTAACTACTCCTGGTCGTCGACGGTCTTCACGTAGTAGTAGGCATCGACGGTGGCATCTGGCTCGTGGGCTCCGACATCTGGTTGCATCAACCGGAAAGAAGAAAAAAAGGGGGGAAAGGGGGAGCAAAGCAACCGTGAGTACTCATCCAAAGTACTCGCAAGCAAGGATCTACACTACATATGCATCGGTATCAATGAAATGGGCTGTATATGTGGACTGAACTGCAGAATGCCAGAAGAGAAGGGGAAAGCCTAGCCTATCGAAGACTAGCATCTTCTGGAAACCACCATCTTGCAGCAACAGGAGGGAGTAGAGTAGCATAAAGTAAAGTAGTAGTAGTGTTATCAACCTCGGCCAGAGATCCTTTCTCAACTCCCTGCGAGAAAGCAATCCCAGAGCCATACTATCCATTTCAAATCATAATCCAATTCTCATATCCATGTCTCATCTCAAGTATCCAGTTCTAGTTGTATCGATCGGGATACAACTCCAAGTGTCCGTTACCGTAGGACAGGCTATCGATAGATGTTTTCTTCCCTACAGGGGTGCACCAACTTACCCACCATGCTCGATTAACTCCGGCTGGACACACTTTCCTGGGTCATGCCCGGCCTCGGCCAAACAATACGCCGCAACCCGACCTAGGCTTAATAGAGAGGCCAACACGCCGGACTAAACCTATGCCCCCAGGGGTCATGGGCCATCGCCCCGGGAACTCCTGCACGTTGCGTACGCGGCCGATGAGCAGACCTAGCTACCTCCTTCAAAAAGGCAGGTGCTTACGCAGTCCAACCCGGCGCGCGCCGCTCAGTCGCTGACGTCTATTAAGCTTCGGCTGATGCATACGACGCAGAACGCCCATACTATGCCCACGTGATGGTTAGTGCTATCAGGCTAGAGGCCCCTCGGATCAAATATCCAAATCATAGTGGATTAGGAGCACACGGTAACAAGCAGAGACTCACGAAAGATGTGACCCCGTTGCCCCGTCTCGAGGACTTGCGGCAAGGGCTAGGAATACCCGACCACGCCTCGTAATTATCTCGCGGGCACCCTCCAGGTCAACCCATGTCCACATCACTCGCAATTAAGCTCGCGTGGGTACCCCTCAGGGACGACCCGTCTTTAGTAACATGGTTCAGTCTAAATTCATAGTAACCATAGTAACTGTGTGTCCAAACATCAAGGGGAAAATCCGAGGAATCACCCCCGGTGAATTCCACTCGATGTAATCATCAAGGTGAACATAAGAGGGACCACCCTCGAGGTTCACACTTGAGGGGTTGCACGACAGAGTCGTATCAGAAGTGGTTAAGGAGGAAATCACCCTCGATGACCACGACTGAATAGCTACACTACAGGGTTAACATCAGAAGTGTTGATGAGGTCTCACCCCCGGCACTTGATAATAACCGTGTAGTGTAGAGCAACTAAGGGGAAAGTGATGTGCGGTGCCGGGGCCTGGTCTTCGATCCTATTGATCGGGTCTTCAATGATGAAGCAGGGGCAACAAGGACAAGGTGGGAGTCACTGATGGATCACTTACCAACCTATACTAAGAAGTTTAGGTTAAGCAGGTAGGTAACAATAAGCAGGTTACAAAAGCAGGCTATGCATCAGAATAGGAGCAAACAATAACAGTAGCAAAATCTAATACAAGCATGAGAGAATGGAATGGGTGATATCGGGATGATCAAAGGGGGGGGGGCTTGCCTGGTTGCTCAGACCAGAAGGAGGGGTCGTTGGTGACGTAGTCGATCACAGCGGCATCGGCGGCCGCCACGGGGTATGCCGAAGAGAAGAGGGGGGAGAAACAGTAAATACATAGCAAGCAAGTGCATAACAGGACAACATGCATAGCTAGACGTGTTCTAACGCGGTCCTAGACGTTATAGGTGAAGGGGGAATCCAACCGGGAAGGTATTCCCGGTTCCGGACCTGTGTCAGACAGATGACCGGAGGGGGAATGTTCCATGTTCAGCATGCTAGGGGCATGTGACAGATGAACGGACCGTGTATTCGGATTCGTCACGTTTTTCTGAGCAACTTTCATGTAGAAAACATTTTCATCGGAGTTACGGTTTATTTTCTATGAATTTTCAAAGATTAAACCATTTTCTGGATTTATTTATATTAACAGAAATGGAATATGATGTCAGCATGACGTCTTGATGACCTCAGCAGTCAACAGAGTAGCTGACCAGGTCAAACCTGACATGGGGGACCCACCTGTCATAGACAGTGGGTTAAGCAGAGTTCAAACTAATCTAAATTTAGTTAGTAAAACTACTAGGCCCACCTGTCAGTGTCTAATTAACTAAACTAATTAGTTTTAATTAGAGGATTAAGCGGTGGGACCCGCACGTCAGTCTCACTGGGCAGCCCAGTCAGCAGTTGAGTGGGTCAACCCAATCAACTGGGACCCGTGGGGCCCACGGTCAGCCACCCATAGGTGAGGCCTGGCCTTGCCACGTTGGCCGGCCGGCGGCTGAACACCGGCGAGCACGAAAACGCGGCGGAGGGCACTCGCCCTCGTCGGGATTTGCCTACAGGGTGTCTCCGGGGCTGGGGTTAAGCGCGTTCGAACGGGGAGTGAGCGGTGCAGCTGGTGGTGGTGGTGGTTTTGCCGGAAACGGCCGGAATCGGCGCTAGCGACGAGTGGAGGCGGCGACGTTCTCGGGCGCTCGTCGAGCTAGGTGCTAGGGGGCACGGGAAGGCGCGTGCGCGTTGGGCTCCTGTGAGCACCAGGAGCTGGATGTTGTGCTCAGGCGAGCACGACAGGGGCCGTGGCCACGGCGGCGAGGCGTACCGCGGAGCTGAGCTCGGCCCAGGGCGGCGAGCATGGCTACGGGCGAATGGGGTGTCGCGGGAAGGGGGAAGGAAGCAGAGGCTCACCGAGAGCCTGCAGGTGTGCAATCGTGGGCTCGGGGGAGGCTCGGCGGAGCGAATCGATGGCGGTGACCTCGAGCGTCCCGAGGAGGAAGACGGGGTGGATCCGGCGCTGTGGTGCCTTCCGGCTCCAACGGCGTGCACCGGCGACGTGGAGGAGGACGGCGGATGCCTATGGTATGTTGGCAATGCGGGGCGATGACGGTGGCCGCGGGATCGACGCGGCGATGGCGGTGGGCGCGCTCGGGCAGTGGGGAGAAAAGGGCGAGCGCGAGCAAAGGGGACATGGTAGTGGAACTGGGAGGGAGAGGGAGAGTCAGAGAGGACGAGGGGGGAGTGTGAGAAAGGCCCGAGGCATCGGGGGCGTGGAGGCCTTATCCTCCTCGACGCAGGCGAGCAGGTGCGGTGGGGCGCGCTCGGGGCACGCACCAGGTCGGTGGAACAGGAGGGAGGCGCGGTGCAGGGAGCTGGGCCGGCTGGGCTGGTTGAGGTCCAGGGGGGCTGTGGGTCGTCCGGCTGGCCGAGGTGGGCCGAGGCCCAAGGGGAGGCTAGGGCTCTCCCAGCCCTTCTTCTTTCCTTTTCCTTTTTTTTACTTTAAACATTTTTTCTTTTCTTTTAAAACTTCTGTTTCAAATAGTTTAGGCCAGTTAAACAATTTGCAAAAAAAAAGTTGGACCACCACCAATATTAACAAAGGATTATTTGCCACATGATGAACATTTTAGTTTTCATGTTTAAGCAATTTAGAATTTCACTTAGCATTTGAATTTGCATTCAAAGGGAAAATTGAAATAAACATGAGACAATAATGGTCAGAAACTTGTTTAGCAAAATTATGAACTTAACCCCAAGGGTTACTGTAGCATCATTACACCGGGGTGTTACAACTCTCCTCCTCTAAAAGAAATTCTCGTCCTGAGAATTAAGAGGTAGAAGGGAACAGGTCAGGGTATTCAGCCCGGAGGTTATCTTCGTGCTCCCAAGTGGCTTCATCTTTAGTATGATTCGACCATTGCACCTTGAGGAACTTGGTAACCTTCTGGCGGGTTCGACGTTCAGCTTCTTCAAGAATGCGGATAGGATGCTCTTTGTATGTGAGATCATCTTGAACTTCAATCAATTCCGGATCCACTTCATGTTCCGGATCCTTGAAGCATCGACGAAGTTGCGACACGTGGAAGACGTCATGGACATGAGAGAACTGAGGTGGCAACTCCAATTGATAAGCCACCAGTCCATGACGGGTCAGAATGTGGAAAGGACCAATGTAGCGCGGAGCTAGCTTGCCCTTGACTCCGAACCGATGAGTGCCTCTCAAAGGAGTGACACGCAAATAAGCTTGTTCACCAGGTTGATAAGTTGAACCCCAGTGTTTCCGGTCATAGTTGCTCTTCTGGCGGGACTGGGCCGCCTTGAGATTATCCCGGACAATGCGAACCAGCTCTTCAGCTTGTTGAATAATGTCTGGACCAATGAGCGTCCGTTCCCCAGTTTCTGACCAATTCAGAGGGGTTCGGCACTTACGTCCATAAAGCACTTCGAAGGGTGCCATTTTCAAGCTGGCTTGATAACTGTTGTTATAAGAGAACTCCGCATAAGGGAGAGATTCTTCCCACTTCTTGCCGAAAGAAATAACGCAAGCCCGAAGCATGTCTTCAAGAGTTTGATTGACTCGCTCGACTTGGCCTTGGGATTGGGGGTGATAAGCAGTGCTCCAGGTTATATGAGTTCCCATTGCCTCTTGGAAACTATCCCAGAACTTCGAAGTGAATATACTGCCGCGGTCTGAACTGATCTCCTTCGGAATGCCGTGGAGTGACACAATTCTTGAGATATACAAGTTTGCTAATTGACTAGCAGTGATAGTCTCCTTGACTGGCAGAAAGTGAGCAACCTTCGAGAATTGGTCGATGACGACAAAGATAGCATCGTTACCTTTCTGAGACTTGGGAAGGCTAGTGACGAAGTCCATCTGAATCTTATCCCACTTCCATTCAGGAATCAGAAGCGGTTGTAGAAGTACAGCCGGTTTCTGATGTTCTGCTTTGACGCGACGACAAACGTCACATTCTTCAATATATCGAGCAATGTCTTGCTTCATTTTAGACCACCAGTACTTCTGACGGATGTCTAGATACATCTTGGTACTTCCCGGATGAATAGAGAGAGGGGTATCATGCACTTCTTTCATCACCTTCTCTGTCATAAGCTCGAACCGGGGTACTACAATATGATCTCTAAAGTATAAGGTTCCATCTTCACCAAGTGAAAAATCTCTGGATTTCTCTAAGGCAAGATCCTTTTTCATTAAATCAAAGTGAGCATCTTTGGCTTGAGCAGACTTAATTGCTTTCAGAAGAGTTGGTTCCAGGACGAGGTTATTCAGAGAACCCTGTGGAACTAGTTGGAGGTTCAGCTTGCATAGCTCTTCATAAAGGCGGGGTTGAGCTTTGAAAACCATGTGATTGTTGCAATAAGACTTACGGCTCAGGGCATCAGCCATTACATTAGCCTTGCCAGGGGTATAGGATATACCGCAGTTGTAGTCAGCAATGGCTTCCATCCATCGCTGCTGACGGAGGTTCAAATCTGGCTGGGTAAACAGGTACTTCAGACTCTGATGATCGGTGAAGATCTCACAACGATTACCGAGAAGGTACTGTCGCCATAGCTTCAGTGCAAAGATAACTGCAGCAAGCTCGAGGTCATGAACTGGGTAGTTCTCTTCATGAGGATGCACGTGACGGGAGGCATAAGCAATCACTCTGCGCTCTTGCATTAGGACACAGCCTAATCCTTGTCGTGAAGCGTCGCAATAGATGACGAAGTCTTTGCGAGAATCAGGGGGAGCAAGCACTGGGGCAGACGTCAGCTTGTCCTTGAGTGCCTGGAAACTTTCCTGACATTTGTCTGTCCAATCGAACTTAACGCCCTTGTGTAGCAGATTGGTCAGTGGCTTGGCGATCTTGGAGAAGTTCTTGACAAAGCGGCAACAATAGCTGGCTAGTCCGAGAAAGCTTCTGACTTGCTTGACAGTCTTCGGAGGGGTCCAGTCAAGAATAGCCTGAACGCGCTCTGGGTTGACGGCAATACCATCCTTGGAGATGACATGCCCAAGGTAGGTTAATTTGGGTAACCAGAATTTACACTTGGAATACTTGGCATAAAGTTGATGTTCTCGAAGCTTCTCCAGAACAAGACGAAGATGTTCATCATGCTCTTCTTTATTCTTTGAATATACCAGTATATCATCCAGATAGACTACGACGAACTTGTTGAGGTAATCCATGAATATATAGTTCATCAGACGAGAGAATGTAGCTGGAGCATTGGTTAAACCGATGAAGCATATCGAGTAACGAAGGCTGTCTTGGGAATATCCTCTTCACGAACACGGATCTGGTGGTAACCCAACCTCAAGTCGAGTTTAGAGAATATCGATGAACCAGCCAGTTGATCATACAGATCATTGATCCGAGGAAGGGGATATTTGTTCTGAATTGTAGCTTGGTTGATAGGACGGTAGTCTTGGACCAAACGGTTTGTTCCGTCCTTCTTCTTGACGAAGAGAGAAGGTGCTCCCCAAGCAGAGGAACTTGGACGAATGAAACCCTTGCGAAGAGATTTGTCGATTTCTGCCTTAAGTTCAAGGAGTTCATGAGGTGCCATCTTGTAGGGTCGTTTGGCAATAGGAACGGTGCCTGGTTTCAAGTCGATGACGAACTCGACAGCCTGGGCAGGGGGTATTCCTGGAAGTTCTTCTGGAAAAACGTCTTGGAAGTCGCGAACGACTGGAATCTTTTCAATTCCCTCAAGAGGTGCTGCGTTCAACGCATTCAAAGCATAAAGTCGTGCTTCAACGTTTTGAGCAATCTGAGCATGGTAGCTTACTATCTCATCGGAAGGATGTAGGAGATGAACGACTTTGGTGGCACAAACAATAGAAGCGGTATGTGCTTTCAACCATTCCATTCCCAGAATGAGGTCAATATTGGAAGACTCCAGAATAATGGGAGAAACAAGGAATTCCAGCCCTTCAATGTCAACGGGAACGTCGCGACCAATCATGGTAGTTTGACATCGGCCCGCAGGGGTGCGTACCACTATTGGAGTGTTCATGGGCTCGCATCGAATGTCGTGTGCGTATGCAAAATTTTCTGACATGAATGAATGTGATGCCCCTGAATCGAATAAAACTGAAGCTGGTACTGAATTAACAAGGAGAGTACCCATCACAGTAGCAGGCTGGTCTTGAGCTTCATTCAGATCAATGTTGTTAGCCTGCCCATGACCATAAGGTCGGGCATTGTTGTTGCGGGGTTGATTGTTACCACGACCCGCAGCAGGAAGAGCCAGTTGGTTCTGATTCTGAGGACATTTCCTGGAGTGGTGACCTGGAAGGCCACACTTGAAGCATAGACCATCATTGGGGTTGGGATCAGGAGCTTGGGGGGTACAGCTCGAAGAGGCTGCCTCTGCGGTGGAGGAGGCAGACGAGGTGCAACATAGGACTGTCTTGGTGCAGGTGCAGTTGGGCGGTACATGCTGTGGGGGATCCATATCCGACGCTTCTGCGCTGGCAGGCCCGAAGATGAGCCAGCGTCATGGCTGCGCCTGAGGGATCCCTGGTGTTCCTGTAGACCAGTCTCAACCTGAATAGCCTTGTTCACCAAGGTGGCGAAGTCGGCAAAGTCATGAACGAGCAGTGCTAGCTTGATATCAGGGTGAATTCCATCACGAAACTTCTCTTGCTTACGAGCATCAGTTGCAATGTCTTCTTCAGCATAACGAGACAATTCCAAGAATTCCCGATGATAAGCATCTACAAACTTGTTTCCTTGGGTGAGGTTGCGGAACTCTCGCTTCTTCTTGTCCATGATTCCCCGAGGAATGAAGCGGGCACGGAAGGCAGCTTGGAAATCCGGCCAAGTGATGACCGTTCCAGCAGGTAGGGTACGCCTGTGGCTGTCCCACCATTGAGCAGCGGGACCCTTCAGAAAGAATGATGCAAAGGTGACATAGCTAGCAGGGGCCACAGTAGGAGACTCCATTTCATACGTGATGTCGCGGAGCCAGTCATCAGCATCGAGGGGTTGAGTTGAGCTGCGGTAGATAGTTGGGTTGAGGCGCATGAAGTCCTGCAGAGTTACTGGGGTTGGCTGTTGATTCATGTTGGGGCGAGGAAACTGAGCCATCATTCCTTCCATGAATTGACGATTCAGCTCAAACTGTTGCATCATTCCAGCAAAGAATTCGGGCTGTGGTGGATCGTTGGCACCACGGCCACGACCAACAGGTCTAACCATCCTGCTAACATGTAACAGGGGTAGTTCAGCATTGATCATTTGCAAAGATAAGGATCATTCATGATGAAACATGCATAAAGAAAGAGGTACGATGGATACCACTTCATAGTCAACACGACAATGTGTGCACTACTCAAAATACTATTCTAAGGAATAACTATGGCTTATCCAACTTTGGGGTGAATGTGGTCACGGGATCCTAATGTTAGAGTTAGCAAATTCGTTTAACCCAAATAGAAGAGAGATCAGAGTCCCAGAGTATAGACGAGGAGTAAAAGATCCTAATACCACCCAATGGCGACGTGGGCCCGTAAGACACACAGCCAATGTTAGTAAAAGTTTTTCAGTGACTAGACTCGACTTCGGCCAAGGAGTTGGAAAGGGGGCTACCTACAGGTAGTCGGCTCTGATACCAACTTGTGACGCCCTCGATTCAATCATACAATAATCATACACGCAAATGTGTACGATCAAGATCAAGGACTCACGGGAAGATATCACAACACAACTCTAGACACAAATTAAAATAATACAAGCTTTATATTACAAGCCAGGGGCCTCGAGGGCTCGAATACATAAGCTTGAATACACAGGAGTCAGCGGAAGCAACAATATCTGAGTACAGCCGTAAGTTCGACAAGCTTGCCTTAAGAAGGCTAGCACAAAAGAATCTACGATCGAAAAGGCAAGGCCTCTTGCCTGGGAGCCTCCTAACTATTCCTGGTCGTCGACGGTCTTCACGTAGTAGTAGGCATCGACGGTGGCATCTGGCTCGTGAGCTCCGACATCTGGTTGCATCAACCGGAAAGAAGAAAAAAAGGGGGGAAAGGGGGAGCAAAGCAACCGTGAGTACTCATCCAAAGTACTCGCAAGCAAGGATCTACACTACATATGCATCGGTATCAATGAAATGGGCTGTATATGTGGACTGAACTGCAGAATGCCAGAAGAGAAGGGGAAAGCCTAGCCTATCGAAGACTAGCATCTTCTGGAAACCACCATCTTGCAGCAACTGGAGGGAGTAGAGTAGCATAAAGTAAAGTAGTAGTAGTGTTATCAACCTCGGCCAGAGATCCTTTCTCAACTCCCTGCGAGAAAGCAATCCCAGAGCCATACTATCCATTTCAAATCATAATCCAATTCTCATATCCATGTCTCATCTCAAGTATCCAGTTCTAGTTGTATCGATCGGGATACAACTCCAAGTGTCCGTTACCGTAGGACAGGCTATCGATAGATGTTTTCTTCCCTACAGGGGTGAACCAACTTACCCACCACGCTCGATTAACTCCGGCCGGACACACTTTCCTGGGTCATGCCCGGCCTCGACCAAACAATACGCCGCAACCCGACCTAGGCTTAATAGAGAGGCCAACACGCCGGACTAAACCTATGCCCCCAGGGGTCATGGGCCATCGCACCGGGAACTCCTGCATGTTGCGTACGCGGCCGGTGAGCAGACCTAGCTACCTCCTTCAAAAAGGCAGGAGCTTATGCAGTCGAACCCGGCGCGCGCCGCTCAGTCATTGACGTCTATTAAGCTTCGGCTGATGCATACGACGCAGAACGCCCATACTATGCCCACGTGATGGTTAGTGCTATCAGGCCAAAGGACCCTCGAATCAGATATCCAAATCGTAGTGGATTAGGAGCACGTGGTAACAGGCAGAGACTCACGAAAGATGTGACCCCGTTGCCCCGTCTCGAGGACTTGCGGCAAGGGCTAGGAATGCCCGACCATGCCTCGTAATTATCTCGCGGGCACCCTCCAGGTCAACCCGTCTCCACATCACTCGCAATTAAGCTCGCGCGGGTACCCCTCAGGGCCTACCCGTCTTTAGTAACATGGTTCAGTCTAAAGTCATAGTAACCATAGTAACTGTGTGTCCAAACATCAAGGGGAAAACCCGAGGAATCACCCCCGGTGAATTCCACTCGATGTAATCATCAAGGTGAACGTAAGAGGGACCACCCTCGAGGTTCACACTTGAGGGGTTGCATGACAGAGTCGTATCGGAAGTGGTTAAGGAGGAAATCACCCTCGATGACCACGACCGAATAGCTACACTACAGGGTTAACATCAGAAGTGCTAATGAGGTCTCACCCCCGGCACTCGATAATAACCGTGTAGTGTCGAGCAACTAAGGGGAAAGTGATGTGCGGTGCCGGGGCCTGGTCTTCGATCCCGTTGATCGGGTCTTCAATGATGAAGCAGGGGCAACAAGGATAAGGTGGGAGTCACTGATGGATCACTAACCAACCTATACTAAGCAGTTTAGGATAAGCAGGTAGGTAACAATAAGCAGGTTACAAAAGTAGGCTATGCATCAGAATAGGAGCAAACAATAACAGTAGCAAAATCTAATGCAAGAATGGGAGAATGGAATGGGCGATATCGGGATGATCAAAGGGGGGGCTTGCCTGGTTGCTCAGACAAGAAGGAGGGGTCGTTGGTGATGTAGTCGATCACAGCGGCATCGGCAGCCGCCACGGGGTCTACCGAAGAGAAGGGGGGGGGAGAAACAGTAAATACATAGCAAGCAAGTGCATAACAGGACAACAGGCATAGCTAGACGTGTTCTAACACGGTCCTAGACGTTATAGGTGAAGGGGGAATCCAACCGGGAAGGTATTCCCGGTTCCGGACCTGTGTCAGACAGATGACCGGAGGGGGAATGTTCCATGTTCAGCATGCTAGGGGCATGTGACAGATGAACGGACCGCGTATTCGGATTTGTCACGTTTTTCTGAGCAACTTTCATGTAGAAAACATTTTTATCGGAGTTACGGTTTATTTTCTATGAATTTTCAAAGCTTAAACCATTTTCTAGATTTATTTATATTAACAAAAATGGAATATGACGTCAGCATGACGTCTTGATGACCTCAGCAGTCAACAGAGCGGCTGACCAGGTCAAACCTGACATGGGGGACCTACGTGTCATAGACAGTGGGTTAAACAGAGTCCAAACTAATCCAAATTTAGTTAGTAAAACTACTAGGCCCACCTGTCACTGTCTAATTAACTAAACTAATTAGTTTTAATTATTAAAATGTTTTAATTAGAGGATTAAGCGGTGGGACCCGCACGTCAGTCTCACTGGGCAGCCCAGTCAGCAGTTGAGTGGGTCAACCCAATCAACTGGGACCCGTGGGGCCCACGGTCAGCCACCCATAGGTGGGGCCTGGCCTTGCCATGTTGGCCGGCCAGCGGCTGAATGCCGGCGAGCACGAAAACGCGGTGGAGGGCACTCGCCCTCGTCGGGATTTGCCTACAAGGTGTCTCCGGGGCTGGGGTTAGGCACGTTCGGACGGGGAGTGAGCGGCGCAGCTGCTGGTGGTGGTGGTTTTGCCGGAAACGGCCGGAATCGGTGCTGGCGACGAGCGGAGGCGGCGACGTTCTCGGGCGCTCGTCGAGCTAGGTGCTAGGGGGCACGGGAAGGCGCGTGCGCGTGCGCGTTGGGCTCCTGTGAGCACCAGGAGCTGGATGACGTGCTCAGGCGAGCACGACAGGGGCCGTGGCCACGGCGGCGAGGCGTACCGTGGAGCTGAGCTCGGCCCAGGGCGGCGAGCATGGCTACGGGCGAATGGTGTGTCGCGGGAAGGGGGAAGGAAGCAGAGGCTCACCGGGAGCCTGCAGGTGTGCAATCATGGGCTCGGGGGAAGCTCGGCGGAGCGAATCGACGGCGGCGACCTCGAGCGTCCCGAGGAGGAAGACGGGGTGGATCCGGCGCCATGGTGCCTTCCGGCTCCAACGGCGGGCACCGGTCGACGTGGAGGAGGACGGCGGACGCCTATGGTATGTCGGCAATGCGGGGCGATGACGGTGGCCACGGGATCGACGCGGCGACGGCGGCGGGCGCGCTCAGGCAGTGGGGAGAAAAGGGCGAGCGCGAGCAAAGGGGAGAGGGGAGTGGAACTGGGAGGGAGAGGGAGAGTCAGAGAGGACGAGGGGGGAGTGAGAGAAAGGCCCGAGGCGCCGGGGGCGTGGAGGCCTTATCCTCCTCGACGCCAGCGAGCGGGTGCGGTGGGGCGCGCTCGGGGCGCGCACTAGGTCGATGGAACAGGAGGGAGGCGCGGTGCGGGGAGCTGGGCCGGCTGGGCTAGTTGAGGTCCAGGGGGCAGGGGGCTGTGGGCCGTCCGGCTGGCCGAGGTGGGCCGAGGCCCAAGGGGAGGCCAGGGCTCTCCCACCCCTTCTTCTTTCCTTTTTTTTACTTTAAACAATTTTTCTTTTCTTTTAAAACTTCTGTTTCAAATAGTTTAGGCCAGTTAAAAAATTTGCAAAAAAAAGTTGGACCACCACCAATATTAACAAAGGATTATTTGCCACATGATGAACATTTTAGTTTTCATGTTTAAGAAATTTAGAATTTCACTTAGCATTTGAATTTGCATTCAAAGGGAAAATTGAAATAAACATGAGTCAATAATGATCAGAAACTTGTTTAGCAAAATTATGAACTTAACCTCAAGGGTTACTGTAGCATCATTACACCGGGGTGTTACAGTTGTCTCCCAACAAGCGATTTTCTTTAATGTCTTTTTAGCTAGGCATGATAATTTCAATGATGCTCGCACAAAAGATAAGAATTGAAATATAACGGGAGCATCATGAAGAATATAACTAGCACATTTAAGACTAACCGACTTCCTATGCATAGGATTTTGTGATCAAACAATTTATTGGAGCAATAATCGACTAGCATAGGAAGGCAAAACAAGCATGACTTCAAAAATTTCAACACATAGAGAGGAAACTTGATATTATTGCAATATGTAGATGCATATGATCCTCTCTCATAATAATTTTCAGTAGCATAATGAATGAATTCAACCATATAACCAGCACATAAAGCATTCTTTTCATGATCTACTTGCATAGAAATTTTACTTTATGGTAGTGGGAGCAAACTCAACAAAATAGCTATCATGTGAAGCATAATCCAAATGAAAATTAAAATCATGATGATAAGTTTCATGGTTATCTTTATTCTTTATAGCATACGTGTCATCACAATAATCATCATAAATAGGAGGCATGCTTTCATCATAATAAATTTTCTCATCAAAACTTGGGGGACTAAACATATCATCTTCATCAAACATAGCTTCCCCAAGCTTGTGGCTTTGCATATCATTAGCATCATGGATATTCAAGGAATTCATACTAACAACATTGCAATCATGCTCATCATTCAAAGATTTAGTGCCAAACATTTTAATGCATTCTTCCTCTATCAATTGAGCACAATTATCGAAATCCATATTTTCACGGAAGACATTAAAAAGATGAAGCATATGAGGCACCGTCAGTTCCATTTTTTTGTAATTTTCTTTTATAAAGTAAACTAGTGATAAAACAAGAAACTAAAAGATTCGATTGCAAGATCTAAAGATATACCTTCAAGCACTAACCTCCCCGGTGTCACGACCGGTTTTCCAATAAAAATATTTATTGAGAGACCGATCCCTTTTACGGACCAGTAAAGAAGAATTCCTTCTTACTGGTAGACATAATCTTGATCACAGAAGAAAAATACCAGGAGTACTGAATATAATACAAGGTTGAGCGGAGACTGCTCAACAATTTATTACAACCACGCCAATAACACATAAAGGCGGATAGGGTGGCATAACTAACTCACGATAAAAGCGGTGGTGGATATATCACAGCGAAGTGGGTGATATGACTCCTGAAAACTACAGCTCTTCGAGCTTCGGAGTGAGGCTCGAGGCGACTTATTGTGGGTGGCGGAAGCGTATATGATACAAGTGACCAATATCCAGGATCACACGGGACTGACTAGGATTCCTCTAGGCGTCGGACTCACTATCAAACTCTTCATCCATGAGATCGCCTTCGTCAGCATCTGGCCAAATCAACAAGCCAGGTGAGTACTATGAAAGTACTCGCAAGATAGTTCGGACATAAGATATAACAAATGTAAACATGATGCATAAGAACAGATTAACAAGTGCACTCAGACAACGGGATAATAATGCATGGGAAAATAAAGAGAAGTCGGGCGGTAGTCCTCCCGAAATCCCAAAATAATACTGAGGGCCAAACGAGTGTCTGAATGACTCCTCGAGAGGAAACAAAAGAAATAACAATGCCGCAGTCGGGCGTCAAGGCGACACCACATAAAGGGCTTATAATGAAATATAAAAGACAGTGCATGCCACAGTCGGACGTCTGAGCGACATCACATAAAGGGCTTATATCATAAGTAAATAACAAGGGTGCCACAGTCGGACGTCTGAGCGACATCACATAAAGGGCTTATATCACAAGTAAATAACGAGAGTGCCACAGTCGGACGTCTGAGCGACATCACATAAAGGGCTTATATCATAACGTAATAATTCGGTAGTTCAGGAATATAAATCATTTCAAGTACGAAATAAATAAAAGGTTAGTCCATCCACAGGAATAACGATTAAACTGGGTTTACCACTCAAGCTTGTTCACCGGGGATTTACCACGAGGATTGACATAGATATGGATATACTGGCCATGGTCCTTGACCATAGATACGATGACTCGGAAGGATTTGACTCTGCAGAGTTTGTACTTTAACCACAACCAACGGATTTCAGTAGTCACGGGCACTAGTTCCGTTTACGGTGTTTTGGAAGAAACACATCTAACCAGTACACACCCATTCAACATTCCAAAGCCAGGAATCACCCTCGGCAACGTTCAAGAAAAACCTTGAGACGGGGAGGCTACAACCTCGCGTAGCATGGGATCAAATTTATATACGCGCGCTCTAAGGGGTGCCCCCCTCTCGGTCCCAACCGGAAACACCCATGCCCCCTGACCGGATGACTGGCTTTAATCCAGGGCCATGGAACCCTCATCCCGGCCCCTCTATTTGGTGTGTACACGGAAAGAGGTTAGCAACTTACTAAACCGTATTCTTGGCAGAAAACATGTGGCGGCACGGAAAGGGGAAGAATGATAACGTGACTCAGTCCACGTTAACGTCGGAGTTTAACGGACATCGTAAGGCTGGCATGCTACAACAATACCACCTTACTGCCTTTCATGTCACCACATGACTAGGCCATCTCTCATCAGAGATCACAGTAACTTCGGAACACACGGGTAGTTGCCTTACATGCAACGAGATACTCACCGATGCTCATATGCCATGCACAAACCATTCAAGCAAACATGCAAAACACCCGTCATATCAAGGTTCAAACATGCTTGCCTGGTTCGGAGAAGTCGGAGTCTAGCTCGGCGAAGTTCGCGGCTCCGTCACCTCTTCCGGAACCTACGGTATAGCGAAAACGTATACTAACATGAAAATCATCGCGTGCATAAAAGTTGTCCCAATTTTTTTCCAAATAAACACTATAAAAAACTAGACAAAAATATAAGACTGTCAGAAAAAGAATCACTCAAAAATCATCTTTTATTAAAAAGTTATAAGTGTTTTAGTCCAGGGACTAATCTGTGATGAAACAGAAAAGATCCAGGGACTTAACTGAGAAAACAGAAAATGCTTCGGAAAGAAATGCGCCAGCCCAAAGGGAAAACGTATTCTGCCCGAAGGCGCCAACTGAAAACGGTTCGCGGGTGAGAGAAGAGAGGCTGACGGGGGGGTCCACACGTCAGGTTTAAAAAGTTCGCCGGCGCCCGAAGATTGCGGTGGTCGCCGGCGTCGAACCACGGCGAGGCAGGGAGATCGGAGTGTACCAAGAGGTTCAGTGCGTCCTTCCGCGTCAGTGGGTGGTGGACTCGACCGACGACGGCGACACTTTCTCCGGCGGACGGCGGCTCGGGCGATGGTGGAGAACTCCGGTGGGTGCTGCAAACTCCGAATTGAAGCGCGGGTCAGGAGAGTAGATGCATAGGGAAGCTACTGGCAAGAGTTGAAGGGTGGAGGTGCACGCATGGGAGCGAATCGAGCTGGATCCCGTGGCGGGTCGCGGCGGCCGGAGTTGGGGAAGAAGGCTCCCTCGGGGCTCTTCCAGTGGCTAGGCGTGGTGTTGGAGGTGTGCAGAGGTGGTGTGGGTTCGAGTTGGAGCTCGGGGCCTCTATTTATAGGCGGTTCGAGGGGGTGGCCGTGAACGGGATCGCTCCGGCGAGGCAATGGCTGGGTAGTGGGTTTAGGGGGCTAGGCAGCATCAGTGAGAGTTACTGGTCCCGTTCCACTGCTAAACTTGGTCGGGCTTGGCGTAATGGTGCCGGTCCTCGACGGGGTGGCCGTACGGGCACGGCGGCGGCAGAGAGCGCGCTCCGCGCCTAGTAGTTCACGACGAGGGTGGCAGCGCGCACTGGGGAGTGGGTGGCCACGCGGCGGCCTCCGGTGGCTTGGGCGGCGCTGGGCGGCACCGTCTACGCCGCGCCCCTCTCTGGCGGCCGCAAAGCCGCCGCTGCCGTCACTCACGGGGTGGCGCACCTCCTCCTGCTCGTCGCCGACGCCCGCAACCTTCCAGGCGTTCGTGCGGCGCAGGGACAAGAGGGAGGGGACGGGGAGCAAGGCGCCACAGCGACACTGGCGAGATTGACAACGAACACTGAAGAAAACGACAGTAGTTTCAGACACTGTTAACTGAACTTGACTGAACATGATAGCAACAGTGTCCAGCAGGTGTTCGATGAAATGATTTGGCAAGCAGAATTTTTTTCTGGAGCTGGGACTTGGTGAGGTGACCTCTCAATGCACCCAGAGGCTGCCTGATTTTTCTCAGATTTTTAGGAGAAGGATTCAAATGAATTTCATCAAATTTGGCAAATGAGGTCCAAACTTGCAGCAAGTGTAGTTTGAAAAATTTGAACTAGGGACCAGTGGATCTTCATGGATCCTGGTTGAGGGCTCAAAGGACTAGATAGGGAAACTGGATTGGAAGCAAAACTCAAAGCAGAGAGGGTAGCTCCTTTGTAAATCTCCAAGAGCTAGAATAGAGGGCAGAAATTGTTTTTGATGAGAAATAAATGGAGAAGAATTTTTGGGGAGGTTCAAACTGCTGGATTTGAAGTGTATCATGATCCAAAGATGGGGAAAGGCTTAGGGGAGGGGATTTCCACTTAGGTCATGGCAAGAGGGATTTTTGAAAAGGGGGGAAGATCACTCAAAATGCCCTAGGGCTATTTAAAGGGTTTTTCAAAAGAAATTTTTCCCAAGTGAAAAGCATTTGGTTTTGAGTCAAAATAAAAAGGGCAAATCCTCCAAGACCAAGAACCAAGTCTTGGGTGAATCCAAAACAAAACACTTGCCATAAAAGAAAGTTTTTGAGAGGGTGGGTTCTTTAAAAGAAAATTTTAAATACCCTCCTCATATAAAAATAAAAGTTTGAAAAATCCAATTAAAAATTTTGGGTGTCACACCCGGCAACGGCGCCAGAAAAGAGCTTGATGTCTACTACACAACCTTCTTCTTGTAGACGTTGTTGGGCCTCCAAGTGCAGAGGTTTGTAGGACAGTAGCAAATTTCCCTCAAGTGGATGAACTAAGGTTTATCAATCCGTGGGAGGCGTAGGATGAAGATGGTCTCTCTCAAACAACCCTGCAACCAAATAACAAAGAGTCTCTTTCGTCCCCAACACACCCAATACAATGGTAAATTGTATAGGTGCACTAGTTCAGCGAAGAGATGGTGATACAAGTGCAATATGGATGGTAGATATAGGTTTTTGTAATCTGAAAAATATAAAAACAGTAAGGTAACTAATGATAAAAGTGAGCAAAAACGGTATTGCAATGCTAGGAAACAAGGCCTAGGGTTCATACTTTCACTAGTGCAAGTTCTCTCAACAATAATAACATAATTGGATCATATAACTATCCCTCAACATGCAACAAAGAGTCACTCCAAAGTCACTAATAGCGGAGAACAAACGAAGAGATTATTGTAGGGTACGAAACCACCTCAAAGTTATCCTTTCTGATCGATCTATTCAAGAGTCCGTAGTAAAATAACATGAAGCTATTCTTTCCGTTCGATCTATCCTAGAGTTCGTACTAGAATAACACCTTAAGACACAAATCAACCAAAACCCTAATGTCACCTAGATACTCCAATGTCACCCCAACTATCCGTGGGTATGATTATACGATATGCATCACACAATCTCAGATTCATCTATTCAACCAACACAAAGAACTTCAAAGAGTGACCCAAAGTTTCTACCGGAGAGTCAAGACGAAAACGTGTGCCAACCCCTATGCATAAGTTCACAAGGTCACTGAACCCGCAAGTTGATCACCAAAACATACATCAAGTAGATCACGTGAATATCCCATTGTCACCACAGATAAGCACATGCAAGACATACATCAAGTGTTCTCAAATCCTTAAAGACTCAATCCGATAAGATAACTTCAAAGGGAAAACTCAATCCATTACAAGAGAGTAGAGGGGGAGAAACATCATAAGATCCAACTATAATAGCAAAGCTCACGATACATCAAGATCGTGCCAAATCAAGAACACGAGATAGATAGATCAAACACATAGCTACTGGTACATACCCTCAGCCTCGAGGGTGAACTGCTCCCTCCTCGTCATGGAGAGCACCGGGATGATGAAGATGGCCACCGGTGAGGGATCCCCCCTCCGGCAGGGTGCCAGAACAGGGTCCCGATTGGTTTTTGTGGCTCTGGAGGTTTGCGGCGGCGGAACTCCCGATCTAGGTTATGTTCTAGAGGTTTCTGCATTTAGGAATTTTTGGCGTCGGTCTCACGTCAGGGGGTCTCCGAGTCGTCCACGAGATAGGGGGGCACGCCCAGGGGGTGGGCGCGCCCTCCACCCTCGTGGACGGCTCGGGACTCTTCTGGCCCAACTCTTTTACTCCGGGGGCTTCTTTTGGTCCATAAAAAATCATCAAAAATTGGCACGTCAATTGGACTCCGTTTGGTATTCCTTTTCTGTGAAACTCAAAAACAAGGAAAAAAACAGAAACTGGCACTGGGCTCTAGGTTAATAGGTTAGTCCCAAAAATCATATAAAATAGCATATAAATGCATATAAAACATCCTAGATGGATAATATAATAGCATGGAACAATCAAAAATTATAGATACGTTGGAGACGTATCATCATTATGCTAAGCTAACGGATGGGTCTTGTCCATCACATCATTCTCCTTATGATGTGATCCCGTTCATCAAATGACAACACATGTCTATGGTTAGGAAACTTAACCATCTTTGATTAACGAGCTAGTCTAGTAGAGGCTTACTAGGGACACTATGTTTTGTCTATGTATCCACACACGTATCAAGTTTCCGGTTAATACAATTCTAGCATGAATAGTAGATATTTATCATGATATAAGGAAATATTAATAACAACTTTATTATTGCCTCTAGGGCATATTTCCTTCAGTCTTCCACTTGCACTAGAGTCAATAATCTAGTTCACATCGGCATGTGATTTAACAGCAATAGTTCACATCTTTATGTGATTAACACCCATAGTTCACATCGCCATGTGACCAACACACAAAGGGTTTACTAGAGTCAATAATCTAGTTCACATCGCTATGTGATTAACACCCAAAGAGTACTAAGGTGTGATCATGTTTTGCTTGTGAGAGAGGTTTAGTCAACGGGTCTGGCACATTCAGATCCGTATGTATTTTGCAAATTTGTATGTCTACAACACTACAGAAAAAATACACTTCCGTGATGATACGTGTTAGTCACAGTAGGTCGCATTTTTTGTCATGCATGTACATTCATGACGATTTTATGACAGAATCAAGATAGTCATACCTGTGCTGTCGTAGAAGTGTTCCATGACATTACCAAAATTATCATCACGGAAGTGTCCACTTCCATGACGATAAATTGCGCGTCACAGAAGTGCTTTCGTCAAGGGTGACCGACACGTGGCATCCACCGTAACGGAACCCCGTTAAGCTATCGGGTCGGGTTTTGGATCCGATAACCCGTTAACAGCCCCGACCAATGGGAAATTTCCATGTGTAAAATTCTTATTGGCCGGACGAAACACGTGTCAGCTCATCAGTGGGTCAGATAGGCGCCTATGATATGTCGACATGTGCCACGGCCCACCACTGGCCCATTTAGCTTACAAAGCCGGCCCGTTTGACTTGGTCAAAAGTTAACGGGCTGGCCAATGAAAAGCCTGTTAACAGTCTCTTCGCAAATAGCCCATTTTATGGCCTGTTAACTCACGGCCCGTTAGGCCCTAAACGAAATCGGCCCAACAACGTCATGTGGGCCGTCGAATATAACACCAGCCCATTTCACTTTCGGCCCATGTATGGCCCACGACGTCTTTCGGCCCATATGAGGCCTTCGTATCTTTCGGTCCTTTACAGGCCCACGGTGACTCTAGCCCATAATGAACAGTAATTTTCTTTATACCCGTTAACGGCCCGTGATTTACATGGGCCGTTTCCAGCCCGTGTTAGCTTTCGGCCTATTGACGGCCCATACGTTCTTGGGCTCCTTTTCGGCCCTCGATTACTTCCGGCCCGTTACTAGCCTATTCCCCTAATGGGCCAAATTTGGCCCATGGCAAGAGTCGGCCCGTTACTGGCCTGTTCCCCTAATGGGCCAAATTCAGCCCATGGCAAGAGTCGGCCCGTTACTGGCCTGTTACCCTAATGGGCCAAATTCGGCCCATGGCAAGAGTCGGCCCGTTTCTGGCCTGTTAACCCGTTGTGCCGTTTCTAGCCCGTCCTATATTCTGGCCCATTAACGACCCGTTATGCCTGTGACAGAATTAAGCCTTTGCTGTCCTACGGCCTGTTACCGTGCTGGGCCGATACCAATTACGCCTGATTATGGCCCATGTAGACCCATTTATCCGACGGCCCGAGGCCCACCGATTACAGGCCCATTTATCGATGGCCCGTAGGAGACCCATGGATCCTACGACCCGTATATGGCCCATGGTAGTTGCGGCCACTAGCAAACCAAGGAAAAAGAAGACTAGGAAATAAATAAGGCCGAAACTAACGCTAGGCTATTAAGGCGATTGCACAGATTACATCCACTCGGCATCAAAGATCAGCACCAGTGCAAATATAGGGAACACCCTACACTATACAAAAATGGCTTGCTGTTTTCTTCAGCCGGTGGCTGCACGTTAAGAATAAATTTCGTATCGCACCAAAACAAATTACAACTATATAACAAAAGGAAGGTTGGCATAAAACTTAACAGTCTAGCAGATAAATGCACCACCAGAAGTTCAGAAGCTCAGTTCATTTGACCTGACTGTTACATTTTCATGTTGTATTGTCCGATGGAGCACCATAACCCTCGCCTTCATTTCCCCTAGGCTCCTGAACAACATAGCAAATGTCTGATAGTCTGGTTTCAAAACCATGCATATCTTGACGACATTGAGCAATGTTTCTCCTTGTTTCACAAAGGGTCTCTGTTAGGGAATGGACTTGTGTCTGGAGCGCAGATACAACATTGCTTTGAGCTTGCATATCTTGATCATGAGGCAGTTTGGACGATATTGCCTTAACAACCAACCCAGTATTAAGCAGGAACGTGCTTTTGGCACTGTTAGTGGACATGTACTGACCCACTGCAGCAAGAGCTGACATTGCGGTTATAGTTGCCTCGCCACCTTTAGAAGGTGGCGGTTCCACCATTTTTTCCATAGCTCGCTGAAAAGTTGAGGTTTTACATTAGTAGTACCAGAACAGAAGATATTAAGGAGGCAGCAAAACCAAACAAAATAGCTTTGGTCTATATACAGAACTTATCCTGGTGAACCCATGTAAAATATTAGTTGTATTTTATTGCAAAGTACATAATAAAACCAGGTTCCAAACATATGACCATGTACCATCGCTAATGTATTGTCTATTTATTCACATTGTATTGAGGGCTAAGGATAAAGAGACGAAGTTTATAATACGGTAAGCATAGTATGACATCATTCATATCACAAAACAACTGAGAACAGACAAACAGGCAATTGTAACGTTGTGTGGGCAAGTCCAGCACGGAACTAGATTACGGGTCAAGATCAAAGGAACATCACTCCTCTCTTTTAAACCTTGTAAGGTGCAATGATACGCTAAGACAATTTTGTATAAAATTGAAAAGTGTAATAGACATTGGCTGCAAACCATGCAGTTCAAGGCACAAGTCAGAGTAAGTAGTAGTTAAAAGGCATGAGGATTAAGGACTTACAACAGCGGCTTTGACTGGTGTAGTCATGCCCTTCTTCTTGCTGGTGTGACAGTCCTTGAAGATTTCCACAGCATTTGGTTCAGGTACTTTTTGGTCCTTGCGGGCTTTCCTCTGCATTTCAAACAAGTCAATATAGATCTGATAATATGGTACAGCGAAAAGAGTGAAACAACAACTAATTACAAGAGCCTCACAGTGTGCAATATAGCTACGAGATCCTGTCGTCTGTTGGAATTTCACTTTCGTACGGTTGGCCTTGTTCTTTGAACAGTTCACCTACAAGAAGATAGATTTGTGTGGCGCATGCGTAAATAGGACTTCAACATGTGATCTGATCACATATATATAATGTACCTAATACTTCGGATCAGACCAGTGTTTAACAAGGCCCCTCCAGTCTTCATCCGATATATTTTCCACTAGAGATGTTTGGGAAAGTTCACTGTTAGCCTTGCCTTCAAAGTGAGTTTTCCTCAAGTTATACCGATATTGTCGCAGAGCAGACTTGAAAACATGGGTGCAAGCTTGTCTGGTTGCATCATCTTGGCTATCCAACTTGAACCTCATCTGTTGAAAATTATGAGAGTCTCATTATCAGCAACCTAGAAAGTGTGGGACAGAGCAAGACGATATTACTAGTTTCCATACATAACCATACTTACAGATAAATGGTCGAGGAAGGTGTTGAACTGGGTTTCATCTTTGTCATTCCTGTACTAAATCCATGTTGGGAGGATACGTACATGACACCTAACGGCAACCGCTGCCTCTGATACTAACTTGGCTGACTCTGTAGCATCACGTGGCCTTTTTAAACCTGCCTCAAAACGGATCTCCATTCTTCCTCCTCTAGATTTAGTTAACCTATCGAGCATTATCCCTGATGTTTGTTTCCTCTTGCGCCTAGGTGCTAGTCCAACAATGAACATAGGAAGTGTTAGTGTACATCAAACTGTGAGACTACATATAAAGAAGCATGCAACTGTAACTTGACTCCAGCAACTACCTTCTTGCTGTTGAAGCTCACAAGGTTCATCTGATATTGCCAACTCGTCTTGTGTCAAGAGTGCTTGGGAAGTAGTGTCAGGTGGCAAGGGAGCTTGGGAACGTGCTGCTAGCTCAGTTGACGCACGAGTAAGTCGTGCAGCTGGTAGTACTGTGGTAGGTGTTGCAAGAACTAGGGTTGTCTCTGCTTGTTTGGTGGTAGCTATTTGTTTCTGTTTGGCTTTTTTTGCAACTCGTGTAGCATGGGATGCCGTGTTTGTAGAATTTTCCGCTGGACTTTGACCTTCTATTGCACCATCAGTACCAGCAGAATCTGCAGGATTCATCCGCTTCTCATTCCCTGCCATTCTGTGTTTCTTCCTCTTTCTCTGTGCCATGTTAAGTCAAGCCGACAAGAAAAATGAATAACAATTTAGTTCTTCAGAACAAATTGATGCATGATGCAGACGAACTGAACTTTGATGTTAGACAACCACATGATAGGAGGATGTAATATGTATGAAAAACAGGACGGAAGAGATAACCAGAACTATGATGTGTAAACTAAGAAGAAGACATTTCACCAAATTAGAAGCAATGCAATGGAAGGTAGACACCATATGAAAGATGCTACAAATATCGCTCTGCCAAGTTAATAGTGTCTCATCATAAATGGCGTTTAAACAAATGTGAAGTAGTACAAGAAATAAATCATATGCAAGATGCAAACAACATCACACTACCATGTTAGAGGTCTCTCGTCATTAGTGCCATTGCATATTCACAGCATTGCATATTCACAGCTTATGATGTGTAAACTAAGGAGAAGGCATTTCAACAAATTAGAAGCAACGAAAGCTAGACACCATATGAAAGATGCAACGAATATCACTCTACCAAGTTAAAACTGTCTCGTCATAAGTGCCATTTCAACAAATTAGTAGTACAAGCTAGAAAAGAATGTGAGATGTAACCTATATCACACTCCGAAGTCAAACGTGTCTTATGATAAGTGATTGTTGCAGGTTACACAACAGTAGTAATTTGATGTAAGAACATGGTGTGATAGACAGATATTGTATGTTCTAGAAACAGGAACACGTGTATTATTCAAGTATAATGTGTAAAGTAAGCAAATGGAATTCAACAAAATTAGAAGCAATACAAGCTAGACATCACACATAACATGCAACCACATATAACAGTGCCAAGTTAGAGGGAGCACTGGTGATGCTGCACTAGGGGAGACGTGCTCATCATAAACACAGCTTTGTTCAGTGTCTATGCATGTGTTGTCTTGGAATTCATCTTGGGGGTGTGGAGGAGTAGAGACTGTAGAGGCCCTCCGTTCGGAAGGAGCACCTTTATCCGCTGCCTTGCTAACTTCCTTCCGCTTTATTGATTTTGAATTGTCAAGTAAAACCAACAAGAAAAAGCAATAAAATTCTCTCTTTAGAACTCATTCATGCATGATACTGACAATCACTACTTTGATAGAAGGCAAACACATGATACCAGGATGGAATATGTACGAAAAACAGGACGGCATGGCATGTTCACAACTGTTTGTGTAAACTAAGCAGAAACCATTCCAGCAAATAAGAAGCAATGCAAGCTAGACACCACATGAAAGATGCAACCAACATGACTCTGCCAAGTTAAAAGCGTCCCATCATAAATGGAATTTCAACAAATTAGAAGCAGCGCATGCTATAAATCATATGAAAGATGCAACTAATATCGCACTGCATATACTAAAGGTGTCTCGTCATGTTGATTGATGCGGGATACAAAAAAACAATAGTTTTATGTAAGGACATGCTTAATAGACAGATGTACTATGTACTAAATACAGGAAGGCATGTCACATTAACAGGTATAATGTATAAGCTAAGCAGACTAGCACATGCAGTTTAACCAGATTGGAAGAATTACAATCTAGACACCATATGCAACATGCAACCACATATCATGCTGCCAAGTTAGAGCAAGCACCTGCGATGCTAGTGTAGGGGAAATGCTGTAATCAACTACAGAGCTACATTCACTATCTTCATCAGCATTTTTGTTTCTTGAGAATCATGTCGGGAGGCTGACGCTGCATTCTTTAAATGAGTAGTCCCCTTGCCTGCCTGCCTCGTCATAAGTGATTGATGAGGGATACACAAGAACATTAGTTTGATGTAAGAACATGGTTAATACACAGATGTACTAGTATGTACCAAAAACAGAAAGGCATGTCATATTGAAAGGTATAATGTGTAAGCTAAGCAGATGCAATTTAACCAAATTGGAAGCAAGACAAGCTAGACATCCGGCTGGAGTGGTGAGCATGATCATCTAGGACCTGAGAGCCTGGTGGGAGGCTGGCTGCTTCGCCACCATCACAGCTTTTTAGTTGGCTTCCAGGTGATGCCTATCTTTGCTGGGCTTGTCACTGGCTCGGCCAGTGCCCTGACTAGCTATTTGTCTTCTGGTGCTCATGGGATGGTGGTTCATGTAAAAAAAATATCTTTCCTTATCTTACCGACTTCGGCCTTTCGAATACAAGCTAGACACCATATGGAACATGCAACCACATATGTCACCGCGAAGTTAAAGCAAGCACCTGGGATGGTGGTTCATTGCGAGCGAGGTCATCAACTCCAGAGCTACGTTTACTGTCTCCATCTGCTGACACTGCACCCTTTATAGCGCTGTAACGTGTCTTGCCTACCCGCATACGAAGCTGGAGCGACTTCTCTCTTTTCTTTTTGGCTTCTCTCATGGCAGTAGAGTCTGAAATACCCTTGCATAAAAACACAATAGTGAGAGTAAGGGTGAAGTGTGTGCAGAACTAGTGCACTGTAAAAGTAGCAGATAGCAGGTGGCTGGAAAATAAATGACAGGAGACATATGATAGCTCTACAACATTGCATGGCAAACAAAATTAGATTCTACTCCGTATGATTTTGTAATATATGAGCACAGGAAATGCAGGTACTCCTCCAGCACACCACCACATGTGGTCATATCTAAGATAACAGTCGACTGAAAATAAATAGGTCAGTCGATTTTTTTAATGAACCGTCCGATCTATAAGGAACGGGCAGATGGCCTTCGTCTACCTCCCGCCAGTCACTGTTGACGATCTTTCTCGAACCGCCAGCGACCACCGGCCCAGACCTCTGCCTCCGCCGCCCCGCCCTCCCATCGACCTCACACCACCGCCGTGCTTGGCAGCGCCCCCAGGCCATCCCTTTAATCCCGGCCGACCTCCAGATCGGGCGCCAGTAGCTCTAGGCCGCACACGCCCCTAAGATAAACACCAAGGCGCTGCTTCCCCGACGTAATAGGTGTACTAGTGCCTGTTATGCCGGGGAATGCTTCCGTTAATTGGGAATCAATTGGCCAGAAATTGAAATTTAGGGGGGCGACGAACCTCTAGCTAAGGTGAAATAGTATATGAGGAGAAACCTTGTGCATCGCGAGTTACTAGGAACATCTAGTATCAAGAAGAAGCGGTCAACTAGTGTCTTCTGTGGGATGAATACCATGCAAGCAGAGACGTAAGATTTGCACGAATAAGGGAAGAGGAGTACCTTTTTCGGTTGCCGGTGTGGTCACCTCCACATGTCGCGCCGATCTTCTTCTTTTTACCGGGGAAACCGATGTTCTGGAGGGTGCAAGCTTGGACGAACCCATGGCCAAATTGTTGATTGTGTTGCCGTGGCCGTATGTCGGCGGAGGGGAAGCAGATCCGAGGCGGCGAAGGATGGCGTAGCAGGAACAGCTCCGGTGCGGTGGAGGGTGGCGAAGTTGGAGCGGCAGCGGTGAGGCGCAGGACGGCGTGGTTGAACTGGACCGGGTACGGACGGCTTGGCCTCGGCTTCAACTACTAGCCGTGGAGGGCGTTGCGGTTGAGGTTGCGGTGGACGACGACGTCGGGGTATCGGCTCCGGCGTGATGGAGGAGGGCGGCGGTTGATGGGTGGGATGGGGTGGCGGACGGAGGACGCCGGGGTTTCGTGGCTGGTGGAGAGGTAGTTTTGGCGCCCACAGAGTACGAATGGGGAATCGGACGGGTGGGGGGGAACCATGTTTCGGTCTGGGACGCGCTTGTTTTTGGCTTTTTTGAACAGAAGATGGGACGCGCTTGTTTGAAATTTGGGGAAAGTACAAACTTTGCCCCCCTCTTAAATTTCGGACCTACTGCGGGTCGGGGGTAGGATGGTAATCCCAGGTGTCCCAAATAGTGGGCGGGAGCGATTTCGGCTGCGCGCATGTGTGCTTAGGCGGGCATTGTGTATGAATGTTTTTCAGATGCGGTTGCGTGGCGTCTAGATGAAGCTACAAACCTACCCCGGTTTAGACCTTTGGACGTCGGGCCGGTAGGTTTCACGGGTCGGAGTTATTAGAAAAGTAATTTCCTTGTACTACCAAACATTGGTCTCACGCGGTTTCGGGCGAGTAGAGGCTCTTTTGGCGCTTCGTTCGAAATTTTAAAACACAAGCATTCACGTTTAGAGTACTCTTGAACTATGAGGATTGACCTAAATAGACAAAGTTATATTTGACCTTGTATGTTTGAAAACCTCATTAAATTATCCGCTTCTTTTTGAAATTTTGACACTTGAAAATCCTATAACTACGATTATTTTGGAATGGAGGAGCTAAATTTGAATCTATTTTGTACACGACTACATATGCTATTATGTACAAAATCAGAGCAAAGATTGGTGCCCCCATAATTTAGGTATGGTTTACAAATGCCATGATATCAAATTCAAATAATTGAATGGACTTCATGTTGAATTCGATTTTTTTAAACCACCTTAAGTTGAATTCAAATGTATGCTAGTTCATAGGTAGCTATTTATAATGTACATTGTGTAACTTCCGTATGTATAATGTGCTTTACACACACAACATGAACTATACTCACGTTTATATTCGATTGCTAAAGCGATGCATTGTCTGGAGTTCAAAATACTAACTATGTGGATCAATTGTGTCGAATAATAACATAGACATGCTCAAATTTGATAGAATCTAGATGTCTGATGGATCAATGACCGCTCCTTACGCGAATTGCAAATATCATGATCCCATCCTAATATTTGGATACAATTTATATCTTTAATCAATGTGTAGAGCAGTCTTTTACGTGTAGTTTCACTCTCCATCGGTGGTCTCTCACACATGCTCACACACTCTCTCCCGAGGTGTCTTTCTCGCACACATGCTCTAGATATAACCCTCCCTCCCTCTCGTAACCATTTACAACTGTTTTCACTAACCTTTATCACAAGCACTCTTCCTCTCGCAAACATACACACGCACAATCCTCATCGACCCTTTCTATATACATGGACCTGCCTACGTGTCTCATGTACGCACATTATCTTTACGCCTGTCTCTCACGCATTGTCTCACACCTCTCTTCCTAATCGACGAGTATGATTCTAGCAGAGCATTCTGTAGGATGCCCCTTAAAGTTAGGTTGGATGAATAGTAATATCAGAGATAAAGGGGTTACCTTAGTCCGAGAACCTAGGGTTACAAATCCTAGCTGGCTTTGTCAGTGGACATAGAGTCCTTCACAATTCTGCTATCTTTGTCTTGTACGACTAGTCATCCATGGGTCTTCCTAAATGCGTCACGGGCCGACCAATGTGGCGCAGGACGGAACCGAACGAAGGGCCTCACCTCGACCCACCGGACCTCACGCGGTGACACACCCTCTGCCCCAACGTCTCATTATCTTCTCACACCCACACATACCAACACAAACACCACACACACAGAAAATTTCTCCTGGTGCCTCTGTTCCCTCCCCCTTGCATATACACAGTCAAGGGAATGGAATCTCTTGTCGTGACGTCATATTCGTCTCTCTCACTCTAGACCACTCTCATTTCTCGTGCTATCTCTCCCACGCCCCTCCCCCCGTCGGCCCCTCTATCCATGCCTCTCTCGAATACGTAATACACACACATACCTCTCTAGGCCCCGCCAAATGCATCAACTACACATTCACACATGTTACATCACGTACCCCATTGATCTAAAAAGCCCTCTCTTCATGTTTATTTCGCATACAACATTCCTTTTGAATAAAGTGTGGCCAAAAAATTATTTTAGAGTTTCTACATATATACAACATTACAAAGTTATATGGAGGAGTACGAACGCTAATTTGCATTGCATGGTGCCCACAATGATATTTATTCCACACTGTGAATTTGTATATTTTTATACTATATACAAAGTTAGTCATAATAAAGAGAAACGAAGAGCATCTCTCTCTCCATCGCATACCCCCCTGTACGCCCCTTTCACGTATGCACACAAAACTATCTCCAGGTCCTCTAAAAGTAAGCCCCCAGAAAATTCACGCATGTTTCATCTTTCTCTCGCGATATATGCAATGACGATCATTGTATTTGAAGCGAAAGCACGATACGTACATTGGACTTCAGAATCCACTCATTACGGTCACCATTTACGTTTAGTGGTTATTATACAGTCACAGGCTCACCGTACAACTCTGTATTTGCTCATGACATGACTAGTTGACCAGTTAAACGCTCCACGTGGCACCTCTAGTGTTGCATCACATTATCTCACTACCATCGTGCCCACCTGTCGACTTGTATCTACTCTACATCTACACTCTTATAAAATACATAAAATACACTCTTATAAAAAACAGCGTTGGTGATGATGGTGTGCCTGCCATCCTGCAATATAGGCCGTCCGATTTATATCTGACGGATAGGAAAGAAACTATGGCAATTTTGCAAAAAGGTACCCACACACCTCTCCACATTTGCAAATAAGGCCTTCCCTCGTTCATCCTTTTCTCTCACAAGATAAACAAGTCATACAAATGCATCTTGATGTTACGTGTAATGCACGGGCATCTTGCTAGTAAGAATGAAAACAAACGACAAAAATATATTTGGACGGTGGTTCGAAGTCATGACCGCGGGCACAGCGGACATGGTGGCCTTGTATTGGTATGCTGAGCCGTCTGTTTTAACACACAGGAGCTGGTGTGGTGATTATACACACACACGCACGCATGCACACGAATTGCATCCACGCAACACTCACACAAACACATGCACCCACGCACACACGCAACACTCACACATACACACGCAGCCACGCACGCACGCAACACTCACACGCACACACGCACACATGCATGCACACACCAGTACACCACACAACCAACACACACTCTCACGCTCAAGTGCTCAACCTACACGTGCATGCGCACACATCAGGCCCTGACAGACACATACACAACCAGGTGATTCCCGCGCACGGGTTGGAGCCTTGTCGCGCCTGCGTAAATTTGTGTTTATCTGACCTTTTGCCTATGCGAACTGACAGGTGGGACCCACAAGGAACGTGGTCAATTTAACTAGTCAACATGGCGCCACGCAGACTACTTGGCCGGTCAACAGAGTGCAATCCGATGCTGAACTGTGAGCAAGTGACCGTATAATCACCGCAAAACGTATATAGTGACCGTAATCAGCTTATTCTGAAGTTCGGTGACCGTATTACGCTTTTCTCCCTGTAGGACCTCCAAAACTACATCTCTACACGTTCTCGCATGTTACATCTAACAACTATGCAATACAGCACTACTACTACACTCTAACAGAATAAATCGTATGTGTTTTTAGTTTTACTAGATATCATATTGTTACTTATAATTATTCAGTTTGCATACATTAAAGTTGCCTTTGAAATGTATGGCCAGTATCATCTACCATGCGGGAAAAATCCCGCCCTTTCCTGTTTAATCGGGTTTGTATCGATGGATCGTGCGAAACAACAAAACTATAGTACTATACAGTACAAGTGACAGTTCACTGGGCCGTCGTGTCGTCTACTCCTCCATCGTAAGAGTGGAGCACTCGCTTTCATAAATCTTCTAGTCCCTTTCACCGACATGTGGGACATCAAGCTACCGGGTCCACGTGCCATACCGGAATACAGTGCAGAGCAGCCGAGGTGAAGCACCCCAGTCATGGCGCCGGTGTAGTAATGAGCAATGAGGAGTCAAATCACAAAGTTGCACCTTTCCCGCAGTTAAGTTGGAGGGACGAAGCAACCATCATTTCACTCGTTGCTGAATCCGCTTCTCCCTCATCTTCTTCAACTTAACCACGTGTTGCTTCTGCCGTTGTTCTGCCTCATGTGGGACGCGGATCGGCTTGGTAAAGCACTGACACATGGGACCGCATGTTAGCAAACCGCCAGGACAACGTCCTCCGAAAATAAGAAGCCTAATCCTAGACTTACAAAGGGCTACGTAGCTGCTATGTATACTTTCCATCTAATCTATATATGCCCCCCTGATTTTCAGGTGGGGTGGGCCTAATCCTCTCCTTTAATCCAATCAAATAGTCCCACATCACATCAGTTCGTAACTTTACGTAAACCATTACGTGGATGTAGCATTGCTCAAATAAGAAACCTCCCCCGCCATTCGCGCAGCAAAATCACCTCCTTTTTACTAATCTTGATTCTATAATTTTTTAGATCAATATAATTGAGATTTGTATAGATAGCACACAGGAGCAAAACCAAGTGGTACGGTTAAGGGCATCCACAATGTGTAGCCAAATGTGAAAATAGCTTTTGGCATCGTGGGAACCATTGTGGACGGTGTTGCCAAAGCCAAAAATATGGAACCGAAGCTCCCTGATTGATTGATTGAAGGAATAGAAAAATGCAACGTCTCTCCTCTTTCTCCCATGCTTGGACGCATGTAGTACAGTATAGAGCACAGAGTCTACTCCCCTGTCCCTTCTATCACAAATCACAAAGCAGTGAGGCGTCAAATCACAAAAGCACGGACGAAGCAACCATCATTTCACTCTTCGCTGACTCCGCTTCTCCATCGTCTTCTTCGAGAAACCATCTCACCGCACTAGTACTCCTAGTAGTACTAGTAAAGGACTTCCTGGATGCAAATAAGGCGGTTGTCTCGGCTTGCAGGCGGCACTTGTGAACGACTTACCGTGGTCTCCCTCAATGGAGTTCTCCGTCGAACGCACTTCGCCAAACCACCAAAAAAAAGAAGATATCGTCGACGTCACCGCAATGGGGAAGGAAGTCAAATATAGTTACTACCTCCATTTTTTTTGTACACAAGGCCAGTATATCAAAATTACAATTTGCAAAGGGCCACTAACACTAATCGAGGCAAAATTGATGGGGTCAGCAACCAAGGACATTCCCTGCATGCATGCGGAAGTGAGAAGGTTGGTTTGCATGGCGCTGCATTAATCAAGCGATGAGGAGTGAGATGGTTAGCTCTTTAGTCTTTGGAGAAAAAATACGCATTAATTGACACGTGAAACGAGGATTTGTATCGATTAAATCCCGCGAAGGAAAACCCCGCCTTTCTTTTTTAACACTAGTACTCCCAGTTCGTACGTACTTATCCTGTTTGGGTCTAGGCCTTGCATTGCCAAACTTCGCCACACATTTTTGCCAAGCTTGCCTAAAGTTTTCAAAATGAGAAGGAGGTACACTTGCGCACGGCTGTCGCAGTCGCACCGCACCCTCACACGGTCGCTCCTGCACACCGCGGTCGCACCGCACCCTCACACAGTCGCTCCTGCACGCCGCAAACCCAACCAAGGGAACACACCCTCACTGACACGTGCTGTCGCATGTGAACAAACCAAACTCAGCCATCCTATCACTGACACATAATTTTCGTTCATAGAGTATGTTTATCCAACCGCATGTTGGGGAGTATCCTTACGGCCCGTGCGGTGGTCTGTTGGGGAAGAAGAAGAGGTGAGGAAGAAGGAAAGAAGGGTTAGGAGACGTAGGATATTCATCCAACCACCTGAAATGGTAGACTGACCCAAGTCAGGCGACTTGCATAACAAATATATGTTTTTACACAGCAAAAGATCCATAAAAACAACAACATAAAGAAAAACTATCACTGCTCGCAGAAAGAGACGGCCTCGTCGTCTTTAGCTGTCGGCGCGAACCAGCCGTCGCTGCCGACGTGTGTCTCCGCACCGTGGTTGTCCTCGGCCTCCAGCTACTCGTTCAAGCGGAGCGTGCGGGCGCTCTGCACGGACGAGAGCACAACCCGGTTCAAGTCGAGGACATCCGGTTCCGCCTGCAGGAGGGCCTCGATGGCAACGGCATCCACGCGCTCCACGTCGAGTCGAGCCTCCGCCGCCCGGTTCAAGTCCAGGACGTCCGGTTCCGCCTGCAGGAGGGCATCGATGAGAGTGGCATCCGCGCGCTCTGCGTCGAGTCGAGCCTCTGCCGCCCGGTTCAAGTCCAGGACGTCCGGTTCCGCCTGCAGGAGGCCTCGATGGCAGCGGCATCCGCGCGCTCCGCCTCAAGTTGAGCCTCCGCCGCCCGGTTCACATCCATGACATCCGGTTCCGCCTGCAGGAGAGCCTGGATGGCAGCGGCATGCGAACGCTCCGCGTCGAGTTGAGCCTCTGCCTCCCGGTCCTCCTTTAGTATCGCCATGTTGAACCGCTGGTCCGCCTGCACCATGGGGGACTCGGACACCGGCACGAAGTCGACGTCCATCGTCTCATACCCATCGGGGGCCTTCTGCGCCGCGACCTCCGCATGAACATTGGATCGGCTTCCTCCTCCTCGTAGCTTGGCTCCAGAGAACTCGGGGATTGGCCCGCCGCAAAGCGAGCTTGGGAACGGAGGTCTGTGGCGCCGACCGCCGCCGCGATTTCTGCGCGGCGCTCCGGCGTCAGCATCTTGTAGTAAGTGATCTTGCGGCGCACCATGGCTTTCCGGTGAACTAGGGGACGCTTGATGCGGGCTAGGGGATCGAAAGGTGGGGGAATGGGCTAGAGATTTGGTGTGGTTTTAGGGCAGTGGCTGGCGTAGGCCGAGCAACGAAGGTTCTGGTGTGAATAGTGGTTCCGGTGACGACCGGTCAATCGGTTTTGACTGTAGATCGTTCTTGTCGCATTCGCGTTGCAGCCTGGCACGCTGGACCCTCCACGTCGCTCACTGAATGGAACGCGCTTCGTCTTGCGTTTTCGCTCGCTTGTGGGACCATAGTTGAGAGCAAACCGACGTCCCTCCCCCTCCCCCGCCCGCGTCATTTATTATACCACCACTCCCTCCGTTTTATGCGGAGTAAATAAAAACAGAGGGAGTATACTACGGATGAGGATCCCCTGACGTGGCCGAACCCATTGAGTAACTGACATGCGGGGCCTAGCAAGCATGGGGTTCGCCAGTAAGTGACCGAAAGGGAGGGTAAGGCAGGGATACCTACGTCAGAGGATCCACTTCCACTATACTACTTTGACCAAATGTTAGAGTAATAATATCTGACATGCAACTTACACAAATGTTAGAGTAATAATATATGACATGCAACTTACACAAAGCATACAGGGTCTAATGCGTTTTTCGAGGCTAACTTTGACCAAATGTTGGAGTAATAATATATGATATGCAACTTACACAAAGCATACGGTCAAATTCGTATGTGAAAGGAGTTTCCAATGATATAATTTTCACATTATACATCTCATGTACTATCAATCTTGTCAATAGTCAAATTGGAAACCATCTCGAGTACAAATCTAGGAGTACGTACGAATCTAACAATATTGATTAGGCGTTGTTGAATGTTGATACCTTTTTTTATCAAAGTAGAGATACTTTGACAACACATAGAACTTATATGTAAACTAGAAAGGATAGGGGGAGTATATTGTACGTTCAAAAATGAAACGAACATTGAATACCCTTTATATATGATTTGCGGATGCTATGATCACCGGTTCAAAATTTTGAATCCGCCTTAGGTATCACGTGCCCCCACTCGTTCCCTCTCGATTTCATCTCGGGGTCTGGAGATCTATTGAAAGAGGACTAGGGTGGGTACATGCGAATGATACTCGACGGAATGTTCAAATGAGGCATGCGGGAGGATGGACTCGACTGGAGGGCGACATGATCGATGGAGAAGAGGGTTGGAGAGGAATGAGAAATAAGCAAACGCCACATGATTATACTTGAACGGCTCAAATAAACAATAAGTTGTCTCGCTTGGCCTACATAGTGAAAGGCCTAATGCGCAACGCGGAGCACTGACGCTCGAATATGGCCGGGAAAACAGGGAAACCGACAGGTGGGGCACACCCGTCGGGACGACGTAGCGCAGACTAGTCCAATGGAGGAGCTGGCCCACGACCTCCTCGCCACCGACAACCGTTCATGCGGGTCGTTGGGGCCAACAACGGGGCGCAGCTCCAGCACCGCCTCTGGACACGGCGACCGCGGTGAGCGACACGCTCATATTGTCGCTAGACACGGTCGGTTTCAGTGTGCCGAGGGTGGCGTTAGTGTTGTGGCACGACCAACGGTATGTTTAGTTTGTGCCCAAGGTTGACCCATCAAAGCATTGGGTAGCCAAAATTTTGGTTGAGGTATTGGTTGCCCATGATTTGGCCGACATTGGCAAGAAAAATGAACTAGAGTTGGCTAGAGTTCATTGGCATGCCAAAGAAATGGCAACCATCCAAACAAAGACCAATCTTTGGGTCATGACCAAAATTTTGGTTGAGGTATTGGTTGCCCATGATTTGGCCGACATTGGCAAGAAAAATGAACTAGAGTTGGCTAGAGTTCATTGGCATGCCAAAAAAATGGCAACCATCCAAACAAAGACCAATCTTTGGGTCATGACCAAAATTTTGGTAAGGTGCACTTTGGCCACAATCCAAACACACCCCAACACCCGGCTCGTCGAGGATGCACGGGGCGCCGCGACGCGTCCGCGGAGTGGTGTAGCGCGGCCAACTGCATCCTCTAGACCTGAGACCATGCTGGGTCGTCTTGCTTTTTCAATGACATGCGGGGATCGCATGTGAGCAAAGGGCATCTCCAACGTTGCCACGACCGCAGCTGACTACCCTGGCACACCAAAACCCTCGTCCCTCGCGCCATCGCGCGGTGCGTTCCCAGCCGGCGCCAGCTTCCCACATTCATGCCGTCCGTTCGTATGTCATTGTTAAGAGGCTCGCTGCCCGAGGAATCAACTCCGACGACTTAATGACGCACCCGGACGCTTGGCCGCACCGGAATGCGCTACTTAAAGCAGCAACGCCCAACTAACCTCCACACCATAGCGCATCGTCCTCCTACCTGGCACCACATCCGCCATGACCGCAAGTGCGAACGCTCTGCGAGAGAGCTTGTCTTCGGGGATGAAGCTCGAGGTCCCGCCCTCACTCAAGTCGCCTCTCGCGACGCAATAGCGGCGTAGCCGGATGCGGACGCGACCGCACAAGCGGTGGCCACGCTGGCGGCCGACGACGGGAGCACCGTCCGCCACGCGTCCTACTTGCCGCCGTCCAACGTCCGGCACCGCCGAGGTCGGGGACTCCTCCGAGGATGAGTAGGGCATGGTAGGCGGCAGGGCATGGTGTGCCAACTGGGGTCCGTATCCCGTGTTCTACTCTTCCTCGCCGGAGACCGCACCTTCACTTCACGGGTCTTGAACCCCGCCCCCGTACATAGAGATCGCAGATGGAGGACGTCGGTCGCCGCCGTAGAATAGGTTTAGGGTTGGGTTTCTTTTATTTTTCTGTCCTATAAAAGTTTGAAATGTAATGAAAATCTGCCGTGTTTGCATTAATCTCGGCCGGTGTATATGAACTTTCACAATAATATACATATTGTAGGAGTACTAGCAAGATGCCCGTGCATTGCATGGAAGATCAAGATCTTGTGGGAGAAAAGGATGAACGAGGGAAAGCCTTATCTGCAAATGTGGAGAGGAGTGCGGGTAAATTGTCATAGTTTCCTTCTTATCCGTTAGATATAGATCGGACGGCCTATATTGCAGGATGACAGGCACACCATCATCACCAACTCTGCTTTTTATTGAACCGAGACAAATCTAACATGCGAAGTAAAATAAACACATAGGGTCTATACATACACAAATTATCTTAGGCACTCCAATAGTACGTCCACTACACATTCACGCATTTCACATCTTTCTACATCTACGGGAACCTACGAAAGGGTTAACGTAAATTGCCTCTCTCTCTCTCTTCCCCTGATTTTCATGGTGGTGGGCCCCTCCCTCCCCCCAATATACAATCAACAGCTCACACGTTTCACATTACGTTAATTACGTAACTGGGATTACGTAGGTGTAGCATTACTCGTCCTTAAAAACCCAACTAAGCCAACCTCCCAGCATATCGCGCGGGAAAAGACCCGGCCGCGCCGTTTTAGTCGGGATTACCGGATTACTAGTAGTAGTATCGATGGATCGCGCGAAGCAACAAATTGTTTTAGGGGGCGAAGCACCTAGTTTAAAAGAAAAAAGGCGATACACTCACAACACTCCTGTCGCGGTCGCATTGCACCCCACACACGTTCGGTCCTGCACACGGCTCACGGAAACGGAACGCGCTTCGCTTGCCTCTTCACTGACACGTGGGACTGCACTTGGAGAAACCGGCCATGCGCCAAACTCCCCCCGCCCACCGCGCGAAAATCCTCCCCCCCACACCCAAAAATTCCCCCCAAATCCGATTCAACCGCCCTTCGGCCAACTAGCCAATAATATTCCCCAAACCCCCTCCCCCCTGTCCCCCTCCACTCCATTCGCTCCGCCAAAGCCGCCCTCCCCGCTGCGCCGATACGTCGGCGCCGCGGTTCGGCGATCCTCTCACTCCCACAATACGCTCTCGTAGACTACCGTCCTCTAGCCGCGCCGCCACCTCTGGCTACGTTCTTGTGGAGGCACACGGCGGTCAGCGCCGCCACCGCTGGCGACGTTCGTGTGGAGACGCACGGCGGTCAGCTTCTCCCACGGTACGCGCATTCTAGACTGAGGCCCCGTTCATGTCGGTGTAGCGCTGAATGTTAGCTGATAGACGCTGTTAATCTCACTGTTTGCCGAAGTAGTTTACTGTCAATATGCTCTGCTTAAGAAGCTTCCTTGCCCTGTTCTACACGTAATCTGCTTAGCTGAGATGGCATGCAAAGGCCGATTAGTTGCTAAAATATCCTACCATATATTTATTGTGACGTAGATTGCCATGGTCTAGTAGCCAATCTGTTAGGTGAAATAGCTCTACACCGTTTTATACTCGATCTTTGTTGCTGCGATGGCCTTCGATAGTTCGATGGCTGTGTGCTCGGCCTCATTGACTGCTGAAACAGCCTGCCATAATTTGGCACTCAAATCTGTTTGCTGAATTAGCTTTACATATATTTCGTTACTTAGATCTGCTCGTCCAAATATCTTGCCATAGCTTTAGACATCGACCTAGGTATTTTTTCTGGACTTCATAAAAAAGCATATATGTTTTTCCTGTAATATCTAGTAGAAGAACTAATTTGTATGTCTAACAGATGGACAGGACTTGGATAACTTCTGCTCGAAGATTCTCCGCTGCATATGTCGAGGGGGTTGAAAACTTCATGAACTTTATTAGAGCTGAGTACGGTGGTCCGAAATCAGATGTGCTCTGCCCGTGTAGCAGTTGTATGAATTTAGTTACATGACCCCAGTCAACTGTGCAAAATCATCTACACTTGTATGGGATGTCGGTCACATATACTAGGTGGGTTCATCATGGTGAAGCTGTGAACGTCAATGTTATTGACTACGTGGAAGCAGCAGATCACCATCTTGATCTGCCTGATGCTCAGGTGGAAGAGGAGGAGGAGCTGGTGGTGGCGGAGCTAGTGAGTTTGACCAACATTGAAACAATGATACGAAATGCTCGTGCATTCCGTGAACTTTCACATGCAGAAGAAAAACGGTGGGCCCGCATGTTGGAACAATGCAACGTTGCTGTCACCCCAGGAAATAAGCTGTCAGTATTCTCAGCTATGGTCACCTTTCTTCAGGTGAAGACATCTGAGCGGATGACCAACAAATCATTCAATGCGATGTTGGCTGCTTTCCGCGAATCTTTCCCAGATGCGCCTGAGCTGCCACACACCTACAGTAAAATGAAGAATTTCCTTCGTGCAGTTGGAATTGGATATGATATGACCCATGTTTGTAAGAATAATTGTGTTCTGTTTCGGAAGGATTATGCCAACTTAAGTGAATGCCCGAAATGCAAATCATCAAGATGGAAAGATGGCGATGCTGTGAAGAGGATTCCTCATAATGTTCTGAGACATTTTCCAATTACACCAAGATTGCAGAGGTTGTTTCATGATGCTGAAACAAGAGAGGATGTACTGTGGCATTCTAGGAACCAGGAGTACAGAGATCAGAATGTAATGAGCCATCCATCTCATGGTAGTGAGTGGAAAAGCTTCAATGATAAACACAAAGAGTTTGCTGCTGACCCGAGAAACATTAGACTTGGCTTAGCTTCAGATGGATTTAACACATTTGGCCACCAGAGCGCCACATATAGCATGTCGCCAGTGCTTGTTATCCCTTACGACATGCCTCCAAATGTCTGCACCAAAGAATCAAACTACATGATGGCCTTGCTCATCCCAGGTCCAAAAAGTCATGGAAAGGATTTTGATTTGTTCATGGAGCCTCTTGTGGAGGAACTTCAACAGCTATGGAAGGGTGTTCTCACTCGAGACCTATATAGTAGCCCACCAGCTGATTTCTTTCTATGTGCTATTATAATTTGGTGCATCCATGATTATCCGGCTTTGGGCACTATGTCAGCGCGAACGACACATGGTTACAATGCATGTGTTCGCTGTGACAGGAATCCGCTGTCATACGCAATACTTAGCAAGATCTGTTACATTGGATACCGCCGTTTCCTTGCCAAGGAAAAGCCGCATCCTAGAAAATACCAAAGACATGTGTTCAATGCAAAGCATGAAAACCGTGATGCGCCAAAGAGGCTCACCGCCGATGAGTTGCAAGTGGAATTAGAGAAGGTTAGACATATTACACCAGGAAACCATCCTGGTAATGGTAGCGGGAAAAGGAAGCATGGCAGGGTAGAAGAGAGATTATTGTTTACCCGCAGGTCCACTTTGTGGGACTTGGAGTATTGGAAAGATTTGGACCTACAGCATAATCTTGATGTGATGCACATCGAGAAAAATATATGTGACAGCATTATCGGCACACTTCTTAATATTGAAGGCAAGACGAAAGATACCTTAAAATCTAGGATTGATTTGACACACCTGGGTATCAGAAATGATTTGCAGGTGCAAGATGAAGGTAAACCACGGGATATGGCACCAGCTGTGTACGTCTTGGACAAGGTAAAAAGAAAAGAATTCTGTGAGGTCCTGTCACGTGTGAGATTCCCACATGGATTTGCTTCCAACCCTGAAAGGAGAGTCAGTGCAGATGGAAACAAGGTACAAGGGTTGAAAAGTCATGACTGCCACGTCCTACTTCAAAGGGTTTTACCTGTTATCCTTAGAGGATTGGGCCGCCCTGACTTATACAGAGCAGTTGCAGAGTTGGGACAATTCTTCAGGGAACTCTGCAGTAGGAATATCAGGATAGATGCTTTGGAGCGTCTTAGAGACAAGATACCAACTATCCTATGCGACCTTGAGAAGATATATCCTCCAGCCTTCTTTGATGTGATGGTGCATTTGGCTGTTCATCTACCTGATGAGGCACTACTTAGAGGTCCAATACAGTATGGCTGGATGTACCCTATTGAAAGGCGGCTAGGCACTTTCAAGGGCTATGTTAGGAACAGAGCTAGACCCGAGGGTTCCATTGCAGAGGCCTACATTGCTACAGAAGCGTTAACATTCTGCTCAAAATACATTGAAACAGCTGATCAGCTTAGCAAAGAGGTGGGTGAAGACAATCCCGGGCTCAATGTTTTCGATTATTCTGTTCGAGTTACAGGGAAGAGTCGACAAGAGGAAAAACCTAAAGATTTGGACAAAATGGTTTGGTATGTGTTGAATAACTGTCCTGAGATACTACCTTATATCAAGTAAGTGCAATACTGCAGCTTATACATCGTAATCTACTAGACTTGCAGCACATTCTTATATATTTAGATGTTTGACGCGATCACTATGTTGTGCAGCATCTACAAAGAGGAGTTACTGCCGCAAAATCCAAGAAACATTGACAAACTGGTTATGGCAGGATTTGCGAAATGGTTCAAGAACCATGTAAGCTTTTGAAGTGCACTGTCAGTTTTTTTAATATATTGAGTACATAAGATGATCAACTTGTCTATTTTCTAACCATAGGTTAAGAAGATGCGGGAGGATGGGCAGGCAGTTGATGATGCCCTTTACTCACTAGCAATGGGTCCTGATACTCGGGTAAGACATTATGAATCTTGCATTGTTGGAGATGTGCGCTACAACAGCCTTGCACGAGACGAAGGCAGGAAGACACAAAACAGTGCCATCATGAGCACGGATACGTATGACAAAGAGACAACCTAAATGTATGCTAACATAACAGACATTGTTCAGTTGCAGTATATCTCCAGTTTCGAGGATCATCGGTGTGTGGTTCTGTTGTGCTGTCGTTGGTATAACCTGTTTTCCAGGATCGCAAAACCCACAGCTGATGATTATTTCAAATCCATCAATGTCAAGGCGGCGTACCAGACCAACGAGCCTTTTATTTTGGCAAATCAAGCAACACAGATATTTTTCTTGGAAGACACATTTGCACGTAGCGATGACTGGAGAGTATTGCAAAGGTTTGAGCAGAGGAATTCGTTTAATGAAGTTGCACAACAAGATGATGCTTACACTGCTCCTGATGTACAAGATAACACAGATGTTCCTAATATCTTTGAGAACCATCACGTCAATGACGCTGGCGAAAAGATTGCCTGTCGTGCTGTGGACATACAAGAGTTGATCAAGAAGAAGCCAACATTCGAGGACGTTGAGGACGAAGAAGAAGATGACACCATGGGGAATTACGATTCAGACTGATACACATGGCGAAGATGTTGACGCTACTGCTGTGGATGATGATTACATTGCTTTTGTCGTATTTACCTGTCAGAAGACGTTTTTTATCTACTATGTGAAATTGTGTTTGCTATGACAACTGAAACCTGATGAACATGTTGTTTAGTATTTTGCTGTGAGAACATCACTTGTTATGTATGCTGATTTGTGTTTGGTGATTGTATGACAACTAAAACATGATGACATTGTTGCTTAGTTGTACTCATATTTGGCTGTGAAACTTGAATTTGATGACATAGTTTGTTGTTGGACTGCAATTTGCTCGACGTCTTCGAATGAGAACAAAGCTGACCCGACAGGGCCTCTGCTATTTATTTATTTATATGAGCAAAAGGGGATACCCCCTGATTTTCGTTAACAGAAATCATTAGATGTTCACAACACTACGCCCAACTTGCTACACAGGTTTCATTCATTACTAGTTTTAGCAAAGTGCTCATGTCGTAGCCACTGAATACATCACGAGTGCTACATACACTGCAAATAAAGAGACAATCATCCTACAGAGCACATCAATTTTGCCCATTATCTTCACAAGCTCTTCCATCTCCTCATTGTTGTCAAGGCCGTTCAGCAGCTGTTGCTTGGCCATGATTAGAGGAACTGCATCTTTAACCTTCTGCTCTGCATCTTCCTCTTCTGCCGTTCCTTCAGTTACTTGTCCAACACCCCAACCTGCTGGTATTGGGATTCCCAGAAATACAAATCACACGAATCTTCCCTTTTCTGCACGAATCAAATTGGAAGATCATCAACCAAACTATTAAAAAAATCAGCAACTGAAAGCAGCAGAACAACACTTAAACATATTATTACCCCATGATTCGGGCATTTGTAGAAGACTCGACCAGGGTTGCGGATTGTGGTTGAGACGCGACAGATGACTTGTTGGGACCCCGATTCCAAGTCACACCGATCTAGCCTGTAACACCTCATATCACTTTGCGGCCTCACGCACGGTACTCCCACGGGTGTCGCCTTACCATGGCCCGGGACCGTTTGCGCCTTTTGGCTCACGTATATGACAATGTCGCTAGCATCCATATGACAGAGAACCCGGGCCGACATGACTAGTCGTGAACCCAAAGTGGCACTAACTTACGGGGACAGGCATATATGAATCAACATCGAGCATGTCGGTCAGCAGCGTGCGAATCCGGGCTGTAGCTCTGGGCTAACAGGACTCCAGGAACCCGGGCTGTAGCAGGCTAGGCAGGACTTCGGATGTCACCGCGTGACATTTCCCCGAAGGGACAGACACAGGAACGATATGAAACACATGCCGGCCAGTCAAGTGTCCAGAGCAGTAGTGCTGGGCTAGCAAGACTCCGGTGAACCGGGCTGTAGCGGACTACTCTGGCTCAAGGAGGCACTAGACTACATTTCCCCATAAGAGAGGCTGCTAAGGATAGACAACTAGATTGTCGGATCCCACACATACCAAGCATTTCAATCATACACACAATATGCTCGATATGTGCAAATACAACATGGCATCACAACAAGACTCTACGACTCAGAGTATTTATTCATTAGGCTCCGAAGAGCCAGATATTACAAACATGGGTCTCATGACCCAACATTCAGAGCATACAAGTCAAAGCACATGCGGAAGCTTAACATGTCTGAGTACATACATCTACAAATGAAAAAGGCTGAGAAGCCTGACTATCTACCAGATCCTGCCGAGGGCACAAGATCGTAGCTGAGGTATCAAGCTAAACGTCGAAGTCCACACGGAACTACTAGCGAGACTGACGTCTCTCTGCAAAACATAAAATAGGCAAACGTGAGTACAAATGTACCCAGCAAGACTTACATCAGAACTATCTACATATGCATCAGTATCAAAGGGGTGGTGGAGTTTAACTGCAGCAAGCCAGCTTTGACTCAGTGGCTAACCTGAACTACGACAGCAAGCAACTCTTTTGAGGTGGCGCACACGAGTCCACATATTCACCATATCAATACACCACTATGGATCCGCTCCCGTCTCCCTACGAGAACGCCATCCATAGCACTCACGCTTATCTTGCGCATTTTAGAGTATCCACTTTCACTTGTCTATGAACTGTTATAGGCAACCCAGAAGTCCTTTTCCGCGGACACGGCTATTCGAATAGATGATGTTAACCCTGCAGGGGTGTACTTCGTCACACACGCTCTCGCCACTTACCACCATGTACACATCGTGTACCTCGGCAACCTTCAAGCGGAAGCCTGGCGAGGGAGTCGGCCACGACCTGACTAACCACACAAGTCTCTAGTCCAGGTTTATCGCCTATTCGGGTTCCATCCGCAAGGAGATCCGGCCGGGGTGTCGCTCACGGCCCCAAACGATGTGAACAGGGTTCCCAAGCCCACCTCGACGGATGGATCTACGCTTGGTACACCGTGCCACGGTGCCTAGTCTGCCCCAAGCCCACCTGTACCGGGTACCACTTGGTAGACTACTAACACAACCTACAAACACCAGAAACTAGTTGCAACTCCTGGACAGAGATCACGGCGGTTAATAAGCCGAGAGGGGTCGAGTTACCGGAACCCAATGTGTGGTAGTAACTGTTCATGGATCACAAACACAGAACTCAGTTCCTGAGGACGGCTTCAATGAGACAACCCACCATGTACTCCTACATGGCCTCTCACCGCTACCTTTACCAAATCGTGTTCACACACTTAGCTCTCAACAGTAGGACATGTTCACCACATTCCAATTCATTCCCGATGAATCAGACCTGACACAACTCTAAGCAATAGCAGGCATGACAAACAAGCATGAATGAGTAGGCACATCAGGGCTCAAACAACTCCTACTCATGCTAGTGGGTTTCATCTATTTACTGTGGCAATGACAGGTCATGCAGAGGATAAAGGGGTTCAGCTAACGTAGCAAGTAACAGATGAATCGTTGTTGTCCTAATGCAGTAAAAGAGAGCAGGAGCGAGAGAGTGGGATTGTATTGGAATGAGCAAGGGGGTTTTGCTTGCCTGGCACTTCTGAAGATAGCATTGAGTCTTCATCAGTGTCAACGATCACAGCGTCGGAACAGCGTCTACTGAGAGGGGACAAACACCGGCAACAGAGAGGAAAACCAATCAATGCAATGCAACAATATGATGCATGAATGTGACATGGCAATATGATGTGAATTGAGCTAATGCAGCTAGCAACAAGTGCAAGGGAGTCCATTTGAACCAAAGGTTCAAATGCAAACTCTAGTTTGAGCATTTAAAATGCCATTTGAATGTTTTCACTTATACAGCAGGTATAAGTTGGTTTTTCATGCATGAAAGTAGCATAAATGGATAGATTGGATTTTTCTGATAATTTTTCATATATAAATTATTTGATTTGGAGCTACGGTTGAATTTCTATGAATTTTAGAAGTTTGCACTATTTTCTGGAATTTCCTGTATAAGAATAATTCCAGTAATTAGATTACTGCGTCAGCACTACGTCAGGATGACGTCAGCAAGTCAACAGCGGCTGGTCCAGGTCAAACCTGACCAGTGGGACCCATTGGTCAGTGACTCAGAGCTGGTTTGAGTGGATGACAGGTGGGACCGGTCAACGCTGACTTGGTCAAAGTCAAACTAACACGTGGGGTCCGCAAGATTAGCACTAATCTAAACAAAAGTTAAACTAATCTAAATAGGCACAGGGGCCCACATGGCAGTGGCTCTGGGGGGTCAGTTAGGCACTAATGACGGTGCCACGTCACCAGCCACCGGAGTTGGACGCCGGCGACCTCACAGTGCGGCGGCGGCTTGCTGGAATCGCGATGTGGCCGTCGGCTGGACGTGCCCAGGGCACCGGGCGATAGCCCTTGATCCCACGCATCTAGCGGAGGCAGCAGCAAGTTACGGGGTCACCGGAATCGACGCCGGCGACGAGCCGAGCGGCGGCCGGACCTACGGGCATGAAGCAATCGGCGCTAGGGTGAGGGAAACGGCTGGATTTTGTTGTCTACGACGTCTACGCAACCGCACTAGACCTCTAGGAACACGCTCCTGACCGTAAGGTCACCGGAGCATCAACGGCGTTGAGCTCGGGCGGCGGTGCTCCTCGGCTTCCATGAAAACGACGGCCAGAGCTCGAAATTGAGCACGGGGGTAGGGGGAAACAATGCGGGGCTCACATGGAGGTCGTTGAGCTTCTCAGCGGCTCGGGGGAGGCGTCGAAGGTGACGAGCGGGCGCCGGCGATCTTGGCGACTGAAGGTTGAAGGTGACCGCGGCGGTGAGGGCATTCGGGCTTCTGGCGACGCGTGGTTCGGTGGGGACGTCGAGGACGAAGCGGCGGAGCTTCTTGGCACAGTGAGAGGGCGAGGGAGGTACGGTGGTCAGGCGGGCGGCAGCGGCGAGCTCGGTGGCTCTCGGGCGGCTGCTGGAGAAGGGGCAGAGGAGAGGGAGAGAGTGCAGCGAGTGAGGGAGAGGAGAGAGGGCTTCGAGCCGTCTCCAGGTGCGGGGTTGGGTTGACGGAGAGCGTGACACGGCGAAGCAGGAGGTGGCGCAGCGCCTGCGTGCGCGCGGCGACCACGCGTCTGTCCTTCTGTCCAGGGAGGAAGACGACAGGGAGGCTGCGGTGGTGGGTTGGGCCAGGAAAAGAACTGGGCCGGCTCTGCTGCAGGTAAGCACCAGGTAAGTCTTTCTCTCCTCTGTCTTTTATTCATGTTTTCTATTTTCTGTCTTTGTTTTTTTGGATTTAGTAAAATACTAAACCACTTTATAAAATCCTGAAATAAATTGTGGGCAGATACTGGATTATTCCCAGCAGCCCTCAACTACTTTTCAGAATTATTAGAGCATTTAAAATATTTATAGAATTTAAATGCCCCAATTCAAATACAATATGAGTTAATTCAAAAATCCATAAATGGCCAAGAAATATGCTCATCATTTTTGGCAGAGGTTTTCACCTTTATCAAAAATCATGAACATTTCCAAAGGGCATTTTGGGTTCATTGAAAACATTTGAATTTGACCCTAGTTGAGTTCATTTGGTGCTAGGGTTTAACAATCCCCAATTCAACTTTAAATGAAATTTAGACATGATGCAGCAACCAAGCTAGTCCAAGTGCATAGCAAGGCTAGGGACGTGACAACTCACCCCCACTAAAACAAGAATCTCGTCCCGAGATTCAAGCGTAGGGTAAGGTGAAAGGGGAACGCAAACTAACATAATCCTCACGATCCAATTGTTCTTCTCGGAGATGTTGATTCATTGCATCATCTTGATCTTGACATCTTTTCTTTCGAGAGCTTCATCCAGCTATGATGACGGAAGAGAGGGAAACTCTACAGGATTGATCTTCTCGAAGATCTAGCTACACAAGATCAACTCGCGGAATGAGATGTTGAAACATCTCGAGTTGAGACACAAAACACATCGAGAGGGATGGAAGAACAAACGATGGGATTAGATTTGGTGGGCAACAATCCCACGCTTAGGTAGGATGGTGCATGGGTTCCAAAGCAGCGAGGAGTTAATTGCCATGATTCTATAACGGGGCACCTTAGGAAAGGTGACTCGTTGAATTATCCCTTAAGTGGCAAAAAGAATTACTTTTGATTCAGAGATCATTGAAACTCTTCATACCAGCGTAAGGCAATTTACAAATGATCGTTTGAAAGAATTCAGAAGAATGGCACACTCAATTTGGAAAGGAAGCTACGGTTATAGAACAACTCGGCAAATGGAAGGCACATTCCAGTTGATACTAGGGATATAACCTAGTGACTGAGCGTGCTTTCAAGATCTTGAGCATTTCCATGTTCATCAAGGTTTTACCAACATCCGTGCCGAGGATCCTGGCAACACATCATACTACCATGATGAATGGTGATGGAGGATGCAGGTGCAAAGAAGGATAACACTTTCTCAGATTTTTCCTTAGCAATGCCAAAGAAGCAAATCTGGATGATCAACCGAGAGACATTTAGCACTCCGCTTCTAATGTTCTCCTTGATGTACTGGTTACTACGGTCATGCCTAAAGCATCAACATAGCCATCAAGTAGTGGTCGGACTTCGGAATACAAAGGATCCATAAGGAACAACTAGGGAGCAAATCCTACGAAATCCTTATGGGGAGGTGGCCAACCTCCTCAATCAAGTTACTACAATAATAGGTCTTCCGGCTGGGTGTGTTGGCCACGACATCCACTTACCGGGTTACGAAGACCAATATTAAAGCTATTGGGAGATGTTCCAACCATCATATCTGCCTGAGATTCAGATATGGTTGGTAACAGGATATTTCATACAGCATGTCCGGAAAAGGAAAGTTTGCAACACAAACCGACGAGATGGCGTTGCGAGATTCTCGGGAGATGGACTACGGTAGTAAGCTCCAAAACATGAGCTGGTTCTGCTACAAACGTGTGAACACGCTGTCCCAGACAAGCATGCCCACATGGTAGTCTTACAATGAAACACTACCGAGTTTTGGTTGGGAACCATTAACGAGGATATCGAAGTCCTAACATAGGTCATGATTCTTAAGAAGAGACTTCTTCTCCTTGAACAAGTCAATCAGTGGCTTGGTGTGCTAGGGATACATATAGGATGAAGGTTGCAAGTCTAAAGACCACAGAATACTTCGCACATATGCATGACTGACTTGGGATGATTCCAAAAAAAGCAAAAACAAACTTTCTCGGATCCACGGCGACAACATACAACAAATGCACGTGAACTAGAGGAAGTCACTTCTTCCATCAAAACATAAACTTCATGAGCTAACACGAGGAAGATGCTTTCAAAAGTTTCCAACGCTAACTTAGATGTTCAACCAAATCATGGAGGAGATAAGGATGTTGCCGATGGGCTCAGCAACAATTTATCAAAATTCCAATGGAGATGGAATTCCACAACTATGTGGACAAGGTTATAGCATTGGTCAGACCCAAAGAATATAATGGTGTCTGCTCGAGGAAACCACCACGAGTAAGACAACACTACGAATATCGTTGGCTCTGATTTGATTTAAGGATAGCCCACACTCAAATCAAAGTTTGGCTAAGATGATAGGTCCATTAATTGATCACGAGGACCAATCGATGAAGAAATCATCTTTCTACAACACACAACACAAGATATCCCTTTGGAAATGAACTAAGTTAGACAAGTTTTTATCTTCCAACTCTCCAAGTTGTTGTTTAGCTTGACCAACTAGCTCAGGGGTATCCAACACAGATTCTTGGAGAATGGGTGGTTTATTGGAAAACCAACTTGTTCACGAACTCAGCATATCGGTCAGGGACAACCTGGTGGTACTCCCAAGAAGATATTTGGAAAATCACGATCCACCGACATGTTATTAAGATCGGGAACAATCTTGCTTTTCAGGGCAAGACGATATGACCGAATAAGCAAGGACTAACACTATCCTAACTCATTGATCGAAAAGTGCACCGGAAAAAGGACTAGGTAGCACGATCAATCTTAGGATGACGATTCAATAACCAGCACGCTAAGAATGAGAGTATTGCCATTAACTACCAAGCAACGAGTTGCTGAGAGTATTGATTTCACAGATCACGGTTCACTTGTCGGTATTCCGGTTGTGACAACACGGGACCGAGGAATGAATAATGATGGCGAGAAGTATCACTGCGTCAAGAATTCATAAGAGGTGGTGCAATTCTCATGACACTCTTGACATAAAGATGGTAACGCTCCAAGGTAGGGCAGAGCAAAAGCTGGATTGGCATTTTGGTCTGCGGGATACAATTGCTTTGACCCAATCCTAGATATGGACGAGGTACCGGAGTTTGTTTCTCCTAGTCATTCCGGAATAGAATGGCTTGACAGACCACAAGAATAATAGGCATCAATGGGCACGATTGCACACATACTCTTGACTATCAATTGATAGACGAGGTCAGAATACAACTAAAGAGAGACAACTCAAAGGGACATATGGTTTTCTGAGTTGCGGATGCATAGATTTAGTATGTCAACAACTTCAACATATTTCTTCCAGATAATCCATGCAGAAAGGTAGGACTGGTAGATTTACAATGCAGAATGGAGGACTCATCAAGAGCACTCTTATTGTGATCTTTTGGTTCAAAGGAACTTCTGCCATAAGCAGTTCATGGTATTTGGAAGAAGGAAATACCACGGACCTCGAGGACTATCGCAAAGGTTACTGATATCCTAAAGGTACGAGCAACACTATCAACACGAGGTAAGTGGAGTGAATCTCGGGCTCAAGAACCCAGAAATAGAATGCCTACTAACTAAGTGGCATCACGGGATGCTTTCAGGAATGATGGCCAGAATCATCACACTGGAAACACAAAACATGGCTAGATTACTAGGTGATCCTCTAAGACACCTAGGGTCATAATAATAGCTCCAACACATATACCGAGGCAATAGAGTACCTCAACTCAACGATTAGTGTGGTTAATCTGGCCCCAAGGAACATCGAGAACGGACGGAAAGGATTTGCAAATGCATCAGACTATTTAGAAACTTGGGGTGACTCGGACAGCCTAACGGCTGTAAATGCACAAAAGATTTGAGACATCCTGCAAATTGGTGGGATAACCACTTAACATCACATTATCAGTGTTCGGAGATCAACTAAGAACACATGGAAGTAGTAGAAACTGAACTGAGGCTTCAGACCAACAATCCTACGAGTCTACGGATTAGAAACACGTGATCCTGATAGAAAGATGAGGAGCCTAGTTCTTAATCCCCGTAGAAGAGAAGAGGATGACTCAGATCAGAAGGCTATAAGGTAAAGGAGTAAAAAGAGCCTTACGTTCCCTTCCACAATCAATTCCCTTATATAACTAAAGCATTTCTAGACTCAACTTCGACCAGTTTGGCTTGGTAATCCTATAGACAGTCAGGCTCTGATACCAACGCTGTCGGGATCCCGATTCCAAGTCACACCGATCTAGCCTGTAACACCTCATATCACTTTGCGGCCTCACACACGGTACTCCCACGGGTGTCGCCTTACCATGGCCCGGGACCGTTTGCGCCTTTTGGCTCACGTATATGACAATGTCGCTAGCATCCATATGACAGAGAACCCGGGCCGACATGACTAGTCGTGAACCCAAAGTGGCACTAACTTACGGGGACAGGCATATATGAATCAACATCGAGCATGTCGGTCAGCAGCGTGCGAATCCGGGCTGTAGCTCTAGGCTAACAGGACTCCGGGAACCCGGGCTGTAGCAAGCTAGGCAGGACTTCGGATGTCACCGCGTGACATTTCCCCGAAGGGACAGACACAGGAACGATATGAAACACATGCCGGCCAGTCAAGTGTCCAGAGCAGTAGTGCTGGGCTAGCAAGACTCCGGTGAACCGGGCTGTAGCGGACTACTGTGGCTCAAGGAGGCACTAGACTACATTTCCCCATAAGAGAGGCTGCTAAGGATAGACAACTAGATTTTCGGATCCCACACATACCAAGCATTTCAATCATACACACAATATGCTCGATATGTGCAAATACAACATGGCATCACAACAAGACTCTACGACTCAGAGTATTTATTCATTAGGCTACGAAGAGCCAGATATTACAAACATGGGTCTCATGACCCAACATTCAGAGCATACAAGTCAAAGCACATGCGGAAGCTTAACATGTCTGAGTACACACATCTACAAATGAAAAAGGCTGAGAAGCCTAACTATCTACCAGATCCTGCCGAGGGCACAAGATCGTAGCTGAGGTATCAAGCTAAACGTCGAAGTCCACACGGAACTACTAGCGAGACTGACGTCTCTCTGCAAAACATAAAATAGGCAAACGTGAGTACAAATGTACCCAGCAAGACTTACATCAGAACTATCTACATATGCATCAGTATCAAAGGGGTGGTGGAGTTTAACTGCAGCAAGCCAGCTTTGACTCAGTGGCTAACCTGAACTACGACAGCAAGCAACTCTTTTGAGGTGGCGCACACGAGTCCACATATTCACCATATCAATACACCACTATGGATCCGCTCCCGTCTCCCTACGAGAACGCCATCCATAGCACTCACGCTTATCTTGCGCATTTTAGAGTATCCACTTTCACTTGTCTATGAACTGTTATAGGCAACCCAGAAGTCCTTTTCCGCGGACACGGCTATTCGAATAGATGATGTTAACCCTGCAGGGGTGTACTTCGTCACACACGCTCTCGCCACTTACCACCATGTACACATCGTGTACCTCGGCAACCTTCAAGCGAAAGCCTGGCGAGGGAGTCGGCCACGACCTGACTAACCACACAAGTCTCTAGTCCAGGTTTATCGCCTATTCGGGTTCCATCCGCAAGGAGATCCGGCCGGGGTGTCGCTCACGGCCCCAAACGATGTGAACAGGGTTCCCAAGCCCACCTCGACGGATGGATCTATGCTTGGTACACCGTGCCACGGTGCCTAGTCTGTCCCAAGCCCACCTGTACCGGGTACCACTTGGTAGACTACTAACACAACCTACAAACACCAGAAACTAGTTGCAACTCCTGGACAGAGATCACGGCAGTTAATAAGCCGAGAGGGGTCGAGTTACCGGAACCCAATGTGTGGTAGTAACTGTTCATGGATCACAAACACAGAACTCAGTTCCTGAGGACGGCTTCAATGAGACAACCCACCATGTACTCCTACATGGCCTCTCACCGCTACCTTTACCAAATCGTGTTCACACACTTAGCTCTCAATATTAGGACATGTTCACCACATTCCAATTCATTCCCGATGAATCAGACCTGACACAACTCTAAGCAATAGCAGGCATGACAAACAAGCATGAATGAGTAGGCACATCAGGGCTCAAACAACTCCTACTCATGCTAGTGGGTTTCATCTATTTACTGTGGCAATGACAGGTCATGCAGAGGATAAAGGGGTTCAGCTAACGCAGCAAGTAACAGATGAATCGTTGTTGTCCTAATGCAGTAAAAGAGAGCAGGAGCGAGAGAGTGGGATTGTATTGGAATGAGCAAGGGGGTTTTGCTTGCTTGGCACTTCTGAAGATAGCATTGAGTCTTCATCAGTGTCAACGATCACAGCGTCGGAACAGCGTCTACTGAGAGGGGACAAACACCGGCAACAGAGAGGAAAACCAATCAATGCAATGCAACAATATGATGCATGAATGTGACATGGCAATATGATGTGAATTGAGCTAATGCAGCTAGCAACAAGTGCAAGGGAGTCCATTTGAACCAAAGGTTCAAATGCAAACTCTAGTTTGAGCATTTAAAATGCCATTTGAATGTTTTCACTTATACAGCAGGTATAAGTTGGTTTTTCATGCATGAAAGTAGCATAAATGGATAGATTGGATTTTTCTGATAATTTTTCATATATAAATTATTTGATTTGGAGCTACGGTTGAATTTCTATGAATTTTAGAAGTTTGCACTATTTTCTGGAATTTCCTGTATAAGAATAATTCCAGTAATTAGATTACTGCGTCAGCACTACGTCAGGATGACGTCAGCAAGTCAACAGCGGCTGGTCCAGGTCAAACCTGACCAGTGGGACCCATTGGTCAGTGACTCAGAGCTGGTTTGAGTGGATGACAGGTGGGACCGGTCAACGCTGACTTGGTCAAAGTCAAACTAACACGTGGGGTCCGCAAGATTAGCACTAATCTAAACAAAAGTTAAACTAATCTAAATAGGCACAGGGGCCCACATGGCAGTGGCTCTGGGGGGTCAGTTAGGCACTAATGACGGTGCCACGTCACCAGCCACCGGAGTTGGACGCCGGCGACCTCACAGTGCGGCGGCGGCTTGCTGGAATCGCGATGTGGCCGTCGGCTGGACGTGCCCAGGGCACCGGGCGATAGCCCTTGATCCCACGCATCTAGCGGAGGCAACAGCAAGTTACGGGGTCACCGGAATCGACGCCGGCGACGAGCCGAGCGGCGGCCGGACCTACAGGCATGAAGCAATCGGCGCTAGGGTGAGGGAAACGGCTGGATTTTGTTGTCTACGACGTCTACGCAACCGCACTAGACCTCTAGGAACACGCTCCTGACCGTAAGGTCACCGGAGCATCAACGGCGTTGAGCTCGGGCGGCGGTGCTCCTCGGCTTCCATGAAAACGACGGCCAGAGCTCGAAATTGAGCACGGGGGTAGGGGGAAACAATGCGGGGCTCACATGGAGGTCGTTGAGCTTCTCAGCGGCTCGGGGGAGGCGTCGAAGGTGACGAGCGGGCGCCGGCGATCTTGGCGACTGAAGGTTGAAGATGACCGTGGCGGTGAGGGCGTTCGGGCTTCTGGCGACGCGTGGTTCGGTGGGGACGTCGAGGACGAAGCGGCGGAGCTTCTTGGCACAGTGAGAGGGCGAGGGAGGTACGGTGGTCAGGCGGGCGGCAGCGGCGAGCTCGGTGGCTCTCGGGCGGCTGCTGGAGAAGGGGCAGAGGAGAGGGAGAGAGTGCAGCGAGTGAGGGAGAGGAGAGAGGGCTTCGAGCCGTCTCCAGGTGCGGGGTTGGGTTGACGGAGAGCGTGACACGGCGAAGCAGGAGGTGGCGCAGCGCCTGCGTGCGCGCGGCGACCACGCGTCTGTCCTTCTGTCCAGGGAGGAAGACGACAGGGAGGCTGCGGTGGTGGGTTGGGCCAGGAAAAGAACTGGGCCGGCTCTGCTGCAGGTAAGCACCAGGTAAGTCTTTCTCTCCTCTGTCTTTTATTCATGTTTTCTATTTTCTGTCTTTGTTTTTTTGGATTTAGTAAAATACTAAACCACTTTATAAAATCCTGAAATAAATTGTGGGCAGATACTGGATTATTCCCAGCAGCCCTCAACTACTTTTCAGAATTATTAGAGCATTTAAAATATTTATAGAATTTAAATGCCCCAATTCAAATACAATATGAGTTAATTCAAAAATCCATAAATGGCCAAGAAATATGCTCATCATTTTTGGCAGAGGTTTTCACCTTTATCAAAAATCATGAACATTTCCAAAGGGCATTTTGGGTTCATTGAAAACATTTGAATTTGACCCTAGTTTAGTTCATTTGGTGCTAGGGTTTAACAATCCCCAATTCAACTTTAAATGAAATTTAGACATGATGCAGCAACCAAGCTAGTCCAAGTGCATAGCAAGGCTACGGACGTGACATGACTCTGCGTGATTTGCAGCAGTGGCACCACACCAACAGCAGCGGGTTGCGATGAGCAATCGGCTACGGTGCGCGTGCCGGCGGGGGTGTGATGAGACACACAGGCGATGGTACGGGTGGCGACTTGGCGCATATGTGGTTGTTACCTGCTGAAGAGCAGGTGGACGAGCAGCCAGCGGACATGGTTGCTGCGGCCAGAGCTTCTGATGCTAGGCAGAGGAAGTAGAGAAGAGGAGAAGCGAACGTTGGATATGTCAGTTTCATTACTTGCAGAGTAGCATAGCACCATATATAGTCATAGTCTAGGTTTGGATTTGAACCAGCTACAGGAGCACGTCTTTCTTTTTACTAAAACTCGGCAACGTCTCTTTACTGGTACACTAGCTTGTTCTGTACGCCTTCCCAAGTCTTTGATTTTCTTTCCCTTTTTTTGCGAGGAACGAAGGAGGACAAAATTGAGAGTTCCTGGGACTCGAACCCAAGACCTCTCGGTTGAAAACCAAGGGTGCTAGTCACTTATGTGGCGAACGTTCCCTGTGAGGAGGACGGCAGACGAACGCATTTTCCTCGCAGTTTTCTTCCTATATAAAAAAAAGTATGCTACTTGGTGTCCGCTTAGTCAACAAACGATTGTGCCAACCTTGACCGTTCGATTGACATTCAACGTCTGTCGCGTTTCTTCAGTCTCTTCTTCCTCGAGCCGCCAAAGCCAAACCAGCGCCGGCGGGACCGCCTGCTCCCGCCTCCCACGGCTGGCTGTGATCTTCCCCGGCTCCTGTTCGTTCCCGTTCGAGGCCTCACCATCGTCCTCCGCCTTCGTTCGCTCACCGCGGCGCCGCCCTCCGGTGTTGTCAACATGGTCAACAATCGAGAGGAATAAGGAGATGACTGTACATGGTGAGGATGACAGTAGGGACCCAGCAGCGCGCGCAGTAATTTTGTTTTTTCGGGACGGAGAAGGGTATCAACTGGGTTGTGCGGGACCCATGGCCCGTATAGCCCAGGCTTTTATTTCATATGTTTAGCACATGACCAGCCCAGTTTGTTTTTTTCCTTTCTGAAAATGGCTAGCCAGCTATTTTGTTTTTTGCAAAATAACCAACGTAGGCCTACTTGCTTTTCTACGCCCTACTGGGCCGGAAATCTTTCAAGACGAGGAGGGATGCATTTTGCCCAGAAAATGGGCTATAAGTAATAAGAAATGGGCTATAAGTAATAATAAATGGGCTGTAAAATGAAAAAATACAGCAAACAGGCAATTAGTTCCAAAATACTGTTTTCTTTTGGATTTTGATATTTTAAATTTCATTGTTTTTGTGCGGGTAAAATTTCATTGAATTTAAATTAAGGTATATTTAAATTTAAAATTAATTTGAATCTGGCTAGAAATTTCGGGATGTATGCTGTTTGGGACAGATTTGGAGGCTGACTTGTGGGTCTACTAGGTTGACGTGTACTTTGGCTTTGTCAACTTAGTCCACAAACGATTCTAGCAGCAGTGACCGTTGGATGTTAATCCAACGGCCGTGCTGCTTCTTCAATATCTGATCTTCTTGCTCCAGCCGCCCAAACCAGCTCCGGTGGGACTGCCTGCTCCCGCCTCCCATGGCCGGCTGTGCTGCCGCACAGGCCGCACCGCCCCACCCTACTTCATTGCTGGCCAGGCCATTCCTCTACTACCCACACCTCCTATTATTTTCCGGCAATGGCAGCCGGACTAGTAAACCCTCGTACTCCCCACCGCGTGGGCAACCATTGCCGAGTCTTCCCCGGCTCCGTGTCGTTCCCTTCCTAGGCCTCGCCGTCGTCCACCGCCATGGTGCTCTCGGCGCGGCCTGGTCAACGTGGTCAACGAACGACATCCATCAGCCGTGGACTGTACGCGCAAAATAATGATTCCTCCACCTGACAGCTGGGACCCACCGGAAGGGCCTCTGTATTTCGCGAAAAAAAGTTCCCCCCGCTGACATGTCGGACCCACCAGCTATATCTTCGCACGCAAGGAAGTGCCTCCTTATTACGCACAAAAAAATGAATACCCCCTGCTAGCTGGGACCCACCATAGTGGGAGGATGACTTGTGGGCCAACTAAGTTGACAGGGACGGAGGGCTTTGTCAACTTAGTCAATATGAACGATTCTAGCTCCAGTGACTGTACGATGTCCATCCAACGGCCGTAGTGCTTGTTCAACCTCTGGTCTTCTTGCTCCAGCCGCCCAAAGCAGCGCCGGTCGTGCCGTATGCTCCTGCCTCCCGTGGCCGGCTATGCTGCCGTGGAGGCCTCACCGCCCCCTACTATTCCCACCGCTAGCCAGGCCCTGCGGCGACGGCAGCCTCACACCGCAGCAGAACCAGTGAACCCTTGTACTCCTCTCCGCGTGGGCTTCCACTGCCGCGTCTTCCCCGGCTCCGCGTCGTCCCCTTCCTAGGCCTCACCGTCGTCCACCGCCGTGGTGCTCTCGGCGCGGCCTGGTCAACGTGGTCAAGGAACGACTTCCATCGGACGTGGACTGTACGTGGAGAGGCTCACAGCTGGGTCCACAGCCGCAGCAAGGAAGTACCTCCTTATTACGCAGAAAATAATGATTCCTCCACCTGATAGCTGGGACCCACCGGACGGGACACTGTATTTCGTGGAAAAAACATTTCCCCCTGACTGCTGGGACCCACCAGCTTCATCTTCGCACGCAAGGAAGTGCGTCCGGGCAAAAAAAAAACGATTCGCCCCCCTGACTGCTGGGACCCACCAGCTACACCTTCGCACGCAAGGAAGTGCGTCCGGGCAAAAAAAACGATTCGCCCCCTGACTGCTGGGACCCACCGGCTACATCTTCGCACGCAAGGAAGTGCGTCCGGGCAAAAAAAACGATTCGCCCCCTGACTGCTGGGACCCACGAGCTACATCTTCGCAGGCAAGGAAGTGCCTGACATTCGGGACCCACCTGGTTAAAGCGTATGTAGCGTTGTCATTCTGGTCGCGAACGTGTACGTACATACTGGTCGATGTAGAGGCGCGCACGTGTCGTAGTAGAGGCGCGCACGTAGCATGTACACGTACGTACAACGGCCAGGGTGCAAGAAAGAAAATACGACCACGTATGTGTACATACAGGCGGGGCTCGAACGCCTACTCGCGCATACGTACGGCCAGGGCTCGTGTACATGGCTGGGTCAGAACGGAGAAACAGCGTCGTCGTCGTGTTCATGGGGAGGCAACAGAATGCATCGTGTTCATGGGGAGGCAACGGAATGCGCCGTGTTCATGGGGAGGCAACGGAATGCGTCGTGTTCATCGGGAGGCAACGGAACGCGTGGGAGCCAACCGGCTGGGTCGGAACGGAATGCGTGGTCGTGTTCATCGGGAGGGCTTGGATGGAACAGGCGATGGAAACGAGGCCTGGCGTACCGCAAAACGGAGGAAACGGACCTCCTACGTTCGGAACGGGGTCCTGTTGATCGGTAGGGGTGTGGCGTACCGCAAAACGGAGGAAACGGACCTCCTACGGTCGAAACAGGGGTCCTGTTGATCGGGAGGGGTGTGGCGTACCGCAAAACGGAGGAAACGGACCTCCTACGATCGAAACGGGGGTCCTGTTGATCGGGAGGGGTGTGGCGTACCGCAAAACGGACGAAACGGACCTCCTACGGTCGAAACGGGGGTCCTATTGATCGGGAGGGGTGTGGCGTACCGCAAAACGGACGAAACGGACCTCCTACGGTCGAAACGGGGGTCCTGTTCATTGGGAGGGGTGTGGCGTACCGCAAAACGGGACTCCACGGGATACTGTTCATCTCCACCGTCGACCTCCTCCAGACTCCACGGGCTACCGTCGACCTCCTCCAGCCTCCACGGGCTCCTGTTCATCCAGCCTCCACCGCGCGCTACTCCACCGGCTACTGTTTAACCACCCCTCCACGGGCACCCCTCCACCGTCTACTGTTCATCCAGCTCTCCACACCACGGGGTCCTGTTCAACCACCCCTCCACGGGCACCCCTCCACCGTCTACTGTTCATCCAGCCCTCCACACCACGGGGTCCTGTTCATCCAGAGGCAACGCCACCGCTCACTGTTCATCCAACCCCCCCCCCCCCGCGCAATGCTCACTGTTCATCCAATCGATCGGCTTTAGTTAGCAGCAGTAGCGAAGGAATCGCTCGATCGTGTTTAGTTAACAGCCATCGATTGATCGCTCGGGTTCAGTAACGCGTAGCCTGCAGTGCAATCGCTCGGGTTCAGTTAGAGCCCAACGCCTCGCTCGGGTTCAGTTAGAGCCAATGCCTCGCACACACGCGCGTATGTGTACGAGCGAAACGCGCATCGCTCGGCCCCCGACCTCCCACCGTAACCGGGAACTCCCCGAAATTTTCCTCCCCCTCGCTTCTACCACGGTATTTTCCGTCATGGACGGCCCAAAGAATGTCATGCAGCTGCGTCTCCGGCCCGCCCAGGACGAAAAGCCCATTTTCTGTCATGATTTTTTGTCATAGAAGTAGGAGCCCACCACATCTATGATGATACCGGGTTTTGTCACAATTATCGTCATATAAGTGTCATATGTATGACAAAAAAAATTCGTTCGCCCCAAAATGTCACGGATGTGTCTTTTTTTGTAGTGCAATGCTCTGCACGGAGCTACTCTAGCTAATTGCTCCCACTTTCAATACGTGTCCAGATTGAGACTCATAGTCATCTGGATCGGTGTGAAAGCTTGCATCGACGCAACTCTTTACGACGAACTCTTTATCACCTCCATAACCGAGAAATATTTCCTAAGTCCTCTAAGGATAATTTTGACTGTTGTCTAGTGATCTACTCCTGGATCACTATTGTACCCCCTTGCCAAATTCATGGCAAGATACACAACAGTCTTGTTACACAGCATGGCATACTTTATAGAACCTATGGCTGAGGCTATCTTCTGCCGTGGTCGGGCTTTGAGTCTTACTCAACTTCACACCTTACAATACAGGCTAGAACTCGTTCTTTGACTGATCCATTTTGAAGTCCTTCAAAATCTTGTCAAGGTATGTACTCATTGAAAAATCTTATCAAGTGTCTTGATCTATCTCTATAGATCTTGATGCCCAGTATGTAAGTAGCTCACTAAGGTCTTTCTTTGAAAAACTCCATTCAAACACTCCTTTATGCTTTTCAGAAAATTCTACATCATTTCTGATCAATAATATGTCATTCACATACACTTATCAGAAAGGCTGTAGTGCTCCCACTCACTTTCTTGTAAATACAGGCTTCACCATAAGTCTGTATAAAACCACATGCTTTGATCAACTTATCAAAGCGTATATTCCAACTCCGAGATGCTTGCACCAGCCCATAGATGGATCGCTGGAGCTTGCACACTTTGTTAGTACCTTTAGGATCGACAAAACCTTCTGGTTGCATCATATACAACTCTTCTTTAAGAAATCCATTAAGGAATGAAGTTTTGACATCCATTTGCCAGATTTCATAAAATGCGGCAATTGCTAACATCATTCGGACAAACTTAAGCATCGATACGAGTGAGAAAATCTCATCGTAGTCAACACCTTGAACTTGTCGAAAACCTTTTGCGACAATTCGAACTTTGAAGATAGTAACACTACCATCAGCGTCTGTCTTCCTCTTGAAGACCCATTTATTCTCAATAGCTTGCCGATCATCGGGCAAGTCCACCAAACTCCACACTTTGTTCTTATATATGGATCCTATCTTAGATTTCATGGCCTCAAGCCATTTATTGGAATCTGGGCTCATCATTGCTTCCTCATAGTTCGTAGGTTCGTCATGGTCTAGTAACATGACTTCCAGAATAGGATTACTATACCACTCTGGTGTGGAACGTGCTTTGGTTGACCTACGAGGTTCGGTAGTAACTTGATTTGAAGTTTCATGATCATCATCATTAGCTTCCTCTCTAGTTGGTGTAGGCATCACGGGAACGGATTTCACTGATGTGCTACTTTCCAATTCGAGAGAAGGTACACTTACCTCATCAAGTTCTACTTTCCTCCCACTCACTTCTTTCAATAAAGACTCCTTCTCTAGAAAGGATCCATTCTTAGCAACAAAGATCTTGCCTTCGGATCTGTGATAGAAGGTGTACCCAACAGTTTCTTTTGGGTATCCTATGAAGACGCACTTCTCCGATTTGGGTTCGAGCTTATCAGGTTGAAGTTTTTTTACATAAGCATCGCAACCCCAAACTTTAAGAAATGACAACTTAGGTTTCTTGACAAACCACAGTTCATGCGGTGTCATCTCAACGGATTTAGATGGTGCCCTATTTAAAGTGAATGCAGTTGTCTCTAATGCATAACCCCAAAACGATAGTGGTAAATCGGTAAAAGACATCATAGATCGCACCATATCTAATAAAGTATGATTACGACATTCGGACACACCATTATGTTGTGGTGTTCCAGGTGGCGTGAGTTGTGAAACTATTCCACATTGTTTTAAAAGAAGGCCAAACTCGTAACTCAAATATTCGCCTCCGCGATCAAATCGTAGAAACTTTATTTTCTTGTTATGATGATTCTCCACTTCACTTTGAAATTCTTTGAACTTTTCAAGTGTTTCAGACTTGTGTTTCACTAAGTAGATATACCCATATCTGCTCAAATCATCTGTGAAGGTCAGAAAATAACGATACCGGCCGCGAGCCTCAACACTCATTGGACCGCATACATCGGTATGTATTGTTTCCAATAAGTCAGTAGCTCACTCCATTGTTCCGGAGAACGGAGTTTTAGTCATCTTTCCCATGAGGCATGGTTCGCAAGTATCAAATGATTCATAATCAAGTGATTCCAAAAGTCCATCCGCATGGAGTTTCTTCATGCGCTTTACACCAATATGACATAAACGGCAGAGCCACAAGTATGTTGCACTATCATTATCAACTTTGCATCTTTTGGCATCAATATTATGAATATGTGTATTAGTACGATCGAGATTCAATAAACCATTTACATTGGGTGTATGACCATAGGAGGTTTTATTCATGTAAACAGAACAACAATTATTCTCTGACTTAAATGAATAACCGTATTACAATAAACATGATCAAATCATATTCATGCTCAACGCAAACACCAAATAACATTTATTTAGGTTCAACACTAATCTCGAAAGTATAGGGAGTGTGCGATGATGATCATATCAATCTTTGAACCACTTCCAACACACATCGTCACTTCATCCTCAACTAGTCTCTGTTCACTCAGCAACTCCCGCTTCAAGTTACTAATCTTAGCAACTGAACCAGTATCAAATACCTAGGGGTTGCTACGAACATTAGTAAAGTACACATCAATAATCTGTATATCAAATATACCTTTGTTCACTTTTCCATCCTTCTTATCCGCCAAGTATTTAGGGTAGTTCCGCTTCTAGTGACCATTCCCTTTGCAGTAGAAGCACTCAGTTTCAGGCTTAGGTCCAGCTTTGGGCTTCCTCACGGGAGTGGCAACTTGCTTCCATTCTTCTTGAAGTTCCCTTTCTTTCCCTTGCCCTTTTTCTTGAAACTAGTGGTCTTGTTAATCATCAACACTTGATGCTTTTTCTTGATTTCTACCTTCGCCGGTTTCAGCATTGCGAAGAGCTCGGGAATCATTTTCATCATCCCTTGCATATTATAGTTCATCACAAAGTTCTAGTAGCTTGGTAATAGTGGCTAGAGAATTTTGTCAATCACTATCTTATCTGGAAGATTAACTGCCACTTGATTCAAGCGATTGTAGTACCCAGACATTCTGAGCACATGCTCACTAGTTGAGCTATTCTCCTCCATCTTGTAGGCAAAGTACTTGTCAAAGGTCTCATACCTCTTGACACGGGCATGAGTCTTGAAATACTAATTTCAGCTCTTGCAACATCTCATATGCTCCGTGGCGTTCAAAACGTCTTTGAAGCCCCGATTCTAAGCCGTAAAGCATGGTGCACTAAACTATCAAGTAGTCATCATATCGAGCTTGCCAAACGTTCATAACGTCTGCATCTGCTCCTGCAATCGGTCTGTTACCTAGCGGTGCATCAAGGACATAATTCTTCTGTGCAGCAATGAGGATAATCCTCAGATTACGGACCCAGTCCGCATCATTGCTACTAACATCTTTCAACTTATTTTTCTCTAGTAACATATCAAAAAACATAGGGAGCTATAACGCGAGCTATTGATCTACAACATAATTTGCAAATACTATCAGGACTAAGTTCATGATAAATTAAAGCTCAATTAATCAAATTACTTAAGAACTCCCACTTAGATAGACATCCCTCGAGTCATCTAAATGATCACGTGATCCAAATCAACTAAACCATGTCCGATCATCACGTGAGACGGAGTAGTTTTCAATGGTGAACATCTCTATGTTGATCATATCTACTATATGATTCATGCTCGACCTTTCAGTCTCCAGTGTTCCGAGGCCATGTCTGTACATGCTAGGCTCGTCAAGTTTAACCCAAGTATTCCGCACGTGCAAAACTGTCTTGCACCCGTTGTATGTGAACGTAGAGCTTATCACACCCGATCATCACGTGGTGTCTCGGCACGACGAACTGTCGCAACGGTGCATACTCAGGGAGAACACTTATACCTTGAAATTTTAGCAAGGGATCATCTTATAATGCTACTGCCGTACTAAGAAAAATAAGATGCATAAAAGATAAACATCACATGCAATCAAAATATGTGACATGATATGGCCATCATCATCTTGTGCTTTTGGTCTCCATCTCCAAAGCACTGTCATGATCTCCATCGTCACCGGCTTGACACCTTGATCTCCATCATAGCATCGTGGTCGTCTCGCCAACTATTGCTTCTACCACTATCGCTAACGCATAGTGATAAAGTAAAACAATTATATGGCGTGTGCATCTCATACAATAAAGCGACAACCATAAGGCTCCTGCCAATTGCCGATAACTTTTACAAAACATGATCATCTCATACAACAATGTATATCAGATCATGTCTTGACCATATCACATCACAACATGCCCTTCAAAAACAAGTTAGACGTCCTCTACTTTGTTGTTGAAAGTTTTACGTGGCTGCTACGGGCTTCTAGTAAGAATCGTTCTTACCTACGCATCAAAACCACAACGATGTTTCGCCAAGTTTGTTGTTTTAACCTTCAACAAGGACCGGCCATAGTCAAATTCGATTCAACTAAAGTTGGAGAAACAGACACCCGCCAGCCACCTTTATGCAAAACTAGTTGCATATCTGTCGGTGGAACCAGTCTCATGAACGCGGTCATGTAAGGTTGGTCCGGGCCGCTTCATCCAACAATACCACCGAATCAAAATAAGACGTTGGTGGTAAGCAGTATGACTATCATCGCCCACAATTCTTTGTGTTCTACTCATGCATATCATCTACGCATAGACCTGGCTCTGATACCACTGTTGGGGAACGTAGCATGCAATTTCAAAAAAATTCCTACGATCATGCAAGATCTAGCTAGGGGGTGCATAGCAATGAGAGGGGGAGAGTGTGTCCATGTACCCTCGTAGACCAAAAGCGGAAGCATTAGCTTAACGCGGTTGATGTAGTCGAATGTCTTCGCGATCCAACTGATCAAGCACCGAAAGTACGGCACCTCCGAGTTTTGCACACGTTCAGCTCGATGACGTCCCTCGAACTCTTGATCCAGCAGAGGGTCGAGGGAGAGTTTCGTCAGCACGACGGCGTGGTGACGGTGATGGTGATGTGATTCGCGCAGGGCTTCCCCTAAGCACAACGTGAATATGACCGGAGGAGTAAACCATGGAGGGGGACGCCGCACACGGCTTGAAACAATTGGTGTGTCTCCAAGGGGTGCCCTGCCCACGTATATAAAGGAGGGAGAGGAGGAGGCCGGCCACCAGGGGCGCGCCAAGGAGAGGGGAGTCCTACTAGGACTCCAGTCCTAGTAGGATTCGCCCCCCCTCTTTTTTCCTTCTCATGAAGGGGGAAAGAGGGAAGGGAGAGGGAAGAGGAGAAGAAAAGGGGGCGCGCCCCTCCCCTAGTCCAATTCGGACTCCCTATGGGAGGGGGGCGCGGCCACCCCTTGTGGGCTGCCTCCCCTCTCCCCTATGGCGCATGTAGGGCCATTACTTGTTGGGGAACGTAGTAATTCAAAAATATTCCTACGACCACGCAAGATCTATCTAGGAAATGCATAGCAATGAGAGGGAAGAGTGTGTCCACGTACCCTCATAGACCAAAAGCGGAAGCGTTTAGTAACGCGTTTGATGTGGTCGAACGTCTTCACGATCCAACCGATCCAAGTACCGAACGTACGGCACCTCCGTGTTCAGCACACGTTCAGCAGGATGACGTCCCTCGAGCTCTTGATCTAGTAGAGGGTCGAGGGAGAGTTCCGTCAGCACGACGGCGTGGTGACGGTGTTGGTGATGTGATCCACGCAGGGCTTCGCCTAAGCACTATGACAATATGACCGAGGTGGTAAACTGTGGAGGGGGGAACCACACACGGCTAAGAAACAATTATGTTTCTTTAGGGTGCCCCCCTACCCAGGTATATAAAGGAGGGGGGAGGAGGAGGCTCGCCCAAGGGGGCGTGCCATGAGGGGGGGTCCTACTAGTACTCCGTTCCTAGTAGGATTCGCCCCCCTCCTTCCATCTAACAGAGAGGGGAAAGGGGAAGGGAGAGAGGGAGCAGGAAAGAGGGGGGCCGCGCCCCCTCCCCTTGTCCAATTCGGATTGGGGCAAGGGGGGCGCACGCCACCTCCTGTGGCCTGCCTCCTCTCCTCCACCATGGCCCAATAGGCCCATTAACTTTCCCGAGGGGTTCCGGTAACCTCCCGGTACTCCGAAAAATCCCCGATCTTCTTCGGAACCATTCCGGTGTCCGTATATAACCTTCCAATATATCAATATTTACCTCTCGACCATTTCGAGACTCCTCGTCATGTCCGGGATCTCATCTGGGACTCCGAACAAACTTCGGTCACCAAAACACATAACTCATAATACAAATCGTCATCGAATGTTAAGCGTGCGGACCCTACGGGTTCGAGAACTATGTAGACATGACCGAGACACATCTCCGGTCAATAACCAATAGTGGAACCTGGATGCTCATATTAGCTCCTACATATTCTACGAAGATCTTTATCGGTCAAACCGCATAACAACATACGTTGTTCCCTTTGTCATTGGTATGTTACTTGCCTGAGATTCGATCGTCGGTATCAACATACCTAGTTCAATCTCGTTACCGGCAAGTCTCGTTACTCGTTCCGTAATGCATCATCTCGTAACCAACTCATTAGTCACATTGCTTGCAAGGCCTATAGTGATGTGCATTACCGAGAGGGCCCAGAGATACCTCTCCGATACACGGAGTGATAAATCCTAATCTTGATCTATGCCAACCTAACAAACACCTTCGGAGACACCTATAGAGCATCTTTATAATCACCTTGTGACGTTTGATAGCACACAAAGTGTTCCTCTGGTATTCGGGAGTTGCATAATCTCATAGTTAGAGGAACATGTATAAGTCATGAAGAAAGCAATAGCAATAAAACTAAACGATCATTATGCTAAGCTAATGGATGGGTCTTGTCCATCACATCATTCTCCAATGATGTGATCCCGTTCATCAAATGACAACACATTCTATGGTTAGGAAACATAACCATCTTTGATCAACGAGCTAGTCAAGTAGAGGCATACTAGGGACACTCTGTTTTGTCTATGTATTCACACATGTACTAAGTTTCCGATTAATACAATTCTAGCATGAATAATAAACATTTATCATTGTCGGGGGAAATCGACACCTACACTGGGATCCCTTCTACGGTTGGCGGGCGCGGAGTTGTGCAAAGAGCGGGTCTGACAGGAAGCACACAGATCGTTTACCCAGGTTTGGGCCGCGGAGATGCGTAATACCCTAGTCCTGCTTTGGTGGATGTATTTGAGTGTTCTTGTGTTCTTGAGCTAGCTACGGGGCGTGACTTGCCCAAAGGATCTAAATCCTTCTCCTGGTCGCCTCGGGCCTCCTTTTATAGACAAAAAGGGGTTGCCACAGTGGCACACAGGAGGTGGAAAGGTGTACAGTGGATGAGTCTATCCTCTGGCACCGTCGGACAAACGCATTTAATGCGCTGCCGACGTGCCCCTCTTGCTTTATCGGGGACGGCAAGGAAGCACGTCCCAGCTGTCGCTGCCTCGCCTGGCCTTGACACGCGTCCGAGCTGACGAGGCGTCGTGGCGCCACGTTTGCTGGCTGCTGGGCTGGCACGGTGGTGGAGCCTTCATGAAGATCTGCATGTCACCACGCAGGTGCTTGCTGGGTCGGTGTAGAGGCCGCTCGTCGCCACGCAGGTGCCTGCCCAGCTGGTTGAGCTAGTAGCTGCATGGGGACGGCGGTGGCGTCCTTGCAGGCGTGGGCCTGGTTATGGTCCCGCCGATGCCCTCGTGTGTTTATGATCTTGACGAAGATCTGCATGCCGTCACAGAGGTGCCTCCCGAGCCTTGGTCCCAATGTAGTTGTTGGCAGCGCTTGGAACTCTTAGGCTCAAGGGTGGCTCGCTCTGCTGGTGTTGGGCAAGCTGCCCCAGCAAGGCTCTTCCCGAGGCCGCGGAGACCACCCTGGCAAGGGCCTTGCCGGTGGAGTCCACCTTGCCCTCTTGTTCTTCGTGGTCTCTGGGTCTTGGCGTTGCCTTGTTTGCCTTGTGCTCCGGCCTCCTTCCCTGCCCTGCTCAGTGTGGTCGTGGGCGCGGCTCTAACTGCCCGTGCACAAGTAAAGGGGTCAAAAGGAGAGCCCCTACTTTTGTACACCGACAGGAGCCCCCAGGCCTGGGCCACACATAAGCGCAACGCGTTGTTGGGCCAGGCCCAGAATGGTGCGTGGGCAAGTGGGGCGGATTTTACCACGGTAACTTTTCGTCCGCTGCGCTTCCCCATGGCCCACGTTGAACGCACGACATGGAGGGTCATGCGTGACGTGGGGGTCATGCGTGGGGCGGTCTCCGCACGCATGCGTCACATCGCAGTTAATGGGAAAAGAGGCGGCCCGCGCCTTCCCCGTAAAAAGGAATAACCGCGGGCGCGCTGCTCATTTAGCCCCTGCGCCTTCTCCAATCTTGGAACCATCGTCCCCTTCTTCCTCCCTCTCAAGCTCTTGATCCCGCTCGCCGCCGCCGCGCCTTTGTCCTCCTCAACCGCCATGGCGCCCAAAACTAGCAGAGGCAAGGGGGCGGCCAAGGATGCCGGGGAGAAGGAGCCGTCGGAGAGCGAGTTGGTGGTGCGGCGGACGCAGCACGCCTACTTTTCGTCGATGGTCGACGCGGTCAAACTCCGGGACTACTTAAAACACCTGTGGGGGTGCAAGACGGGGGGCGAGACGACAGGGCACCCGGCCACGCGCGTCATCCCTGCCGCTTTCGCCGAGGCCAGCCCAAATCGGTATCCATTCTTTGTCGACTACTTTTCCTGCGGCCTCTGCCCCCCCTCTCTGATTTCTTCAATGACGTCATGCACACCTACGGCTCCCACCTTCTGGATTTTACTCCAAATGCCGTGGCGTGAATGGCTCTTTTTGCGCACCTCTGCGAGGGTTCCACCGGGATGCATCCCAACACGGCGCTCTTCCGCCACTACTTCTTCCCTCGGATCCAAAAGGGGGACGCCATTTCCGGTTGTGTCGCCTGGATCCCGAGGTCCAAGGGGACATACCCGGAGGGCGCTCAGAAGGAGAGGTGGGAGGAGTGGCGGGGCCGGTGGTGCTGGATCGAGGAGGATGATCCACATGATTTCTGGGGGGTTCGCCGGGCGCCGCCGGTTCGCAGAAATGACTGGAGCAATGTTGATGCCGATGACGCGAAGCTCATGGTTGCCACCACCAGGATTCTTCATCTCACCGAGGCCGGGCTCACCCTTGAGTTGATCAGGGCGGATTTCATCCGTCGCCGAATTGCTCCGCTACACAACAAGGGGAGGCTGGCCTGGCTCTTCACGAATGCGGCCGACATCATGAGGCTTCGCCCCAGCCTCGACCACAACCTCACGGTGATGGGGCATGCCCACTTCTGTCAGCGGCTCTTCCAGCTCGACGTGAACCACCACGGCAAGGTCGTGCGGTCCGGCAAGTCTGCCAAAACCAGCAAGGTTGCCAAGGGGCCCTTGTTCGGGTTGCCGGCTAGGGTGGTCCCGCTGAGCAATAACTCGCGCCGAAACGACATCATCGCCATGATGCCGGAGTTCAACACGCATGGCCTCGTCTCTACTTGGGCCGAGCCGCCAGAGGATCAAGTGCATGAGTTTTTTGACACCTTGGAGGAGAAGTACATCCGCACCGAACCGCGGCTCGTCCAGGACACCACCCAGGCGGAGCTGGACTACATCGCCGCCAGGGTGGCGGAGGCGGAGCTCGCCAGGGAGGCCAGTAGCACTAGCGGCGTGGAGGACAAGGCCGCGGAGGAGACGGAGGAAAAGGAGCTCGCCCAGTGGGCGGAGGCCGCTGGGGAGGCCAGCAGCGCCGACACTGGGGCCCCTCTCATCGAAGATGTAGTCGACGAGCCGTCGGAGGAGGAGGTCGAGACTGTCGACCCTCCGGCAATGGGAGAGGGCGAGTCCTGCGGCGGGCCAGCTCTGGCGAGCCGGTCCGGCCTGGCAGGGCCGTGCAGCCGCAGCAAACCCAGGAGGCGTCCGTGCGCCAGACGAGGGCTGCGGCGGCGAGGAAAGTGGTGAAGGCCGCGGTGGCGAAGAAGAAGGCAACTGCCTATGCTTTGTCCAAGCGTCCATGGACCCCATCTGCTTCCCCTCCTCCCGCAGATGACAACGCGGAGGTTGTCTTTGATTTTGGGTCCCTCAGCCCAAGGAGGAAGAGGAAGGCACAGAGGACGAGGTGGAGGACGAGTAAGTATCTTGTTCCTTTTTTGTCATCTCCGCCTCCTCAAACTGTGCCGCTTATCTTGATTTGTTTCTTTCATTGCAGGGATGCGAAGACACTAGCCCAGAGGGTGAAGAGGGCCAGGGCTTCGGCGAGCGGCCAGCCCCCGGCAGGTACTTCTGGTACACCGCTGGTGGTGTTGAGCAGTCCGGACAGCAGCCCCCGGCACAGCCCCCAGTGTAAGCTCGTCACTCACCCCTCGTCGACGTGTGTTGGGGGTGCGATCCCTTGGCGCTGACCTTGCCGTGGTTGCAGGAGGAGGACAGCAGCAGGAGGAGCCATTGAGGGCTACCCCCAACACGCCGCCCCCATCGACCACGCCGCCCCGAGGGGCCTCCCTGGCAAGGGCGCCAGGCACCGAGCCCATGCACACGGAGGAGGAGGCAAACTCGGGCGCTGGTGGCTTCGCCTCGGCGCCAGATGTTGGCGGGGAGGGGGCCTCTTCTTCCCAGCTCGGCACGGGTAAGTCACTCGCCTTCCGTCCCTGTTCTTTTTCTTCTTGAATCTCGGTCTTGGGTTCACCTCACCCCCTTCTCGATATCCAGATCCTCCCTCGGCGGACCGGGAGGACATAGACACTGTCATCGAGGATGTCGCCAAGGATGTTGCTACCTCTTGAGCACTGCATTGGTTTTCCCTTGAAGAGGAAAGGGTGATGCAGTAAAGTAGCGTAAATATTTCCCTCAGTTTTTGAGAACCAAGGTATCAATCCAGTAGGAGACCACGCTCAAGTCCCTCGCACCTACACAAACAAATAAGAACCTTGCAACCAACGCGATAAAGGGGTTGTCAATCCCTTCACGGCCACTTGCAAAAGTGAGATCTGATAGAGCTGATAAGATAATATTTTTGGTATTTTTATGATAAAGACTAAAAGTAAAGATTGCAAAATAAACGATAATACAAATAACGGTAGATTAATATGATAGAGAATAAACCCGGGGGCCCTAGTGGCTTCTCTCAAGATAGCATAAGTATTACGGTGGGTAAACAAATTACTGTCGAGCAATTGATAGAATTGAGCATAGTTATGAGAATATCTAGGTATGATCATGTATATAGGCATCACGTCCGTGACAAGTAGACCGACTCCTGCATGCCTCTACTACTATTACTCCACACATCGACCGCTATCCAGCATGCATCTAGAGTATTAAGTTCATAAGAACGGAGTAACGCTTTCAGCAAGATGACATGATGTAGAGGGATAAACTCATGCAATATGATATAAACCCCATCTTTTTATCCTCGATGGCAACAATACAATACGTGTCGTTTCCCCTACTGTCACTGGGATCGAGCACCGCAAGATTGAACCCAAACCTAAGCACTTCTCCTATTGCAAGAAAGACCAATCTAGTAGGCCAAGCCAAACTGATAATTCGAAGAGACTTGCAAAGATAACCAATCATACATAAAAGAATTCAGAGGAGATTCAAATATTATTCATAGATAATCTTGATCATAAACCCACAATTCATCGGATCTCGACAAACACACCTCAAAAGAAGATTACATCAAATAGATCTCCAAGAGAATCAAGGAGAACTTTGTATTGAGATCAAAAGAGAGAGAAGAAGCCATCTAGCTAATAACTATGGACCCGAAGGTCTGAGGTAAACTACTCACACATCATCGAAGATGCTATGGTGTTGATGTAGAAGCCCTCCGTGATCGATGCCCCTCCGGCGGAGCGCCGGAAAAGGCCCCAAGATGGGATCTCACGGGTACAGAAGGTTGCGGCGGTGGAAATAGGGTTTTGGCTCCTCTGCTGATGTTTTCGGGGTACGTAGGTATATATAGGAGGAAGAAGTAGGTCGGTGGAGCTACGAGGGGCCCACGAGGGTGGAGGGCACACCCAGGGGGTAGGCGCGCCCCCTGCCTCGTGGCCTCCTCGTTGATTGCTTGACGTACACTCCAAGTCCTCTGGATCACGTTTGTTCAGAAAATCACGTTCCCGAAGGTTTCATTCCGTTTGGACTCCGTTTGATATCCCTTTCCTTCGAAACACTGAAATAGGCAAAAAAACAGCAATTTGGGCTGGGCCTCCGGTTAATAGGTTAGTCCCAAAAATAATACAGAAGTGTATAATAAAGCCCATTGAACATCCAAAACAGATGATATAATAGCATGGAACAATCAAAAATTATAGATACATTGGAGACGTATCAAGCATCCCCAAGCTTAATTCCTGCTCGTCCTCGAGTAGGTAAATGATAAAAAACAGAATTTTTGATGTGGAATGCTTCTTAGCATAATTTTCAATGTAATTCTTTTTATTGTGGCATGAATATTTAGATCCGAAAGATTCAAGATAAAAGTTTAATGTTGACATAAAAACAGTAATACTTCAAACATGCTAACCAAGCAATTATGTCTTATCAAAATAACATAGCCAAAGAAAGCTCATCCCTACGAAATCATATAGTTAGGCCATGTTTCAATTTCATCACACAAAACGTTCTCATCATGCATAACCCCAATGACAAGCCGAGCAATTGGTTCACACTTTTTAACGCGCTTCAGCCTTTTCAACCCTTACACAATACATGAACGCAAGCCATGGATATAGCAGTATGGGTGGAATAAAGTATAATGATGGGGGTTATGTGAGAAGACAAAAAGGTAGAAAGTCTCACACTGACGCGGCTAATCAATAGGCTATGGAGATGCCCATCAATTGATGTCAATGAGAGGAGTAGGGATTACCATGCAACGGATGCGCTAGAGCTATAAATATATGAAAGCTCAACAAAAGAAACTAAGTGGGTGTGCATCCAAGTTGCTTGCTCACGAAGACCTAGGGCATTTTGAGGAAGCCCATCATTGGAATATACAAGCCAAGTTCTATAATGAAAAATTCCCACTAGTATATGAAAGTGACAAGATAGGAGACTCTCTATCATGAAGATCACGGTGCTACTTTGAAGCACAAGTGTGGAAAAAGGATAGTAGCATTGTCCCTTCTCTCTTTCTCTCTCATTTTTCCCTTTTTTTCTTGGGCCTTCTCTTTTTTTTGGCCTCTTTTTTTTAGTCCGGAATCTCATCCCGACTTGTGGGGGAATCATAGTCTCCATCATCCTTTCCTCACTTGGGACAATGCTCTAATAATGATGATCATCACACTTTTATTACTTACAACTCAAGAATTTCAACTCAATACTTAGAACAAAATATGACTCTATGTGAATGCCTCTGGCGGTGTACTGGGATATGCAATGAATCAAGAGTGACATGTATAAAAAAATTATGAAAGGTGGCTTTGCCACAAATACGGTATCAACTACATGATCATGCAAAGCAATATGACAATGATGGAGCGTGTCATAATAAACGGAACAGTGGTAAGTTGCATGGCAATATATCTCGGAATGGCTATGGAAATGCCATGATAGGTAGGTATGGTGGCTGTTTTGAGGAAGATATAAGGAGGTTTATGTGTGATAGAGCGTATCATATCACGGGGTTTGGATGCACCGGCGAAGTTCGCACCAACTCTCAAGGCGAGAAAGGGCAATGCACGGTACCGTAGAGGCTAGAAAATCGTGGAAGGTTGAGAGTGCGTATAATCCATGGACTCACATTAGTCATAAAGAACTCATATACTTATTGCAAAAGTTTATTAGCCCTCGAAGCAAAGTACTACTACGCATGCCCCTAGAGGAATAGATTGGTAGGAAAAGACCATCGCTCGTCCCCGACCGCCACTCATAAGGAAAGCAATAAAAGAACACCTTATGTGTCAAAATTGTCACACAACTTTTACCATAGGTGCATGCTACGGGACTTTCCAACCATAACACAAGTATTTCTCAATTTCACAATTACTCAACTAGCATACTCTAATATTACCACCTTTATATCTCAAAACACTTATCAAGTATCAAACTTCTCATGATATTCAATGAACTCAATATGGAAGTTTTTATTATGCTCATCTTGGATGCCTATCATATTTGGATTAATTTCACAATTAAAGCAAATTACCATGCTGTTTAAGACTCTCAAAATAATATAAGTGAAGCATGAGAGATCAATAATTTCTATAAAATAAAAACCACCACTGTGCTCTAAAAGATATAAGTGAAGCACTAGAGCAAAAACTCTATAGCTCAAAAGATATGAGTGAAGCACATAGAGTATTCTAACAAATTCCGAATCATGTGTGTCTCTCTCACAAGGTGTGTACAGCAAGGATGATTGTGGTAAACTAAAAAGCAAAGACTCAAATCATACAAGACGCTTCAAGCAAAACACATATCATGTGGTGAATAAAAATATAGCCCCAAGTAAAGTTACCGATAGACGAAGACGAAAGAGGGGATGCCTTCCGGGGCATCCCCAAGCTTAGGCTTTTGGTTGTCCTTGAATTTTACCTTGGGGTGCCTTGGGCATCCCCAAGCTTAGGCTCTTGCCAATCCTTGTTCCATAATCCATCAAATCTTTACCCAAAACTTGAAAACTTCACAACACAAAACTTAACAAAAAATCTCATGAGCTCCGTTAGCGGAAGAAAACAAAACACCACTTCAAGGTACTGTAATGAACTCATTATTTATTAATATTGGTGTTAAACCTACTGTATTACAACTTCTCTATGGTTATAAACTCTTTTACTAGCCATAGATTCATCAAAATAAGCAAACAACACACGAAAAACAGAATCTGTCAAAAACAGAACAGTCTGTAGTAATCTGTAACTAACGCAAACTTCTGGAACTCCAAAAATTCTACCAAAATAGGAAGACCTAGATAATTCGTCTATTGATCTAATGCAATTGGAATCAGTATTTTATCACGTTCTGGTGATTTTGATCAATTGTTTTCGTGAACAGAAAGTTTCTGGAATTTTCAGCAAGATCAAATAACTATCATCCAAGAAGATCCTATAGGTTTAACTTGGCACAAACACTAATTAAAACACAAAACCATATCTAAACAGAAGCTAGATCAAGGATTTATTACTAAACAGAACCAAAAAGCAAAAAAATTAAAACAAAATTGGGTTGCCTCCCAACAAGCGCTATTGTTTAACGCCCCTAGCTAGGCATAAAAGCGAGGATAGATCTAAGTATTGCCATCTTTGGTAGGCAATCCATAAGTGGATGGCTCTCATAATAGATTCATAAGGTAATTTAATCTTCTTTCTAGGGAAGTGTTCCATGCCTTTCCTTAACGGAAATTGGAATCTAATATTCCCTTCCTTCATATCAATAATTGCACCAATCGTTCTAAGAAAAGGTCTACCAAGAATAATAGGACATGAAGGATTGCAATCTATATCAAGAACAATAAAATCTACGGGCACATAATTCGTATTTGCGACAATAAGGACATCATTAATTGTTCCCATGTTATTATCAGCGATAACCTCCCCAGCTTCAGACATAATGACAACAAATATCTCAAGGAACAAGCAAGGAAAGGGCGAAGGGAAAAGAGGGCGAATAAAACGGCAAGGATGTAGTGGGGGAGAGGAAAACGAGAGGCAAATGGCAAATAATGTAATGCGAGGGATAAGGTTTGTGATGGGTACTTGGTATGTCTTGACTTGTGCGTAGACTCCCCGACAACGGCGCCAGAAATCCTTCTTGCTACCTCTTGAGCACTGCGTTGTTTTTCCCTTGAAGAGGAAGGGTGATGCAGTAAAGTAGCGTAAGTATTTCCCTCCGTTTTTGAGAACCAAGGTATCAATCCAGTAGGAGACCACGCTCAAGTCCCTCGCACCTACACAAACAAATAAGAACCTTGCAACCAACGCGATAAAGGGGTTGTCAATCCCTTCACGACCACTTGCAAAAGTGAGATCTGATAGAGCTGATAAGATAATATTTTTGGTATTTTTATGATAAAGACTAAAAGTAAAGATTGCAAACTAAACGATAATACAAATAATGGTAGATTAATATGATAGAGAATAGCATAAGTATTACGGTGGGTAAACAAATTACTGTCGAGCAATTGATAGAATTGAGCATAGTTATGAGAATATCTAGGTATGATCATGTATATAGGCATCACGTCCGTGACAAGTAGACCGACTCCTGCATGCATCTACTACTATTACTCCACACATCGACCGCTATCCAGCATGCATCTAGAGTATTAAGTTCATAAGAACGGAGTAACGCTTTCAGCAAGATGACATGATGTAGAGGGATAAACTCATGCAATATGATATAAACCCCATCTTTTTATCCTCGATGGCAACAATACAATACGTGTCGTTTCCCCTACTGTCACTGGGATCGAGCACCGCAAGATTGAACCCAAACCTAAGCACTTCTCCCATTGCAAGAAAGACCAATCTAGTAGGCCAAGCCAAACTGATAATTCGAAGAGACTTGCAAAGATAACCAATCATACATAAAAGAATTCAGAGGAGATTCAAATATTGTTCATAGATAATCTTGATCATAAACCCACAATTCATCGGATCTCGACAAACACACCTCAAAAGAAGATTACATCGAATAGATCTCCAAGAGAATCAAGGAGAACTTTGTATTGAGATCAAAAGAGAGAGAAGAAGCCATCTAGCTAATAACTATGGACCCGAAGGTCTGAGGTAAACTACTCACACATCATCGAAGAGGCTATGGTGTTGATGTAGAAGCCCTCCGTGATCGATGCCCCCTCCGGCGGAGCGCCGGAAAAGGCCCCAAGATGGGATCTCACGGGTACAGAAGGTTGCGGCGGTGGAAATAGGGTTTTGGCTCCTCTGCTGATGTTTTCGGGGTACGTAGGTATATATAGGAGGAAGAAGTAGGTCGGTGGAGCTACGAGGGGCCCACGAGGGTGGAGGGCGCGCCCAGGGGGGTAGGCGCGCCCCCCTGCCTCGTGGCCTCCTTGTTGATTGCTTGACGTCCACTCCAAGTCCTCTGGATCACGTTTGTTAAGAAAATCACGTCCCGAAGGTTTCATTCCGTTTGGACTCCGTTTGATATTCCTTTCCTTCGAAACACTGAAATAGGCAAAAAAAACAGCAATTTGGGCTGGGCCTCCGGTTAATAGGTTAGTCCCAAAAATAATATAAAAGTGTATAATAAAGCCCATTGAACATCCAAAACAGATAATATAATCGCATGGAACAATAAAAAATTATAGATACGTTGGAGACGTATCAGATGCCGCGACGGAGGCCGAGAAGATCGCCACCGAGGAGGCCGCCAAGGATGCTGCTGAGGGCGCCGCCAAGGGGTCCGCCGGGGAGCCTGGCAAGGCTGCTGCCGAGGAGGCCGGCAAGGGGCCTGCCGGGGAGGCCGGCAAGGCCGCCGCCGAGGAGGAGGTGGTTGACGACCAACCTTCCTCCACTGCCTCTGGCTCCGGCAGGTATCTGAAGGTGAGCGATGACCTGTTCATCCACCTCCAAGGGACGGCGAGCACTGGGGCGCCCGTCGAGGGGGAGGTGTTTGACGACGAAGTGCTCGCCGTCGTCGGGCTTGAGGTTGTTGACGAGCCGAGCGCTTGTGGCGGCGGTTCCCAGGAAGAGCGGCTCCTCCGGGTCATGAGCGCCGACTTCCAGAAGCTCCAGGCGCTTCACCGCGCCCGCCTGGACAAGGCCAAGTCCAGGATGGCGGTGGTGGACAAGGCGGAGGCGGACCTCGAGGGGCGCGTCGCCGAGGCGCAGGCTTGGTTTCGCCAGGCCCACAAGGACCCGAAGGCCGCCCAGGGCGCGCTGGCTGAGCGCAACCTGGAGCTTGTCATGAAGCAGGCCGATATCGAGAAGACCCAGGAACTGGCGGAGCAGCAGGCTGCCCGGGCCAAGGCTGCTCGGCACCAGTAGCAGGCTGCGCTGAACTCCCAGGAGGAGGAACTTGCCGCGCATGAGGATAAGCTCGCCGCAACGCTCCGCGGCAAGGACGAGGAGGTGGAGAAGCTTGTCGTGCAGCGGACCCAGGAGCTGGAGCAGAGGCACAAGGAGGCACTCAATGCCTAGGCTCTGGTTCACGCCGTCAAGGTAAAAGAGCTGGAGGTGGAGCGGGACAGGCTGAAGGATCAGGCCCTGAAGCTGGCCAAAGAGAAGGACACGCTCAACGGTGCCCTGGTGGAGGCGCAGGGCGCAGTCCTCGGCAAGGCTGAGCAGCTCACCAAGGCCAATGACTCCACCAAAGACCTGAAGCTGAAGCTGGAGGCTCTTGAGAGGACGCTCTCGGAGGCCAAGGCCCGGGAGGGGACTCTGGCCATCTGGAGGCCGAGAAGCAGCTGCGGAAGAACGAATCCGCCAACCACAAAGATTTTGTGGAGGGCGAGAACCGCTGGATCGACCGCCTCGAAGATGTCGCCGGCAGGATCAGCATGCAGCTGGCCACCATGGGGATGCCAAATGTGAAGTACACCCCGGAGCGCAGCGCGAGCCCCAACACCAAGCTGACCCTGTTCTTCGAGGGTGTCCTCAGGGCCCTGGAGCAGCTCCACTCCAATCGAGCGGCCTCTCTGGCCGATGAGCCCGGAGGCTTTGCCGGGTGCCATGACCAAGGTCCTCACCAAGGTGGCGCACTGGAATCCCAACCTCGACTTCGACGCCGCGCTGGAGAGCTTGCCAGAGGATGTGGACCTCGCGGTGCTCAAGGAGCCTATCATGCCCATCATCAGCCGCATCGATGGAATTCAGAGGATAGAGGGCCAGCGTCGGGATTAGGCACCCCGTCTCTCATCGCCGCTGCAGGTTCACAACCAAGACAATTTTTAACTTTAGTTAGAACCACAGCAACAATTTATGTAATATAACTCTGTAGCACTTTTGATATTATGCATGTTACTTTCCTGTTCAATCCCCCCTTCGTATGTTCACCCTGCGTTAATCGGGTAGGCTCGCCGGCGCGTAAACCCAGGGCACGGCGCCTTGAGGACGGATCCCCAACGGCCTGCCGGGTGTGCTTGCTGCCAGGCGAACCACCTTACCGCTCCCAACGCGGCCGCTCGAACTGTCGAGCTTGACTCGAGTCAGAATCGAGAGCATTGCTAATTGCGGAAGGCTACCCTGCCGTTCTCGACGCGGCCGCTTGGACTGTTGCGGACTCGAAACAGAGCAAGGGCGTTGCCAATAGCGGAAGGGCCCCTTTGCGTGCAGGTTTTCCATACATAGGGCAGGACCTTCAAGGACAATAACCTTATATATAAAAAGAAATTGCTTAAAGTTTCGCATGACTTAGCTTTTCTGTCACCGCACGGGCGTCCACCGCATCTGCAGATGGTGCCGTCAAGCTTGGTCGTCTTCTTCCTTGGAACGACGGCCGCGATGAAGCTGCTGCTCCGATCAGGCCAGATTTCCACAACTGCGCCCCCTACCTGGCGCGCCAAAGATGTTGGGGGAAATTGACACCTATGGGATCACTGGGATCCCTTCTACGGTTCGCGGGCGCGGGGTTGTGCAAAGAGCGGGTCTGACAGGAAGCACACATATCGTTTACCCAGGTTCGGGCCGCGGAGATGCGTGATACCCTAGTCCTGCTTTGGTGGATGTATTTGAGTGTTCTTGAGCTAGCTACGGGGCGTGACTTGCCCAAAGGATCCGAATCCTTCTCCTGGTCGCCTCGGGCCTCCTTTTATAGACAAAAAGGGGTTACCACAGTGGCACACAGGAGGTGGAAAGGTGTACAGTGGATGAGACTATCTTCTGGCACCGTCGGACAAACGCATTTAATGCGCTACCGACGTGCCCCTCTTGCTTTATCGGGGACGGCAAGGAAGCACGTCCCAGCTGTCGCCGCCTCGCCTGGCCTCGACACGCGTCCGAGCTGACGAGGCGTCGTGGCGCCACGTTGGCTGGCTGTTGGGCTGGCGCAGTGGTGGAGCCTTCATGAAGATCTGCATGTCACCACGCAGGTGCTTGCTGGGTCGGTGTAGAGGCCGCTCGTCGCCACGCAGGTGCATGCCCAGCTGGTTGAGCTAGCAGCTGCATGGGGACGACGGTGGCGTCTTGGTAGGCGTGGGCCTGGCTATGGTCCCGCCGATGCCCTCGGCAAGGGCCTTGCCGGGGGCCCGGCAAGGGTCTTGCCGTGGCGTTGCGGTCGTCTCCGGCAAGGCGCTCGCCGGGGGTCTCGTGGATTTCCTCAGCTAGGATCCCGCCGAGGGTCGTCGTCTTCTAGTCCTCATCTGATCTCGTGTGTTTATGATCTTGACGAAGATCTGCATGCCGTCACAGAGGTGCCTCCCAAGCCTTGGTCCCAATGTAGTTGTTGGCAGCGCTTGGAACTCTTAGGCTCAAGGGTGGCTCGCTCTGCTGGTGTTGGGCAAGCTGCCCCGGCAAGGCTCTTGCCGGGGCCGCGGAGACCGCCCCGGCAAGGGCCTTGCCGGGGGAGTCCACCTCGCCCTCTTGTTCTTCGTGGTCTCTGGGTCTTGGCGTTGCCTTGTTTGCCTTGTGATCCGGCCTCTTTCCCTGCCCTGCTCAGTGTGGTCGTGGGCGCGGCTCTGACTTCTCGTGCACAAGTAAAGGGGTCAAAAGGAGAACCCCTACTTTTGTACACCGACAATCATGATATAAGGAAATATAAATAACAACTTTATTATTGCCTCTAGGGCATATTTCCTTCAGCCTCCCACTTGCACTAGAGTCAATAATCTAGATTACATAGTAATGATTCTAACACCCATGGAGTCTTGGTGTTGATCATGTTTTGCTCGTGGAAGAGGCTTAGTCAACGGGTCTGCAACATTCAGATCCGTATGTATTTTGCAAATCTCTATGTCTCCCTCCTTGACTAGATCGCGGATGGAATTGACGCGTCTCTTGATGTGTTTGGTTCTCTTGTGAAATCTGGATTCCTTCGCCAACGCTATTACTCTAGTATTGTCACAAAAGATTTTCATTAGACCCGATGCACTAGGTATTACACCTAGATCGGGTATGAACTCCTTCATCCAGACTCCTTCATTTGATGCTTCCGAAGCAGCTATGCACTCCGCTTCACACGTAGATCCCGCCACGACGCTCTGCTTGGAACTGCACCAACTAACAGCTCCACCATTCAATATAAATATGTATCCGGCTTGCGACTTAGAGTCATCCAGATCAGTGTCAAAGCTTGCATCGATGTAACCATTTACGATGAGCTCTTTGTCGCCTCCATAACGAGAAACATATCCTTAGTCCTTTTCAGGTATTTCAGGATGGTCTTGACCGCTGTCCAGTGATTCACTCCTGGATTACTTTGGTACCTCCCTGCTATACTTATAGCAAGGCACACATCATGTCTGGTACACAGCATTGCATACATGATAGAACCTATGGCTGAGGCATAGGTAATGACTTTCATTTTCTCTCTATCTTCTGCAGTGGTCGGGCATTGAGTCTGACTCAACTTCACACCTTGTAACACAGGCAAGAACCCTTTCTTTGACTGATCCATTTTGAACTTATTCAAAACTTTATCAAGGTATGTGCTTTGTGAAATTCCAATTAAGCGTCTTGATCTATCTCTATAGATCTTGATGCCCAATATATAAGCAGCTTCACCGAGGTCTTTCATTGAAAAACTCTTATTCAAGTATCCTTTTATCCTATCCAGAAATTCTATATCATTTCCAATCAACAATACGTCATCCACATATAATATTAGAAATGCTACAGAGCTCCCAGTCACTTTCTTGTAAATACAGGCTTCTCCAAAAGTCCGTATAAAACCATATGATTTGATCACACTATCAAAGCGTATATTCCAACTGTGAGAGGCTTGCACCAGTCCATAAATGGATCGCTAGAGCTTGCACACTTTGTTAGCACCTTTAGGATCGACAAAACCTTCTGGTTTCACCATATACAACTCTTATTTAAGATATCCATTAAGGAATGCAGTTTTGACATCCATTTGCTAGATTTCATAATCATAAAATGCGGCAATTGCTAACATGATTCGGACAGACTTAAGCATCACTACGGGTGAGAAGGTCTCATCGTAGTCAACTCCTTGAACTTGTCGAAAACCTTTCGCAACAAGTCGAGCTTTGTAGACAGTAACATTACCGTCAGCTTCAGTCTTCTTCTTGAAGATCCATTTATTCTCTATGGCTTGACGATCAACGGGCAAGTCAACCAAAGTCCACACTTTGTTCTCATACATGGATCCCATCTTAGATTTCATGGCCTAAAGCCATTTTGCGGAATCTGGGCTCATCATCGCTTCCTCATAGTTCGTAGGTTCATCATGGTCAAGTAACATGACCTCCAGAACAGGATTACCATACCACTCTGGTGCGGATCTTACTCTGGTTGACCTACGAGGTTCGGTAGTAACTTGATCAGAAGTTTCATGATCATCATCATTAGCTTCCTCACTTACTGGTGTAGGAATCACTAGAACTAATTTCTGTGATGAACTACTTTCCAATAAGGGAGCAGGTACAGTTACCTCATCAAGTTCTACTTTCCTCCCACTCACTTCTTTCGAGAGAAACTCCTTCTCTAGAAAGGATCCATTCTTAGCAACGAATATCTTGCCTTCGGATCTATGATAGAAGGTGTACCCAACAGTCTCCTTTGGGTATCCTATGAAGACACATTTCTCCGATTTGGGTTCGAGCTTATCAGGTTGAAGCTTTTTCACATAAGCATCGCAGCCCCAAACTTTAAGAAACGACAACTTGGGTTTCTTGCCAAACCATAGTCCATATGGTGCCGTCTCAACGGATTTAGATGGTGCCCTATTTAACGTGAATACAGCCGTCTCTAAAGCATAACCCCAAAAGGATAGCGGTAAATCAGTAAGAGACATCATAGAACGCACCATATCTAATAAAGTACGGTTACGGCATTCGGACGGACCATTACGCTGTGGTGTTCCAGGTGGCGTGAGTTGCGAAACTATTCCACATTGTTTCAAATGAAGACCGAACTCATAACTCAAATATTCAACTCCACGATCAGATCGTAGAAACATTATTTTCTTGTTACGATGATTTTCCACTTCACTCTGAAATTCTTTGAACTTTTCAAATGTTTCAGACTTATGTTTCATCAAGTAGATATACCCATATCTGCTCAAATCATCTGTGAAGGTCAGAAAATAATGATACCCGTCGCGAGCCTCAACACTCATCGGACCGCATACATCAGTATGTATTATTTCCAATAAGTGAGTTGCTCGCTCCATTGTTCCGGAGAACTGAGTCTTAGTCATCTTGCCCATGAGGCATGGTTCGCAAGCATCAAGTGATTCCAAAAGCCCATCAGCATGGAGTTTCTTCATGCGCTTTACACCAACATGACCTAAACGGCAGTGCCACAAATAAGTTGCACTATCATTATTTACTTTGCATCGTTTGGCTTCAATATTATGAATATGTGTATCACTACTCGAGATTCAACAAAAATAGACCACTCATCAAGGGTGCATGGCCATAAAAGATATTACTCATATAAATAGAACAACCATTATTCTCTGGTTTAAATGAATAACCGTCTCGCATTAAACAAGATCCAGATATAATGTTCATGCTCAATGATGGCACCAAATAACAATTATTCAGGTCTAAAACTAATCTCGACGGTAGATGTAGAGGTAGCGTGCCGACGGCGATCACATCGACTTTGGAACCATTTCCCACGCGCATCGTCACCTCGTCCTTAGCCAATCTTCGTTTAATCCGTAGCCCATGTTTCGAGTTGCAAATATGAGCAACAGAACCAGTATCAAATACCCAGGCGCTACTACGAGCATTAGTAAAGTACACATCAATAACATGTATATCAAATAAACCTTTCACTTTGCCATCCTTCTTATCCGCCAAATACTTGGGGCAGTTACGCTTCCAGTGACCAGTCCCTTTGCAGTAGAAGCACTCAGTTTCAGGCTTAGGTCCAGACTTGGGATTCTTCCCGAGAGTAGCAACTTGCTTGCTATTCTTCTTGAAGTTCCCCTTCTTCCCTTTTCCCTTTTTCTTGAAACTAGTGGTCTTGTTAACCATCAACACTTGATGCTCCTTCTTGATTTCTACCTCTGCGGCTTTTAGCATTGCGAAGAGCTTGGGAATAGTCTTCTCCATCCCTTGCATATTATAGTTCATCCCGAAGCCTTTATAGCTTGGTGGCGGTGATTGAAGAACTCTTTCAATGACAATATCATCAGGGAGATTAACTCTCAGCTGAGTCAAGTGGTTATGATACCCAGACATTTTGAGTATATGTTCACTAACAGAACTATTCTCCTCCATCTTGCAGCTATAGAACTTTTTGGAGACTTCATATCTCTCAACTCGAGAATTTGCTTGAAATATTAACTTCAACTCCTGGAACATCTCATATGCTCCATGACGTTCAAAACGTCTTTCAAGTCCCGATTCTAAGCCGTAAAGCATGGCACACTAAACTGTCGAGTAGTCATCAGCTTTGCTCTGCCAGACGTTCATAACGTCCGGAGTTGCTCCTGTAGCGGGTCTTGCACCTAGCGGTGCTTCCAGGACGTAGTTCTTCTGTGCAGCAATGAGGATAATCCTCAAGTTACGGACCCAGCCCGTGTAGTTGCTACCATCATCTTTCAACTTAGCTTTCTCTAGGAACGCATTAAAATTCAATTGAACGGTAGCACAGGCCATTGATCTACAACAACATAGACATGCAAAAACTATCAGGAACTAACTTCATGATAAATTTAAGTTCAATTAATCATATTACTTAAGAACTCCCACTTAGATAGACATCCCTCTAGTCATCTAAATGATCACGTGATCCATATCAACTAAACCATGTCCGATCATCACGTGAGACGGAGTAGATTTCAATGGTGAACATCACTATGTTGATCATATCTACTATATGATTCACGTTTGACCTTTCGGTCTCAGTGTTCCGAGGCCATATCTGCATATGCTAGGCTCGCCAAGTTTAACCCGAGTATTCTGCATGTGCAAAATTGGCTTGCACCCGTTGTATGTGAACGTAGAGCTTATCACACCCGATCATCACGTGGTGTCTCGGCACGACGAACTGTAGCAACGGTGCATACTCAGGGAGAACACTTATACCTTGAAATTAAGTGAGGGATCATCTTCTAATGCTACCGCCGTACTAAGCAAAATGAGATGCATAAAAGATAAACATCACATGCAATCAAAATATGTGACATGATATGGCCATCATCATCTTGTGCCTTTGATCTCCATCTCCAAAGCACCGTCATGATCTCCATCGTCGCCGGCTTGACACCTTGATCTCCATCGTAGCATCGTTGTCGTCTCGCCAACTATTGCTTCTACGACTATCACTACCGCTTAGTAATAAAATAAAGCAATTACATGGCGGTTGCATTTCATACAATAAAACGACAACCATAAGGCTCCTGCCAGTTGCCGATAACTTCTACAAAACATGATCATCCCATACAACAATTTATATCTCATCACGTCTTGACCATATCACATCACAACATGCCCTGCAAAAACAAGTTAGACGTCCTCTACTTTGTTGTTGCAAGTTTTACGTGGCTGCTACGGGCTTCTAGCAAGAACCGTTCTTACCTACGCATCAAAACCACAACGATTTTTCATCAAGTGTGTTGTTTTAACCTTCAACAAGGACTGGCCGTAGTCAAACTCGATCAACTAAAGTTGGAGAAACAGACACCCGCTAGCCACCTGTGTGCGAAGCACGTCGGTAGAACCAGTCTCATGAACACGGTCATGTAATGTCGGTCCGGGCCGCTTCATCCAACAATACCGCCGAATCAAAGTAAGACGTAGGTGGTAAGCAGTATGACTATTATCGCCCACAACTCATTGTGTTCTACTCGTGCATATATCATCTACGCATAGACCTGACTCGGATGCCACTGTTGGGGAATGTAGTAACTCAAAAATATTCCTACGATCACGCAAGATCTATCTAGGATATGCATAGCAACGAGAGGGAAGAGTGTGTCCACGTACCCTCGTAGACCGAAAGCGGAAGCGTTTAGTAACGCGGTTGATGTAGTCGAACGTCTTCACGATCCAACCGATCCAAGTACCGAACGTACGGCACCTCCGAGTTCAGCACACGTTCAGCACGATGACGTCCCACAAGCTCTTGATCTAGTAGAGGGTCGAGGGAGAGTTCCGTAAGCACGACGGCGTGGTGACGGTGTTGGTGATGTGATCCGCGCAGGGCTTCGCCTAAGCACTACGACAGTATGACCGAGGTGGTAAACTGTGGAGGGGGCACCACACACGGCTAAGAAACAATTGTGTGTCTTTGGGTGCCCCCCTGCCCACGTATATAAATGAGGGGGAGGAGGAGGCCGGCCCAAGGGGGGCGCGCCATGAGGGGGGAGTCCTACTACGACTCCGTTCCTAGTAGGATTCGCCCCCCCCTCCTTCCATCTAACGGAGAGGGGAAAGGGGAAGGGAGAGAGGGAGAAGGAAAGAGGGGTGCCGCGCCCCCTCCCCTTGTCCAATTCGGATTGGGGCAAGGGGGCGCGCGCCACCTCCTGTGGCCTGCCTCCTCTCCTCCACTATGGCCCAATAGGCCCATTAACTTTCCCGGGGGGTTCCGGTAACCTCCAGGTACTCCGAAAAATCCCCCAATCTTCTTGGAACCATTCCGGTGTCCGTATATAACCTTCCAATATATCAATCTTTACCTCTCGACCATTTCGATACTCCTCGTCATGTTCGTGATCTCATCCGGGGCTCCGAACAAACTTTGGTCACCAAAACACATAACTCATAATACAAATCTTCATCGAACGTTAAGCGTGCGGACCCTACGGGTTCGAGAACTATGTAGACATGACCGAGACACATCTCCGGCCAATAACCAATAGCGGAACCCGGATGCTCATATTGGCTCCTACATATTCTACGAAGATCTTTATCGGTCAAACCGCATAACTACATACGTTGTTCCCTTTGTCATCGGTATGTTACTTGCCCGAGATTCGATCGTCGGTATCATCATACCTAGTTCAATATCGTTACCGGCAAGTCTCTTTACTCGTTCCGTAATGCATCATCCCGTAACCAACTCGTTAGTCACATTGCTTGCAAGGCTTATAGTGATGTGCATTACCGAGAGGGCCCAGAGATACCTCTCCGATACACGGAGTGATAAATCCTAATCTTGATCTATGCCAACCCAACAAACACCTTCGGAGACACCTGTAGAGCATCTTTATAGTCACCTAGTTACGTTATGACGTTTGATAGCACACAAAGTGTTCCTCCGGTATTCGGGAGTTGCATAATCTCATTGTCAGAGGAACATGTATAAGTCATGAAGAAAGCAATAGCAATAAAACTAAATGATCATTATGCTAAGCTAATGGATGGGTCTTGTCCATCACATCATTCTCTAATGATGTGATCCCGTTCATCAAATGACAACACATGTCTATGGTCAGGAAACATAACCATCTTTGATCAACGAGCTAGTCAAGTAGAGGCATACTAGGGACACTCTGTTTTGTCTATGTATTCACACATGTACTAAGTTTCCGGTTAATACAATTCTAGCATGAATAATAAACATTTATCATGATATAAGGAAATATAAATAACAACTTTATTATTGCCTCTAGGGCATATTTCCTTCATTACTTTCCCCGGGGGTTCCGGTAACCCCTCGGTACTCTGAAAAATACCCGAACCACTCCAAAACTATTCCGGTGTCCGAATACCATTGTCCAATATATCAATCTTTACCTCTCGAACATTTCGAGACTCCTCGTCATGTCCGTGATCTCATCCGGGACTCCGAACAAACTGAAGGAAATATGCCCTATAGGCAATAATGAAGTTATTATTTATTTCCTTATTTCATGATAAATGTTTATTATTCATGCTAGAATTGTATTAACCGGAAACTTAGTACATGTGTGAATACATAGACAAAACATAAGTGTCCCTAGTGCCTCTACTTGACTAGCTCGTTTATCAAAGATGGTTATGTTTCCTAACCATAGACATGTGTTGTCATTTGATGAACGGGATCACATCATTAGGAGAATGATGTGATGGACAAGACCCATTCGTTAGCTTAGCATTATGATCGTTACAGTTTCATTGCTACTGCTTTCTTCATGACTTATACATGTTCCTTGGACTATGAGATTATGCAACTCCGAATACCGGAGGAACACTTTGTGTGCTATCAAACGTCAGAACGTAAATGTGTGATTATAAAGATGCTCTACAGGTGTCTCCGAAGGTATTTGTTGGGTTGGCATAGATCGAGATTAGGATTTGTCACTCCGTGTTTCGGAGAGGTATCTCTGGGCCCTCTCGGTAATGCTCATCACTATAAGCCTTGCAAGCAATGTGACTAATGAGTTAGTTGCGGGATGAAGTATACGGAACGAGTAAAGAGACTTGCCGGTAACGAGATTGAACTAGGTATGATGATATCGACTATCGAATCTCGGGCAAGTAACATACCGATGACAAAGGGAACAACGTATGTTGTTATGCGGTTTGACCAATAAAGATCTTTGTAGAATATGTAGGAGCCAATATGAGCATCCAGGTTCCACTATTGGTTATTGACCGGAAATGTGTCCTTGTCATGTCTACATAGTTCACAAACCCGTAGGGTCCGCACGCTTAACGTTCGATGACGATTTGTATTATGAGTTACGTGTTTTGATGACCAAAGTTTGTTCGGATTCCAGATGAGATCACATACGTGATGAGGAGTCTCGAAATGGTCCAGACATAAAGATTGATATATTGGACCATGTTATTCAGACACCAGAAGTGTTCCGGATAGTTTCGGGTAAAAACGGAGTGTTCGGAGGGGTTACCGGAACCCCCCGGGGGAACTAATGGGCCACCATGGGCCTTATTGGAGAGAGAGGAGGGCCGCCAGGGCAGGCCGCCCCCCCCCCCCTTAGCAGTCCGAATTGGACAATGGAAGGGGGCGGCGCCCCCTTTCCTACTCCCTCTCCCTCTCCTTCCTTCCCCCTCTCTCCCTTTTGGTGGAATCCTACTAGGACTAGGAGTCCTAGTAGGACTCCCCTCTTGGGAAAAATTAAGTTCCTCATTACTCTACTTTGTGCTTCCAACTTCCAGAGTATCCGTTCAACGCCATCACACACCGACCATGTCTGTGTGAAAGTGAACAACTCTCTGATTGGATGCCACATATAAGTATTACCTGAACTCAACATCCTCACTCTTTCTTGACCGTCTGTCTGAAACTTGAAGGAATTATACCGCCACCCTATGTCACCCTGAGTCAAATTCATATATGTATCATCCTTTTCATGGATAGCCTCTGTCATGTCCCATAGCTATAACACTCCACCAACTTCTGTACTTGTCATTCACACTTTGCTATGTGCACTGAACACCACAGAATATACGACCATATACTCTCTCAGCTTTTGACCAATTCAGACTTTCTGTCGCTTTCTCAAATTCCCCATGGCCAACTCTCGTCTATCAACTGGCACCAATAGACCCAGTCACCAACTTGAACCTGGTACTCGTCAACACTGCTTCAGCATCCTCTCCACACTCTGTCTGGCCACATGTCTGACCACCAATGTCTAGGTCTGTCGCTATGTCTCGTGCTTACCACACGCCTCGCCGCTATCACCGCGTCGAGCCTCTACTGTCCTAGTCGAGTCTCCAGGGTCGCGAACCCACACCAGTCAACCCCCACTGTAGAGAACCACCAATCATCACCGACCGATGCCGAGTATCATGTTTCAATCAGACCACTAGGCCCTAGTCCAATCCACATCTCTCGCTATCCCGCTGAAATAGGCTTCGATTCTCCGAAATCTTACACCGTAGCCCCTCCATTAGCATAGAGTGAAGTCTTCCGCTAGACTCCAGCTCCACCTTCAATGTGACTCCATGTAGCTGCGCTATGCTACCCCGTGCCCCGTCGACTTCAAGCTCTAATGGGTACACTGCCTTGAACCAACCATGCGCCATAGTCTTGTTGAAGCCGCATAAGCCCTCAGGCGTGCACCACGTGTTTCCCCGCCCCAGAAGCTGGCCACCATCAGTATCACGCTCCTATGTCTTCGTCGCTGAAATCACCGTCGTCTTCTATTTTGACCAACATCCATGTCGATCCATCAGACTGTTCAGTACGACCCAGCCAAAATTATCCGACCACTACCATGCTCCACCCTGCATCGTGTCCGCCCCACACATCTCCGTGCATTGCTTTTGACGCCCTGTGTATGCATGATTTGCACGACGCGCTCCAAGCTCCTACAAACCTTATACGCGCGCCGCCATCCTTGAAACTTGTCCCAAATTCCTTCCTAAATGGAAAAACCGTACATACCTTGTTTTATCGATAGCAAGCAAGGTATCTTCTCTTCCACTTTCTTGATCAGATCTCGTAGGAAGAGTGAACTAGTAGGCTTCTTGATCCTCCAATCAGTGGTAGTCCCAAAGCCTGCACATTCCAATTCGATCATAACATGACTAGTTTCCTAAGGCATGACTTATCTTCCCAGAATAGCAAGCATATCGTAGCTATTTCACATAGTGTCATGAGATATCAGTAGCTCTAGTCAATGCTGGCCTTACTCTTCCCTTTCCTTATGCTAAGTGGCAACCTCTTGTTTAAGATTCCGAAATCCTATTTGTTTATCAGAAGACTATGGTGACCCGTAGATCTTCTGTTTCGCCGGAATTCGTTGATTGTCATTTCTAAATTGGTAGAGCTTTGTTCTCATGTGACTCTTGGATCGAAAAGAGGCTGCTGGACTGGACCATGGCTGAAACTGACAGGCACGTACTAAAAGACTTTATCAGGGATTCTCGAGTCAAACGACTACCATACATAGCATAGAGCTAGAAGTTGCACTAGTGTACAGAGAAGACTGGATGTGAACACGGGCGGACATTGGCTATGTATGGGGCACTCAGTAATCACTATTAGCATGAAACAACTAGCAGAAAGAAAGATGAAGCACTTTCACTCCTTGCTCTTCAACACGTACTCACACGAGGGACTCTCAAATCTCTATTTCAGACCATAACCTTTTGATCCCTTTACTGAAGTGATTGATAGCAGGGCTAAAAAATCATAGGGCTTCTTCTATTTTTAGTGTGAACTCACTTCTATTCTATATCAAGATAGGGGCTTCAGTACTTGGCTGACCGCCCGGTGGAAGACCTGGTTCTACCACACAAGGGCAGCTTTCGTAGTCTAGGATTATTTTCCTCATATGTAATTTCACCTTAATGTGGAAATGTCCGATCTTATTCCAAAATAGAAGGTCTTCATAAAGGTCTGTCTTGTTTCAGGAATATAGGTACCGACATCTCTTTTCAGCTGAGGAATAATACAATCTCATTTTGTTCCATTTTTAGTAAAACAGTGAAGGATATTCCATTAATAATGCCAAAAGGGGTGGAGGGGATACGTATTTGTTGTTCTGGTCGATTAGGGGGTGCGGAAATAGCTAGAACTGAATGCAATAAGTAGTGGTATCTTTCTTCCATTACGAACGACACGCTTCGCCTGCTCCCTCCCTGTGTCCATTAGCGCTCCTGTCCAGAGCAAAGAGAAAGCGCCGCCGAAGCAGGATGAGCAGGCTTCTATTGCTACACAACAATAGAGCAGGCGCGCCGTCCACAAAATGTTTTTCCTATTATCAGCGGTCAGCTCTGATACAAACCAGGGGGAAAATAACCTGGAACGGCTTCTTTATACTCGAAAGCCGTTGCCTTTCCAACTCGAAAGAACGAAGTTGCGAATAAAGAAATTCTCGATTGTGTGGGTGTGAAGTCTACCGTCAAGCTAGTTTCTAGTCAGTCTGCTCTTTCTTTCTCACGGCGTGGACTCGAACCACAGTTTCTCCTTTTAGTGAATCGTGATTTGGTCTGTCGTCCTCCTCATTATAGTCCTCCTAGAATCCAAGGCAAATTAGATGGATGATATTTTGAAGGGAGAAATCCGCTTTAAAGAAAAAGATCTTTACTTCACACAATCTTGACTTGAATTAACATTTGGTGAATCGGGCATCTCGGACAAAGAAAATAACAAGAAGAGATGGGAAGACCCTTCACGGTCCTGCTCCCTGGTCTCTACCGTGCTTACCGCCCCTCGTAGGGGCCAGTGTACCCATACGGAAATGAGTTTCTATTTTATGGGCGCTTTCGACTAGGCTCTCGTTAAGGAATTGGCCCAAACAAGATCGAGATTCCCGCAAGAATTGCTAGGCCACCTGCAGTGAAATTGCAAGAATCACTTTATACGGTATTTTGAAATTGAATGAATTGAGCAACTGTATTTCCCCAGGTTTCCATTGGAAAAGGGGCTTTTTTGTATGCAAGTGATGATCGATTGGCGGAGAAGCCGCTCCCGTGTGGGGTGGCCGTGAGAATGATTCCGAGTCTTCCTGACCAGACCCGTGTGGAACTTGCAAATAAATAGGTTTGTAAGTGCCTAGCTGAGTAATAAGATAAGTACCTTTGCTAATAATCCAAAACCTTTCATCTTCTCTTTCTAGATATAGCAGCCTACCCATATTGATAGTGGAATTATTGATCGCCTCTTTCGGATAGCCCATTTTGAATAAGTGTTATGGGTAAGGGCTTGACCTACCAGTTGAATGGAATCTACCATTCTTTATGCTCTCACTAGCTTTGAACATGTTTGTACTAGTAATCAAACCCAGAGGCCTCTACGACAGAAGAGATTCTTCCCTGTTTCTGCCCGGACGATTCCATCAAATAAATAAAGTTAAAAGTGAAGAGGAAAACACATAACCAGAAGAAAAAGATATCGTGATGTAAAATGATCATGGGGACACATTGTTTTTAGGACCGGCAATTTCCTGCACTCCTTAAACCAAGAAAAAGATACGTACTAGTTTTCATAGGTAGGCCTCTGTCACTACTTCTTTAGGACATGACTGACTTGCTTATCACAAGTCGTCTCCCAAAAAGGAAAATATCGAGACTGAGATGCTGCTTGGAGTCTTCATTCTCTAGGGCAGAGCTCACTACCACTCATTTTCGGAGGGAGATGTAATAATACTGAGCTATTCTTCGATTTCCTTGCTTGCGAGATCAAAAACTGGGTATCGAACAAAGAAATCTGCTCACGGTACCTCTTACCTCAAAACTTCTATTGGATCTGGGATCAGAAGAATTCCAATTTGAATGTGTTCATATCCAACTACCCGAAGGGACGATATCAGGAAAAGCAAAAGGTGCATGGGCGGTTTCAAGTTGTTTTGGTTGCCCAGCTTTCGATCACTGTGTCAGCCGAGCTCTAATGCTTCTATAAAGTGAGAAATTATGGTACCTTCATGTCTACCTTTCCCAAGGGCTAGTTCAATTCCAGAGAAATACAAGCAATCGTGCTGACTCCCGCCGCCTGCTAGGCTCCGGTTCCTCGATCTTCCTACTGGAGGCATGGTCATGGCTTTCATTCATTCATTTCATTCTTTGTTCCATTGTGGAATCAAACCACTGAAAGGATTTAGAGTCCTTTTACCAACCAGTCAGAACCAATATTTCTCTGTTATATTCTGTTTTTTCTTTGTCAGCTAGCACAATTTGGATTTCGAGTCCAATGCGCTAACGCTTTCATTAGTTTTCTTGCTCTTTCTCCGGGCTTTGACCATGTCTCCCGAACAATTTCAGTACATATGGCGCAAGACGATTCCACATATATATCGAGGTCAGAATGGGATCGGGTGTTTTCACGTCTCACCGTAGTGCCCGGTTTGTCTTGATTGGTGATTGATAAACAAGAAGGAAAATGGAAAAGTAGAAAATCTACATGTTTATACCGTTGAGGTCCTTAGTTTAGTCAAGTAGGTTCCCCTACTGCTACCTTGTTACAACTTCACCCCAGTCGAAGATCCCACCGTGGTATGCGCCAATAAGACCACTAAAGGCCTTTGTGGCACTAGTGATACACAGAAGTCATGGGTGATCATTGGTCCGATGCTTCGGGCGAAACCAATTCCCAGGGTGTGACGGGCGGTGTGTACAGGGCCCGGGTACATATTCAGCGCGGCATGCTGATCTGCGATTACTAGCGATTTCAACTTCATGTTCCCGAGTTGCAGAGAACAATCTGAACTGAGGCAATCTTTCCGGATTCGCTCCGCCTTACAGCCTTGCTTCCCATTGCCATTGCCATTGTAGCACGTGTGTGGCCCCGCCCATAAGGGCCATGCAGACTTCACGTCATCCCCACCTTCCTCCAGTATCTCACTGGCAGTCCCTCGTGAGTGCGCCACACACCTCTTTCTTTGTTTCGGAACGGAGTGTGTATTATTACCACTACGTTCCACACCGCCGGGCGGCTGGCCTTCATGCTGAGTCTGCCTCCGCCGCCAACTCGACGTCGTCGTAACCAATTTCAACCAAACCTACATGCTCACAGGTACTTTTGTTGGGGAACGTAGTAATTTCAAAAAAATTCCTACGCACACGCAAGATCATGGTGATGCATAGCAATGAGAGGGGAGAGTATTGTCCACGTACCCTCGTAGACCAAAAGCGGAAGCGTTAGCACAACGCGGTTGATGTAGTCGTACGTCTTCACGATCCGACCGATCAAGTACCGAACGCACGGCACCTCCGAGTTCAGCACACGTTCAGCCTGATGACGTCCCTCGAACTCCGATCCAGCCGAGTGTTGAGGGAGAGTTTCGTCAGCACGACGGCGTGGTGACGATGATGATGTTCTACCGACGCAGGGCTTCACCTAAGCACCGCTACGATATGACCGAGGTGGGTTATGGTGGAGGGGGGCACCGCACACGGCTAAGAGATCCAAGGGATCAATTGTTGTGTCTATGGGGTGCCCCCTGCCCCCGTATATAAAGGAGCAAGGGAGGAGGAGGCCGGCCCTAGGAGGGGCGCGCCAAGGGAGTAGGATTCCTACTCCTAGTTGGAGTAGGTTTCCTCCTTTCCTACTCCAACTAGGAGAAGGGGGAGAAAGGGGGGAAGAGGAGAAGGGAGGGAGAGGGGGGCCGCGCCCCAAACCCCTTGTCCAATTCGGACTGGGCTTGGGAGGGGCGCGCGCCACCTCCGGGCTGCTGCCTCTCCTTCCCACTAAGGCCCATTAAGGCCCAATACTTCTTTCCCGTATTCCCGTAACTCCCCGGTACTCCGAAAAATACCCGAATCACTCGGAACCTTTCCGATGTCCGAATATAGTCGTCCAATATATCGATCTTTACGTCTCGAACATTTCGAGACTCCTCGTCATGTCCCCGATCTCATCCGGAACTCTGAACTACCTTTGGTACATCAAAACACATAAACTCATAATATAACCATCATCGAACTTTAAGCGTGCGGACCCTACGGGTTCGAGAACTATGTAGACATGACCAAGACACGTCTCCGGTCAATAACCAATAGCGGGACCTGGATGCTCATATTGGCTCCCACATATTCTACGAAGATCTTTATCGGTCAGACCGCATAACAACATACGTTGTTCCCTTTGTCATCGATATGTTACTTGCCCGAGATTCGATCGTCGGTATCTCAATACCTAGTTCAATCTCGTTACCGGCAAGTCTCTTTACTCGTTCTGTAATACATCATCCGTAACTAACTCATTAGTTGAAATGCTTGCAAGGCTTAAGTGATGTGCATTACCGAGTGGGCCCAGAGATACCTCTCCGACAATCGGAGTGACAAATCCTAATCTCGAAATACGCCAACCCAACAAGTACCTTCGGAGACACCTGTAGAGCACCTTTATAATCACCCAGTTACGTTGTGACGTTTGGTAGCACACAAAGTGTTCCTCCAGTAAACGGGAGTTGCATAATCTCATAGTCATAGGAACATGTATGAGTCATGAAGAAAGCAATAGCAGAATACTAAACGATCAAGTGCTAAGCTAACGGAATGGGTCAAGTCAATCACATCATTCTCCTAATGATGTGATCCCGTTAATCAAATGACAACTCATGTCTATGGCTAGGAAACATAACCATCTTTGATCAACGAGCTAGTCAAGTAGAGGCATACTAGTGACACTCTGTTTGTCTATGTATTCACACATGTATCATGTTTCCGGTTAATACAATTCTAGCATGAATAATAAACATTTATCATGATATAAGGAAATAAATAATAACATTATTATTGCCTCTAGGGCATATTTCCTTCAGTCTCCCACTTGCACTAGAGTCAATAATCTAGTTCACATCGCTATGCGATTTAACATCAATGGTTCACATCTTTATGTGGTTAACACCCATAGTTCACATCGACATGTGACCAACACCCAAAGGGTTTACTAGAGTTAGTAATCTAGTTCACATCGCTATGTGATTAACACCCAAAGAGTACTAAGGTGTGATCATGTTTTGCTTGTGAGATAATTTTAGTCAACGGGTCTGTCACATTCAGATTCGTAAGTATTTTGCAAATTTCTATGTTTACAATGCTCTGCACAGAGCTACTTTAGCTAAGTGCTCCCACTTTTCAATATGTATCTGGATTGTGACTTAGAGTCATCCAGATCGGTGTCAAAGCTTGCATCGACGTAACTCTTTACGACGAACTCCTTATCACCTCCATAACCGAGAAATATATCCTTCTTCCGCTAAGGATAATTTTGACCGCTGTCCAGTGATCTACTCCTAGATCACTATTGTACTCCCTTGCCAAACTTATGGTGAGGTACACAATAGGTCTGGTACTCAGCATAGCATACTTGATAGAACCTATGACTGAGGCATAGGGAATGACTCTTCATTCTCTTCCTATTTTTCTGCCGTGGTCGGGTTTTGAGTCTTTACTCAACTTCACACCTTGTAACACAAGCAAGAACTCTTTCTTTGACTGTTCCATTTTGAACTATTTCAAAATCCTGTCAAGGTATGTACTCATTGAAAAAAAACTTATCAAGCGTCTTGATCTATCTCTATAGATCTTGATGCTCAACATGTAAGCAGCTTCACCAAGGTCTTTCTTTGAAAAAATCCTTTCAAACACTCCTTTATGCTTTGCAGAATAATTCTACATTATTTCCGATCAACAATATGTCATTCACATATACTTATCAGAAATGTTGTAGTGCTCCCACTCACTTTCTTGTAAATACAGGCTTCACCGCAAGTCTGTATAAAATTATATGCTTTGATCAACTTATCAAAGCAAATATTCCAACTCCGAGATGCTTGCACCAGTCCATAGATGGATCGCTGGAGCTTGCATATTTTGTTAGCACCTTTAGGATTGACAAAACCTTCTGGTTGCATCATATACAACTCTTCTTTAATAAATCCATTAAGGAATGCAGTTTTGTTTATCCATTTGCCAGATTTCATAAAATGCGGCAATTGCTAACATGATTTGGACAGACTTAAGCATATATACGAGTGAGAAACTCTCATCGTAGTCAACACCTTGAACTTGTCGAAAACCTTTTTGCGACAATTCTAGCTTTGTAGATAGTAACACTACTATCAGCGTCCGTCTTCCTCTTGAAGATCCATTTAATCTCAATGGCTCGCCGATAATTGGGCAAGTCAATCAAAGTCCATACTTTGTTCTCATACATGGATCTCATCTCAGATTTCATGGCCTCAAGCCATTTCGCGGAATCTGGGCTCATCATCGCTTCCTCATAGTTCGTAGGTTCGTCATGGTCAAGTAACATGACCTCCAGAACAGGATTACCGTACCACTCTGGTGTGGATCTCACTCTGGTTTACCTACGAGGTTCGGTAGTAACTTGATCTGAAGTTACATGATCATCATCATTAGCTTCCTCACTAATTGGTGTAGGAGTCACAGGAACAAATTTCTGTGATGAACTACTTTCCAATAAATGAGCAGGTACAGTTACCTGATCAAGTTCTACTTTCCTCCCACTCACTTCTTTCAAGAGAAACTCCTTCTCTAGAAAGGATCCATTCTCAGCAATGAATATCTTGCCTTCGGATCTGTGATAGAAGGTGTACCCAATTGTCTCCTTTGGGTTTCCTATGAAGACACATTTCTCCGATTTGGGTTTGAGCTTATCAGGATGAACCTTTTTCTTATAAGCGTCGCAACCCCAAACATTAAGAAATGACAACTTTGGTTTCTTGCCAAACCACAGTTCATACGGTGTCGTCTCAAACGGATTTAGATGGTGCCCTTTTTACGTGAATGCAGCTGTCTATAATGCATAACCCCAAAACTATAGTGGTAAATCGGTAAGAAACATCATAGATTGCACTATATCCAATAAAGTACGGTTATGACGTTCGGACACACCATTATGCTGTGGTATTCCAGGTGGCACGAATTTGTGAAACTATTCCACATTGTTTTAATTGAAGACCAAACTCGTAACTCAAATATTTGTCTCCGCGATCAGATCGTAGAAACCTTATTTTCTTGTCAAGATGATTTTCCACTTCACTCTGAAATTCTTTGAACTTTTCAAATGTTTCAGACTTATGTTTCATCAAGTAGATATACCCATATCTGCTCAAATCATCTGTGAAGGTCAAAAAATAACGATACCCGCCGCGAGCCTCAACATTCATCGGATCGCATACATCAGTATGTATTATTTCCAATAAGTCAGTTGCTCGCTCCATTGTTCCGGAGAACGGAGTCTTAGTCATCTTGCCCATAAGCCATGGTTCGCAAGCATCAAGTGATTAATAATCAAGTGATTCCAAAAGCCCATCAGCATGGAGTTTCTTCATGCGCTTTACACCAATATGACCTAAATGGCAGTGCCACAAATAAGTTGCACTATCATTATTAACTTTGCATCTTATGAATATGTGTATCACTACGATCGAGATCCAACGAACCATTTTCATTGGGTGTGTAACCATATAAGGTTTTATTCATGTAAACAGAACAACAATTATTCTCTAACTTAAATGAATAACCGTATTGCAATAAACATGATCAAATCATATTCATGCTCAACGCAAACACCAAATAACACTTATTTAGGTTCAACACTAATCCCGAAAGTATAGGGAGTGTGCGATGATGATCATATCAATCTTGGAACCACTTCCAATACACATCGTCACTTCATCCTTAACTAGTTTCTGTTCATTATGCAACTCCCGTTTCGAGTTACTACTCTTTAGCAACTGAACCAGTATCAAATACCGAGGGGTTGCTACGAACACTAGTAAAATACACATCAATAATCTGTATATCAAATATACCTTTGTTCACTTTGCCATCCTTCTTATCCACCAAATACTTGGGGCAGTTCCGCTTCCAATGACCAGTCCCTTTGCAGTAGAAGCACTTAGTCTCAGGCTTAGGTCCAGACTTGGGCTTCTTCACTTGAGCAGCAACTTGCTTGCCGTTCTTCTTGAAGTTCCCCTTCTATCCCTTTGCCCTTTTCTTGAAAGTAGTGGTCTTGTTAACCATCAACACTTGATGCTCTTTCTTGATTTCTACCTTCGTCGATTTGAGCATCGCGAAGAGCTCGGGAATTACTTTCGTGATCCCTTGCATACTATAGTTCATCACGAAGTTCTACTAACTTGGTGATGGTGACTAGAGAATTATGTCAATCACTATTTTATCTGGAAGATTAACTCCCACTTGATTCAAGCAATTGTAGTACCCAGACAATCTGAGCACATGCTCACTACTTGAGCTATTCTCCTCCATCTTTTAGCTATAGAACTTGTTGGAGACTTCATATCTCTCAACTCGGGTATTTGCTTGAAATATTAACTTCAACTCCTGGAACATCTCGTATGGTCCATGACGTTCAAAACGTCTTTGAAGTCCCGATTCTAAGCCGTTAAGCATGGTGCACTAAACTATCAAGTAGTCATCACATTGAGCTAGCCAAACGTTCATAACGTCTGCATCTGCTCCTGCAATAGGTCTGTCACCTAGCGGTGCATCAAGGACATAATTCTTCTGTGCAGAAATGAGGATAAACCTCAGATCACGGACCCAGTCTGCATCATTGCTACTATCATCTTTCAACTTAGTTTTCTCTAGGAACATATATAAAACATAGGGGAGCAACAACGCGAGCTATTGATCTACAACATAGATATGCTAATACTACCAGGACTAAGTTCATAATAAATTAAAGTTCAATTAATCATATTACTTAAGAACTCCCACTTAGATAGACATCCCTCCAATCTTCTAAGTGATCACGTGATCCATATCAACTAAACCATGTCCGATCATCACGTGAGATGGAGTAGTTTCAATGGTGAACATCACTATGTTGATCATATCTACTATATGATTCACGCTCGACCTTTCGGTCTCAGTGTTCCGAGGCCATATCTGTTATATGCTAGGCTCGTCAAGTTTAACCTGAGTATTCCGCGTGTGCAACTGTTTTGCACCCGTTGTATTTGAACGTAGAGCCTATCACACCCGATCATCACGTGGTGTCTCAGCACGAAGAACTTTCGCAACGGTGCATACTCAGGGAGAACACTTGTACCTTGATAATTTAGTGAGAGATCATCTTATAATGCTACCGTCAATCAAAGCAAGATAAGATGTATAAAAGATAAACATCACATGCAATCATAATATGTGACATGATATGGCCATCATCATCTTGTGCCTTTGATCTCCATCTCCAAAGCATCGTCATGATCTCCATCGTCACCGGCATGAAACCATGATCTCCATCATCTTGATCTATATCAATGTGTCGTTACATGGTCGTTTCGCCAACTATTGCTCTTGCAATTATTGCTATCGCATAGCGATAAAGTAAAGCAATTATTTGGCGCTTGCATCTTATGCAATAAAGAGACAACCATAAGGCTTCTGCCAGTTGCCGATAACTTCAACAAAACATGATCATCTCATACAACAACTTATATCTCATCACGTCTTGACCATATCACATCAAAACATGCCCTGCAAAAACAAGTTAGACGTCCTCTACTTTGTTGTAGCAAGTTTTACGTGGCTGCTACGGGCTGAGCAAGAACCGTTCTTACCTACGCATCAAAACCACAACGATAGTTCGTCAAGTTGGTGTTGTTTTAACCTTCACAAGGACCGGGCGTAGCCACACTCAGTTCAACTAAAGTTGGAGAAACTGACACCCGCTAGTCACCTGTGTGCATAGCACGGCGGTAAAACCAGTCTCGCGTAAGCGTACGCGTAATGTCGGTCCGGGCCACTTCATCCAATAATACCGCCGAACCAAAGTATGACATGCTAGTAAGCAGTATGACTTATATCGCCCACAACTCACTTGTGTTCTACTCGTGCATATAACATCTACGCATAAAACCAGGCTCGGATGCCACTGTTGGGGAACGTTGTAATTTCAAAAAAATTCCTACGCACACGCAAGATCATGGTGATGCATAGCAACGAGAGGGGAGAGTGTTGTCCACGTACCCTCGTAGACCAAAAGCGGAAGCGTTAGCACAATGCGGTTGATGTAATCCGACCGATCAAGTACCGAACGCACGGCACCTCCGAGTTCAGCACACGTTCAGCCCGATGACGTCCCTCGAACTCCGATCCAGCCGAGTGTTGAGGGAGAGTTTCGTCAGCACGACGGCGTGGTGACGATGATGATGTTCTGCCGACGCAGGGCTTCACCTAAGCACCGCTACGATATGACCGAGGTGGATTATGATGGAGGGGGGCACCGCACACGGCTAAGAGATCCAAGGGATCAATTGTTGTGTCTATGGGGTGCCCCCATGCCCCCGTATATAAAGGAGCAAGGGAGGAGGAGGCCGGCCCTAGGAGGGGCGCGCCAAGGGAGTAGGATTCCTACTCCTAGTTGGAGTAGGTTTCCTCCTTTCCTAGTCCAACTAGGAGAAGGGGGGAAAGGGGGGAAGAGGAGAAGGAAGTGAGAGGGGGGATGCGCCCCAAACCCCTTGTCCAATTCGGACTGGGCTTGGGAGGGGCGCGCGCCACCTCCTCGTTGTTGCCTCTCCTTCCCACTAAGGCCCATTAAGGCCCAATACTTCTTTCCCGTATTCCCGTAACTCCCCGGTACTCCGAAAAATACCCGAATCACTCGGAACCTTTCCGATGTCCGAATATAGTCGTCCAATATATCGATCTTTACGTCTCGAACATTTCGAGACTCCTCGTCATGTCCCCGATCTCATCCGGAACTCTGAACTACCTTTGGTACATCAAAACACATAAACTCATAATATAACCATCATCGAACTTTAAGCGTGCGGACCCTACGGGTTCGAGAACTATGTAGACATGACCAAGACACGTCTCCGGTCAATAACCAATAGCGGAACCTGGATGCTCATATTGGCTCCCACATATTCTACGAAGATCTTTATCGGTCAGACCGCATAACAACATACGTTGTTCCCTTTGTCATCGGTATGTTACTTGCCCGAGATTCGATCGTCGGTATCTCAATACCTAGTTCAATCTCGTTACCGGCAAGTCTCTTTACTCGTTCTGTAATACATCATCCGTAACTAACTCATTAGTTGCAATGCTTGCAAGTCTTAAGTGATGTGCATTACCGAGTGGGCCCAGAGATACCTCTCCGACAATCGGAGTGACAAATCCTAATCTCGAAATACGCCAACCCAACAAGTACCTTCGGAGACACCTGTAGAGCACCTTTATAATCACCCAGTTACGTTGTGACGTTTGGTAGCACACAAAGTGTTCCTCCGGTAAACGGGAGTTGCATAATCTCATAGTCATAGGAACATGTATGAGTCATGAAGAAAGCAATAGCAGAATACTAAACGATCAAGTGCTAAGCTAACGGAATGGGTCAAGTCAATCACATCATTCTCCTAATGATGTGATCCCGTTAATCAAATGACAACTCATGTCTATGGCTAGGAAACATAACCATCTTTGATCAACGAGCTAGTCAAGTAGAGGCATACTAGTGACACTCTGTTTGTCTATGTATTCACACATGTATCATGTTTCCGGTTAATACAATTCTAGCATGAATAATAAACATTTATCATGATATAAGGAAACAAATAATAACTTTATTATTGCCTCTAGGGCATATTTCCTTCAACTTTGACGTCACTATAGGGCGGTCTCCGTGGGTCTTGGGTAAGACGACTTTGGTTCACACGTGAAAGTGCTTCGAAAGGCACCGGCTCCCAATGGTGAAATTCTTGCTGAAAGCACAGCTACGTGCCGGCACTCAATCAAGTAGTAGCGCTGGCACGTCACTCGGCTCCTCGGCTCACTTCGGTGGCAATTTCTCCTTAGGCACATGTCTCAGCAACACAAAACGAGGGTTTCGCTCGTTATAGCACTTGACCAAACATCTCACTACACGAGCTGACGACAGCCATGCAACACTTGTATGAATGTCAGTACCATCCTGTGAGTCAGTTATTGGAAAGATATCACTATCAGCCTCACATCAATCTTTAGGAAAATGCAGACACAGTAGTTTTTTCGAAACTTGTCCGGACACCGCAAGCAACTACCAGTATCGATCTTCTAAGGAAATGACCTTCATTGCCGAAGTGATAGACAAACAATTCTATAGCGTACTTGGACTAGCGACACATTTCTCCATATATGAAATTCAATTCACCCGACATCAAAGAGAAGCTCAGGCTCGGGATCAAAGATCAGCTACAGATTTGACTTAAACATTTACTTTTCACTACATCCATAAGAATGCCTGACAGAGAATCAGCAATAGAATGAATTTTGCACGCATTTTTCATCGAGTGAAACTACTTGAATAAACTGGAAGTTTTAAACCAAGTACTCTTGAAATAGCTACCCCCTGGGATGGAAAAAGAGGCTCAAGTTTTAGCCCTCCTTTTTACCCCGAAAGTCATTGTTCGTCTTTTGATATGAGAGGATGGCAAGTGTCCGCAATGACTTGGCGACTTAGCCAATTGGTTACATATTCTAGACTGATCGATCAGATCACATCGCTTCGACACTCCTTCCTCTTTTCATTATGAAACCAATATCAAGCAAGATATGAAGAAGAGGGCGACTCCCTGGATTAAACACATATAGTAGTGTCAAGATCTCCTCTATGCGAGAGAGAAGTTCTCAAAAATGATGGAGCTGTTGGTTTCGGTCATTGTACGCTTGATTGCTAAACTGCACTTTCTATTTATCAGTTCAGTCATTAACCTTTTTTCTCTTATTTCTTTCTTTGCTCCTCTTCCTTCTATTCAGTATCCATAGATCCAGTACTGGCATCCTACAAGCCAAAAGGGGATTCGGATTCTATAGTTAGCTTTGATGAAAGCATGGAGATATCATGAAGAAATTATTACCTTTAAGCAAGAAAGGGAAATGAAAGGAACCATAAGCTAGAATACAGGTATACAGTGTGACGTGGTACCTTTTACAACAGAAAACTCTTGCCCCTTTTCTTTCTCAAAAAAAATGCTGCATGGAATAAAATCCACATTGCCAAATCTGAATTTTTGGATGAAAGATTATTATTATTGTTACCACCTTTCACGCTAGCTTCCCCTTCGCTCGAAGTACACTTCCGGCGCACTTCTCACTGCTCAACCACTTTATCTTTAACCTAACCACCTTCTAAAACTTCCACGGGAAAGCCAGTAGAGTAAGCCTTGGTTTAAGAGAGGAGGCATCTGGATAGCTAGGGATAGGGGATTCCAGTCACTTGGTAAACAAGGGTGGATAGCCGATATAGGGATGTAAGGGAGTTGTAGGATGCCAGAGAAAGCACTGAATAAGTTAAGAAGCATGAGGCAGACCTTTCTTCAAAGTTAGCAATGGTAGTTCGGATAGCAAAGCACCAACAAGCGGATAAGGCTAGGCATGTCAGTAATAGGCAGGAAAATAAAGGAATAACAAGAAAGCCATGATGCACGCGACTTGGTTGAAAAAAGATTTGGAAGATCTTAACTTCAATTCTTTTCTCTATGTTCTGAACCCGATGAGCTGAGGACAATGAAGCAATGGAAAGAACGATGACCTAGGAGGTAGTAGTAGTACGAAGCCGGAAGGTGGTTTGATTCTGAAGTTGACTGAGGAGGCGGACCATGTGAAAGTAAGCAAAATGTATATTTTGACTGCTCAAGGCGATGAGACGGGCAGAGGACAAAAGCAGGGTGCCCCACATTCTCAGTTGTTGATTCTCAGGCTGATTCTACTTGGTTGGTAAAAAATCTACTTATCCAGGAACAGGTGACGGAACATACGAAGGACACACGTGCTACGAAGAAATATGAGATCCTCAAAACAGGGAAGGCTACGGATACACATGGGGCTAGGCTAACAAGTATCTTCGTTTGACCCTGGATTCATTATTTCATGCAGGAGTCAAGCTCTACCGGTCGGCCTGAGACGGAGCATCGGAAGCGAATCAAAGTAATCTGGTTGGGATTGAACACTATGGCTTGGAGTTGGGTTAGGGTTGCTCGAGTCACCTTACTCCAGGTGGGATGCCGCTCTTACCTTAAGGGTAGGAAAGCTTTTCTCTTATGGGAATGAAGGCAAGAGAAATTCAACTATAAGCAAGGTCGAAGCTCTTGTGAGTGAGAAATAGGTAGCTGGTAGGAAGCCTGGGAGTTTATTTCGTTGCATATAGTGCGGGTCATGGAAATAGAGAATAATTATCATTCTGATTGAAGACCCTACTTTTCATTTTCTTTGCACGATGTTGTGCCTGTGTACCGGTCTGTCCTCCCTACTCTACTTTTTGTTATTTCTCTTTATAGACGTTGGGTCGGAATGCCGTTAGCTCTCTGTAAGGAAGGGCTGCAAACAATATGTTTGGTTTCTGTAGGTAGAGTGCTATCCATTTGCTTATTATTGAAGCAGCCAGGCAGCATCTTATGCACGGGCTCTGCTATCCCCTTATAGCTGGGTTTGCCATCTCAAAATGGAGACTCAGATCAAGAGAAAGCACCCCACCATATCTAGCTAGCAGGGGGACCCCCCTTTTCAATGTGGAGACACGGAAAGGGAAAGGATTGAGTAGGCCGGTACTGAATTTCAAATAGGTTGCCTTCAGTAATCCGAGTAGGCAAGTAGGGTGTAACTGATTATGCTAGAAGGGCCAAGTGGAGATGCTAGTGTTTCATCTCTTCCTATGCTTTTTTCCATACTTTCTTGCAGTACTTCAGTAAATCTACCCCATTTTAATAAGATAGGGATTCGAGATATCAGCATTTCACAGGTCCTTGTCAAGCTGCAGCAGAATCAGATTCGAGTATAGCATCATTCAGTTGGAGTTCTGAAATAATCTGGATCCCCTTTGCTATTTTAGCAATCTCTGCTGCTCAGTTTCATCCCTTTCTGAGGTAGAAAACCCATCCATATATGTACGAGTGAGAGATGTCTTCCGTCCCGGAGAACCGTCTTCTCTTCCTCCTTAGGAAAAGATCTAGGTAGAGGAGGTAGAAAATAATAGATACCGCGAAATCATTCAATCCATAAGTTTTTGTTTTTTGATCGGAATTTGGGTCAGCTAAACACTTATTTTCTCTTTCAGAAGTGGATGGTATGGGTAAATTCAATCGATATCTTGTTTCCCGTTTCCGAGGCAAATATCGGGGGAAATCAGTGATTCATCGTTAGAAAGAGGGCTGAGCTATAAAATCTATAAAATGGAGCTTGATCGGTAGCTTCGGCCTCCCAGACCCAAATTAAGTTACCAACACGGAATGACATTTTAAACCCGACTTCCTGTTTGTCATTGGAAAGAATGAAAGAGCATTGTATTCCTCTTAGGAAATAATACAACAGGTCAAAATAAGAAAGGACAAGATTCGTTGATACGTAGCTGGTCCATTTTACAAGCGATCACCTATTCTGCATCCCAAAGATCATACAGCCTAGAGCCAGAGCGATCATTACAACTCCACGATTACTCATTGGTATTGCAATGGTAACAGTATCCAGTCAATGTGCAAATAGGCCGACCGGGAGCTCCTATTTGACGCATTTTGCGTCAAATAGCGAGCCAACGCACGCAGTGACGCCCGACTGGGCCGGCCCATGGTGTAGCGATCCCGTTTGTACTGTAGCACAATAATTTGAGTGTCCAAAAAGAGGAAAAACGCGTCCCACCTGGGAATCGAACTATAGACCTGTTGATCGCAAGAAGAGTATGCAAACCAATCGACCAGACAAAGGTTCACGACGAAAGTGCAGTTCGTAACATTAAGAACACAATAAAACGCAGAATCAGAGAGTTTTTTTTTGTTTTTTCTATCTTTTCCTGGAAATTTTTGAATGCGAGTAATGTTTAAAAATCTGACAATTGTTTGAACAACTGTTTAAAAATGTTCTCAAAATTCAAAAATTGTTCTCGTTACACAAAAAAGTTCAAAATTTTCGAAATTCAGAAAATGTACCGGATTTCAATTTTTTGTTCACATATTCAAAAAATGTTCGCGCTTCCAAATTTGTTCGGGATTTTTCAAAATATGTTCTCAAGATTCAAAAACTGTCCGTGCTTTAAAAAATTGTTCACGCTTCCAAATTTGTTCATTGACTTTTCAAAATTGTTCTTCATTTCAAAATTTGTTCTACAGATTAAAAAAATGTTCGTGCTACAAAAAATAGTCCGTGCTTCCAAATTTTTTCTCAAGATGCAAACATCGTTCATGCTTTAAAAAATTATTCACAAATTCCAAAAATGTTCATGTTTTCAAAAAAGTTTGGTAAATTCAAAAAAATTCGTTTTCATAAAATTTGTTCACATATTCAAAAAATGTTCATGTTTCGAAATGAAGAACATGAACAATTTTCAGATCTATGAACAATTTTGCTGAAAGGGAACATTTTTTGAAAAAACAAATTTACAAACTTTTTTCAAATTGCAAACATTTTTTAAAAACGCAAACAAGTTTTGAAACATGAACATTTTTTGAAAAATGGAACCAAGTTCCGAAACATGCACAAAATTTTGAAAATCTGAACATATTTTGACATTATGAATATTTATTAACAAAGAAATACAAAATTTGAAATTCTGAACATTTTTTAAAAATGTGAATTTTTTTCTGAAAATATGAACAAATTTTGAAATCCTGATTTTTTTTTGAAAATTCTCAAAATTTTGAATTTATGTAAAATAGAAAAAGAAACAGAATAAAGGAAAAAGGAACAAGGAAAAGAAAAAAAATTTAAGAAAAAAGAAGTAGCAAAAAAATTGCAAAAAGAAAAGAAAAACCTGGTTTAGGAACCTCCTAGAAGGTTCCCATACCGGAAAAGACCGGCTAGAACCTCCTAGAAGGTTCCCATACCGGAAAAGACCGGCTAGAACCTCCTAGAAGGTTCCCAAAACCTGGAAAGTCGAACGCGTTAACGGGCCGACCCAGTTCTATGCTCGCTCGCGATCTCCTGTGCAATAGGTTGACATTCTGACGTATAATGCGTCATATAGGGTTTTCCAGGCCGACCTGCCCAGCAGTGCGCTTCCACACTTTTCTTTGCTCGGCCTACTAGCTGGGCCGAAGCGTCTAGCTGCCTCATCCCGTAGTCCATGCCTCGACCAGGACAGTAGAGGCTCTGATACCACTTGTTCGAATTATTCTGAGGCACTCCGTCGATCATCCAGGACCAAGCAATCACACGTGTCCATATCCTATCTACACAGTCCAAATTCAAGTCTAACTTCTGACGCCCCGATTCAATCATACACTAATCATGCACGCAAACGTATACGATCAAGATCAGGGACTCACGGGAAGATATCACAACACAACTCTAAAACATAAATAAGTCATACAAGCATCATAATACAAGCCAGGGGCTTCGAGGGCTCGAATACAAGTGCTCGATCATAGACGAGTCAGCGGAAGCAACAATATCTGAGTACAGACATAAGTTAAACAAGTTTGCCTTAAGAAGGCTAGCACAAACGGGGATACAGATCGAAAGAGGCGCAGGCCTCCTGCCTGGGATCCTCCTAACTACTCCTGGTCGTCGTTAGTGGGCTGCACGTAGTAGTAGGCACCTCCGGTGTAGTAGGAGTCGTCATCGACGGTGGCGTCTGGCTCCTGGGCTCCAACATCTGGTTGCGACAACCAAGTAGAAAGGAAAGGGGAAAAGAGGGAGAAAAGCAACCGTGAGTACTCATCCAAAGTACTCGCAAGCAAGGAGCTACACTACATATGCATGGGTATGTGTGTAAAGGACCATATCGGTGGACTGAACTGCAGAATGCCAGAATAAGAGGGGGATAGCTAATCCTGTCAAAGACTACGCTTCTGGCCACCTCCATCTTGCAGCACGTAGAAGAGAGTAGATTGAAGTTCTCCAAGTAGCATCGCATAGCATAATCCTACCCGGCGATCCCCTCCTCGTCGCCCTGTTAGAGAGCGATCATCGGGTTATATCTAGCACTTGGAAGGGTGTGTTTTATTAAGTATCCGGTTCTAGTTGTCATAAGGTTAAGGTACAACTCCGGGTCGTCCTTTTACCGAGGGACACGGCTATTCGAATAGATAATCTTCCCTGCAGGGGTGCACCACATAACCCAACACGCTTGATCCCATTTGGCCGGACACACTTTCCTAGGTCATGCCCGGCCTCGGAAGATCAACACGTCGCAGCCCTACCTAGGCACAACAGAGAGGTCAGCACGCCGGTCTAATCCTAAGCGCGCAGGGTTCTGGGCCCATCGCCCATTGCACACCTGCACGTTGCGTGGGCGGCCGGAAGCAGACCTAGCAACCTCCATTACAAAGGAAGTCACGTTATGCGGTCCAATCTGGCGCGCGCCGCTCAGTCGCTGACGTCACGAAGGCTTCGGCTGATACCACGACGTCGAGTGCCCATATCTTTCCCACGTAGTTGGTTAGTGCGTATAGACCAAATGGCCAGACTCAGATCAAATACCAAGAACTCGTTAAGCGTGTTATTTTGAAGTAACCGCAGACGCCGACCAGGGCCAGGCCCACCTCTCACCTAGGTAGTCTCAACCTGCCCTGTCGCTCCGCCACAAAGATCCACCCAGAGGGCCGTCGGGACAAAGGTCCTTTCATCCCCCAATCCGTGAATCACTCGCGGGTACTCCTCGAGCCGACCCGACTTTAGTCACCACATGTATCATGTATAAAGTATATAAGTATATACCCGTGATCACCTCCCAAGTGATCACGGCCCGATAGTATAGCACAGCAGATGGACAAGAATGTAGGGCCACTGATGGAAAACTAGCACCCTATACTAAGCATGTAGGATTGCAGGTAAAGGTAACAACAGTAGTGGCAAAGACAGGCTATGCAGCAGAATAGGATTAACGGAAAGCAGTAACATGCTACACTACTCTAATGCAAGAGTATAGAGAAGAATAGGCGATATCTGGTGATCAAGGGGGGGGGCTTGCCTGGTTGCTCTGGCAAGAAAGAGGGGTCGTCAACAGCGTAGTCGATCGGGGCACCAGTAGCAGCGTCAGTCTCGTAGTCTACCGGAGAGAAGAGGGGGAGGAAACAATGAATACAATGCAAACAGATGCATGACAAGACAAGTAGCGGTGCTAAGTGTGCCCTAACGCAGTATGAGGTGATACCGGTGGAGGGGGGAAACATCCGGGAAAATATCCCCGGTGTTTCGCGTTTTCGGACAAATGAATCGGAGGGGAAAAGTTGCGTGTTTGCTATGCTAGGGAGGTGTGGCGGACGAACGGGCTGTGTATCCGGATTCGTCTCGTCGTTCTGAGCAACTTTCATGTACAAAGTATTTTCATCCGAGTTATGGTTATTTTTCTATGATTTTTCAAAGTTTAAATGATTTTCTTGAATTTACAGAATTCTTCTAATTCAAAAATGTAACAGCTAAATACTTTTGTCACCTAGTGCTATTGTAGCCGTAGTGTATGACAGTGGGGCCAGTGTGGCTGGGTTGACCCAGTCAAATGTTGACTAGGCAACATATGAATAGTGTAGGGGCCACATGTCATTGAATTAGACTAAATTTTTGTTTTTCTTTAAACTATAATGGGTCCACATGTCATCTACTATTGGACTAATTAACTAGTAATACTAATTAGACTAACTAACTAAATTAGTCCCTAATCTAGGATTTGGGCCGGCCATACACACCCAGAACACACACGCACACACAAGGCTAGCCATGGTTAGCACCTAGCACGCACGGGCACAAGGCCACGGAGGCCATGGCCAGCAACTGCAGTAGGCAGCAGCCGCAGCTAGCGAGCAGCAGAAGCAAGCAGCAACTAGCGGCACACAGCAGCAGAAGTAACAATAAGCAGCGGCACGCAAGGACAGCAGCGTGGCAGCAGCAGCACAACGGCAAGAGCAGCAACAACGCATCAGCGAAGCAGCAGGGATGAGCAGCGGGCGAGGCCACGCGCAACCGGGAGCGCGCGGAGGCACGGTCGGGCGCAGCCGTTCACGGCCAGAGGTCCGCGGCGGGCGCGGTTCGGCCTGTGCGCAGCGTGGCCGGGAGGGTGGCGGCGCGTCGTGCGGTTGTGCGCGGGTAGGAGCGGGCATGCGGCGCAGGCAGGGCAGGTGCACGTGGGTGCGGAGGTTTGTGGCCGGAGAAGACGTCGGCGACGAGGTTAGGTGGAGGCAGTGGCTCGGCTCAAGGGATACGGGAACACGGGCTCGCACCTGATGAACTGACGGGCTAGGCTGCTTCTAAGCAACGCCACGAGCACGCTTATGTGCTGGGGGAGCACTAGAGTGATGGCACGGAGCTCGGCAGTGGCGGCGGAGCTCTGGCAATGGCGACGGTAGCTAGGGGACTAGATCGAAGGCGAGAACAGAGGGGAAAATGCGCGGTGCTCACATCGGTGATGAGGAGCGGCTCGGGGCAGTCGGAGGTGGTCGGGATGCGGTGGCCGAAGGCGGAGAAGATGGTTCGATGGCGACGATACGGAGCGCTCCAGCTCGATCCGGCGGTTGTAGATGAAGTAGAGGAGGCAGGTGCGTCTTCTGGCGAGGTCTCGGCCGGCGGGGACGATGGTGGCCAGGGCAACAACGGCGTGGAGCTCGGTCACCGCTGAGCTCAGATCGAGCAGAAGGGGATGGGGGAGACGGGGGGTCGAGGGGAAGACGGATGTGGGCGGTCTAGGGTTTCGGCGGAGGGAGAGGGGGCTATTTATGCCGAGGGGGAGGCCATGGATGGCTGCCACGCAGGGCTCGCGCGGCCATGGCCGGGGGGATGAGCGCCACGATCCCTCCTGCCTCCGTGTAGCAGAGGAACGGGACGAGGGGGTGGGCTGGGCCCTTTCGGCTAGATGGGCCAAGTGGCCCAGGGGGTCTCTTTTGTTCCTTTTTTCTGTTTTCTTTTATTTCTTTAATATTTTATAGTTTTACAAAAGTAAAACCCACACCTAAAATAGAGTTACAATTCCAACTACTGCCACAAAAAAGTTTTACCCCTGAACAAAATAGTTTAGTATTTTATAAAATTTAGAAGGCATTTATTTAATTGTTTTAGCTAATGTTTATTCATTTTAGATTATTTAAACATTTCATAAAAGTGTGGTTTCTCCACCATAATTACCTATGCATTATTTGGCTCCACCTAAACATTTAGTTTTAATATTTGAGAACTTTTATTGTTTGCCTTTATTTTAAATTTGAAATTTGAGCTGGGTTTCGAACTGACGCGAGTTTATCAACAGTAACCGAGGTGACGTGGCATCATTAGCGGAGGTTCACTGTAGCTTAATTATCCGAGCGTCACAATTCTCCTCCACTACAACAAATCTCGTCCCGAGATTTTAAGAGGTGGAGTAAGGGGAAAGGGATTTGGTTACGAAATTCTAACGGGTCTTCTTGGCCTTGGTTACTCTTCTCGAAGAGGTCGATCCATTAAGTTGATGCCTTCATTCCTCTTCTCCAGGTCATCATGATGAAGTCGTTCTCCTTTCTTCGAAAATTCTGTCGTACTTACGAATAGGTAAGGGGCTGCTCTACAATGATAGAATGGTATAAGGGGAAATCATTTATGGTTATCCCAGGAATGAACACATGAGTATCTCTCGAGTTGAACGAATGAAACATATCGATAGCCAAGTAAGAAGGTACCATAAGAAGTTTCAAGCGGATAGACAATCGTTCGATGCCTGAAACAAAGTGTAAAAGGGGTCCAGAGCAATGGGAATAAGTTTTGTGTCTGATACCAGAATTGATGATCTCTCGGAAGGTGGCTCGTGAATTATATACGAGGCCACGCGCGAGGAACAACCTTGGGAACAGGGGGTGTACAGGAGAGTCAGGTTTCGATCCTGTGGAACTGTGGGTTATGGGCCCACCATGTGGATTAAAAGTAGGAGGAACGGTGACATCTTGCACAGTCATGATAGCAAGACATGTCAGAGGGTAGCCTGTCGATTATGTCGGCAACAACGTCGGTACCAAGGGCGAGGGACGAAGAGAACCATTTTCCTGCTCGTTGAACGAGGCGGACCAATAGGCAAGGTTCTCGTCCATCGGTGGCTACCGGAATGTCATCAACAATAGTAACAGGGTCTTATTGACGGAGTAGTACACCAAGGTGTTTACATAAGCAGTGAATTATTACTGCTTAGATCATATAGATCCCCAGAAAGGTTAAACAAAACAATGGAAAGGAAAAGGTGATCATCGGATTAAATAGAACAAAGGAAAGGAAATGTGTTTAAACACATTATTCAGGGTTATATCCTTCCCAAGGACAAACAGAGCATGATATCCACGACAGGATATAATGTAGAAAACCCTGTAGGTAAGGGGAGAGAAATTTCATGACATTACCCATACAACGGTGTTTGGATAATTGAGCAGGAAACATTTAGCATTGGGCTTCAAATGTTCTTGTTGAAAATCAGAGTACCATAGACATGCTTCGAGATAGCATTGACAGGGTCATCAGGTGAAGATCAAACTTTGGAAACACAAAGGATCCGTCAGGAATAACTTGTAGAATAAGTCTTACAATTTCCTCATGGAAGGATGGATAACCTTGCAGAAAAGGAAACTATAACACTAGGTGCTCCGGCCAGGTGTGCTAGGCATGACATCACCTTACCCGGTCATGTAAAGATGTTATAACTCTTGGAAATATGTTCCAACCATCATATCTGACCGAGATTTAGATCTGATTGGTGTCATGATAACTCAGACTCAGGATGCCTGAGAGGAAAGGTGCAACCCAAATTGTCGCGACGACATTGTAAGATTCTCGGGAATTGAACCAAGGAAGCGAGTTCTGAGACAAGGGTTCGTCATCATTAAACCAAGGAGAGGACGAGGAGGTGGCTGATGATCTCAGCGAAAATTCATTAGGATTTCCAAAAGATGGATTTCCACAATTATGTGAACAAGGAGATAACATTTGTCGGATCAAATGATATAATGAGGTATGCTCGAGGAAAACATAGACAATTAAACATTGTTTGAAAAGTGCACCCGAAATATGGGCTTAGGTAGTACAATCAATGCTTAGAATGGTGATTCGATAACCAATGGTCTAAGAATGAAATGTCGACCATTAACTTCAAAGCAATAGGACCGCTAGAAGTTTTGAATTCGCACATCCAAGTTCAATTGTCGGTTTTTCGATTGGAAACAACACGGGGCCAAGAAGGAATGGTGATGGTGAGAAGTATTAATTGTATCAAGAATTCTCAAGAGGTGGTAAAATTCACGACATTCTTGACATAAAAGGTGGTAATATTCCAAGGTAAAGAAGAACAAATGCTGGATAGCAAGGAACTCAAGGTATAACACAAAACACAAACAAGTTTGTGTTGGAGGGAAGGCAATAAAGTGGCCGATGATAACACAATTCATCGAGGGCAAGGATGGTATTTCTCATCATGAATCCGATTGATATCCTGGAAGAGCTCATAAGGTTGATGATGATCACGACACATCAGGCCAAAGGAATGATGAAGCGAAGGGTTATTGGAACCAAGGGTACGTCATAAACTCAGAATCCAGATTGTGGTTCGAGGTGAAACGATAAGACGAGGAAATCGACGTAAGCTTAGCTTGTTGTTGAAAGATGTGCTCCGGTAATAAGGAACGGGTGGCACGGTTAAAATTTAGCACGATAATGATATAGCCAATCAGGCTAGGAATGACTTGAAGGATTATTAAACTCATAAGCCACGAATAGAGTTACTGAATCGGCGTGCTGAATCGATTCACTTATCGGTGTTCTCAAATGACTATTAACTCATAACCCGGGGGCACTGGAATCGGCGAGAATAATAGTTGATGAAGAACTCATAAGTAGCCATGATATTCTCGAGATACCTGAGGGTATACTCGAAGGTAGAGCAGAATAGAGGTTGGATAGATGTATTGACCTGCAGAAGACAAGTACTTCAACTTGTCCGAGAAATGGGATCAAAGAAGAAGAATATGGTCGGAACCATAGCTGCAGGGGATCCAATTTAATGACACCAAAATAATTACCCAAATGATTAAATATTTTGCAAGAAGCTTCCATGATAAGTTCCACATCGGGTCCATGGGCATGAACACAAGTTCAAGGTCGACTCCCACTTCTTCAATGTATAACCTTCCATTCACCTCTCGTATTTCGAAAATGACATTAGTTGTTGAAAGTTTTACCTGGTGCAATACCAGATAAGTATGACCCGTGAAATCTTCCGGGCTCACACAGATTAGGGAAGGCGTTGGTTCAACCCATCGGGGCATCTTAGGAACATATACCACAAACTTCAGAGTAAATAATACAAGCTCAAAAGTAGCACAAGGTTGAGAAATCAGAGGATACAATTTACCCAAGGCATTATGTCGTGGAATTGTCACGGCAAATGTCCTCAGGCTAGGACTTAGTCGTGGAGCCATCGCTGCTAGGAAGCTTGAAGGGGTTAAACGGGACAAGGAACACGAGGGTTTATACTGGTTCGGCCCCCTGCGGTGAAGGTAAAAGCCTACGTCCAGTTGAGGTGGTATTGATTAGGGTTTCGATGACCAGGGAGCTTAACTGCTATGCCTGGCTCTCGATGAGATCTTTCTTGTCCTTAAACCGTTGCCGGGTCGCCCCTTTATATAGAGAGGTTGATGCCCAACAGCTCTCAGAGTCCCGGCCGGCTCATAAAAGTGTCCGGCTCGGACTCTCAACTATTCTTGTTTTACACTACAAGTCCCGCCATACGGCGGTTTATTACTACGGGCCTTAAGCCGTCTCCGGGTCTTAAGCCCATCTTTGGCCCATCGTCTTTAAGCTTGGCGCCGGGCTTCAAGTGATGACCCTTATGAGTAACCCGGCCCTTTCTGGCGGGTGACTCTAAGGTTTATATCCTCAACATTAGGCCCCAGAATGATTTGAGCCGGCTCATGTCAATCTTCAATTCTTTCGACAGAAAATCTCCGGCTTACAATTGTGTGAAGGCCATAACCCGGCGTGACGTCATCCTCTGGACTCCGGGTAATCCGCCGTGACGTCATCTTCCATTAAGTCCATTTTTTATTCCACCAGATCCACAACGGATCTTATCTTTACTGCCATCCCGAAAATCGAGGCGCCTCTCGGGCGAGATAACCGCGCCGTGGCCTCCTCGTTTCTCGCGCCCACTTATGAGTCTGGCCTTATAAATAGCCCGACCCTCGGGTCTTTCTCATTCTCCCCCTTCTGTCGTCTCCTTCCTCTCGCTGCTCGAGCTCCGCCGCCACCGCCGCCGCAACAGAGCTCTGCATCCTCGTCGTCCTTGGCTGCTGCATCACCCTGAACCGTCCAGAGAACCGCGGCGAACCCCTACATCCGTAAGTTCCTTCCTCCTCGTAGGATAGATCTACGTTAAGCTCCTGCTGTTCTTCCCGTTCTTCGCCGTCGCCCACGAGTTCCTGGTAGTTTTCATTTTTACTGCCTCTTCTTGATCTTAAGACAGTATAGAACCAACGCGGCGGCTGTTTATCACCCATTTCAAATGCAAATAGATCCCTTTTCACTGCATAAAGGCTCCGTTCGAGCCCAAGAACTTCCTTTGCATCTGTTTTTAGGTCTAGAAACTTTCCTTTTTGCCGACCGTTTTGATCCAAATTATTTACTGCAACGTGTGAAACCTGTTTTCACCACACTTAGTAAAAAACTGCACCCGTTAAGCCATGGCGGTTTACATTTCCGGTTTAAAGAAACCACGCACCGTAGAACCTTCCGGCTCAAAGGAGGCCATGTGCCATAAAACTTTCCGGCTTATCTGTGACAAGGTCGTAAACGATCGAATTACTCTTAATACCTCCCGCGGCTTAGATAACCCGATGCACCTAGATATATGTCATTAGTCCCCTCCATAAGCCGCCACTTTAACATTGAACTGTAAATTTCCTCCGGCTTATAATTAAACCGGACGTGTTTCCTTTTATCATAGGCTTCCGACTTTCACCATGCCTCCCAAAGCTCCCAAAGCTCCCATCACTTGCAATTGGATGAGGTCCAACGTCACCGACGAGACCTTAGCGGACTTTGTGAAGTCGGGTTATCTGCCCAAGAAGGACGTCATGTCCTACCGTGCCCCCGACCCATCAAAGGAGAGACCACAGCCAAAGGACGGGGAGGTGGTAGTTTTTGCGGATCATATGATCCGGGGCTTCGCACCGCCCGGCTCAAAGTTCTTCAGAGATGTGCTGAATTTCTTCGACCTGCGGCCTCAAGACATAGGACCCAACTCGGTGTCAAATATATGCAATTTCCAAGTGTTCTGTGAGGTCTACCTTGGAGAAGAACCCAGCCTGCTGCTCTTCAGAGAGCTCTTCTACCTGAACCGTCAGAACGAGTGCGCGAACGGGCCAAGCTTGGAACTTGGTGGCATCTCCATTCAGCGACGGAGAGACTGCCTTTTCCCTTACGCCAAGCCGCCAAGTCACCCAAAGGACTGGAACCAGACGTGGTTCTACTGCCAAGACACGTCGCCGGCTGACGAGAGGCCGCTGCCCGGCTTTCGGCCTTCACGTCTGGAACCAACTCATCCTCTGTCTGACAAGTTAACTCAAGCGGAGCGCCAACCTCTGCTCCCCACCATCAACAAGATCAAGGCTCTCCTGGGCAATGGTCTCAACGGAATTGATCTGGTCCGGGTCTGGATCTCGTGGCGGGTGATCCCCTTGAGCCGCCGCCCCGGCTTAATGTGTGAATACACAGGCCGGAAAGATGACCCCCTGCGACACAGCCGCAATGATCTTCATGAAGACGTTGCTGAAGACATGACCAAGGCCCTTTTAAATGAGAGCTTGGCAGACTACGGGAGGACCGGGTTAAGCCCCTTCTGCAAGACCAACCCAGCCCCAGCGGTAAGCCGCTGATCTGAACATCTTATTTTCTTCTGTAGATAGCTTTCATCTGAACTTTAAGAAATCGTCATTGTACTTTTCAAGCTGATGACAAATTCTGGAAGGTCAAATATGACCATGAAGCGGCCAAGAAGGCCAGGAAGGCCAAGAAAGCCGCCAAGAGAGCCGCTCCCCGCAAGAAGGGAAGTAGGCCTACTGCTTCAGAGCTGCTGCAACTAAGCGACAGCTCCGAGTCAGAGGTAACCCCTAAACCTGTAAGCTCTTGTTGTATTTGTTATTTTATTTCTGTCCACCTTATCAATATTGTTCATCAACAGGATGACACCGGAGCAAGTAACCCGGTGGTTGAAGAGGTAATGATACTTTCCTCCGACTCGGAGCCCTTGCCAAGGCTGAAAGTCCGAAGGGTAACCCGGAAAGTAAGATTTTCACATCCTTTAGCTTATCAAGATCCTCAATTTCTTTTGAAGCGACAGATTCATGAGAGCCGGCGGCACACCCGGACCAACAAGGACGCCGACCTCTCTTCCGACTTACCTGATGCGTCGAGGAAACGCCGGACCGAGGTGACCTCAAACTTGTACCCTTTTCATCTTTTGGCGGGTGTTATACGTCAACCGCTCAACTCTTCTGACTCAAATTATCAGGAAACTTCCCCCTCTTCTGGCGACTCTATGCAGTCGAACCTGCCGGCTTTCAAGACCGTGCCCGGGTAATGATGATCATCTCATGTTGTACTTGTCTTTACTTACACTTTTGTGCTTTAACCTTTTTGTCTTTTCAGTGCCCAGGCAAAACTCAGCAAAAGGGCGAAGAAGAACAAGCCGGTCGAAGAACTGGACTTGCCTGAACCGGAGGTAGCCGCGCAAGAACCGCCAGCTGCCTCTGCTTCGGAAGCCACTGCTCCAACCGACAAGCCAATAGCAGAAGCTTCTGCTAACCCGGAGGCCTCCAGCTTGGCTCAGCCGGCAGATGACCCGGATGTGGTAATCACCCGGACGGAATTTGTTGAACCGGGGAGACCTACTGCGCTGGCCAAGTGCTCCGCTAAGGAGGAGTTGTTAGGGCGCCACCGGGCCAATCTGGACCTCACCGACTATGCCAATCTGAGCATCGGAGAGATCACCTCCGGCTATGTCAGCCAGGTGCACAAGAGCCGGGATTTAGAGATCGGCATGGTGAACCAGATTCAGCAGAAGTCTGAGGTACCATTCTCCTTACTTACTGCATAGTTACCTTGTTATCTTTACCATACTCTAGCCCCCAAGTCTGCTACTTATGATAGAATATGTTGTAGACTTATCTTTCGGCTTACTCACATGAACCGATAATTTGTAAGTAGAAACATTCGACATGCATTAGTCCCCAAGTGCCAAGTATCTTTGCTTGGAAAGTGCTTGGGACTTTAAAATTGCATAATAACTGTTCATCCTATAACCCGGAAATTATGCAGGCTGCTTGCAAGAAGTTTGAAGCTGACATCTCCAATCTGAAGACCCGGCTGAGGACGCAAGAAACTGAGACCCGGAAGGCCAATGCCAAATTTGTGTCCAGTATTGCTGCGCAAGAAAAGCTGAAGACGGACTTTGATGCTGAACGGAAAGCTTGGGCCGAAGAGAAGGCTACTCTGGTGAACCGGGCCGAACAGGCGGAGAAGGCTCTGACAGAGAAGACCGCCGAACTCTCCGGCTTAAAACGCCAAGTGTCCCAGATGGTTGCCGCAATCTTCGGTAAGTCATTCCACCGGCTTTCGTCCAGTTTAAAAATTTTATGTCTCATAACCCATCATTGCCGGCGGCTTATCTTACGCCGTTACACAGGTCCCAGAAGCGCCAACCTCAACCAAAGCGTGGTGACCAAGTTGAAGGCCGTGTACACCCTGGTGGAGCAACTCTACACCGGGTCACAGCGCGCCTTGGCCGTGGTGGCCCTATCCAATGAGGTGCCGACTCATCTGGCGGAAGTTCTTCGCCGGCTTGCCGTTCTTCCCCAACGTGTCCAAGAGCTGCGGCGGGCCTCTGCAAGAGCCGGAGCTATCGCCGCTCTGTGCCGGGCCAAGGCGTTCCTTCCAGAGTTAGACCCGGCGGACATTGCCCTCGGCTATCCCAGTTTGAAGGAAGACAGCACACCCTTCGACCAAAGGGACTTTGCAGCCTGCGTGAAGATCGTGCGCCCGGTGGCCACCCTCATTGGAAACGACACAGATCTGACCAAGTACCAGCCGGGTTACAATGCAGAAAATCAGAGGATCCCCACTCCGCGTTATGAAGCTATCAGCTTAGTCCCGCCAGCTCGTAAGCACACCTTCAACCCGGAGATTGACCCGGCCGGGTTAATTGACGAGGAAGCTCAATTTGAAGCTTTGAGTGGCATTGACTGGAAGTCGTCAACTTTCCAGGTCTTGGGAACAGCCGGAGGAGAGGAGAGGGATGAGCCGGAGACTTCAACTCAGCAAGCATCGTAACTCTGCAGGTGGCTTATTAAACAATGCTTCACCCTTTTGGACTCGATGAGTCTTGTAATAGAGTAGGACCAACACTTTAACCTTGCCGTGCCATCGTGCACGCGTTGAATGCTGAAGTCCATTGAAGTTGTCTCCTTTATATTTCCCCGGGTCATAATCGATCATTCATTTTCCTTAAGCTCAAATAGTTGCCTTTAACTATCCTGCATAGAAGGACAAATCACAAGTCTCTAGGCAGCTTACCGCACTGAGAATCATAGTTTTAGATATATAACCCGGAATACGAATCAAAAAAGACTGGTCCTCAATTATGTCCTTAATATAGCCGTAATAACACACTTATCGGCCTGCAAGCACACTTCCGGCTTAGATAACCCGGGTAATAAGGTTGGTACCTCAATTCCGGTTTACCAGTCTTAATAACACCGATTATATTCGACTAGTACTATAAATCAAAGTTAAGCCGGCAAAGTGAGACCCGCCGTGCACACCTGAAATAATCAGAAGAACTCACTATAAATCCGAAGAACTTAGGGGCTTCCGGTTCAAATATGACCAGAAACCCGTCCCAAAGGGGTTATGCTAGGATTCGAATGCGATCATATAGCCCCCAGTGGGTGTGGCGATGCCAATCAAGAGGGTACCGACAGCTATGTTCTCTTTGGTTCGAATACGACCCATGTTTGAACAGGAAGCCCCCAAATGACCTTAAGAATTGTTTAACGACACTGATTCGAATACGATCCACGTCGGTTCCCAAAGGGGTTAAACTATGATTCAAATATGATCAAAGAAAACTCCCCAATGAGCTCGGCACTTTGCCAATCAAATGGGTATCGACAGCTATGTTCTCTTTGGTTCGAATACGACCTATGTTTGAACAGGAAGCCCCCAGGTGACTATATTGTACATGGCTAGATTCGAATACGATCATAAGCCGGATCCTCCTTCAAGTCATCATGTGATCTTGCGATGAAAACAACACGTTCACCTTTGGAGGAGAAAAAAGGACAGAGGTCCTGCTTTATTGCTTATCATAATATATACATGGCTTATAGAAATATGTACATCATGAGAGCCGGTGGCTCAAGTGTAATAAGGCCGAAGCTGAGCTATGTTCCACGGCCGACGGGTCTCTTCCTCCGACTTACGTGAATCTTTGTGCTCCCGAATGTCAATGAGGTAATATGACCCGTTGTGCAAATTCTTGCTAACCACAAAGGGCCCTTCCCAAGGCGGGGATAGCTTGTGCGCATCTGTTTGATCTTGGATGAGCCGGAGCACCAGATCGCCTTCCTGAAAGACCCGGGATTTAACCCGGCGACTATGATAACGGCGCAGGTCCTGTTGGTAAATCGCTGAGCGAGCTGCTGCCACATCACGTTGTTCGTCCAACAAGTCAAGAGCATCTTGGCGCGCCTGTTCATTATCCATCTCAACATAAGCCGCCACTCGAGGCGAGTCATGACGGATGTCACTGGGGAGGACTGCTTCCGCTCCATAAACCATGAGAAAGGCGTGAAACCTGTAGACCTGTTAGGAGTAGTGTTGATGCTCCATAACACGGAGGGTAACTCCTCCACCCAACAACCCGGCATCCGTTGTAAAGGGACCAAAAGCCGGGGTTTGATGCCTTTCAGAATCTCCTGATTAGCCCTCTCAGCTTGACCATTGGACTGAGGGTGAGCCACTGATGAAACATCAAGTCTAATATGCTCTCGTTGACAAAACTCCTCCATGGCGCCTTTGGATAAATTGGTACCATTGTCAGTTATAATGCTGTGTGGAAAGCCAAAGCGAAAGATCACCTTTTTCATAAACTGAACTGCCGTGGCTGCATCACACTTGCTAACTGGCTCTGCTTCAACCCACTTGGTAAACTTGTCAACTGCCACCAAGAGGTGGGTCTTCTTATCCTTGGACCTTTTAAAAGGCCCAACCATATCAAGCCCCCAGACCGCAAAGGGCCAAGTAATTGGGATCATCCTCAGCTCCTGAGCCGGCACATGAGCCCATCGCGAGAACCTTTGGCAACCATCACATTTACTGACCAAGTCCTCCGCATCAGCATGAGCCGTCAGCCAATAAAAACCATGACGAAAAGCCTTGGCCACAAGAGACTTTGAGCCGGCGTGATGGCCACAATCCCCTTCATGAATCTCACGCAAGATCTCTTGACCTTCCGCAGGGGAGACACAATGCTGGAACGCTCCCGTAACACTGCGGCGATGCAACTCACCATTGATAACAATCATTGACTTAGACCGCCGGGTTATTTGTCTGGCCAAAGTTTCATCCTCAGGCAAATCTCCCCGGGTCATGTAAGCCAGATAGGGCATTGTCCAGTCCGGTATGATGTGGAGAGCCGCCACCAGTCGTGCCTCCGGGTCAGGGACGGCCAAGTCTTCCTCTGTAGGCAACTTAACAGAAGGGTTATGCAGGACGTCCAGGAAAATATTAGGCGGCACCGGCTTTCGCTGAGAGCCCAGCCGGCTTAAAGCATCAGCCGCCTCGTTCTTCCTGCGATCGATGTGCTCTACTTGGTAACCCTGAAAGTGCCCAGCAATGGTCTCAACTTCGCGGCGATAAGCCGCCATGAGAGGGTCCTTGGAGTCCCACTTTCCTGATACTTGTTGAGCCACCAAGTCTGAGTCGCCGAAGCACCTTACCCGGCTCAAGCTCATCTCCTTAGCCATCCGAAGACCGTGGAGCAAGGCCTCGTACTCAGCTGCATTGTTGGTACAAGGAAACATCAATTGTAGCACATAATGGAACTTGTCACCCTTAGGGGAAGCCAATACGACTCCAGCCCCCGAGCCCTCCAACTGCCTGGACCCATCAAAGTGAATAGTCCAATATGTATTATCCGGCTTTTGTTCGGGCACTTGTAGCTCTGTCCAATCATTGATGAAATCCACCAAAGCCTGAGATTTAACAGCAGTGCGTGGCACATACTTCAGACCATGAGGTCCGAGCTCTATAGCCCACTTAGCCACTCTCCCTGTGGCCTCCCTGTTCTGAATGATATCTCCAAGGGGGGCAGAACTGACCACAGTGATGGGGTGACCCTGGAAATAATGCTTAAGCTTCCGGCTTGCCATGAACACACCATAAACAAGTTTCTGCCAATGCGGATACCGCTGCTTGGACTCGATGAGTACTTCGCTGACATAATAAACCGGCCTCTGAACCGGATGCTCCTTACCCTCTTCCTTGCGCTTCACCACCACGGCCACACTGACGGCTCGGGTGTTAGCAGCTACATACAGCAATAAAGGCTCCTTGTCAACCGGAGCAGCAAGGACTGGGGGCTCGGCCAGCTGTCTCTTCAAATCCTCAAAAGCAGTATCAGCTGCATCATTCCAGACAAAGTCATCAGTTTTCTTCATCAACTGGTACAATGGCACGGCCTTCTCACCCAAACGGCTTATAAAACGGCTTAAAGCAGCAATACGACCCGCCAAACGCTGGATGTTGTTTATGCACGCCGGCTTAGCCAGAGAGGTGATTGCCTTGATCTTCTCCAGGTTAGCTTCAATACCTCTGTTAGAAACCAAGAAACCCAAGAGCTTGCCTGCAGGAACACCAAAAACACACTTGGCCGGGTTAAGCATCTTCTTGTAGACCTGGAGATTATCAAAGGTTTCTCTCAGATCATCTATCAAGGTTTTCTCCTCCCTGGACTTAACCACAATATCATCCACATAAGCATGAACATTGCGCCCAATCTGGTTATGAAGACAGTTCTGCACGCAACGCTGATAAGTCGCCTGCGCGCTCTTGAGTCCAAAGGGCATAGACATATAGCAGAAGGCTCCAAAGGGAGTGATGAACGTCGTCTTCTCCTAGTCCTTAACTGCCATTTTAATCTGATGATATCCAGAATAAGCATCCAAGAAACTTAGGCGCTCACAACCCGCCGTAGCATCAATGATTTGATCAATACGGGGAAGGGCGAAAGGATCAGCCGGACACGCCTTGTTCAAGTCCGTGTAGTCCACACACATCCGCCAGGTGCCGTTCTTCTTGAGTACGAGCACCGGGTTAGCTAACCATTCTGGGTGAAAGACTTCAACAATAAACCCGGCCGCCAAGAGCCGGGCCACCTCTTCACCAATAGCTTTCCACCTCTCTTCATTAAACCACCGAAGGAATTGCCTGACCGGTTTAAATTTCGGATCAACATTGAGAGTGTGCTCAGCGAGTTCTCTAGGTACACCTGGCATGTCAGACGGCTTCCATGCAAAAATGTCCTTATTCTCATGGATGACTCGATGAGCGCGCCTTCCTATTTTGGATCCAGATTGGCACTGATGCTAAACTGCTGAGATGAATCTCCTGGAACGAAATCAACAAGTTTAGTCTCATCAGCCGACTTAAATTTCATTGCCGGCTCATGCTCCGTAGTCGGCTTTTTCAGAGAGGTCATATCTGTTGGGTCAACGTTGTCTTTGTAAAACTTCAACTCCTCTGTTGCGCAAACAGATTCTGCATAAGCTGCATCGCCTTCCTCACACTCCAGGGCCACCTTCCGGCTGCCGTGAACCGTAATGGTCCCATTATGACCCGGTATCTTGAGCTGTAAATACACGTAACACGGCCGTGCCATGAACTTGGCGTAAGCCGGCCGCCCAAATATGGCATGGTACGGACTTCTTATCTTGACCACCTCAAAGGTCAATTTTTCCACCCTGTAGTTGTGCTCATCTCCAAAGGCCACTTCCAACTCGATCTTGCCGACTGGATAGGCCGACTTACCAGGTACCACACCATGGAAAATAGTGTTTGACTGGCTGAGGTTCTTATCAATCAACCCCATACGACGGAACGTCTCATAATAGAGGATGTTGATGCTGCTGCCTCCATCCATGAGCACCTTAGTGAACTTATATCCTCCCACCTGAGGAGCCACCACCAAGGCCAAGTGACCCGGATTATCCACCCGGGGAGGGTGATCCTCCCTACTCCACACTATAGGCTGCTCAGACCACCACAAGTAGCGTGGAACCGCCGGCTCAACTGCATTCACAGCCCTCTTATGAAGCTTCTGATCTCGCTTACACAGACTGGTGGTAAACACATGATACTGTCCACCGCTAAGCTGCTTTGGATTGGTCTGATAACCCCCCTGCTGTTGTTGATGACCCTGGCCAGACTGCTGATTAAAGCCCCCTTGACCGTTCTGAGGATTAGAATTTGAGCCGCCGCCCGGGCCATGAAAACCGCCGGCGCCTGAGCCACCGCCCGGGCCATTGTTGTCGTTAAAGGCATTGGAATTTTTGAAGGCCTTCATGATTGCACAATCCTTCCATAGATGAGTAGCTGGCTTCTCTCTAGAGCCATGCCTTGGACAAGGCTCATTCAACAGTTGCTCCAGCGTCGGGCCTGACCCGCCGGCTCGGGGAGGGGGCCTCCCCTTGCGTCGCTGGTTAGTACCCTGTGAGCTGGCGTTGGCTACGAACTCTAGGCTGCCGTCGGCCTTGCGCTTGCCACCTCCTTGGTTCCCCGGGTTATGCTGGGAACCCTTGCCATTGCCGTTCTTCTTTCCCTTCCCTGTCCTTTCATCATCTGAAGCGGGGTCCTTGGTACTATCAGAATCGGCGTACTTGACGAGAGCCGCCATCAGTGTACCCATATCACTGCAGTCGCGCTTAAGCCGCCCGAGTTTCATCTTCAGGGGCACGAAACGACAATTCTGTTCTAACATTAAGACTGCAGAGCCGGCATCCATCTTATCAGATGAATGTATTATCTCCTTAACCCGGCGAACCCAATGTGTCGTAGACTCACCCTCCTGCTGCTTACAGTTAGTCAAATCCACAATTGACATAGACTGCCTACAGGTATCCTTGAAATTTTGGATGAACCGGGCTTTTAGCTCAGCCCAAGACTCGATGGAATTCGGTGGTAGCCCTTTCAACCAAGTGCGGGCAGTCCCATCTAACATCATGGTGAAGTACTTGGCCATTGCCGCTTCACTGACTTCCAGCAGTTCCATGGCCATCTCGTAACTCTCGATCCAGGCTGCGGGTTGTAAGTCAGCCGTGTAATTAGGCACCTTCCTAGGGCCTTTGAAATCCTTGGGTAGACGCTCATTGCGGAGAGCTGGCACTAAACAAGGGACACCTCCCGTCCTGGTAGGGATACCCACGTCGATGGAAGTCGTCGGATAAGCCGGGGGAGTCTGGTAAGCCGTCAACTGAGGCACCTGCTCCGCCTCTTGCCGCGCTCTGTCTTGGTCTGCTGCGTGAAAGGCTCCGTTATGAACCAGGCCATGGCCAGGGGCGGGTCATGGCGTCGGACGTTACTTGAGCCGGTCGCTGAGACCATGTGTCTGCTGTAACTCGGGCTCCGGCCTGGACGAGGGGTCGAGTGGATCCTGTCCCGGCTGTAGGAGTACGCCTCTTGCTGCGCCAGCGCTGTCCCTGACCCGGCGGGTTTCAACAGCCGTCGGAGAATCGCCGTCAATTGGGAGGGCCGCCAGCCGTGCCGCTGCGGCGACCATGTTCTCCAGCGGGTTAGCATAATGACCCGGTGGTATTGGCACATACTGAGGCGGGGCAGGGTTCACCCGGGGAGGCCCCATCACTTGTGGCTGAACAGGGGTCCCAGACCCGGGCACTATGATCCTCGGCGGGTTACTAGACCCTGCACCTGGCGTGTTGAAGAGGTTTCGAGGATCGTAAACCGGAGGGAGTCGAGATTGGGCCTTTTGATGCCTCCTTCTCATGACCTCATTGGACGCGTTCTGATCCATCGTGAGCCGGAAGGACTATGCCTGAATCAACTGAGTTTGGGCGTCGAGAGCCGCCCTCTCCGCAGCCATCCTGATCCCTTCTGCTGCCAGATCCTCTTTGGCTTTCACTAGATCTAACTTTAACTGCGCCACCTCCGCGTCATGCTGAGCTTGATCCGCCGGGTCAACCGCGGCGGTCAACAGGACCGTCATCTTGTCCATGAGATCCATCAACACCTGAGCCGGCGAGGGCACCGGGTTTCCTGCCCCAGCAGCAGGGTTCTGAACAGGCTGCGCACCGGCCATGAAGATTCCGACCCGGCTCGACGGCTCAAACGGGTCCGGAATACTGTCACCATCGGAACAACCCATGAGCCTACCATCTTGAAGTTGATACAACGAGTTTGACTCATCTGTGGACGACTCGCCGTCAGAGCCGGCGGCCGTCTCATCACCAGATCCAGATCTGTCAGAGTGCCCTCCATGGACACATCCCACAAAAACATGCCTCAAGGCAGGCAGGGCCCGGGCGGGTCGTGCGCGCTGAGCCGTCTCGATGAGATCGGCGCAGAGATCTGGCTCCGGGCCCGGCTCACCAATCTTACCAATGAAAACATGAATTCCGCCGAAGGGGACCCGGTATCCATACTCGATTGAGCCGGCGTCGGGGCCCCAGCTTGCATCATCGATGTAGAGCTTGCCGCGACGACTCTTGGTCATCCGGCCCACAGCGTATCCCTTGAGCCCTTCGAAGCTGCCCTTCAACAACTCAAATCCACCGTGCGCTGGCCCCACGGTGGGCGCCAACTGTCGTGGAATTGTCACGGCAGATGTCCTCAGGCTAGGACTTAGTCGTGGAGCCATCGCTGCTAGGAAGCTTGAAGGGGTTAAACGGGACAAGGAACACGAGGGTTTATACTGGTTCGGCCCCTTGCGGTGAAGGTAAAAGCCTACGTCCAGTTGAGGTGGTATTGATTAGGGTTTCGATGACCAGGGAGCTTAACTGCTATGCCTGGCTCTCGATGAGATCTTTCTTGTCCTTAAACCGCTGCCGGGTCGCCCCTTTATATAGAGAGGTTGACGCCCAGCAGCTCTCAGAGTCCCGGCCGGCTCATAAAAGTGTCCGGCTCGGACTCTCAACTATTCTTGTTTTACACTACAAGTCTCTCCATACGGCGGTTTATTACTACGGGCCTTAAGCCGTCTCCGGGTCTTAAGCCCATCTTTGGCCCACCGTCTTTAAGCTTGGCGCCGGGCTTCAAGTGATGACCCTTATGAGTAACCCGGCCCTTTCTGGCGGGTGACTCTAAGGTTTATATCCTCAACACATTATGTATCCGTGGACGGCTCAGAAGATTATTGAATATGAAGGATGCTGTCAGATAAAATCCAACAAAGTATCTGACGGTCCATAACAGTGTTAATGTGAGTACCGGCACAATCAAAGGAAGAAACAATGCAAAGGCACTGGATTATAGAAACAACTGACTAATTCAAAGTTCAGATGCAAAGGACTTTATGATTTCCAAATCAAGGGATCAGAAGCAAACGCTCTGATTAAGGATGGATAACTTGAGTAAGCTTAGGGGTACAACCGACGATAATTTGATTGGTTGAGATCCAGCTCATGTTAAAAAATGACATCTGGGCGGGAAGGATGAATTCTAGGATATGATTGAGGATTGCGAGCATACGCAACATATTGAATCAATGGAGTCAAAATGATAATGACAAGGGATGCCAATAAGATTATAGACTTATGGGATTAACCATAATGCAAGTAAGTAAGAATTTCAAGAGCAATAGGCTACTCAGGATTTTCGGAAGTTCAAAAAGTATTTTGAAGACTTTTGTGAAATACATGAATCAACTGGGGATGAGCAAATATCCGGTGAGTGCTAGAAATTATCCATAGTGGTATTCATGTGGCAAAGAACAGCAAGGCAGGAAGCTCAAAGGATTCTCGGAACAACAGAGAGAATTTCGGGGTATCTTGTAATAACAAGATCAACTGGGAAGCATTGTATGAATGGAGAGTATACATAGTTATCCGTAGGGGTTTATTGATGGAAGGGAATTGGAAAAGCGATGCCATAAAGTTTTAAGATAACATCGGAGAGTATCTTCGGATTCTTCTGGTGCAGCAGACGATCATCTGTAATAAGGGGCTCTCCGGGAGAAAGTATTATCGAGAACCTAGAGTCAGATTTTAGCAAAATCATTTAACCCGAATAGAAGAGACATCAGAATCCCAGAGTATAGGTCGAGGAATAAAAGATCCTAATACCACCCAATGGCGACGTGGGCCCGTAAGCCACACAACAATGTTAGTAAAAGTTTTGATATGTCTAGACTCGACTTCGGCCAAGGAGTGAGGACGGGGCATTCCTACATGCAGTCGGCTTTGATACCAACTTGTGACGCCCCGATTCAATCGTACACTAATCATGCACGCAAACGTGTACGATCAAGATCAGGGACTCACGGGAAGATATCACAACACAACTCTAAAACATAAATAAGTCATACAAGCATCATAATACAAGCCAGGGGCCTCGAGGGCTCGAATACAAGTGCTCGATCATAGACGAGTCAGCGGAAGCAACAATATCTGAGTACAGACATAAGTTAAACAAGTTTGCCTTAAGAAGGCTAGCACAAATGGGGATACAGATCGAAAGAGGCGCAGGCCTCCTGCCTGGGATCCTCCTAACTACTCCTGGTCGTCGTCAGCGGGCTTCACGTAGTAGTAGGCACCTCCGGTGTAGTAGGAGTCGTCGTTGACGGTGGCGTCTGGCTCCTGGGCTCCAGCATCTGGTTGCGACAACCAGGTAGAAAGGAAAGGGGGAAAAGAGGGAGAAAAGCAACCATGAGTACTCATCCAAAGTACTCGCAAGTAAGGAGCTACACTACATATGCATGGGTATGTGTGTAAAGAGCCATATCGGTGGACTGAACTGCAGAATGCCAGAATAAGAGGAGGATAGCTAATCCTGTCGAAGACTACGCTTCTGGCCACCTCCATCTTGCAGCACGTAGAAGAGAGTAGATTGAAGTTCTCCGAGTAGCATCGCATAGCATAATCCTACCCGGCGATCCCCTCCTCGTCGCCCTGTTAGAGAGCGATCACCGGGTTGTATCTGGCACTTGGAAGGGTGTGTTTTATTAAGTATCCGGTTCTAGTTGTCATAAGGTCAAGGTACAACTCCGGGTCGTCCTTTTACCGAGGGACACGACTATTCGAATAGATAAACTTCCCTGCAGGGGTGCACCACATAACCCAACACGCTTGATCCCATTTGGCCGGACACACTTTCCTGGGTCATGCCCGGCCTCGGAAGATCAACACGTCGCAGCCCTACCTAGGCACAACAGAGAGGTCAGCACGCCGGTCTAATCCTAAGCGCGCAGGGGTCTGGGCCCATCGCCCATTGCACACCTGCACGTTGCGTGGGCGGCCGGAAGCAGACCTAGCAACCTCCATTACAAAGGAAGTCATGTTACGCGGTCCAATCTGGCGCGCGCCGCTCAGTCGCTGACGTCACGAAGGCTTCGGCTGATACCACGACGTCGAGTGCCATATCTTTCCCACGTAGTTGGTTAGTGCGTATAGACCAAATGGCCAGACTCAGATCAAATACCAAGAACTTGTTAAGCGTGTTATTTTGAAGTAACCGCGGACGCCGACCAGGGCCAGGCCCACCTCTCACCTAGGTAGTCTCAACCTGCCCTGTCGCTCCGCCACAAAGATCCACCCAGAGGGCCGTCGGGACAAAGGTCCTTTCAGCCCCCAATCCGTGAATCACTCGCGGGTACTCCTCGAGCCGACCCGACTTTAGTCACCACATGTATCATGTATAAAGTATATAAGTATATACCCGTGATCACCTCCCAAGTGATCACGGCCCAATAGTATAGCGCAGCAGACGGACAAGAATGTAGGGCCACTGATGGAAAACTAGCATCCTATACTAAGCATGTAGGATTGCAGGTAAAGGTAACAACAGTAGTGGCAAAGACAGGCTATGCAGCAGAATAGGATTAACGGAAAGCAGTAACATGCTACACTACTCTAATGCAAGAGTATAGAGAAGAATAGGCGATATCTGGTGATCAAGGGGGGCTTGCCTGGTTGCTCTGGCAAGAAAGAGGGGTCGTCAATAGCGTAGTCGATCGGGGCACCAGCAGCGGTGTCAGTCTCGTAGTCTACCGGAGAGAAGAGGGGGAGGAAACAATGAATACAATGCAAACAGATGCATAACGATGCATGACAAGACAAGTAGCGGTGCTAAGTGTGCCCTAACGCAGTATGAGGTGATACCGGTGAAGGGGGGAAACATCCGAGAAAATATCCCCGGTGTTTCGTGTTTTCGGACAGATGAATCGGAGGGGAAAAGTTGCGTGTTTGCTATGCTAGGGAGGTGTGGCGGACGAACGGGCTATGTATCCGGATTCGTCTCGTCGTTCTGAGCAACTTTCATGTACAAAGTATTTTCATCCGAGTTATGGTTATTTTTCTATGATTTTTCAAAGTTTAAATGGTTTTCTTGAATTTACAGAATTCTTTTAATTCAAAAATGTAACAGCTAAATACTTTTGTCACCTAGTGCTATTGTAGCCGTAGCGTATGACAGTGGGGCCAGTGTGGCTAGGTTGACCCAGTCAAATGTTGACTAGTCAACATATGAATAGTGTAGGGGCCACATGTCATTGAATTAGACTAAATTTTTGTTTTTCTTTAAACTACAATGGGTCCACATGTCATCTACTATTGGACTAATTAACTAGTAATACTAATTAGACTAACTAACTAAATTAGTCCCTAATCAGGATTTGGGCTGGCCATACACACCCAGAACACACACGCACACACAGGGCTAGCCATGGTTAGCACTTAGCATGCACGGGCACAAGGCCACGGCGGCCATGGCCAGCAGCTGCAGTAGGCAGCAGCTGCAGCTAGCGAGCAGCAGAAGCAAGCAGCAACTAGCGGCACACAGCAGCAGAAGTAACAATAAGCAGCGGCACGCAAGGACAGCAGCGCGGCAGCAGCAGCACAACAGCAAGAGCAGCAGCAGCGCATCAGCGAAGCAGCAGGGATGAGCAGCGGGCGAGGCCACGCGCAACCGGGCGCGCGCGGAGGCACGGTCAGGCGCAGCCGTTCACGGCCAGAGGTCCGCGACGGGCGCGGCTGGGCCTGTGCGCAGCGTGGCCGGGAGGGCGGCGGCGCGTGGTGCGGTTGTGCGCGGGTAGGAGCGGGCATGCGGCGCAGGCAGGGCAGGCGCACGCGAGTGCGGGGGTTTGTGGCCGGAGAAGACGTCGGCGACGAGGTTAGGTGGAGGCAGTGGCTCGGCTCAAGGGATACGGGAACACGGGCACGCACCTGATGAACTGATGGGCTAGGCTGCTTCTAAGCAACACCACGAGCACGCTTATGTGTTGGGGGAGCACTAGAGTGATGGCACGGAGCTCGGCAGCGGCGGCGTTGCTCCGACAATGGCGACGGTAGCTAGGGGACTAGATCGAAGGCGAGAACAGAGGGGAAAACGCGCGGTGCTCACATCGGTGATGAGGAGCGGCTCGGGGCAGCCGGAGGTGGTCGGGATGCGGCGGCCGAAGGCGGAGAAGATGGTTCGATGGCGACGATACGGAGCGCTCCAGCTCGATCCGGCAGTTGTAGATGAAGTAGAGGAGGCAGGTGCGTCTTCTGGCAAGGTCTCGGCCGGCAGGGACGATGGTGGCCAGCGCAACGACGGCGTGGAGCTCGGTCACCGCTGAGCTCAGATCGAGCAGAAGGGGATGGGGAAGACGGGGGGTTGAGGGGAAGACGGATGTGGGCGGTCTAGGGTTTCGGCGGAGGGAGAGGGGGCTATTTATGCCGAGGAGGAGGCCGTGGATGGCTGCCACTCAGGGCTTGCACGGCCATGGCCGGGGGGGATGAGCGCCATGATCCCCCCTGCCTCCCTGTAGCAGAGGAACGGGACGAGGGAGTGGGCTGGGCCCTTTCGGCTAGATGGGCCAAGTGGCCCAGGGGGTCTCTTTTGTTCCTTTTTTCTATTATCTTTTGTTTTCTTTTATTCTTACCTTTGCTTTCTGTTTTCTTTTATTTCTTTAATATTTTATAGTTTTACAAAAAGTAAAATCCACACCTAAAATAGAGTTACAATTCGAACTACTGCCACAAAAAGTTTTACCCCTGAACAAAATAGTTTAGTATTTTATAAAATTCAGAAGGCATTTATTTAATTGTTTTAGCTAATGTTTATTCATTTTAGATTATTTAAACATTTCATAAAAATGTGGTTTCTCCACCATAATTACCTATGCATTATTTGGCTCCACCTAAACATTTAGTTTTAATATTTGAGAACTTTTATTGTTTGCCTTTATTTTAAATTTGAACTAGGTTTCGAACTGACGCGAGTTTATCAACAGTAACCGAGGTGACGTGGCATCATTAGCGGAGGTTCACTGTAGCTTAATTATCCGAGCGTCACATAACTGTAACCTACCTTGTACAGATAATATTCGACACAACTCTAACAAGTTCGCCAGGGGAGATGACAACACACAGTTTTTCCATAAAATTGCAAATGGAAAGCATACGAAGAAGAAAAATTTAGCTTGAACAAGATAAGGGTACAATTGTAGCGCATGAGAACCTAAAATTGTACATCTCTAGCTATTACAGAAAAGTTTTTGGAGCACCAGAGTATAATTTTGTGTCGCTCGATGAGTGTGTGGTTAGGGATTTACCGCAGCTAGGTGCAGACGAGAACGAGCACCATTCACTGAGAAGAAGTGTTTGAAGCGATAGCACAAATGAAGAATAATAGGACACCAGGACCGCATGGTTTCCTGGTAGAGACCCCCACATCCAAACAAGGAGAGGGCGACCCACAACCCGAATAAAAAGCTCAACAACAAATAGACCCAACACGCACTCGTGAGTGACAGACAAATGAGGAACATCTATGACGTTGAGATTCGTGCAAGATCAGACAGCCACAAAATTCAACCTAAAGCCAAATAAAAACAAATAACTGATTTTTAGAAAAGCGGTGCTGGCAAGATTTAAGAAACCAGCGCGATTAATTTAGGAGACGGGACAAATTCTAACGACAATTACACTTGCTAGATTTTTCATAGCGAGGAAGGATGCATTTCCAAGCTTGAATCACATACTACGACATTATGTGAAGATTCACTATTCGATTAGGACAAAGTAATTTCAATCCACACTTCTAAGGAAAACAATACAGAGGTAATTGCAGCTCCCTCCACATTTTCGCATCCGGGCTTGGGACTGGCAAAGGCAGTGTTAAACCACAACAATACAAAACACAAGTTATACAACACCAATCATTCAGCAAAGCATACAGGCCACACCATCAAGAAAATGCAATACACAGTCACACAAGCACACACACACAATCAAGCGCTTGCACACAAGAAACAGACAAAGAAACAGACATGTATAGGGGCACATCACACACACAAACACACAATGTAGCACTTGCACACACACAATGTAGCACTTGCACACAAGAAACAGACAGAAACAGACAGATAGGGGAACATCACACAGACAATTACACACAAACACAATGGAGCGCGTGCCCCCAAGAAATGGAAAGAAACATATATAGATATAGGAGCAAAAACAGAAAGCTAAAACATGCAAGACCGAAGTAAACTCAGAAAGTTAATAATAAGCTCTTCCTCCTTCAGAAAATAAATTCTAGGAAACCATGTCCGCTTTGTGTTTTTCAAGAACTTACTTTCTTTAGGATGAGCTGCACAACTTTAATTTCAGATGATAAATTTGGAATTAAACCCTTACCCATCACCCTCATCATCCTCGTCATCTGAATCATAACTAGCAAGACCAAGAAGAGCACCTTTAGGAGAACTTAGCCCAGTACCATCAGAACGACCAGTAGAGCTAACATTGTTTGGCTTAGCAGGGACTACACCTTTAGCTGTGGTCTTGACTTCTGATTCTCCCAGACCAAGCTCCTTTGAGCTAGAGACACCAGTGGTCTCATTTGCTGCAACACAGAGGCGATAATCAGCAATGTAATTTACCATAAAGTTTTAGTATAATTCACTCATGTTCAGCTGATGAATCATCTTCATAACTTTGGTTGCGATCTCATTAAAATGATCATCCGTAACCTGGAATGACAAAAGTACAAAAGTAAGAAATGACAGACTTGCTGAATTTAGAACAGAAGTGCATCTTCTGCTAAACCTAGCTAAATAAGTTCATGCAATGACAAACCTTCAGAAGAACTTCTGTCAACACACGTTTAATTTCCTTGTTGATTGCTGCCATCCGTGCCGCTTCGACTTCATCCTGCAAATGTTCAAGTCCAGTACAACGATTTGAAATGAGTGCCATGTTAATATCCAAGTTGAATATGAATATGAACAGGAACAAAAAGGATTAACTTCATCTGATGTTTTCACCAGATCCAAAAGAAGTGAACATGTGTACAGATGAAAAAAGACACTGCTCGGGAAAATGATTACAGGAACTAGGAGATTTGCCAGTACAATAATACATATGACAAGCAACCTCAAGTCTCAAGTAAATGATATCCAGGTTGCTTCACTAACAAATCTGGAAAAAATTGACACATAGCCATGCCATTTCTCTCACCATTATGAAATCACTGTTCTTCAGAAATTACTATATAAACATTAAAAAGAAATAGACGGAAGTAGGTAAGTTATTTAGTTTCTCAAAGCCGCCAGGCACTAACCTCCATTCAGTCTAACAACTACAATACTCTATCATGATTAAATTAGTTCACTTTGAATTACAAAAGTTGTCCAAAAATTATTATATGCATTTAAAGTCCGCCACAATACTATTTAGCTTTAAACCCGTTAACTTGGACATGGTACTATTCATACTGAAATACTCCCTCCGTTCCAAAATAGATGACTCAACTTTGTACTAATTTTATACTAAAGTTAGTACAAAGTTGAGTCATCTATTTTGGAACGGAGGGAGTAAATCATTAGGGGCAGATTTTTGCATGCAAGTGAATCACAATATGGCAGATTAATAGTGTAATATGCACTGCACTAATAATTAGACCATAAGAATAAGCCCATCGCTAGTGTTCCATATGTCCTGCAAATTATTTATACCTTGGCACCACTTGTAAACAAGTAATGTGGAGGTGGTTCTGAATCAGCAGGCTTTATACAATTTGGGAAGAGGTAATGTTTGTCCCCTTCACACCACAAGTATTGGTCAATTTTGTCTGCAGCATCACATCAGTAACTTTCTCAAGAGGCTCAATTTCATATACCGGGATCAGGTAGCTACACAGATCCATAAATTCAATACCAACTTCTCCTTTAAAAGCACGCTGAGTAAGAAGATGCCGTTTTATGCTTGAGAATTTCCTTGACTCGAGCCACGTGGTTGTATAAATAAATAGGACGCTTCCCACGTTGAATCTCATGCCGACACCGGCGCGCTTCACTAGGATCCAAAACTAACCACAGAAAACCATACAATAATATGAACACAGCGCATATAGCAGCAAAAGCACACACAACAGAAAAAAATAAATTAAGCAAAACATACCAGGAACATATTGAGCGGCACTTAAAACACAGAAGATCCATCGCCAGAAGTAGCATCAGGAATATATTCAGAGTGACTTGGAACAGATCAACCAGAAGATCTAACACCAGAAGGACTTTATAGGCAGCAGAAGAAAAAAGAAAGGAACACACCCGTACCACGAGAAGAGCCCAGAAAAATCGGCCCAAACAAACTGACATACAAAAATGATACGTGGCAAACAAGGAGACACAGTCAAAACCAGAAAGCACACATCACCTACGATGGAAACAGTCAAAGCGTCAGAAGACAGTCAAAGCGGTGGACTCCAAAACAAATCCAAAACGTGTCGTACGTGCAGACCTCTCCACCTAAAAAAATCAGTCACAGAAGTAAAACCAAAGCACCATACACGTCATGCTGACAAGGCACCGTAAAAAAAATCCAAAAAGGGAGAAAAATAAAACCCGTATAGGCCTAGATTCTTAGTTACTCGCTTCCCTTTGGTATCGTATAAGAAAAACACTGACCTCGTACAACTTCAGAAAGGAATCACATGCAAACAAATTATGTGAAGATTCACTTTTCGATTAGGACAGTAACCTAGACTGTGTAATTTCTATCGACACGCGTAATGCAAACGATACAAAGGAGGTAACTGCAGCTCCCTCTACATTTTCACATCCGGGCTTGGGACCGGCAAAGGCAGTGTTAGGCCCCAACAATATAAAACAAGTTATACACAACCAATCATTCAACAAAGCATACAAACCACACCATCAAGCAAATGCAATATTCACACACAGTCACACAAACACACACACACAGAGAGTCAAGCACACAAACAATCAAGCCACACACAGTCACACACACAGAGTCAAGCCACACACAGTCACAGTCAAGCCACACACAGTCGCTTCCCTTTGGTATCGTATAAGAAAAACACTGACCTCGTACAACTTCAGAAAGGAATCACATGCAAACAAATTATGTGAAGATTCACTATTCGATTAGGACAGTAACCTAGACTGTGTAATTTCTATCGACACTCGTAATGCAAACAATAAAAAGGAGGTAACTGCAGCTCCCTCCACATTTTCACATCCGGGCTTGGGACCGGCAAAGGCAGTGTTAGGCCCCAACAATATAAAACACAAGTTATACACAACCAATCATTCAACAAAGCATACAAACCACACCATCAAGCAAATGCAATATTCACACACAGTCACACAAACACACACAGAGAGAGTCAAGCACACAAACAATCAAGCCACACAGTCACACACACAGTCAAGCCACACACACACACACAGAGTCAAGCCAGACACACAGAGTCAAGCCACACACAGTCACACACACAGAATGGAGCGCTTGCACACAAGAAACAGACAAAGAAAGGGGAAGAAACAGACAAATAGAAAGCTAACACATGCAAGACCGAAGTAAACTCAGAAAGCTATAAAGAATTTCCAGAACTTGAATGAGTAAACTGATTTCTCTAGAGGGGCGAGGGTGATTCAGATCTTCGTTCCTGAAATTAGGAAGATAGTTAGAGGCTGATTACCATCAAACATAAGAGGAAAAATTACAACAGCATAAATATACTCAAACCATACTTCGTTCTGCTTGGACTTTCACATTGACACCGATTGATCGTTTTCATCATCACTGCTGGAGCTCTCTTCAGAACTGTCATCATCACCACTGCTTTCTTTCTTGGCAACCTTAGAGACCAAAATCTTCAGATGAAAAAGCAAACACCAAAAATTCCTTAGGCTTCTTTAGTGCAGGCTCTTCATCACTCTCATCAGAACTATCATCAGAATCATCCTTGGACTGCAAATATTGAATTACAACAAGATCAATTAATGTACAACAAATATCACAGAAGACAATGCTTTCAAGAAAATAAAATTTAAAAAATAATGCGTACATGTTCACTCTTTTTCTCTGTTGTCAGAAGCCTCTTAGCAGGAATAGTAGATTTTGCTGGCTGCAAAACATTGGAAGGAATTTTAAACATTGCACAACAAAAAAGTGACCAGGAGTAAGCAAGTAACAGAACACTTACTTCATCAGAATCGGAATCCGAGTCATTATCTGAGCTACCACTAGATTCTTCTTTCTTTACAGAAACTGTTTTAGCAGTGGTATCCTGGACATAGAAAGGAACCGCATTAGAAAGATGGCATAGACAAAAGATTTGCTAGAAACAAAACAATGTTTAAGAAATACAAATATCACACAAGAGAAGTTACCAAGAGTAAACAAGTACAACAGAGAACTTGCTTCTTCAGAATCTGAATCTGAGTCAGGATCTGAGCTATCACTAGATTCTTTATTCTTCTTAACTGGTTTAGCAGTGGTATCCTGGAAATATATTGAAAATGTTAGTATCACATTATAAAGACAGAATAGTGAAGCCTTAGTTTTCATATAACTAGCTGACTGATACCTCCTCGGAGTCAGAATCAGAACTTTCACTGGATTCTACCACTTTCTTGGCTACTGATTTTTTAGTGGCCATATCCTGCAAATGGTTTTCCAGTTAGGACTAAGAAATATTAGTACTCCACAGAATTAAACGACAAGATCAGGGGAATGGTAAGTGCAAGGAATATGTTTTATGCTTTTGTAATTATCTCACATAGACATGCATTGCTAGAAATATGATTCTTACCTCATCTGATGAATCATCAGAATCACTGTCAGAGCCGTCCAATTCCTGGTTTTTCTTTTGTGCAGTAGCAACCCGCAGAATTCTTCACTTCAGTAGCTGGCTTCTGAAAATGAAGTGAAACATGGTGAAATCAGGCAAAAAGATAATTAAAAATGCTATTAAATGATGAAGCTTCCACTTCGAAATTGGTAGGTAAATGAATACCTCAGAGTCAGAGCTTTCGGAATCAGAACTTTCATTGGATTCTGCAAGAGGCAAAAACTTACAGGATCACCAAAGTATAAGATATCTGCAAGAGGCAAAAACTAACCGTCCAGCACCGCGTTTGCCACATCAGTTGCCTCCGCACGAGCAGGCCTTAGGTTGTCCGTCATACTGTCCACAACATGAGTAACAACAGCAGGCTTTCCAGCCATGTTGCACTTGTGCAGAGCAGACTTCTGAAATAAGAACACCTAAAGAACGAACAAAGTAGTGCTCAATACAGACCCTTGATTTTTGTTTAAAAAAAGAGCAAATCTAAGTAAAGCACATAAAATCATCACTAAGCTTCATGCAAATGGGGAAAATACATGTTAATCAAGCAAAATGCCTTCACAACTGCCAAGGGCACTCACAATGCTTCTCTTAGCACGTTATCATAGTCAAAATGCTGATGTGGCACTGTAATAATTAAGAAAGAACGAGAGTGGAGCTGTATGTTCATATAGATACGGCTCTTAGCTCGTTTTCTTGCACTCCCTGTTTTCCTACTCTTTAATTTTCTCCACAATGCAACATCATTTAGATACAACCCTTAAGAAACAATGCATTGGGGTGATTCTCTCTAATTTTTTCACAACTAGGACGACACGTTAAGAGATAATGCATTGCGAAGGTTGAGATAACCAACCTTTTCAGGTGGAAGATCAATTCCAAGGTTTCCTCTTGACAGAATTATACCATCTGCTTCTTCCAGGATCTCATCAAAATGGTTCAAGCCCTGCAAGGAATAAGGAGTCAATAGGTGGTAAACAAATCCAAGTTGCTCAGGAATGTTGAAGGAATATCTTGAAATTACCTCCACATTCTCAATTTTGGCAAAAATCAGAGTTTGGCTAAGATCACCTAACTTTGAGAGGAACTCCCATGCCTATTGCAGGAAAAATACTCTATCAACATTAGGAACATTTTTCCAAAGTATGAAATGCAAACAAACATGTGATACTATTCAACCCAATATCAATATTAAAAATTTCAATCTGTTGGGAAAGATGGCACTGTGAAGTAGTACACTCTAAATATCTGACATAATGAGTTACTTACTTGCCACACATCTTCTGCATGCCTTGTATAAGAAAGAGAGAGGAAGTCAATCTTGGTTGGGGCACCCTATTTTTCTCATAACCTGAAAGTGGTGCATGCTCATAAAGTCATATAATGGGTTACAGCAAGGAGCTCCAGTTTCACGAAAAAAATATTTTTTAACATGTAAAGCCTAGTCGTCAAGTTAATACAAAGAGCAAGAGAGATTCTTGGGAGGAGTTCCTTACATCTTTATCCTCACCAGACAGCGTGGGCATGTCGATATGGATCGAGCAGTGCAATGTGAAGACATAATCACAAAAAAGTTCAGAAAAAAGAATAGTCAGTCTACACTAAACAAGTAATAGGTGATCAGGAACTACCAATACCAAGTTAGCATACATGATTATTCGTCAAGATACGAGTTCGCATTCAACAAACAGCAACCAATCGTGCCACAACAATATAAAACACAAGTTATACAACCAATCATTCAACAAAGCATACCAGCCACACCATCAAGCAAATGCAATATTCACAGAGTCACACACACACACAGTCAAGCCACACACACAATCAAGCCACACACACACACACAGAGTCAAGCCACACATATTCACCATCAAGCCACACACACACACAGAGAATAAAGCCACACATATTCACCATCAAGCCACACACAGTGACACACACAGAATGGAGCGCTTGCACACAAGAAACAGACTTAGATAGGGGCACAAACAGAAAGCTAATACATGCAAGACCGAAGTAATCTCAGAAAGCTATAAAGTTAGCAGCATTGACAAAAAACATGTGATGAACAAGCTTTCACAGATAAATAAATTCTGGAATTATGCTCACAACAGAATTATATGCCCAAGTGTGTAATGACAAAATTCTGGAGTTATGCTCTTTTATCTAGAACAAAGTCTAAGGGGGACTAACTAGCAGCACCTCATCTAGTACTCGTATGATGAGCATCACCATATATGGGAACATGAGCAAAGCATGACAAGAAGTAAGCAATTGAAAACAACATAGTAACACCCTGAACATCCATCAAGTAGAATAAGAATCGACAGAGGACCAACAATCCAATTTCAATCAAAATAACCGGTCTGAACAACACAACATTTGAGATCTGAACATCCATCAAGTAGTATCAAAGGGCGCATGCGTTTGAGATATGAAAGTAACCGACGAACAGCGCAGGTGACGGAACAGAGGAACCGATCTGAACGAGCACGATAAACAGCAATTCCAATTTCAAAAGCAGACGCGAACAAGGGCCCGACGCGAATACGAAACGCAGGAACGTGAGCGTCTCTCAGATAACAAAGCGCACGCAGAAGTTTCTCAAACAGACTTGTTAGTTCGCAAACCAGACGACCCAAACCGACCGACCGACCGACCGCTCGCTTCCTCCACGGATACCCCCGATGAGACGGCACGAAGAACACGCGAGAGAATCAGTGTAAAGAACCCAGCAGCAACACAGGGGATCGAGCAGAATCAAATCAGACGCGATTCCAAACGGACTAGGACGAGAACGAGCAAAATCAAATCAAGACGCGATTCTATCTAAATTGACGACGGCGAGGACAAGAAAATCAAAACAGACGCGATTCTGGTCTAAACGGACGACGGGGAGGACGAGCAGAATCAAATCACACGCAACTCTACACTGACGACGGCGAGGACGAGCAAAATCAACTCAGAAGCGATTCTAAACTGGCGACGGCGAGGACGAGCAGAATCAACTCGGAAGCGATGCTAAACTGGCGACGGCGAGGACGAGCAAAATGAAACCAGACGTGATTTCTATCTAAACGGATGAACCGCGGACGAGCAAAATCAATCAAATCAGACGCGCTTCAAAACAGACGAATCGAGGACGAGCAATTCTTTCTAGTCTAAACGGACGAGTCGAGCGAGGAGGAGCAAGATGAAACCAGACGCGGGAGGAGGAGAGGCAGGAGTTGAGGACGAATCGAGGCGAGAGGCATGGCCTGGGCGAAGAGAGGAGGAGCGGACCGGCCAAAGTGCGCGCCTTTATAGCCGGGGCAGAGGCGGTTGCGGCAGCCGGAGGCTTGTCCTTGCGGACGCGGCTTCGCCGAGGTGGCGTGCGTGGCGGCGGATATAGAAGGAAAGTGGAGCTGGTGGGCTGGGGGCTGGATCCGGAGCGGGAGCGGGGGTGGGCAGGAGGAGGTCGGCGGCGGCGCGTCCGTCTCGAATCGGGAGCGGAACGGGAGATTTCCGTCTCGAATTGGGGACGGACAGGGAAATTTCCAACTAGGGTACTCGGGACGGGAGTTGCAACGGTCAAGGTGATGGCGTGTCTTTTCTCTTCTTCTTTTTTTGAGTGGTGAAAACAAATGTGTTTTTTTTTACTACTGAAAAAAATGTGCTCGGGTTAGAAAAACGCTACTGCTGCCAAAAAAGAAAAAGAATAAAAACGTCACGTTCATAGATGCTACAGGGAACGAAAACATTCACAATGTACTTCTCAATTCATTAGCACCAACTTAAGTGTAAAAAAAAAGTGCCCGGCTAGAATAGCTAGGACACGAATCCGAGTTGATCGGAAACTCGTCTCGCCCGATAGTGTGCGCAGGGTGTGAACCCTAGCTTTCGTCCCCTCCCTCCCCCTCCTCGCCTTCCCTCCCCTTCGTCGCCGTCGGGCAAAGCCCAGTCGGTGTAGGCGGCGGAGGCGGGAGGGTGGGCATTTCTCCCCTCCCGATAGTGTGCGCAGCGCGGGGCGGCACCGTGTCGAGGGTGCGGCGTCAGCAAGTTAGACGGGCGTGCCGGCAGCGTGGGCAGATGGCAGGGCTGCGGCGGCTGCGCGGATTCCGGAGGCGCGTGCTCGGCGGGCCAGCGTTGGTCTGGATAACGGCGGTCCTATCGGTCTGGTGTGTTGAGCGGCGCAGGTCAGGTAGGCATGGGCCGACGGGTGTGGCCCTGCCTCCAGGCAATCATGCCTGTTGGCGGATGTCGGATTTCAGGTTCCGGCAAAACCCTTAAGGTTCGAACACTGGGGTGCGCACGAAGATCTCTCTCTCCCTCGATGGCTAGCTCACTCAAGGATCTCACGACCTAGCTCGACGAACTTGCAACACAAGAGACACGAGATTTATACTGGTTCGGGCCACCGTTGTGGTGTGGTGGATTGCCTCTCGGGCTGAGGATGAACAGTTATAAGGGAAGAACAGCCTCCTGAGGTGAGGTGTCCTTGTGCTTGGGGAGCTGGTCAAGGTTTCCATCCCCTGTTATGGAGGTGGCTAGTCCTATTTATAGTGGCCTGGTCCTCTTCCCAAATATCGAGCGGGAAGGGATCCCACAACGGCCAAGTTTGAAGGGGGACAGCTAGTACAGCTTATCCTGACAAAAGGTGGTCTTCGCCTGCCAAAGGTTCTGGTGGTGACGCCGTCCTGGGCTCCACGGTGACCTCCGTCCTGCTGGTCTTGGTCTTGTTGCACCGATATGGAAATCTTTGCCTGGTGCCTCGGGACTCCTCGCCTGCGCTTGCCCCTTTAGCACCAAAGAGGAAACAAGGACACTGCGCGCGTGGGCGCCCGCCTGGGCCCGCCTGGTCTTGGTCGTCATGGCTTACGTCATTGGATCCTCGCGAGGTTCGCCTTGCCTTGATCTCTCCGTCCCTCGTGAGCTAGCCTGGTGAGGCCGCCCCTGAGGAGGTCTTGTGTCGTCCGCCTCGCGAGGCTTGGCCCCTCGCGAGGGTCTTGAGCATTTGTTGGTGAAGACGGGCCGTACTGGGCCGCGAGTGGAGCCACGTCGTGGGCCGCAGGTAGGCAAGTCTGGGGACCCCCGTTCCCAGAACGCCGACAGTAGCCCCCGGGCCCAAGGTGCACTCGGACTTGGCTTCGAGGCGAAGCCAAAGGGCAAGTGCGGAGCGCCGCGGGCCCCAACAGCCTGCGGCCTGGGTCGACGCGTGGCGATTGATTGGACGTAGGCGTCTCCGCTTCCCCACGCTGCCTCGGCAACTGCCCGTCTGACAAAAGGCTGGCGCATCTCCGCTTCATTGCTTTCTTCCTCCTTGCTCCAGATCCCCTTTCTCGCCCCTCGCTTCCGAAATCTCCAGATCTGCTCCTATCCCCTTCCGAATCAGCGACCAATGGCGCCTCGGAAGGTCAAGGTTTCTTCATCGCTCGCCTGGTACGAGCCGGCTCTGGATGCGCCCAATGTCTCAGAGAAGAACCTCACCGCCACGCACCTACTGACAGCGGGAGAGAGCAACGAGAGGGGGAAGACCGAGCTCCGGGCTGGCTCTGCCGTGCCGGAGCCTGCGGGAAGCACCTTCTTCCCCTTCTTCATGAGCAGCGTCGTCGCAGGGCTGGTTCCCCCCTTCTCCGACTTCTTCTATGAGGTTCTTAGCCATTACGGGCTGCAGGCGCTGCATCTTCATCCCAACTCTGTTCTCCTTCTGTCGATCTTCGCCTTCTACTGCGAGGCGTATGTCGGCGTGATGCCGTCCGTCTCTGCTGCACCACTTCTTCTTCCTTCGCATCAACGATGGTCGTACCTCCGGGTGCGCCAACTTCATCGCGGCCGGCAAGGCCAACTCGATCTCGAAGGCTGGGAAGAAGGCCGACAGCTACAGGAGCAAGTGGGTCATGATGGACGCCAAGTGCGTCCACCCACGCTTGGTGCTGCCAACGGAGATGCCCCAGTCTGACGCGGGGTGGTCTCGTGCGAAGCTCACAGATGACCGGGCGACGTCGGTGCTGGAGAAGATGAATGTCGACCTGAAGCCGGGCAACGCGAAGGCGGCGAAGGTGACAGGGGCCATGCTCATGAGGGAATTCTTGATGCTGCGCGTGGCCCCACTTCAGGCGCGTACGCGCCCCTTATGGAGGCTTGGGGGCGAAGAAGACAAGCTTCGCTTGAGCCCGGAAGCCTTGCCTGACGAAGAGCTGGCTGCGGCTCTTCGCCTCCTGGTCGGGGACGACCAGGAATACCCGCCGAGTGCCTTCGTTCCCTTGTTCCGCCGCAAGGACGAGGCGTAGGTCGTGGCTGCCAGGCCAACCTTTGATGGGCGCGGGCTGGTGCCGCTAGCGCCTCCTGCGGTCCCGGCTGCGACAGCGCCCGTGGAAGTGTCTTCTGACGACTCTCGCGAGGAGGAGGAAGAGAAGGAAGACGAGGAGCGCGACTCGGAGGCGACCCTCGAGGGGACGGGGGAGATCTCCCCCTTGTGCAAGGCTGACCTCCTCCGCACCATGCCTGACGACGACGACGAGGCTGGTGTCCTCCAGAGGGGGGAGCCACCCGTGATCCCGACAAGGGGCAGGTCGGCGTTGGTCTCTCGAGACGACGCCCCTGTTCTGACTCCGCCTGGGGCTGCTTCTGGTCCATCCGCTGCTCCTTCCTCAGCCCTTGGAGCCCGTGCGCCCGCACCCCAGGCTGGGAGGCTCTCGGTCTTCAAACTTAGCAAGAGGAGGGTGGACTACACCGCGGTGGACCAGTAAGTGCCCTTGCCTTGTTTCGTTCTTGCTTCTGCTGCTTGACCTTGACGCTTCTCCGCTATGCGATTAGGCCGACGCCTGCGGCGAAGAAGAGAAAAGAGGAGGCGGTGGTGCTGCTCGGGGCCAACCTGCCGGCTCCGGCTGCATCTCCATCTGTGGAGAAGGGCAGCGTTGGTGCTCATGTCTCTCCGGCTCGGTCGTCCTCGCGAGGCCTGGGGGAGAATCCTCGGGAGGAGTCAGCCCCCGTGGCCCCGCTGGCTCCGGAGGCACCAGTGTCCGGCTCGGCTGCTGAGGTCTCCAAGGCTCAGGACTCAGGAGCCCCCAGTCTCCCAGGCTATGGTGACGATACCTTCTCCTCCTCCTCCCGCTGCACCGCTGATTCCTGGGCCTTCCGCCTCCCCTGACGTCTTGGAGCGCGCTCTTTCTGAGATGACCCAGCTGCGAGAAGATCTTCAGGGCGCCGACCCCCACCTGGTGGCTGGGCGCCTGGAGCTGGTCTCTGGCTGGCTTCATTCTGACGTGTCCGTTCGGGCGGCGCTGAGCCAGGCCGCGGCGACCTCCGAGGGGGAGAAGCAGGCTGCCGCCCAGGAAGCAGCTGCTCGCGAGGCGGCGCTGAAGGACGTCGAGGCCGCCCAGGGTCGCTGCCGGGTGCTGGAGGCCGAGCTAAGGACCTTGTGTGATGCGCGTGCAGAAGAAGCTCGTGGTCGCAAGGCGGAGGAGGAGAAGATGAAGGCCCGGGAGGACGCCATCAAGGGTCGCGACGCCGAGCTGGAGCAGTCGGCGAAGGCGCAGGCCGCTGAGAGCGGCCGGCTGGAGGAGCTGGAGCGGAAGGTGAAGGCGGAGAAGGCCGAACTTGACGCCAAGGCGAAGGTTCTGGCTGAGGACCGCGCGGCCTTCGTGCTCCTCGAGGAGAGGTCTCGCGTGGCACTGAAGGCAGTCTATGAGAAGGGCCTGGAGAAGCCGCTGACCACCGACGAGGACGGCCCCGCCCAGCTGCTTCCGTACTTGGTCGAGGCGCTTGAGGAGGTCGTGAGCGGCATCGGCCCCATGGCGGAGGAAGAAGCTCGCGTCCTTTCTTCAGGTGCGCTGACGCGCGTCTTCAGCCACCTCCATCTTCGTGATCCTGCCGCCCGCCTTGACGAGCTGCTGGAGCCTGTGGACGACGAGCACTACGCAGCCGCTGCAGCAGCCGTGAAGGGTCAGGTGGAGGCCCTGCTGAAGAAGTTCCACGCCTTCGGTCCCGCACTTGCGCCTGGCGGTGCTGTCGAACCTGCAACTCCAACGGATGGTGAAGGCGAGGGCAACGCGGCTGTGGAAGAAGCATCCCCTGCAGGTGATGGTGGCGCCCGAGAATGACGAGGTGACTTGCTGGCGGCTCCTTTCCTGTTTAGTTCCTACAATGTGCATCGTGCCTCGTGGAGGCGTTTAAACTTGCGTTTGGTACTGGGAGAACAATATGTCTTGTAATATTTGCTTGAGATTTTGCGATTTCCTTCCTATTTGCTTTACGTTCTACGTTGGCAGAGCCCGACCCCGCGCATACCTCAGCCGCCGCTGACTCGACCGGAAACCAGGACGAGGCCAGGGGGTGAGGGGCTACGTGGCCAGTTAGGCTCCTGAGTCGCGATGCTCAGGAGTCCCCCTTGACGCGCAAACAGCTTATAGAAAGGAGATGCAGAAATAGGCCTTAGTGTTCTACGTCGGCAGGGCCCGACCCCGCGCATACCTCAGCCGCCGCTAACTCGACCGGAAACCAGGACGAGACCAGGGAGTGAGGGGCTACATGACCAGTTAGGCCCTTAGGTCGTGATGCCCAAGGGTCCCCCTTGACGTACGAACAGACCTCATACCTCCTCGCCGGGCTTTCGCTCGGGAGGGTCATGCGACGACCAGGTCCGAGGGACCTGGCGGGGCGTACGCCAGGCGTGACCTGAGCGCAGCCCAGCCCCCTCACGCTACCCTCCCGAAGGGAAAGCAGCGCGGTGAGGCTAGACACTAAGCTCAAGGGCTCCCTGAGGTTGATACGGCCATGGGGCCGCCCTCAGTTGTCAATCACCAGCGCGGAGCATAGCGCTTCCGCACTTGCACGGGCATAGCCGCTCCTCGGCAGTGTCGACTGCCAGCGCGGAGCATGGTGCTTCCACTGGCACGTGGGAGGGGACTCCCTACTGCGGAGAGCCCCCGGGGTGTGTACAGCCCCGCCCTGACACATGGCTTGCACGGCAGGGCTAGACAAGGTGTGTCTGGGCACTCGTGAGCCAGCGCAGGACTCACGAGGCCCTACCTCAAGGCGGGTTGCGCCTGGTCTTGGTTCTTGTTAATTGTGGGGGTCCTGCGAGATGGTTAGGCAACCTGCGCCAAATGAATCTCCTGAGGTTATTGCATGAGAAGGCCAAGCACCAGCGACCCCAGGAGGTGACGTGAACGGGGCCGGCCTGCCAGACAGAGCTCAGCCGCTGGATTTATCGATGCTGCAGGGATGGGGCCGAGCACAGACGCCGTTCCTAGCCTTCTTATGCGAAAGATCCTGAAGAAAAACAGTCGGCGTGCAGCTTCCGTGGTAGGCGACAATCAAGCAGGTGGCAATCACAGATAGGTTAAGCATGAGAAGCAAACTAGCTCAAATAAATGCAAGAACGATACACGCCACTGGGTCGGACCCGAGCGGCTTGGGGATGATGCAGCCCGAGGGGCGCCCCCAATAGAGTAAGCTAAAGATAAAGGGATGCATGCCACAGGGACGGACCCACGTGACCTGGGAATGATGCAGCCCGAGGGGCGCTCCCAGCTAAATAAACTTGGGAAATGTCACCTGGTTCTGTTGTTGAAGGAATGTTGGGGCAGCTGAAGACGCGTGGTGGAGGGGTTGCTCCTCACGAGCCACCGGGACCCTGAGCCTCGGGAGGCTCTGGGGGTCCGGGCGGTTCCTTGAAGACCGCCTCCATCTCCGCCAGGACCGCGTGGTGCCTGGCCTCCTGAGCCGCCAGAATGCTCCGCAGGTTGCGCTGGAAGGCGGACGCCACGCTTGGCAGGCCAAAGGGCATGCGAACGTAGCTGTGAGGTGGGCCCTCGCAGCATCCCATGTGTGAAGGCCAGAAACGCTCCTGAGATGCAGCCCGGTTGAGCCCTGGGATATCGATGCAGAAGCGCAGCCCGCCATCCTCTCCTGGATGGGGAGCCGCACCAGGTGGGCGGCAATCGCCGCGCATGGCCCTTGCATCTTGCAGTTCCTGAGTGGTCCTGGCAATGAGCTCCTGAGCGCCGGGCGTTCCTCGTCCGGTGTCCTCCTGAGGGAAACGTGCTGCGAAGCACGCCTCCACGTGGTGCCCGAGCACCTCGCTCGTGATGTTGGCAAGGTCGAAGGCCCTCCAGAAGAGAGCCCCCGAGCCCTGCCCGAGAAGGGCACCGGGCGCACCTTCCTATGCAAGGGAGGGAGGCGCCCCTGGCGCGGGCGCTGATGCTGACGTGGCTCCACTTGCTGTGCCGCTCTCCTGAGGCCCTGAGCGGAGTAGCTGCTTCTTCTTCTTGGGGACGACCTCAGGAGGGTACTGTGCTGCATTGTTGTCGGGGTCTTCGACTGACGCTGCTTGGAAGGCGCGCTCGAGGGAGCACACCGCGTCTCTTTCTTCGTAGGGGACTGTGATGATCCCGCCGCTCCTGGCATCTTGAGGACGTTGTAGCCGTGGTGTGTCACTGCCATGAACTTGGCCAGGGCGATACCCGAGGATGGCATTGTATGGCAGACGGATGTGGGCGACGTCGAAGTCGATGAGCTCAGTGCGGCAGTTGTTGCGTTGGCCGAAGGTGACCGGAAGGCGGATCTGCCCGATTGGGGTGGTGGAGCCGTCAGTCACTCCTGAGAAAGGCTTGGTAGGCTGAAGCTGATCGCAGGGCACTTGAAGGCTGTCGAACGTCTCGACGGACAGGACGTTAAGCCCTGCGTCGCTGTCGATGAGGGTCTTGGTGACTTGTACGCTGCTGATGACGGGTGAGCAAAACATCGGGAGGGCGCCAGCAGTGGCCGTGCACTTGAGCTGATCTGCCGAACTGAAGGCGATGGCGCACTTGGACCACCTAAGTGGGCATGTGGCCTCGAGCTTGGGGAGGATTGTGTTCACCTCACGAGCAAACTGCTTGAAGATTCGATGAGAGGCCGGGGCTTGAGCTCCGCCCAAGATGCAGGCGATAGCCCGCGGCTCCTGGAAGCCCCCAGCCCCCTCATCCTGATGGTGGTCGTCATTCCTTCTTGGTGGTGGCGGCAGCGGAGGAAGACCATCATTGCCCTGGGGGCGGTCCTCGCGAGGCTGATCCCTCCAGGCGCCTTCGTGAGGCTGATCTTGCCAGCGGTCCTCACGAGGCCGGTCGCGCCACTCCTGGCGAGGGCCACGGTCGTCCCAGCGTCCTCCGCCACGTCCTCCTCCTCGGCCGTAGCCCGGGTCGTTGCGCTCGGGGCGTCGACCGAAGCGTCCATCTCAAATGGCCCTGAGCTCTTGACAGAGGTTGTGCATGGTGTGGAAGGCGTAGAACGAACGGCTGCTCCTGGATGACTCTGGGTGGTCGCGGCCATGCTTCACCTCCGGCTCGGCCGCGAGCACGGCCGCGCCCTTGCGCTTCACGTCCTTGACCTTGGCCTTCTTGTCTTCTGGTTCTACTGCCGGGAGCTCGACGAGGGAGAGACGCCCTTCCTCGGCTCTTGCGCACTTGGTGGCCAGGTTGAACAGCCCCAGAGCCATGAATAGGTCTTCATGGATAGCGAGCTCCTCCTTCATCTTGATGTTGTAGACGCCGTCAGAAAGCGCGGACATGATGGCCTCGTCCGTCACCTTGGGGATCTTGAGGCGGGTGCAGTTGAAGCGCTGGATGTATTTCTGCAGGGTTTCTTCGGGTTGCTGCTTGATGCGGCGCAGGTCACCCGCGGCCGGAGGGCGGTCGCGAGTGCCCTGAAATTTGGTGACGAAGTGATCACGCATCTCACCCCAGGAGGAGATGGATCCCGCGGGCAGGTTCAGGAGCCACGAACAAGTGCCATCCTTGAGAGCCATGGGGAACCAATTCGCCATGACTTTTTCGTCACCGTTGGCCGCCTCGATTCTCAGCTCGTAGAGCTGCAAGAACTCTGCGGGGTCGGGGGTGCCATTGTTACGCGATGGCAGATCGGGCTTGAACTTCCCGGGCCAGATGACGCTGCGCAGCTCGGGGGTGAAGGCGCGATAGCCTGTTGTGGTCGCCGGAGCTCGCTGCGGAGGCTGGTCTTGACACTCGCGCACAGCCACCACGGGCGGTGCACGGTCTTGACGTGGTGGCGCAGGGAGTGCAGGGGCGTCCTGCTGTGGCCGAGGAACCTCATGGCAGCTTCCTTCTTCACGCGCAGGCACCCGGCGCGGGGGATCGCGTCGAGGGGCCACGCGTCTTGGTGCGAGGGCGACGTCTTGACGTAGAGGTGGCGGAGGCGCTCCATGGGCGGCCGGGGGAGGACGAGGCAGCGAGAGAGACGGTGCAGGAGAGCCCCCAGCGGCACTGACGAGCTCGGCGATGCGGTCCAGCCACTCCTCGTAGAGGTCATCGACTGGGCAGTAGCGCAGGAGCTCACGCGCTGTGAGTAGCGCGGCCTGCGCGTCCACAGGCCCACGACGAGCGTGAGACGACAAGCCTGTCGGAGTCAGCGACGGGGTGGCGGTGCGGCCGTCCCGCCGCACCGAGGGATGCAGCAAGGACGCTTGCTGCTCGTTTCCCGCCGGGCCGGTGGCGGCGTTGGTGGCAGGTGACGCAGAACAACGGGGAGGCCCGCCGACGGGAGCCGTCTGGGCGACGCGAGCAGCAAGGGCTGCCCGGCGCTCAGCGCGAGCCCGGCGAGCGTCGGCCATGGAACTGGTGGGACGACGGAGCGTGGATCAACGGAAAGAAAGCTTCGGCGCACCCCTACCTGGCGCGCCAAATGTCGGATTTCGGGTTCCGGCAAAACCCTTGAGGTTCGAACACTGGGTTGCGCACGAAGATCTCTCTCTCCCTCGATGGCTAGCTCGCTCAAGGATCTCACGACTTAGCTCGACGAACTCGCAACACAAGAGACACGAGATTTATACTGGTTCGGGCCACCATTGTGGTGTAATACCCTACTCCAGTGTGGTGTGGTGGATTGCCTCTCGGGCTGAGGATGAACAGTTACAAGGGAAGAATAGCCTCCTGAGGTGAGGTGTCCTTGTGCTTGGTGAGCTGGTCAAGGTTTCCATCCCCTGCTATGGAGGTGGCTAGTCCTATTTATAGTGGCCTGGTCCTCTTCCCAAATATCGAGCGGGAAGGGATCCCACAACGGCCAAGTTTGAAGGGGGGCAGCTAGTACAGCTTATCCTGACAAAAGGTGGTCTTCGCCTGCCAAAGGTTCTGGTGGTGACGCCGTCCTGGGCTCCACGGTGACCTCCGTCCTGCCATCCTGATGGTCTTGGTCTTGTTGCACCGATATGGAAACCTTTGCCTGGTGCCTCGGGACTCCTCGCCTGCGCTTGCCCCTTTAGCACCAAAGAGGAAACAAGGACACTGCGCGCGCGGGCGCCCGCTTGGCGCCCGCCTGGTTTTGGTCGTCATGGCTTACGTCATTGGATCCTCGCGAGGTTCGCCTTGCGTTGATCTCTCCGCCCCTCGCGAGCTAGCCTGGTGAGGCCGCCCCTGAGGAGGTCTTGTGTCGTCCGCCTCGCGAGGCTTGGCCCCTCGCGAGGGTCTTGAGCATTTGTTGGTGAAGACGGGCCGTACTGGGCCGCGAGTGGAGCCACGTCGTGGGCTGCAGGCAGGCAAGTCTGGGGACCCTCGTTCCCAGAACACCGATAGCGGAGGGGGTATGATGCAGGCGAGTAGTGGTGGCCCTGATCCATCGAGGGATCTGGCCGGGTGGTGCAGGCCCGGTGCAAGGGAGCTGCTCGAGGTTGTCAATGAATCTGGCTGGCCTTGGATGCTCCTCGCGGCTCCGGTGGGCGGATGGCTAGGTCGTGGCATGGATCTCCCCTTGCCCCGGTCTGGTTCGGCCGTTGCTGGGTGGCTACATCGATCGGCGGGTTAGTTGCTACGGCTTGGGCGGCGGCGGTTGGCAGCAGGGTGCGGGTGCTGGTGGTGCCTCTCTTTTTCCAGGTCTGGACCGGCGGTGCGGGGTGCTCATGCGGCAAAGATGGCCAAGACTTGGAGCTCGTGCTCGGGCGGATCAGTTTTGGGCCCGGGATGGGTCAGATCTCCGCTCTGGGTAGATGATGGTGGGCCCAGTCTGGGTGGTGACCGCGGGCGACGAAGTCCCTCTTCTCGTGGGTACAGTGGTTGATGGTGGTGGTCAGGACATCGCGAGTCCATCAGGCAGATTGGCATCGAAGACCATGGACAAGGCGCCGTGTGAGCGTGCTCGGCGGTGACCGTTGGTAGTCACGGAGTTGTGTCTCCCTCGGTCCACCGGGACTGGCTAGAGGCATAGGTGTCCACGCCTCCTACCATGGAGGTGTCAATCCAGACTTCGTGGTTGATGTTGGGCTAGGAGTAAAAGGAGATGCCCTTTGCTCCTCCTACCGAGGTGGGTGCACCGTGCTGTGGGAGGGTGGTTATGGCTTGGACATGGATGCCGGAGTGGCGGTCTGCATGTTTTGGCTCTCTAGTGTGGAACACTACAGCGGCGGTGACTGTTAGTCTTGGCCGTGTGGGCGATGGGACGGGTAGAGGCGGGTGGATCAAGTGTCTTCTTTTGTATTTGTAGTGGTGACGATCTGATCCGGATCTGGGGGGGGTCAATCCTCGCCGAGCTTGTCCTGGTGACCTCGTAGTAGCATGGGTGAGCTGGCAAGCGAATGCTCTGTGCCTTGGTGCCAACGATGGATCTTGGGTAGGGGGTCCCAAGCTGTGGACGTAGCTTGATGGTGATAGGACAAAAGAGGGACATGATGTTTACCTAGGTTCGCGCCCTCTCGAAAAGGTAAAACCCATGTCCTGCTCTGATTGTATTGATATGGGGTACAAAGTGCATGATGATCTACATCAAGATCGTATGTGTATGTCTCTAACTCAAAGAGGTAAAAATTACTAGACTATTTGCCCCCGAATTTTCTATGGAGGAAATGGTGGGTAGTTACGGGTATGCAAAGTATTGGCTCAGCGCATCCCTCAACTCTCGTGCAAAGATATTGGCAAAGATATTGAAGAAGTGTGATTAGAATATAATAGTAGTGGCACTAGTTGATGAGACATAAACTCATCACAAATACAAGCTGGTAGAAGTAGAGAAGTATCCATATGGAGCGATGTGGGGAGCTGGGGCAGTGGAGCAAGCCGACTCCAAAAGGAAATTGTACCTAAGGGACATCGTGATGTAGTTAGGAGGGTTGTGGGAGGCGACATCAACCCATACCGCGGCAGTGAGCAAGGGGCAAAGGCTATTGTGCCGAAGCTTTGTGAGAGAGAACGGTGGGGACCCCTGATCGGGACGCACCGATAATGGGTTTTCTCCCTCGCCACTGCTGACCGCGTCTACACAAAACATCCTCCTCTTCCCACGGCGGCGGGATCCGGACGAATATGTGACCAGCGCGGTGTGGCCACCTTCTTTCTATGCAAGAGAGTGCGAAGAGAGCGACCCCAGCAAGCAGGCGTGTAGCTTAGGCTCCTAGCTAGTATTATGTTATTATGTATATATAGTGGAGTGGTTTCTTTTTCTCTCCATATCAACCTTTTATATTGCGTACGTGCCATTAAAGAGTGGAATGATGGTTGCTTCGTCCAACCAACTTACTGTGTGATTTGACTACTCATTAGTCATTATTACTACGTCCCCTGCATGTACTCCCCCTACGCATGTGACCGTTCCTGAGTCTCACTTGTACTTATATCTATTTTCTTGCATGACACATGGACCAGGATGCTGGATGTCCCACGTGACACGAAAGGAAGAGGAGCGAGTTCCGACGACCAAGAAGTACTAGTATTTCCATGCAAACGGATCTTACGATGCATGAGCTGTTTGTTGTGCTATTGACCACAAACACATGCGTGCAGGTTTGTCTCACTCCTATGTGCCCTACCTTCTCTGGCATCCATCATTTTAGCAAGGGGTAGTGCTGTCTAAAACTGTGTCCACGCAGTACATTATGGAATTTTGGCCTAAAGCTTATGCGCACTATAAAACAGAACAAAAGGAGTATGTTTTACCATGCTCATATTTCCATGCTGATACTTGGTCATTGAAAAGAGAAGGTCATTGATCTATCACGAGTTTTTGAATGAGAGAGTGACTTGGTGATATTGTGATCTCCATTTGAAGGTCAATGATGTACGCATGAGTAAACTGAACAGAGGGAGTATGTTGCATGTTGTGGTGGGGTGTTTTCTTACGCATGTTCATGTGGAAGCAGTGCTATTTAAAACCACTTAGAATGCACTAATGCGTGTTGCATGGTAGAGGATTCTCATGCATACTACATCGAACGGATGGTAGTGGATCTAGCTGGTAATCCGTCTATAGCGGGCCCATGTGTCAGTTAATGGGAGAGAGTGGTGCGTACGCGTAATTTTGGAAGCGTGCTGAACTGGCATACGTGATGGCATAATAACACCAACACGCTGGCTGAGCTCATTGATTAAGTGTCCCATTTGCTGTAGCATGTATTGTCACTTCACTGCGAAGATTGGTTGAATAGTTTTCTCTGACCGATGGAGAACAATGCATACACGCGCATCCTGTCCAATAACAAGAACCATTGGCCAAGGCTCCTGGTGCCAATTACGTACCTACTCCCTCCTTCCGGTTTACTAGTAGATGATGAGTCCCGAAATATATTTTTTGTACTACAACTTTGCAAAGTACCCAATTAATGGGCTCATTTTCCTCAAGAAATTGTATTTACAAACTTGTTAATATCGGCAATGCATGCTTGCATCTGTGAACAACAAATGACCAGAATTCTTACATGCATTGGTGAGTTTTCTCTTAAACCTCGTTTTAACAAAGCTTTGAAATATGAAACAACCCTCATGCGTGTGATACGTCTCCAACGTATCTATAATTTATGAAGTATTCATGCTAATATATTACCATTCTTCGATGTTTTACAATCATTTTATAGCAACTTTATTGTAACGCCCCGAGACCGACGCTCCAGACGCCTTCCATATATTTCGTGATCGCCGTGTGTTTCTTTTGCTTGCTCTATTTATTTTGCATTGCATCATGTCATCATGCCATCATGTCATTTAATTTTTAAAACTCAACTAATAAATTGCATAGATGGTCGATCTATTTAAATCGAGGGAAGGGTGACTTCTCTTTATAACATATCCTCCCAATATTAGGGAGCTATATTAAATATTTCTTAATTTGGAAATCACCATAACACACTTGCAAATAATCCCAATGCCTTTGTTATCTCAATTCTTGGTCTCCGACTTGTCCTCATATTCTTTTATCGTTTTATCGAGGCTCTTCCTAAATGTTCAACATTTTGGAAACTTCGGGTTCACACTCCTTGTTCTAACCAATTGAATTTATATCTTTCAATCATGCCACTTCTATTTTTCCTGGATCAAGCGCATTTTTATGAGCCCGGGAAAATTAACCGCATGCGCAAATCCTTTCTCTAACCCTCTCTTTCTTTTTCTTTTCTCTAATACCATTCTGCCAAAGATTTAAGGGAGAGAAAAGAGAGAGACCCCCAGCGCACCCCAGCCGGCCACTTGGGCCTCCTGTAGCTGCAGCCCGTTAGGCCCAGCCCAGCCTCTCTCCCTCGCTAACCCTAGCCTCCCTTCTCTCGATCCCATCTCCCTCCAGCGCCGCCAGGACCCCGATCCCCATCTCCCTCCGCTCGATCTCCTCCTCACCCTCTCGATCTCCCACACGCATACACCCAGCGCCTCCAAGGGAGATGCCCGATCCCCTAGACCCTGACCTCGGCCTTTGGCCATGGAGCCGCGCCGACGACCACCAGCAGGCCGCCGCCCTGTGCGCGCGCCCATGCAGGACTCTCCTTCCTTCGCCGCCTCCGTTCGCCGGTGTCCCTCGCCGCCGGACCTTCCCTCGCACCGTTCCTCTGCTTCCATGCCTCGCACCACCCAAGCCATGGCGCGGTGCCGCCCCTTGTGTCGTCCGCGAAGGCGACCACCTACAGGTCGCTGCTCCGCGCCATCTCTGTCTTCCTCCTCGCCCAGTGCTCCTGCCCTTCTTCCCTGCTGCACCTCTGCTCCATCGCCGGACTGCTGCCCTCCGCCGCACCCATCCATCCTTCCATCTCCCTGTGCCGCGCCTCGACGACATGGAGGCCCGAGTTTCGGCTGGGAGTAGCCGCAGCTACGTGGCGCCCCACCTCCAAGCGGCCGCGCATCGATGGCCATGTCTTCGCCGCCTCCTGCCTAGTCTGCATCCCCGTCGCTCCAATTGGGCTTCTGCGTGGACCTCATCGCCAAGACCCCAAGACACAGCCCCGGCCTCATGTACCCGTGCTGCACCACTACGACCCGCATGCCCTGTCTGCCGTAGTGGATGACCATGATGCCCCGCTGTCATCATGCACCTGCGATGGTTGTTGCTGTTTGACTCAAAGTTCGACTACGTTTTGCTGCCTCGACCAAGACCGCCAAGTACTGCGACATCCAGAGCCCCCGGATACGCCAAGTTCCTCTACGACCGTGTACCACTACCATCGCCGAAGACCCGTGTACAACTACGGCCCGTGCACCACTACTTCCCTCAACGATCTTGATCCGTTCCGAAAGGCACGCTTCGAAGGTATAACCCCGAGACGACGCCCGTGAACGAATGCATGTGTGTTGTATGAGATGCCCACGTTTGCACCGTGTTCGAATTTGTCACTTGCACGGTCCTCCTCGTTTGCCTTGCGTCGACCTGTGGGAACCCGGTAATCGGGATCACCCCACCATCTCTAGCATGTTCCGCACATCCGCACACTTCCTTTTGCACCGGTATCTCCGTGAGCTATCGGAACCGATATGTTGTCGTGGCGTCATTTTCGGATTCGTTGCTGCGGCACCCCTTTCTTCCACCACGGTGACAAATGCTTCATGACATGTTCATGTCAACATTTTCATAAAATTCCATAAACTTGCATTGTCATCCGCATCATGATAACAAGATTTAAATGTTTAAAATTGTTGTTTGCTTTAAATTGCTAAATGACATATGGGGATTTTCCGGAGTTGTTATTTGTTGTTCCGGCCTCATTTAAACTTGCCTAAATAGTTAGTTTACTTATGCTTCACCTCTTGCCATGTTAATCAATATTTAATATTGTTGGGTACATAACCGAGAGAGAACGAAATAATTGATGTGGTGTTTTGTCAATATGCAACTCGTTACATATTGAGCTCCACTTAATTTGTAGTATTGTTTGTGCACTTTGCCATGCCATGCATATTTAAACCGGACATGCATCATACTTGATTGTGCATCATGCCATGTTTATGATTGTGTGTTTACCGTGTTGTTTGCTTCTTTCCGGGTTGCTTCTCTCGTTAGCTTCAGTTTCGTTCCGGAGTTGTGAGGATTCGTTCGACTACATCCGTTTGTCTTCTTCATGGACTCGTTCTTCTTCCTAGCGGGATCTCAGGCAAGATGACCATACCCTCGAAATCACTTCTATCTTTGCTTGCTAGTTGTTCGCTCTATTGCTATGCCGCACTACCTACCACTTGCTATATCATGCCTCCCATATTGCCATGTCAATCCTCTAACCCACCTTTCCCAGCAAACCGTTGTTTGGCTATGTTACCGCTTTTGCTCAGCCCCTCGTATAGCGTTGCTAGTTGCAGGTAAAGATTAAGTTTGTTCCATGTTGGAACATGGATATGTTGGGATATCACAATATCTCTTATTTAATTAATGCATCTATATACTTGGTAAAGGGTGGAAGGCTCGGCCTTATGCCTGGTGTTTTGTTCCACTCTTACCGCCCTAGTTTTCCGTCATACCGGTGTTATGTTCCTTGATTTTGTGTTCCTTACACGGTTGGGTGATTTATGGGACCCCCTTGACAGTTCGCTTTGAATAAAACTCCTCCAGCAAGGCCCAACCTTGGTTTTACCATTTGCAACCACCTATCCCCTTTTCCCTTGGGTTCTGCAGACTCAAGGGTCATCTTTATTTTAGACCCCCCCGGGCCAGTGCTCCTTCGAGTGTTGGTCCGAACCGAGCTGCCTGCGGGGCCACCTTGGGGAAACTTGAGGGCTGGTTTTACTCGTAGCTAGTCTCATCCGGTGTTGCCCTGAGAACGAGATATGTGCAGCTCCTATCGGGATTTGTTGGCACATCGGGCGGCTTTGCTGGTCTTGTTTTACCATTGTCGAAATGTCTTGTAAACCGGGATTCCGAGACTGATCGGGTCTTCCCGGGAGAAGGTTTATCCTTCGTTGACCGTGAGAGCTTATAATGGGCTAAGTTGGGACACCCCTGCAGGGTATTATCTTTCGAAAGCCGTGCCCGCGGTTATGTGGCAGATGGGAATTTGTTAATATCCGGTTGTAGAGAACTTGACACTCGACTTAATTAAAACGCATCAACCGCGTGTGTAGCCGTGATGGTCTCTTTTCGGCGGAGTCCGGGAAGTGAACACGGCTTTTGAGTTATGTCCGACGTAAGTAGAAGTTCAGGATCACTTCTTGATCATTACTAGTTGACGACCGTTCCGTTGCTCCTCTTCTCGCTCTTATTTGCGTATGTTAGCCACCATATATGCTTAGTGCTTGCTGCAGCTCCACCTCATTACCCCATCCTTTCCTATAAGCTTAAATAGTCTTGATCTCGCGGGTGTGAGATTGTTGAGTCCTCGTGACTCACCAGATACTTCCAAACAGTTGCAGGTGCCGATGATACCAGTGCAGGTGATGCAACCGAGCTCAAGTGGGAGTTCGACGAGGAACGTGGTCGTTACTATGTTTCGTTTCCTGTTGTTCAGTAGTGGAGCCCAGTTGGGACGATCAGGGATCTAGCATTTGGGGTTGTCTTCTTTTATTTGGTTCCGTAGTCGGACCTATGTGTGTACTCTGATTGATGTATAATTTATTTATGTATTGTGTGAAGTGGCGATTGTAAGCCAACTCTTTATCCCATTCTTGTTCATTACATGGGATTGTGTGAAGATGACCCTTCTTGTGACAAAACCATAATGCGATTATGCCTCTAAGTCGTGCCTCGACACGTGGGAGATATAGCCGCATCGTGGGCGTTACAAGTTGGTATCAGAGCCATCCCCGACTTAGGAGCCCCCTGCTTGATCGAATCGCTGGCGTTGTTGAGTCTAGAACAAAAATGTTTTGAGTCTTAGGATTATATTTATCGGAGATTAGGATTATTTTTACTCCTGAGTCCCTTCGTCGCTCTGGTGTGGTCTCCTGACGTAGAAGTTTTGACTCTTCTCTCCTCAAATTTCACTAAAAAAATTTAGGATCACGCGGGTATCTTGGAATCGTTCCGATGGTTTTGTGACGAGAACATTGTTCTTGGTGCCTCCTGACATTTAGGGGTTGTGGCAGTGTCCCGGGGAGTTGAGCTCCGAGGTGTTGTCGTCACAATTTTATCGTTGCAGTTCTGGAATACCTGAGTTTCGCCGACATCAAAAATCTCTTTTATGCAGTTGTTGGTGAGATCACCTCGACGCCACCCAGTACTGGGGCGGGAGTTCGGGTGTATTGCCATAACTCGTATAACAGATGCTTGTCGAAGGTTGAGGTAAATGATTTCCGAAGGTTTCTTGGTTATGTGTTGAAGGATGGATACAGCTGGATCTAGGTATTGTTAGTTTGGGTGAGATATATTGTGTCCCCTGTATCCCCAACACCTGATTGCATAACCAGAAAGTTTTGGGAGTTTATAAGTGGGAATTAGAGTAGCTCCTAGGATATCTTTCCGACGGATGCATGATATGAGATTGGGGTTCGACGGCTAGTGGTCCGCCTTTCCACGGTTGGTTTTACAGTGGTCTCGTAGTGTCTTAAAGAGTCCTTGGCTATGCCGACTCGGGGACGCTTCGTATGTCATGTGCACTGCCTTGTACATGATGGTGATGTACGATCGAGCCCGTGTGGGCCCCACCATGAAAACTTCGGATGAAATCTCTATCATATGTTTGTTCCGGCTTATTTCCTAAGCCAATCCTTTGTTTTTGTTTTGTTTTGTGGTATTTGAGTTGCTTCGAAGTCAAGTGTTGGTTCCATACCTTTTCCTAAGCGGTGTTCTTATACTTCTATGTGAATACCAATCCTTCTTGATCATCGAGGTTGCCATGTTAATTCCTTTTCCAACCGACGTGCTTCTGTTCAAGTGGATCCGATCATTTCAACATTCGCGAGATCAATTCTAAGTTTTCTCAACGACGTTTGTTTCATCCGTCCCAAGTTGCCTTTGTTTTTCCCGCCCTCCCACCCTTTTTCTTGAAACACTCAGATTTCTTAATCAAGTATCCATCTTATGGATGTGAAGTCTCTTCATTCTTTTCCTCCATGTTCTTAACCGGTGATTTCTCATGGAGATGCTAACGGAGCTTCAAGTCTATTATTCTTCGGGGTTTTTTCTTCTCTGGTGGACTCAAGTCAAGCTTTCAATGTTGATCGTATTCTTTTCCTCGTTTCAAATGCTTTCTCATGTCGGTGCATCTCTTAATCATCCACCTCTTGCTATTCATGTTATCTGGAGTGCTGAAGATATCTCAGAAGATTCGCATTTCATTCCCAATCCGTTCAAGATATCTCGAGGTTGTTATCTCTTTTGAACCATTTAATTCAACCGGCGCAATCTTTCTTTTAATCATTCAACAGTGTATCTTTTGAGTGGGCCCTAACCCACAGGTTTTTTCCCAGGATCTTACCTAACTCTTCTAATTCTTTCTGGAGTTATTCTCAAATTCATTGCAAAGTTTGACGTAAGAATGAATTATCATCAGTCAAATGTCTTTCTCCAAGATCTTTCAAACTCTTTTCTTTGTTGGTTCAATCTTTCTAATTTTCATCTCGGAGTATCTCAATAATTCATGGTGGTGTTTCTCATCATGATTCTCAACATTTGAAGACCGAAGAAGGATTTCTCCTAAATCTTGGTCCGCTCTCTTAAAAATTCATAGTTCTAGCTTATGCCATCCTCTCATAATTGTTTTCGATTGAGAGAATTCTTTTCATACCCATCCGGAGCATTTCATGAGTTGTTTCCATTTCTTTCCTTCAAAGCCCATCATCTCAGAATTATTCATTCCAGCTTTCAGCTCTCATTCTCCAAATCTTACCGGTGCATCATTCAACTATTCTCTAATCAGCTCGTCATCTATTCGTTCACTTGTATCTAAATTCTGTCAAGTATCTTTATTCGTTTTCTAATTCTTCCCGGTGTTTCTTTATCTTATCTTCGTTGATTTTCAGATTCTTACGGTGGTTCGTTCAAGATTCCTTTTCCTATGTCCTCATATTAATGTATTCGTTGTTTCAATCCTACCGGTGGTTCGATGAAGACCTTCCCAAGTTTGCGCCATATCTATATTAATCCTTTCTACGAGAATAAGTAGTATGCCAAATCCATTGCTTGTCATCAATTTAATTGGTGAAGGATGAGCATAATGTAATTCTTATTCTTGTTTCATCGAGTAAATTCAATTCCTTATTCCGGAGATTCATCAAAATTCTTGTTTTCATTTGTTCATCTTTCTTTCCGGAGCTCCAAGTTATTTCAATTATATCATTTCAAAGCTTCATCTAATCATTGCAAGGCTTCTCCCGGAGTTTTTTTTCAACTTTCCCTTTCGTTTGATCATTCTTTTATTACCGGAGTTCTTCATGGAGGTTCACATGGTGGTTCGTCAAGGATTCTTTTCATTCTTCAATTGTTCTTCAAGATTTTTCTCGAAGTTATGATCCGCCAAGCTATACTCTAAAATAAACATGGTGCTCAACACATGTTTTGTTTTGTGGAGTCCAAGCATTCTTCATCTTGCATTCTCGAGTGCAATTCGTTCTACCTTATCATTTGAGGTGGCGTTATGTCATTCTTGACAATTTGAGTTCGCGTTTCATGATTCACATGTTGTCAAGAATGAGATATTTTAAATCCACCAATCTCTTCGTTGGAGTTATCTTGTGTCATATTTCACCTAAAGCCTTCCCTAAGGAATGTTGCTATTATGGTGCTTATCAATGATCCAAGTTTTCTCCTATCCTCTTGGTGAAAGAAGTTTTTCATCTCCTTGTTGATCTCAATCCAATCAACTGTTTTCCGTTAGTGGCGGGTTGGCACCTCATAATTTTGAGATGTGTTCCATAAGCCCTCAACAAGCTTGTTCTTTTCGTTGTTGATTTTCCAACAACTCTGTTATAACCTTCTTGGAAGGGTGCTTTCCAAGCTCATTTGTGGCAGAAGTTGTCATTTTCTTCTCCATTCTTTATTCCAAGGATCTATCTTCTATTATTTATTTCTTCCGGAGGCATTGTGATGTTGCTCTCTTCACTCATCTTCTCGGGTTGTGAGGACCGTGTTCTTTTGGTGCTTTTCCGTTTCCAACCGGAGTGTCGTGCCCTCTTTTCAAGTTCTTCCCATTCTGTCAAGTTTTGCCTCCCTTCTCAACCGGAGTGCTGTCTGAAATCTTTCTGACCCATTGTGCCACTCTTTCGATAGTTCCGGAGGCAGTATGCTGTTGATTTCATTAAGTATCCTCTCATCTTGTAAAGTTCATATTCTACCCCTTCCATTTTCCAACCAGAGCGTTATCGTAATTGATCATTATCGTTCCTTGTACATCTCGTTTCAACCGGAGTGCTTGCTTGTACTTCTCGTCCATTGTTCTCGTCATTCATAGCTTTGCAAACTCCAAGGTTCACATGGTGTTCCTTGTTTCTCTATTCTACCGGTGTGTTTTCATATTCCTTTTCATCCGTTAAACTCTGGTTTCATGTCTTTCAACCTACAAGGTTTTCGCAATGCTCCTTGTTCCTCTTTTCTAACAGAGTGTTTTCAACTTCGTCATCTCTGTTGTATTCTTTTCTCAAAAATTGTTTAACCTCTCAAGGTTCATTGGTCTCACTCGTTGGTACAAGAAGCAACTTAGTTTTACCTCTTCTCTTCCTCTTTCGCTTTTCTCCGGTGCCATCCTAGATCTCGGGACGAAATCCTCTTGTAGTGGTGGAGTGTTGTAACGCCCCGAGACCGACGCTCCAGACGCCTTCCATATATTTCGTGATCGCCGTGTGTTTCTTTTGCTTGCTCTATTTATTTTGCATTGCATCATGTCATCATGCCATCATGTCATTTAATTTTTAAAACTCAACTAATAAATTGCATAGATGGTCGATCTATTTAAATCGAGGGAAGGGTGACTTCTCTTTATAACATATCCTCCCAATATTAGGGAGCTATATTAAATATTTCTTAATTTGGAAATCACCATAACACACTTGCAAATAATCCCAATGCCTTTGTTATCTCAATTCTTGGTCTCCGACTTGTCCTCATATTCTTTTATCGTTTTATCGAGGCTCTTCCTAAATGTTCAACATTTTGGAAACTTCGGGTTCACACTCCTTGTTCTAACCAATTGAATTTATATCTTTCAATCATGCCACTTCTATTTTTCCTGGATCAAGCGCATTTTTATGAGCCCGGGAAAATTAACCGCATGCGCAAATCCTTTCTCTAACCCTCTCTTTCTTTTTCTTTTCTCTAATACCATTCTGCCAAAGATTTAAGGGAGAGAGAAGAGAGAGAGACCCCCAGCGCACCCCAGCCGGCCACTTGGGCCTCCTGTAGCTGCAGCCCGTTAGGCCCAGCCCAGCCTCTCTCCCTCGCTAACCCTAGCCTCCCTTCTCTCGATCCCATCTCCCTCCAGCGCCGCCAGGACCCCGATCCCCATCTCCCTCCGCTCGATCTCCTCCTCACCCTCTCGATCTCCCACACGCATACACCCAGCGCCTCCAAGGGAGACGCCCGATCCCCTAGACCCTGACCTCGGCCTTTGGCCATGGAGCCGCGCCGACGACCACCAGCAGGCCGCCGCCCTGTGTGCGCGCCCATGCAGGACTCTCCTTCCTCCGCCGCCTCCGTTCGCCGGTGTCCCTCGCCGCCGGACCTTCCCTTGCACCGTTCCTCTGGTTCCATGCCTCGCACCACCCAAGCCATGGCGTGGTGCCGCCCCTTGTGTCGTCCGCAAAGGCGACCACCTGCAGGTCGCTGCTCCGCGCCATCTCTGTCTTCCTCCTCGCCCAGTGCTCCTGCCCTTCTTCCCTGCTGCACCTCTGCTCCGTCGCCGGACTGCTGACCTCCGCCGCGCCCATCCATCCTTCCATCTCCCTGTGCCGCGCCTCAACGACATGGAGGCCCGAGTTTCGGCTGGGAGCAGCCGCAGCTACGTGGCGCCCCACCTCCAAGCGGTCGCGCGTCGATGACCATGTCTTCGCCGCCTCCTGCCTAGTCTGCATCCCCGTCGCTCCTCCTAGGCTTCTGCGTGGACCTCGTCGCCAAGACCCCAAGACACAGCCCCGGCCTCATGTACCCGTGTTGCACCACTACGACCCGCATGCCCTGTCTGCCGTAGTGGATGACCACGACGCCCCGCTGTCATCATGCACCTGCGATGGTTGTTGCTGTTTGACTCAAAGTTCGACTACGTTTTGCTGCCTCGACCAAGACCGCCAAGTACCGCGACATCCGGAGCCCCCGGATACGCCAAGTTCCTCTACGACCGTGTACCACTACCATCGCCGAAGACCCGTGTACAACTATGGCCCGTGCACTACTACTTTCCTCAACAAACTTGATCCGTTCCGAAAGGCACGCTTCGAAGGTATAACCCCGAGACGGCGCCCGTGAATGAATGCATGTGTGTTGTATGAGATGCCCATGTTTGCACCGTGTTCGAATTTGTCACTTGCACGGTCCTCCTCGTTTGCCTTGCGTCGACCCGTGGGAACCCGGTAATCGGGATCACCCCACCATCTCTAGCATGTTCCGCACATCCGCACACTTCCTTTTGCACCGGTTTCTCCGTGAGCTATCGGAACCGATATGTTGTCGTGGCGTCATTTTCGGATTCGTTGCCGTGGCACCCCTTTCTTCCACCACGGTGACAAATGCTTCATAACATGTTCATGTCAACATTTTCATAAAATTCCATAAACTTGCATTGTCATCCGCATCATGATAACAAGATTTAAATGTTTAAAATTGTTGTTTGCTTTAAATTGCTAAATGACATATGGGGATTTTTCGGAGTTGTTATTTGTTGTTCCGGCCTCACTTAAACTTGCCTAAATAGTTAGTTTACTTATGCTTCACCTCTTGCCATGTTAATCAATATTTAATATTGTTGGGTACATAACTGAGAGAGAACGAAATAATTGATGTGGTGTTTTGTCAATATGCAACTCGTTACATATTGAGCTCCACTTAATTTGTAGTATTGTTTGTGCACTTTGCCATGCCATGCATATTTAAACCGGACATGCATCATACTTGATTGTGCATCATGCCATGTTTATGATTGTGTGTTTACCGTGTTGTTTGCTTCTTTCCGGGTTGCTTCTCTCGTTAGCTTCAGTTTCGTTCCGGAGTTGTGAGGATTCGTTCGACTACATCCGTTTGTCTTCTTCATGGACTCGTTCTTCTTCCTAGCGGGATCTCAGGCAAGATGACCATACCCTCGAAATCACTTCTATCTTTGCTTGCTAGTTGTTCGCTCTATTGCTATGCCGCGCTACCTACCACTTGCTATATCATGCCTCCCATATTGCCATGTCAATCCTCTAACCCACCTTTCCCAGCAAACCGTTGTTTGGCTATGTTACCGCTTTTGCTCAGCCCCTCGTATAGCGTTGCTAGTTGCAGGTGAAGATTAAGTTTGTTCCATGTTGGAACATGGATATGTTGGGATATCACAATATCTCTTATTTAATTAATGCATCTATATACTTGGTAAAGGGTGGAAGGCTCGGCCTTATGCCTGGTGTTTTGTTCCACTCTTGCCGCCCTAGTTTTCCGTCATACCAGTGTTATGTTCCTTGATTTTGCGTTCCTTACGCGGTTGGGTGATTTATGGGACCCCCTTGACAGTTCGCTTTGAATAAAACTCCTCCAGCAAGGCCCAACCTTGGTTTTACCATTTGCTACCACCTATCCCCTTTTCCCTTGGGTTCTGTAGACTCAAGGGTCATCTTTATTTTAGACCCCCCCGGGCCAGTGCTCCTTCGAGTGTTGGTCCGAACCGAGCTGCCTGCGGGGCCACCTTGGGGAAACTTGAGGGCTGGTTTTACTCGTAGCTAGTCTCATCCGGTGTTGCCCTGAGAACGAGATATGTGCAGCTCCTATCAGGATTTGTCGGCACATCGGGCGGCTTTGCTGGTCTTGTTTTACCATTGTCGAAATGTCTTGTAAACCGGGATTCCGAGACTGATCGGGTCTTCCCGGGAGAAGGTTTATCCTTCGTTGACCGTGAGAGCTTATAATGGGCTAAGTTGGGACACCCCTGCAGGGTATTATCTTTCGAAAGTTGTGCCCGCGGTTATGTGGCAGATGGGAATTTGTTAATATCCGGTTGTAGAGAACTTGACACTCGACTTAATTAAAACGCATCAACCGTGTATGTAGCCGTGATGGTCTCTTTTCGGCGGAGTCCGGGAAGTGAACACGGCTTTTGAGTTATGTCTGACGTAAGTAGAAGTTCAGGATCACTTCTTGATCATTACTAGTTGATGACCGTTCCGTTGCTCCTCTTCTCGCTCTTATTTGCGTATGTTAGCCACCATATATGCTTAGTGCTTGCTGCAGCTCCACCTCATTACCCCATCCTTTCCTATAAGCTTAAATAGTCTTGATCTCGCGGGTGTGAGATTGCTGAGTCCTCGTGACTCACCAGATACTTCCAAACAGTTGCAGGTGCCGATGATACCAGTGCAGGTGATGCAACCAAGCTCAAGTGGGAGTTCGACGAGGAACGTGGTCGTTACTATGTTTCATTTCCTATTGTTTAGTAGTGGAGCCCAGTTGGGACGATCAGGGATCTAGCATTTGGGGTTGTCTTCTTTTATTTGGTTCCGTAGTCGGACCTATGTGTGTACTCTGATTGATGTATATTTATTTATGTATTGTGTGAAGTGGCAATTGTAAGCCAACTCTTTATCCCATTCTTGTTCATTACATGGGATTGTGTGAAGATGACCCTTCTTGCGACAAAACCACAATGCGGTTATGCCTCTAAGTCGTGCCTCGACACGTGGGAGATATAGCCACATCGTGGGCGTTACATTTATATCATTTTTTGGGACTAACCTATTGACCGAGTACCCAGTGCCAATTGCTGTTTTTTGCTTGTTTTTTACATCGCATGAAATCAATATCAAACGGAGTCCAAACACCGCGAAACTTTTTGTGGATTTTTTATGGACCAGAAGACCACCAGTGGGCCAGAGCAGCACCTTGGGGGTGCCCCGAGGGGGCACAACTCACCAAGGCACGCCTGGAGGCCCAGGCGCGCCCAGGTGGGTTGTGCCCACCTCGGTGGCCTCCCGCACCCCTTCTTCGCCCTATAAATTCTCAAATATTCCAAAAAACCCTGGGGGTAGCCCTAGATCAGAAGTTCCGCCGCCGCAAGGCCTATGTATCTACGAGATCCAATCTAGACCCCTTTCCGGCACCCTGCCGGAGGGGGGAATCATCACCGGTGGCCATCTTCATCATCCCGGCGGCCACCATGATGAGGAGGGAGTAGTCCACCCTCGGGGCTGAGGGTTTGTACCAGTAGCTATGTGTTTAATCTCTCTCTCTCTCGTGTTCATGAGATGTCACGATCTTGATGTATCGCGGGCTTTGTTAATATAGTCGGATCATATGGTGTTTTCCCCTCTCTATCTTGTTGTGATGAATTGAGTCTTTCCCTTTGAGATTTAGTTGTTATTGGATTGAATACTTTTATGGATTTGAGAGCACTTGATATATGTCTTGCATATGAATACTCGTGGTGACAATGGGGTATCATATTGATTCACTTGATGTGTGTTTTGGCATTCAACGCGCGGATTCCCGTGGTGACATTGGGGTAATCTATGCATAGGGGTTGATGCACGTTCTCATCTTTTGTTTCTCCGGTAGAAAGCTTGGGGCACTCTTTGAGGTTCTTTGTGTTGGATTGAGTATTATGAATCTGAAATTATTTGGTGTTATTGTAGTACGAACTCTAGGATAGATCAAACGGAAAGAATAGCTTTGTGTTATTTTAGTACGGACTCTTGAATAGATCGAATGGAAAGAATAGCTTTGAGGTGGTTTCGCACCATACAAACAATTTCTTCTTATGTTCTCCGCTAGATAAGAACTTCGGACTGATTCTTCGTTGCACGTTGAGGGATGGTTATGTGATCCAATTATATTACCATTGTTGAGAGATTTCACTAGCGAAAGTACGGACCCTAGGCCTCATTTTCAAGCATTGCAATACCATTTTGTGCCCGTTTACTATTTGCTACCTTGCTGTTTTTATTTATTCAGATTATGAAAATATATTTCTACCATCAATATTACACTTTTATCACCATCTCTTCACCGAACTAGTGCACCTATACAATTTGCCATTGTATTGGGTGTGCTGGGGACACAAGAGATTTCTTGTATTTGGTTGCAGGGTTGTTCGAGAGAGACCATCTTCATCCTACACCTCCCACGGATTGATAAACCTTAGGTCATGCACTTGAAGGAAAATTGCTACTGTCCTACAAAACTCTGTGCTTGGAGGCCCAACACGAGTCTACAAGAATAAAGTTGCATAGTAGACATCAAGCTCTTTTCTGGCGCCGTTGCCGTTGAGGTGAGTGCTTGAAGGTATATCTTTAGATCTTGCAATCGAATATTTTAGTTTCTTGTTTTATCACTAGTTTGGTTTATAAAAGAAAAACTACATAAAATGGAATTGAGGTTGCATCATATTATTGATCATCTTTATAATATCTTTCTTGAAAATGATGGATCGGAAAATTGTGCTCAATTCTTAGAAGAAGAAGTCAATAAAATGTTTGGCACAAATTATTTGAATGATGAGCATGATTGCAATGTTGTTAGTACGAGTTCTTTGAATATCCAATATGCTAATCATGATTGCACAAGTCATGACAAAAATGTTTCTTATAATCATGTCAATTTTTGTGGAGTGCATAAAGTTTGTGAAGACGTGCCTTATAGGGAAGATAGATTATGCAAGAAGCATAAGCATGATAGAACCAATTTTTTGCTCAAAGTGATAGATGAATTTGCTACAAAATTATGTTCTCTTTGTCCTATTACTTGTGAACTTTGCAATAAGGATGGTCATCTTAATTTCCAATGCATGCTTTTTCATGATCGAATCGTATCCAAATATTGCAATAACTTGATCACCCTAGAACTTTATAATGAACTTTGTTTATTTTTGGGGAGTGAAGAATTGACACATAAAAATAGTTGGTTTGAAATATTCATTCTCACGGACGACATTGAAACTAATCTAAAAAATATCTATATGTTTTGCATGGTAAATTGCAATGAGAATGCTTATATTGCCAACTATAGAAAGATGGGAAAACCAATAGAATATGAAAGGAATACTAATGAAAGGGTAAAGATTTCCACTTTCCCTCCTATTGTCTCTCATGATGAAATAGGTGACGAGAAGGAGCTCCCTATTCAACCAATCTCATCAATAAGAAGCTTGAAAATTTTAATTAAATCCACATATGATGTGGTGAAGAACAAGAAAAGAAGAAAGAATAGAGGTAAAAAGGTATCTCTCCCAAATAATGTTGCTCCGATTATTTTTGTGCCTCATGAAAACGAATAAAAAATAATTGTGGAAGATGATGCACTTGATGATGATATTGCTTCTATGTCTTATGGCACAATGTACGAGAGCCCTATTGATGATGATTTTGTTATGCCTATTGCTTGTTGTGATGATTATGATTGGGAAGATAATGATACTTCTTATAATCTTGGAAATCTTTTTGGCACCAACTTGGGAAATTATGATGATAGCAATTGTTATACCGTTGGTGCTATTCATGCTATTAATGATGAGAATGATTATGCTTATGATGTGCCAAGCCACAAGCTTAGGGATGCTATGTTTGATGATAATGACATGTTTGAGAATTTATTTGCTGCAATTAATGTTTGTCCCAAGCTTGGGGAGGCTATGCTTAATGAAGATGATCTTTTTAGTCCCCTTACTTTGATTGATCAAATTTGCTATGATGATTGCATGCCTCCCACTTATGCTGATTATTGTGATGATACTTATGTTATAGAAAGTAGTGATAATTATTGTCATAATTTTGAATATCCTTTTTCTTAATATTACTCTTTTAATGTGGAAACAATTTTTAGCATTCGAGTTTCATATGATACTCCCACTATTATGAATGAGAATAAAATTGCTTATATGAAGTGTAATAAATTTTCTATGCTTTTGGATCATGAAAAGAATGCTTTATGTGATGGTTATATTGATGAATCTATTCATGATGCTACTGAAAATTATTATGAGAGAGGAACTTATGATTCATGATGCTCTCTTTATGTTTCAATTCTTATCTTTTATGCGAGCATCATTGAACTCATCATGCCTAGCTAAAAGGCATTAAAGAAAAGCGCTTGTTGGGAGACAACCCAACACTTTTACCTACTGTTTTTGTGTGTTCACATGATTATGATACTGTAGTAATCATGTTTTATTGCTTTTGTTTCAATAAAGTGCCAAGTAAAGCCTTTGGGATAGTGTGGATGATAGTTGACTTGAATCTGTGCAAAAACAGAAACTTTTGCGCTCAGTCCAGGAAATTTGAAAATTCACTGGAACGTGCTTTTGATCTGAATTTTTACAGGTGATAGATATACAAATTCTCTATGTTGTCCTAATTTTTCAGAATTTTTGGAGTAGCAGAAGTATGGTTGGAGTATAGATTACTACACACTATTCTGTTTTTGACAGATTCTGTTTTCAATGCATAGTTTGCTTATTTTCTAGTTTCTATGGCTTATATTGTTCAATATAAAGTGTGGAAATGATATGCTACAGTAGGAATTGTGTGGAAACAATTATGAATCTTGTCTTTGACAGTACCAAAAGTGAAATGGTTTGCTCTTTATCATACTAACCTATCTCACAAAGTTCCGTTAAGTTTTGTGTGATTGAAGTTTTCAAGTTTTGGATGAGATGTCGATATGAGGAGAATAGGGAGTGACAAAAACCTAAGCTTGGGGATGCCCAAGGCACCCCAAGTTAATATCCAAGGAAGATCCAAGCAGCTAAGCTTGGGGATGCCCCGGAAGGCATCCCCTCTTTCGTCTCCAACATTATCGGTAACCCCACTTGGAGCTATGGTTCATTCGTCACATGATATGTGTTTTGCTTGGAGCGTCAATTTATTTTGTTAGGATTTGCTTGCTGTTATTTATAATAATTTTTTGCATCCTTTATTTCAATAAAAGTGGCAATGATAGCCTTTGCCATGCTTATTTTGCAAGTATACATGTTGTTGTTTAAAAACAGAAAGTTTACCGCTGTTGCGAAAAATCCCTAGAAAAGTCAGAATGTGATAAAATGTTGAAACTTTTTGCAAAATAAGCTCTGATAAATTTTCTACAGGGTGGTAAATTTTCATAATATTTGGAGTTTAAGAAGTATTGATACTCTTGCATTCTTTACAGATTGTACTGTTTTGGCAGATTGCTGTTATGGTTGCATTGTTTGCATATGTTGCTTATTTAATGATTTTATTTGAGGATAAGAGTATTAAATATGCAAAGGCATTTAGTATGCAATGTTGAATAATAATTTTAGTGATTTGCTACAGTAGAGAATGATAAGGTTTTTGCATTGGTTTATACTAACTTATCTCACGAGTTCTTGTTGAGTTTTGTGTGGATGAAGCTTTTGAGATTTAGGAAAACCTTGATATGAGAGGAATTAAGGAGATGCAAAAGCTCAAGCTTGGGGATGCCCAAGGCACCCCAAGATAATATTTCAATAAGTCTCAAGCATCTAAGATTGGGGATGCCCCGGTAGGCATCCCACCTTTCTTCTTCAACAATTATCGGTTAGTATCGGTTGAGCCTAAGTTTTTGATTCTTCACATGATGTGTGCTATCCTTAGAATGTCATTTTATTTTGTTTTTGCTTGCTGTTTTAATAAATTACTTAGATCTGAAACTTTTTAAATAAGAGAGAGTCCACAATTAGCTACCTATTTACTTAACTACTCGCTTGATCTTCACTTATATCTTTCTGGAGTAGTTTGTCATTTACTCTTGTGCTTTGACGGTGTCCTGGACTAGGGGGTACTCACCACGTCATCTCCCGATCAGTTGGATTGGGCCGAGGACCCCCATGGCCATTTACTCATGGGCCAGTTCGGACAGCCGATGTATACACGAGGAAGATTCCACGAGACTTGGTTATCAAGACACGGACTCCTCTCCACCGATGTATTCGACTAGAACTCTTGTTATCCTAGGCCTCTGGTACATTAAGCCGAGGCAGTCGATAGGGATATGCTAGATCATGAGATTATTCATCATACCCTTAGGTTTAGACCACAACATACGATCTCGAGGTAGATCAACTCTTGTAACCCCTATACTCATCAAAGTCAATCAAGCAGCATGTAGGGTATTATCTCTTCGAGAGAGCCCGAAGCTGGGTAAAATCCCGTGTCCATGTTACCATCGATCCTAAGACACATAGCTTGGGACCCCCTACCCGAGATCGGATGGTTTTGACACCGACAATGGTGCTTTCATTGAGAGTTCCGCTGTGTGATCGGCAATGGATCAATGGCTGGTCTGCAAATCAACTGCGACGTCGGTGTCTTCTTCGCCGGCTCGACTGGTCACCTCGGCTGGTCCGAGGACCAGGCTCCTCTTCGGATCGTCAAGATCAGACATATGTCCTCGTCATCATCAAACCCCGATCTCTATCAAGATCATGGAGGAATCATCCATGGAGCCCAGGGGCTCAACGTCAACATTGCCCTCGTGCGACCGTGCCGCTCTTTTGGACAACAAACTTGTATCTGCCGTCACCACCTCCTCGAGCGTCGGTTTGACAATTGCTTCGGTGGAATAGTGTGAAACTGAGTATACGACAACCCTGTAAAATTTCGTCGCGTTCCGATGGAGGAATCTCCCGCGATGTACAATATACCGGAGCCCTGTCGAATCTGGACGGGAATCCGGACGAGTTTAGGGTGAGGGTTCCAGTGTCTAGCTTGATAGTCTTTTGCAAGATCCAACCATTGATCGGCTGCCGAATTCCCATATCCACCACCCCTCAAAATTTCAGCTCGATCCGACCGTTCAATCTTCGGGAACCTTCCGATGAGTGGACCAATTTTCGGATTTGTATTCTGCGCGAATACGAATTCGACCCGAGTTCATGTTTCTTCATGAACAGGATGTTGGACAACCTTTTTGAAGGAATTTTTTTCTAGGGTATTGTGCGTTGTTTTTAAACATGTGCCCATAAAATTTTAAGCCTCCTCTGAGGTAATCTTCACCTTTACGCTGGTGTCAAACCAGTCCGGCAATATTGCTCCACGGCTGCCGACCTGCGCTAGACACGTCGTCGCTTTGTTGAGCCGAGCTCAACTTCTTCGGATCATCATCTCGGCGAGCTGAACAAGAGTTCGGAATCGCAATGGATAAATCATCACCAACATCGCCGCCCCACGTATTACACGGAGCGGGCACACCGGCATCGCCGCATGGTGACTTCATCAAGCCGGCATTGACCGCGTCACAAGTTACAACCTGCGTCGGCATGGCCGCACTGTTTCTTCTTCAAGCCAATGTCCATCACGCTAACCTGCTTTGACACCTCAGCTGGCATGGTGCTGCTAACGTCACACTACCGACCTGCCCCACGTCACCTCGGCTAGACCGGGGGCTTCGCCATCTCTTCACCAACCTACTCCGGTGACTTCGGCGTCACCAGCCGACCAGCTTCGTCACGTTAGCTGGACCGGGGGCTTCGCCTCGCCATATCGACCGTGCAGCATCACCACCTCATCAAGCCGAGCTCGTTGCTCAGCCACCTCGGGCTTAGGGGCTGGGACCTTGGCTAGTCTGCGCACTACGACTTCGTCCCGCCACGAGCTCGGACCTCGTCAAGAATACCGAGTACACTAACCAGCTAAGTCGCCTCCATGCTCAGCTTTTTCTTTATTTATTAATCCGTGTTCGGTTCAACCAAACATTACAATTGTGTTAAACAATAAAGTTGTTCATTCAAACGTTGATTGTTGAACACCTTTTTCTTTTCTTTCGTCACCTCGGTCATGAGGGTTTTCGTCACCTTGGCTGGACCAGGGGCTTCGGCTCGCCACATCGATCGTGCGTCCTCGCCACTTCATCAAGCCGAGCTCTTCGCTCGGGCACCTCGGGACTGGCTTGGGGGCTGGGACCTCACCCGCTGCAAGCTCGACCCGCGTCATCAACGCCGAACCCATTAATCAGCTAAGTCGCTTTCATGCTCAAAGTTTTTAAATTTTTAATTTGTGTTCAGTTCGACCATGCTCACATGAGTTGTTTGTTAAAAGAAACTCCCTTTACCCATGTTAACTGGGGGCTCTTAAAATTTATATGAGCCGGTTTATAATAAATATGTTTTTCTTCTTATTCGTTGCAAAGTCTTTTTCTATCACTCCTTTTTTCGACACGAGTGTGTGGTCAATATCCGGGTAGCCTGATTTCTCTCTCAAGCCGCTTAAGTTTAGTTTGCTAGACTGGCCTAACGAGAAGCACTCCGCCTTTGGGATAGGAGGTTGAAGCCGCAGGCTGACCCGCTCGAAGTCTCGATATCGGATGTGTCATGATAAAGCATGACGGAAACACAAACTAATTTTAAGACCAATGTTCGGATTGGCACAAAAAACTTGATTTGGTTCGGACGTAAAGTTTTCGCATAAGTTTTTTGATTTTTTAAGCTTATGGCACTTTTGATCTATTTGTGTGTTTTTCTTTTATGAGGCGGGACATCCTCTTGACCGAGGTACCCTGCATAATAATCCAGCTTGGAAATCTTTTTCGACCCATAGTTCGGCATTTTTCCTGCTGACATGCACCTCGGTGCTGGGTCCGAGCATAAATCCCGCACTGTCGGACACTTTTTAAGCATCGACAATATCAATGGGGGGCTGTGTAGCGACCCGACCTCAGACGGTCAAGTCTCTGTGCTTAAGTCTCATCCCTAGATCGGTATGCTGACACGCACAGTACTCGAGGATTTATAATAGAGGTAAATCACATGTATAAAGTAACGTAAATACTATTACCTCAATCCAAATAGCGGAAGTAACAAGGTTGTGGGGTCCCATCAACACCAACGGCAAAGTTGAGTGTAGAAATCGTAACCCTAACGTATCACTTACTCGTCGTAAGATCCTGCAACATGAGACGTTGCAGCCACAAAGGGTCAGTATATTGAATGTACTGGCAAATTCACACCATGGAGAAATGATGACAAAGGCTATCACTACATGCATATATGGCTGGTGGAAAAGCTCTATGGTTACAGTTTTGCGAAAAGCCAATTTTTCCCTACTGCAAAGGAATAAATTTTATTTAACTATCATGGTGGTTGTTAAACATTGAGAATGGTTGACAGCATTCTCAATCCCAATTAAGTATCATCATCAAAACCCAACAAAATTAATTAAAGTAACATGATGAGATTCACATGAAAATCCAGATACTAGATACTCAAGATGTCCAGAACCGGGGACAACCATGATTAGTTTATACACTCTACAGAGGTTTGTGCACTTTTCCCCACAAGACTCGATCGCCTCCGCTTGATTCTCGCACTACATGATGTTTGAGAAACGGATGACCGAGACACAGTCTTTCAGAAGCGTTAGCACCTTACGATGGGTAGACAGTACCACCTACATCCCCTACATCTGCTAGTCTACCACTGTAAGAGTTCACACGACCTACTCAACTATGCTAGAGCCCATAATAGCTTGTGGCTGCACACGGAAGTTTCTAGCATGAATAATCTCATGATCCCTTTGAGCCTGGGTGGCGGTCCAAAGAAAAACAGGCAATCCTGGAATACCCAGGTACCTCAATCCACCCAGATGTGTGTTCAAGTTGCCACCTTAAGTAAACCATTAATTAACAAACTCACATCTGTCATGGATACACTCACCCAATCCACGTCCACTAGCATAGCATAGCAATATAAGCAAACGTAGAAGTAACTCCCAAGGGTTTGATAATAAAACAGGTAATAGGTACTACCTCAACTACTTCCCAATACCCACAATTTAATTAGGTCCTAATCATGCAATGTTTGAGGATTGGTCTAATGCAATAAAACTGGGTAGTAAAGAGGTATGATCAAAGTGTTACTTGCCTGCAATGTTGATGAAGATGATTCGCACTCATAACTCTTGATAGTTCTACTCGTCACACTCCATTCAATCTATCGTGAGCAAGCAATAGTAACCACACATAAGCAATCACCCAAAAGATCGGGAAGAACGAAGAAGACAGTTCGGAAAACATCAAAACCAAGCAAATAACTCTTGCAACATAAAACAATTTCTAACAGTACCAAAATTATGTGAATTTGGCCTTATCAAAAAGTTTAGGTCAAGAGCTTCGATTTGCAAAAAGAATCAACTAAATCGGAGTTACGGAACTCAAGTTATGTTCAAAAGAAGTTTGAATATGAATCTGAACAAAATTCGAAATTTGAAAATTTCAAAAAGTTGACCTGACAGGTTAACTAGATAGGTGAAAACTAGACGAAACTATAGGCGCTGGTTTCATCTAATTTGGATAAACGAGTGAAAAGTTATGGTTATTTGAAAAATCAGGGCCAAGCTGTTTTACTGAAGAAAAAATAGTTACGGCTAAGGTCTATGTATAAATACGTAGACTAATTGATAATCTAATTATTCTATCATATTAGTCTAGAAATAATAAACTACGAAAGTATAAAAAGAGAAAAAAAGTTACCTTTATAAGGCATAGAAAAGATGACTTCGAAGAGAGGAGACAATTCTCAAAAGTCGCGCCGGAGAGGAGAAAAAGAGCATGATTGGTTTGATGCCAAAAGTTGGCATGCCAATATTTGGCAAATGCCAAATCTTGGCTAGTGATTGGTTGGCTACCAACTTTTCTTCTCAACGTTGGCTTGCCAAATATTGGCAATGCCAATTGTTGGCATCAAACCAATTATGCTCAAAATATTTTTCTTTAAGGAATCTAGTCAAACCAAAATATTGATTTAACCCGAGTCGGATGATTTTTGGAGGCTCTATGGGTCTATATTTATAGGTGGAAAAGAGGTTTAAGGGTCAAAAGCTAGGCAAGGTGGGACTAAACGTAGACGAAAAGAAAAGAAACGGGGAGGCGCCTCGCATGGGCCTAAAGGCCTTAGGCGGTTCGGCCGGCCACCCGCAATGCAGTTTTTTTTTGCAATTGAAAAGAAAGAAAAGAAAAGAAAACTATGGAAAAAAATATGGGGAGGAATAGGGCCGGCTGGGCCTGGCCCATGTAGGAGAGAAGAAAAAAAATAAAATGATGGGGCGCCCGATGCCACTATGCAGCGCACGTGAGCGACAAATAATTACGGGCCGCACGTATAGTTTTATTTTAAATAGAAACAGAAAGAAAAACTGAATAAATAAAAATAAAATAAATTTTTATATAGGCATATAATATATCAAAATTTTCAGAAAAAGCTTTTCTACAACATGAACATTTTTCTAGCGTCAAATAAAATATACAAAAATTCAGATAAAGCAAAGAGTGCTACTGCTGCAATAAAACCTCATAAAAATCATTTTAAAAATACCAAAATGATTTCAAATTAATTTTTCTCCAATTTTCTATTGTAGGGAATCATGTTACCCTATTTCCCATATATTTTTATTTTGGAGAAAAATAATTTGAATAAAACCCAAATACTCCAAATTGAAAATAATTTTCAAAAGGACTTTAAATTAGATCCTTTTAAACTTCCAACTCATATTTCATATGTTTTGAAGAAGTCATTTTATCTTCTCTCATGAAAATCATTGAGTTGCTTGAAGTTTCTGAATTTGAAATATTTCCAAGTGAAATTCAAATATTTTCAAAAAACCCTTTTCATTTATTTAAAATGGAAGAAGTCATGTCATCTTCTCTCTAGGGTTTTGTATTTGAAAAGAATTTGAATTCACGGAGATCATAAAAGCAAAGTGAAAGTTTGGGAAAGTCGTTTTATTCCCTCTCATTTAACTTTCAAAAAGTTTCGAATTTCACTCAATGAATCACACCACAATCAAACAAACAATCAAATCTATCTATTTATTATAACATTCCAAAATTTAGAATTTTGGGATGTTACAGGCTGCGACTTGAGCCGAACCCACCAAAGGCCAAGGTACTTCGAGGAGTCCTCGGAAAAATGTTCTCGGATATTGCTTTATATGCATCAGTTTTGAATTGTGTCTTTGGTCAATAGTTGGGTTGCCCGGCTCCTGTGCTTGCCTCCTACGTTCCGCTCTGTTCGGCTAGGTGTGCAAAGGGAGAACCACTGCGATTGTGCTTCCAGCTTGCATGGTTAAGCGCCTCAGTGGAGAAAGCCGAAAACTGACTATCACAATAAGCGTAAACTGGTCAGCGATCCGATGACTGTATTAAACTATAAGATCGATAGAGGTCACCCCATTTTAAATGATAGGCCGTTCATAACATTCGCCGAAGTGTTTGCGGCTTGACCTTGGCTGCCGCCGAACACTAACCAGGGGTTAGTAGCTGGCCTCCCAATTTTAAGCTCCTATGACTAAGTGAAAGTTATAAAGCCCGCATATCTGATTGCCTCGTTTCCGCTAACACAACCGCCTCAGGGCACCGAGACGTCGGCTAAGGGTTGTCTTGTTATTGCGGAAACACCCTGCGTAGTACCTACAAAGGGGTAGAAGCCAACGATGGGCCACTTTCAACTGATAAACGGTCGCAACGGAGTCAAAATAAACATATCATCAGCATTTGTATTCAGTATACAAGCGCTGCCTTCCATAATCATCATTATAAAGCCATAAATATGCATCAAATTTGACTTAAGATTTTGGCCAAGCTAGGTTGCCTGGCTCCTGTGCTTATCCCTACGTTCCCGATTGTTCGGCTAGGTGGTAAAGGGAGCACCTCTGTGATTATTACTACCGGGTCATCTGGGTTAGTACCTCAGACTGGGTGAATCCGAAAGCTAGCCATCTTAAAGGATATAATTGGTCAGCAACGATGGAAGTGAAAATTTCGGTTCCTTTTGTGGACCACAGAGTTCGGGAACTTTCCCCCCAAGTAAATCCTCAATATTTTCCTCCCACATTGATCGGAGTTGAGGTTTCATGATCATAATCAACATGACAGCCTGGGAAAAGAAACCTATAATGGAACTATTTTTCCCAGAAGATGTTTTATAACCTATCTCTCCGTGTAGCTTTATTTATAAAACCGTATGGCCAGATTGCCTTGTTTTCCGTAAATCTTTTACCATTATAAAGGCTTTATAAAGTGGGACAAACACTCCGTTGCTACTGGCCGAGGAGGTCGAAGCCGATGGTCGGTCAACAAAGTTTTGTACAATGCGGATCCGAGCATTAATGATGTAAAGTACTTGGGTACATAGAATCGTTACACATAAATTGTGAGCAAAAATCAATTTTTTGCATCCAATCTTTTAAAGAGTCAATGGCACAGTCTCTTTGAGACAACCGAGCAGCTGAGATAACGCTCTCATAGTTCCTTATTGGCATTGATTTCCTGTCTACTAAGCCCCTTAAGGACGACCTTGGTGAGCTCAGCTTTCGTTAGCTCTAACTCCTTTATGAGATCTTTATTCTCTTTCCGAGAAGTTTGTGTTAAACACAACAAATTTTTCTGTCAAACGAATATCGATCCTTAATTCGGCCACCCGTGCCCACATTAAGGCTCGGGGCTACTGGGTTTCGCGCTCATTATTTATAAATATTAAAGGGGCACATCGATCCCCTGATCTGGTGTTGCCACCCGACCAGTGGCTCGGGGGCTACTGTATTGCCTATTCAATGCAGAAAATTCAAAGTGCTCAGTGTTCGGCATGACCAAACTATGGACAAGCGCGTCTTCGGACAACAATAAGTACCATCTGGGACTTATCCGGCATCAAGCTAATATATCACGGCGACTTCTCATGACCCTCTCTCAGGGGCCCGTTTGCCGATCACTATTACCTCTAATATATTACACTGCGTTTCTATTCCTACGTATGTTGCCGAGCTAGGAGTTGATCCTCAGGCCGATTTCGCGAATCGACCTGAGTCTCAGGGGCTACTAGGATCAGCGGTTCCATGTTTTCCTTCAGGTGCATCTCGGGTTTTAGACCGACACACACCTTGAGGGCTACTGGTTATACATATTGACAGCAAATAAATTTACACGCATCGGAAATAAAATCCGCAAACAATCAGCCCATGACCGAGGTGCTGAACCACCTTGAAAGCATTTCGGGACATAGCTCGGATGCAAGTGGCTGGCTCCATAGAGGGCATTTCCGGCATTAAGCTCGGCTAAACTCCTTCAACTTTTTTGAACCAAGGTGATCTATGACACCTTAGATATAGTCCGGCATTGGAGCTCGGATACAGTCCACCGTTGGAGCTTGGACATAGTTCGGCGTTGGAGCTCGGATACAGTCCGGCGCTGGAGCTCGGATGCAATCTGGCATTGGAGCTCAGCTGTAACAAGACTCTTCGGATACAGTCTGGCATTGGAGCTCGGATACATTCCGACATTGGAGCTCAGAAGCGGTCCGACGTTGGTGCCCGGCTGCAAAAGATACCTCGAATGCAGTCCAGCGTTGGAGCTCGGATGCAAGAGGACACTGCCGCACGACAAACACTTCAAACCCGAGTTGTGGCATAATAACAAGGCATTGATAAAGACCGAAGACTTAAAGGGCTCCTCGGATACCCGACGTGTGAGATCTTCAGATTTAGCTCGGCAATCCTCAAGATAGAAGATGGGAAGATTTGTTGAACCAGTTTTCAAGACCGACGACCAAAGACGAAGAACAGTTCGAAAGAACCGAGGAGCGTCCCCAACTTGAAGACCGGTTCAGGCGGCTACTGACGGTGTCCTGGACTAGGGGGTACTCACCACGTCGTCTCCCGATCAGTTGGATTGGGCCGAGGACCCCCATGGCCGTTTACTCATGGGCCAGTGCAGACAGTCGATGTATACACGAGGAAGATTCCACGAGACTTGGTTATCAAGACACGGACTCCTCTCCACTGACGTATTCGACTAGGACTCTTATTATCCTAGGCCTCTGGTACATTATATAAGCCGAGGCCGGGCTAGTCGATAGGGATATGCTAGATCATGAGATTATTCATCATACCCTCAGGTTTAGACCACAACATACGATCTCGGGGTAGATCAACTCTTGTAACCCCTATACTCATCAAAGTCAATCAAGCAACATGTAGGGTATTATCTCTTTGAGAGAGCCCGAAGCTGGGTAAAATCCTGTGTCCATGTTACCATCGATTGTAAGACACACAGCTTGGGACCCCATACCCGAGATCGGCCGGTTTTGACACCGACATGCTTCACTTATATCCTATGAGTAAATTGTTGAATAAATTGAATGTAATGAAGTTGAAATTATATGTTCATATCATGCCTAGTGGTAGCTTCACATTGGGTTTAGAAAGTGAAATCTTTTGAAGCTTGACAATCACAATATTGGTCATACAAGCAATTCCTGAATGATTACTATAAGGAAGAGAACTTTCACATGCAAATACACTATCTTGGAAATCTTTTGTGATTGTGAGCCCCCATCAAAATATTATATGCCAAAATTGTTGACGTTGGACAAGGAAGACAACGTAATGATTTATGTTTGTTCATATTCACATAGAAGTTATATTGTCATAGATCCTTCAACATGTGGTGCTTGCCCCCCATCTTTGCTAGCCAAAAACTCCGCACCAAGTAGAGATACTACATGTGCATCCAAAAACCCTTAAACCCAAATCTTATTTTCAAGAGTCCACCATACCTACCTAAGGATTGAGTAAGATCCTTCAAGTAAGTTGTCATCGGTGCAATAAGGCAATAAAAATTGCTTCTAAAAGTGTGAGATCATTTAGTGTAAGAGAAAATTGAGTGTTGTACGAACTTGTGATGGTGAAGAATAAAAGCGACAGACTGCATAATAAAGGTTGCCATCACAAGGGGAAATACAACATGACATTCTTTTGCACTAAGGGGTTAAGCATACAAACAAATAAGCGCATGGCAACCTCTGCTTCCCTCTGCGAAGGGCCTATCTTTTACTTTATGTATTTACTTTTATGCAAGAGTCAAAGTTTTTCTCTCTATTCCTTTTTACTTTTCTCCTTTGGCAAGCATCATGTGGTGAGGAAAGATCTAGGCACATATGTCCAGTTGGATATGGGTAGCATGAGTTATTATTGTTGACATCACCCTTGAGGTGAATACGTTGGGAGGCGAAATTATAAGCCCCTATCTTTCTATGTGTTTGGTTGAAACGTTTTGCTCATGTGTATGCGGCGAGTGTTAGCAATCATAGAAGACTATATGATGGTTGAGTATGTGGAGTACTTACTTAAACTCTGTTGAATAAGTTGAATTACAATTGCTTGGTGACTGAGAACATAGGTTGTTGAGTTTCAAGAGAATTCATTGTTTGAACCTTAACATGTGAATTGGTTGCTACTTTAACATGAGAAGTTTTATAGGAAAGAATTGTTGTTATGATGCTAGGAAAAGTGATTGAAATTATCATTGATCAAACTTATGCACTTTGCTAGAATTCACACTTCATAAATTATTTCTTTTATCATTTACCTACTCGAGGACGAGTAGGAATTAAGCTTGGGGATGCTGATACGTCTCCAACATATCTATAATTTATGAAGTATTCATGCTAATATATTATCATTCTTGGATGTTTTACAATAATTTTATAGCAACTTTATATCATTTTTTGGGACTAACCTATTGACCCAGTGCCCAGTGCCAGTTGTTTTTTGCTTGTTTTTTACATCGCAGGAAATCAATATCAAACGGAGTCCAAACACCGCGAAACTTTTTGTGGATTTTTTATGGACCAGAAGACCACCAGTCGGCCAGAGCAGCACCTGGGGGCGCCCCGAGGGGGCACAACCCACCAGGGCGCGCCTGGAGGCCCATGCGCGCCCAGGTGGGTTGTGCCCACCTTGGTGGCCTCCCGCACCCCTTCCTCGCCCTATAAATTCCCAAATATTCCAAAAACCCTGGGGGTAGCCCTAGATTAGAAGTTCCGCCGCTGCAAGGCCTCTGTATCCACGAGATCCAATCTAGACCCCATTTCGGCACCCTGCCGGAGGGGGGAATCATCACCGGTGGCCATCTTCATCATCCCGGCGGCCACCACGATGAGGAGGGAGTAGTCCACCCTCGGGGCTGAGGGTTTGTACCAGTAGCTATGTGTTGAATCTCTCTCTCTCTCTCTCTCGTGTTCATGAGATGTCACAATCTTGATGCATCACGGGCTTTATTAATATAGTCGGATCATATGGTGTTTTCCCCTCTCTATCTTGTTGTGATGAATTGAGTTTTTCCCTTTGAGATTTCTTTGTTATCGGATTGAATACTTTTATGGATTTGAGATCACTTGATATATGTTTTGCATATGAATACTCGTGGTGACAATGGGGTATCATATTGATTCACTTGATGTGTGTTTTGGCATTCAACTCGCGGATTCCCGCGGTGACATTGGGGTAATCTATACATAGGGGTTGATGCACGTTCTCGTCTTTTGTTTCTCCGGTAGAAATCTTGGGGCACTCTTTGAGGTTCTTTGTGTTGGATTGAGTATTATGAATCTGAAATTATTTGGTGTTATTTTAGTACGAACTCTAGGATAGATCGAACAGAAAGAATAGCTTTGTGTTATTTTAGTACGAACTCTTGAATAGATCAAACGGAAAGAATAGCTTTGAGGTGGTTTCGTACCCTACAAACAATTTCTTCTTATGTTCTCCGCTAGATAAGAACTTCGGAGTGATTCTTCGTTGCACATGAAGGGATGGTTATGTGATCCAATTATATTAGCATTGTTGAGAGATTGCACTAGCGAAAGTACGGACCCTAGGCCTCATTTTCAAGCATCGCAATACCGTTTTTGTGCCCGTTTACTATTTGCTACCTTGCTGTTTTTATTTATTCAGATTATAAAAATATATTTCTACCATCAATATTACACTTTTATCACCATCTCTTTGCCGATCTAGCGCACCTATACAATTTGCCATTGTATTGGGTGTGTTCGGGACACAAGAGATTTCTTGTATTTGGTTGCAGAGTTGTTCAAGAGAGACCATCTTCATCCTACACCTCACACGGATTGATAAACCTTAGGTCATCCACTTGAGGGAAAATTGCTACTGTCCTATAAAACTCTGCGCTTGGAGGGCTAACACGAGTCTACAAGAATAAAGTTGCGTAGTAGACATCAGCGTGCATGCAACAGTCACACGTACACATGCACACAAAAAAGCGCCCGACGCCCTAATGCATGCATGCAACACGCACACGTACGCATGCACGCACGCATGCATGTGTACCGCACACGACGGGACACACATGCTCACGCTCAAGTGCTCAACCTACACGTGCATGTACACACATACACAGCCAGGGTGAGCTAGTGACCGTATAAACACTAGAAAATATATATATTAACCGCAATGAGCATATTATGAATTCCAGTGACCGTATTTTTACAAATACACAGTGATCGCTAGTGTATTTATATCGTTTCAAATTAAGTCATATTAACTGGAAAGGAGGCAGTATGGAATAGAACTACTTTGTTGTGTCCCGTCAACTTGCAGAACAAGGAGAAGCTTGCAGGACGAGGAGAAGCTTGTTTATACTACGCCCTCTCCTGCTACCACACGCGCGATGGCTCGCAGGACGAGGAGAAGCTTTTGACTAATCAAGCTCTCCCTCGCCTAGGCGGTGGACATGCAACAGTTCATTCGGTGTCAGATTGCCAGAAGTATACACTGTAGTACCGACCGAGCTGAGTCTCCCAGGCGGTGGGCTTATGATTTGACTGCTCATTAGTCATTATTACTGCGGTGCAACGACCGAGCTGAGTCTCCCATGCGATTGTGCACTCTAATTTGGTGCATGGCACATGGACCCGGATGTTGAATGGCTTCTGGCAATGCTAGCAAGCTTTTAGCATTTGTTTACATAATTGATGTATACGTAATTTTTCAGTGACATGAAATTGTACAATGCTCTGAAGCTTTCAGCTTTTGTTTCATGTGTCTTACCAGTTGGAAGCTTGTCTCGTTACAACATTCAATCAAATAGAAAGGAAACTAGCATCGCTCTTTCGTAAAAAAAATAAAAAAACTAACTTCCTTGCTAATGCATCTCAATGATTCGCAGATCAGCGCCAATATTTACATCACAACTAAAAACAAAGTTGCGAGAAGGTGTTATAAAGAAATAGAATTGATCGATGTTGTCATTGGCAGCTACTTTCCCGCAGCTCTGTCAAAATCAACAAGACATGTTAGCAAAAAAAGTAGTTGTCAGAAGCATGGAACATTTTCGATCATTTTGTGTAGTTCCACTAAAATAGAGCTGAGTGTCCTTGCTCGCAAAGATATTGAGTAAGTGTCATTACAATAATAGAGGACTGTTGAAGAAACAATAAACACAGAAATAGAAGTGGGTCACCTTTGCAGTCTCTCTTAAGACTAACTAGTTGGAGAAGATTAGGCTCGGAATTGGATGAGGAGGATAGCAAAACCAATCTCCCTTTGTGCAGTCCCACTGAAATGTAGAAATGTTGCCCGTGTGACATTTCAGCAAAACTGCACAAAACACTCTTAAGAAAAAAGTGCTTTGTGCAGTTCACCAAAAGGTCGCAATAGCAACGAGGTGAAATGGATAGCCCTATTTGCGAAAAGAGGTAGAAAGGAAACAATTACTAGCCAATAACAGTTGATGACACATACGCCAACAAAAAAGAAGCATATTCCTTGTGCTAAGGGAAAGATAGCAGCATGGTGATTTATCTAAAATGGTGTGAGGCCAAGATTGCAAGAAGGAACGTACGCGGGCCGAGCTACGTTTTAGGCGAACTAGAGAAGATCCACATGCATCGACGTGGGAAGATGGGCAGTGGGGCAAGGCCGGAGGAAGCTGTACGTGAGAGTCATCGGGATGTAACTAGGAGGGCGCCGGCGGGCGGGATCTGCCCATACTACGGCAACGAGTAAGGGGAGAAGGCCCTACCGCGCCGGAGCTTGTTCAAAGAGAACGGCGGGTGCCACAGATCGGGACGAGCTGGTTGTGCACTGGTGCAGATACGTCCTATACAAACGGTTTTTGCCCCCTTTCCGCGACGGAGTTTTAAACCGTCGGCTTGTTAGTGTGTGCGATAGGGGGGGGTCCTTCCCACACGACCTAGAAACCGTCGGGGATAGGCCCTCCGGTCACACACGCTGCGCAAAATGAGCCCGTGTGTGATCGGGCGAGGCATCGGAGACCAATCGTTTCCGTTGGTATGTACGTCCCACACAGTGAATCCCAGAAAAACGTTTCTGTTCGTATGTATATCACACACAATTTTTTATGTGGAAACGTTTGTGCAAGGTGGCCTAACGCAAAAAGTTCACTGGCCGAAGTCATGTGTGATTCTTCATTGATCCAACATGCCTACTTTCTAGGAACCGTGTGGGTTGTTTGAGTTCATCACCCACGGTGTTGTCTGAGAAACCGTCTGCAATAGAAAACCCAAATAAGCAGGGTAATTGGCCTATTATTGATAATCCATGTAGTAATCAAATTGACATTTCTTTTAAAACACACCATATATTTCATATCCGTATAATGGCAACCGGGATTTCAAAATCGAATTACATCAGATAGCTTCAGCACTCAGTTACACCATATAGGGATATAGCTAGCTACGCCATTACACAGCAGCATCAGAAAACTTTGGAAAGTAGCATCATACACGGTACATAGACAGATGAATCTCATCTGGGAAACTACAGAAGCGGAAGGCGAATATTGAGCTTTCAGTCATGTTGAATGTCCTTGCAACTTTAGGCCAGTGGCTATGTATAATTGCCCGCCCAACCTTCGTCCTCTTGAGGAAGACTTCAATATTGTACCGTGGCTGTTGAATGAATACCTTCCTCGCCTCTCGACCATGCAGGTGGTTTGAGAGGTAATCATCGGTGAACTGCTTTGGAAAGTACTGAAAACAAAGATATGCATAAATCGTTGTTATAAATTTTGAAATGGCACAAGGGGAAAAAACAAGGTAAAAGAGTTAGTACCATCCTATAGTTGACTGATGTCTTCTTCATTCTGCAAACAAAGATCTTGCTGTTATTCGTCGCAATTTTCTTTATCCTAACAATCTTTCCGAGTTCCTTGACTTGACTGATATTCATGGACATCTCATTCCCCATATGCAAAATGGGTCGAATAGTGGGTCTAAGCCTCTGACAGCAAGACCTACATGTGCAAGACCAAATTGTAAGAAACCTAAATATTAGAATGATTCCTGCATCTGCACAATAATGTGCTATTAGCGAAAGGATCATGCATGAGAAAACCTCGACGGTAAACCACAGTGCCTCCCATTGTTTCCCTGCAACACATATAAGGAAGATCATGACCAGGTAAACTGAGAGTTGCATACTATCAGTAGAATATGTTAATGAAAAATAAACAAATTGCAGATCCAATAGATTAACTCGAGATGCATGGAAATGCCAGTTAACCCAACCAAGCATGCTAAACAACTTGGAAATAGAGCAATTATATACGTTTCTCGTGTATTGAGTACATCCAAATTTGATTCATTTCTCACATGCATAACAACAAAATTGTACTCACAACAAATGAAAATCAAATTGCAGAACTGAACCAAACAGATAACTGGACAACAGAACAAATGAACCAAAACAGTTAATTGAGCATGACATTGCAGAATAGAACATATACTAGAAGATATGACAGTTAACAAAACCAAGAATGCTTGAGAACTACTACGAAATGTAGCAATTGTTGGACCAAACTGTTAACTGAACATTACATTTTAGAATATCAGATTGCATATTAACATTACATAGTATAAATCACTAGAAGGCACTGGCGGTGGCCTCGAGAAAACAACACGAACTGTATTTTAAAGTAGAAAACCGCGTGGCAGTGTCGTCGGTGGCCTCGAAGACGAGGTGCTCCTCCAAGATCTGGCGGTCGGCACGCATGGCAGCCATCGCAACCTCATCCGCGCGTGCGGCCACGATTTGCTTCTCCGCTGCCAGATGCTACTAAGCTCCATGCTATACTGCGTGCAAAATGGTTTTGGGCGGCGCTTAATTGGAGGAGGGGATAGTGATTTGGGCAAAAGGAGTCGCGCCGTCGATCGGGGCATGTGGGATGGGGAAGGAGGAGGATGGTGCGGGTGGGTGTGGATTACCTGACCATATCGACGAGGCCACGCAGCAAGAAGAAGGGTCGCCGGTGAGGAGGTGGCGCTGCAAGAAGAAGGGTTGCCGATGAGGAGGCAACACTGCCAATAAGCAGCAGTGAAGGTTTGAAATTGGAAAGTAAGGAGGAACAGTGGAAATGTGGCTTTTGGTTGGGGGGGGGGTAGATATTTCCGCGGTGGCAGAATTTTTTTCGCTCAGTGCCGCGAGGAACTGGTGCGCAAGTGTGGTTCAAGCGCGGGTTGTGGACTGTAGACGACGAAGCTTCCTGTGTAAGCTAGACAAGATGGTGCGCCAAGATATTATATCGCATCCCACACGATTCTTGCTAGTAAACTGTTTGTGGTATACCTAATTTTTTCATTCTGTTTTGAAAGACAAAATGGTGTTACAGAGCGAAAGGATGGTCTTTGAATTGCTAGAACATTTATCTGTAGTGGACATGCAACTATATGAGTGTCGTGTTAAAATTTGGAATTATTCCGGGTTCGTTTGGCCTTTTTATGCATTGATTGAGTTTCTAGCCATTTAATATGCATAATTCAAATTTGAACTGCAAGCACATGCTCCACTGCACCAAAGTTTGTTGAAAAATCACATGTGTGTCTTTGGGTTAATTTATAGGTCCCTTGCAAGAAATGAGAATGAAATTCAAACATCTGGGCGTCGTGGCTCGGCTGGAAACATTGAGAAAGTTGGTTTTTAAATTCCTATAAATCCAAAACACGCCTGAAAATCATGAAACTTGGCATGGTGTCATGTCATGGCACCAACATGCGGTGCTAAATTTTTTGGTCGAATTGGGACAAGTTTTGGTATAAGCTTTTTGCAAACCGGAGCTTCTCTCAGGAAGGCTCGTGGTTCCGAGAGGGAGCTTGTCACCTTTGTGTGTGAAACGACATACGATGCCCCCCTCTTGATTATTTTACAGAGCCAACATAGAACTATATGAGTGTCGTGTTAAAATTTGGAATTATTCCGGGTTCGTTTGGCTTTTTTATACATTAATTGAGTTTCTGGGCATTTAATGCACATAATTCAAATTTGAACTACAAGCACATGCTCTCGTGCACCAAAGTTGGTTGAAAAATCATTTATATGTACTTGGGTGAATTTCTAGGTCCCATTCAAGAAATGGGAATGGAATTCAAACATCTGGGCGTCGTGGCTTGGCCGGAAACATTGAGAAACTTGGTTTTTAAATTCTTGTAAATCCAAAACTCGTCTAAAAATCATGAAACTTGGCATGGTTTCATGATATGGCACCAACATGTTGTTGTAATTTTTTGCCCGATTTGTTAAGGCGCACACATTAACAACCAACAAAGTTATTTTGGAACAAGTGTTATCACATTACAATCGAAAACACCAGTATTATTGAAACCGTGGGCGTTCTACTTACCTTTTACGTGCCGCCATGCATCCCCTTTTTTATTGGCTAGGAGGCACCATGCGGGGTAGCTATTTGAGTATGGGAGGCGTGCGATCAGACCCCTGCATGTGCTTATCGGGAGGAGAGCCCTTTGACCCAATCCGCCGCCCACCTCTCTCCCAACGTCTCCATTAATGGTGCCCGAGCCCCTATTTTATGGTGTGGCTATGTCTCACTCGACTAAGATTTAACAAGAAAAAAGAAAATTTGCACGGATATTGATGTAAGATCTGACGGACATATATAGCATCGACTGCGACTTATAGCAAGACTGATATGAATATATAAGGAAGATGATAGTGGATAATAATTGTCTTACATATTTAGGAAGATAACTAAAATGCCACATGCGGCAACGCCCGAAATACACAAGGGCAAAAGAAGAAGGAAGATGTAGACAATGATCTGGCTCGCTGATCTCTACTTTCTTGATGCATTGCTGCAGGGCGTGGAGACTAGTTCTCGCGGGGAGCGGCGATGAACTCTTTCATGTCCTCAATACGCTGCTTGAGAGCATCCACAGATTCCTCCACCAGCCTTTCGCGCTCGATGCACAGCATGGCATTCTCGTCCATAAGTTTGTTGACAATGATGCCCGCCCTCTTCAACAAGGCAGTGGTCTCCTCGTGCTGCTTCGTTCTTCTAGCGATCTTCGCCCTCAGCAGGTCACACTCGATGCGGAGCTTCGCCTTGTCCTCCCCTAGTCCCCGGATGAGGCCGGTAGCATTTTCAAACAAGGCATTTGATACGTCTTCGACATATCTACTTTTCCTAATGCTTTTCCTCTTGTTTGGACTCTAATTTACATGATTTGAATGAAACTAACCCCGGACTGACGCTGTTTTCAGCAGAACTACCATGGTGTCGTTTTTGTGCAGAAATAAAAGTTCTCGGAATGGAACGAAACTTTGCGTGGATTTTTTATACAATAAATAAGAATTTCTAGAGCCAAGATCCACCGGAGGGGGCACATGGGTGGGCACAACCCACCAGGGCGCGCCCCCCTCCTGGCACGCCCAGGTGGGTTGTCCCCACCTGGTGGCCCCGCAGACCCTGAAACCGATGCTATAAAATCCTATTTTTCCAAAAAAAAAAATCAGGGAGAAAGAATTATCGCGTTCCATGAGACAGAGCCGCCGTCACCTCTTGTTCTTCATTGGGAGGCCAGATCTGGAGTCCGTTTGGGGCTCCAGAGAGGGGGATCTTCGTTCTTCGTCATCACCAACCCTTCTCCATCGCCAATTCCATGACGCTCCCCACCGGGAGTGAGTAATTCCTTCGTAGGCTCGCTGGTCGGTGAGGAGTTGGATGAGATTCATCATGTAATCGAGTTAGTTTTGTTAGGGCTTGATCCCTAGTATCCACTATGTTCTAAGATTGATGTTGCTATGACTTTGCCATGCTTAATGCTTGTCACTTTGGGCCGGGTGCCATGATTTTAGATCTGAACCATTTATGTTATCACCATCATATCCATGTTCTAGATCCGATCTTGCAAGTTATAGTCACCTACTACATGTTATGATCCGGCAACCCCGGAGTGACAATAGTCGGGACCACTCCGATGATGACCGTACTTTGAGGAGTTCATGTATTCATCGTGTGTTAATGCTTTGTTCCTGTTCTCTATTAAAAGGAGGCCTTAATATCCCTTAGTTTCCAATAGGACCCCGCTGCCACGGGAGGGTAGGACAAAAGATGTCATGCAAGTTCTTTCCATAAGCACGTATGACTATTGAAAGGATCGAGAAGAGGTGTCTAGAGGGGGGTGATTAGACCCTCAACAAAGAAAAGTAGCAGTTTTTAAGTTCTTCAAGTTAAGGTGGAGTTTTAGCACAAGTTTAAACATTCACAATACATTTCAAGCAAGCATGGCAAGAGTATATGAGCAGCGGAAAGTAAGGCATGCAATTTGCAAGAAAGTAAAGGGATGGGATTGGAGTGTGCAAACGCAATTGGAGACACGGAGATTTTTGGCGTGGTTCCGATAGGTGGTGCTATCACACATCCATGTTGATGGAGACTTCAACCCACGAAGGGTAACGGCTGCGCGAGTCCACGGAGGGCTCCACCCATGTTGATGCAGATTCATCAAACTTCACATCTACCGTCTCTTCAACCTTTCGGGTGAAATTGTTGTAGACACGGTATGTGTGAGAGTTTGAGCCATAACTAAGTAGGAAGATTTAGGAGCAAATTTAGAACGACGATGCTTATCAAGAATGTAGCACTTTGAGCCGAATACTCGAAAGTATCCAACTTGGGGTTTATTACCGGTGAGGAGCTCGTATGCCGTCTTGCCGAGTAGCTTGTGAAGATACAAGCGATTTTTTGCATGACAAGCTGTCTCAACCGCTTCCGCCCAAAAGTGTTTTGGCGTCTTGTACTCATCAAGCATCGTTCTTGCCATCTCAATGAGCGTCCGGTTCTTCCTCTCAACAACTCCATTTTGTTGAGGTGTGTACGTAGCCGAGAACTCGTGTGAAATCCCTTCTTCGTCAAGAAAGGTATCCACATTTGCGTTCTTTAACTCCGTTCCGTTGTCGCTGCGAACCTTCTTGATCTTCACTTCAAATTGATTTTGGGCCTTCCTAGCGAAGTTCTTGAAGATCTTTTGGACCTGCGATTTATCATCAAGAAAGAACACCCACGTAAATCTTGAAAAATCATCAACTATGACTAGACCAAATGAGTTTCCACCGAGACTTTTATAGGCATTGGGACCAAAGAGATCCATATGAAGTAGCTCGAGCGGTCTTCTCGTGGTCATGATGTTCTTCACGGGGTGGCTTCCTCCAACTTGTTTTCCTGGTTGGCAAGCACTGCACAATCTATCCTTGTCAAATATAACATCTTTAACTCCAAGGATATGATCACCTTTAATAAGCTTATCAAGATTTTGCATGCCCACATGACCTAACCTTCTATGACACAACCAGCCTTTAGAAGATTTAGCAATTAAGCAAGTTCTAGGTTGAGCCTTTTTAGTGAAATCAACAATGTAAAGATCACCTCTACGTATACCGGTAAAGACCATTTTATGATTGTCTCTTCGAAACACTTGGCAATCTACTTCAGTAAATAGGATTGAAACCAAAGTCAGCAAGTCTAGATACGGAAAGTAAATTATAGCCAAGAGATTCAACGAGCATGACATTTTGTATGGAGCTATCATGTGAGATGGCCACCTTACCAAGGCCAACCACCTTAGCCTTTGAGTTATCACCAAAGGTGACATACTTTTGAGGGCCGTCATTTTCAGCAAGCTCACGAAACATATCCTTGTCTCCGGTCATGTGATCGGTACATCCACTATCAAGAACCCATTCCTTTCCTCCAGCCATGTAGCCGCGAGGATTTGCCATAAGACCAAAGTGTCTCATAGACTCATCGAGATCAAAGTCACTATCATCATCCTCATCATAGTATCCATATTCATCATCGTCATGTGATGGATCAATTCCTAGAGAGAGTGATACATTAGATAAATGATCATCACAATAATCATCTTTATGAATTCTAATAGCTTCGGAGATGATAGTACTACTGATTCCTACATCTCCTTTGGCACGCATGAGGTCACGAAGCTCAAATAGGCACCCATCAAACTTAGGATCACTAGTATTCATTTTACTCAAGGCAATAGACTTATGAATAATTTCATCTAAGTTTTGCAAGGAATAATTTGGGAATCGTTCCTCAAGAAATCTACACATGGTGTAAGCACAATCAAGAGCAGGCAGGCTAGCAATCAAATTTCTAGGTAATCCTCTAGTGATAAGATCTATAGTTCTAAGATTACGGATCATGTGAATAGACTCATCAAGGGTAGGATGCAAGGGGTCAACAAGGCGAGCACAAGGGGTAGTAATGTACTTCTTCAAATGATATTCATTGAAAATCTCAAGCATCTCATTTTTTCACTCATGAAAGAACTCTCCATCAAGTATAGGCACTCTATGTCTAAGACTCCCCAACGTAGACTCATCCATCTTCCTCCAATGGTGATTAAACCAAAGCAATGGAGACCAAAGCTCTGATACCAATTGAAAGGATCGAGAAGAGGTGTCTAGAGGGGGGGGTGATTTGACCCTCAACAAAGAAAAGTAGCAGTTTTAAGTTCTTCAAGTTAAGGTGGAGTTTTAGCACAAGTTTAAACATTCACAATACATTTCAAGCAAGCATGGCAAGAGTATATGAGCAGCGGAAAGTAAAGCGTGCAATTTGCAAGAAAGTAAAGGGATGGGATTGGAGTGTGCAAACGCAATTGGAGACATGGAGATTTTTGGCGTGGTTCCGATAGGTGGTGCTATCGTACATCCATGTTGATGGAGACTTCAACCCATGAAGGGTAACGGCTGCGCGAGTCCACGGAGGGCTCCACCCATGAAGGGTCCACGAAGAAGCAACCTTGTCTATCCCATCATGGCCATCGCCCACGAAGGACTTGCCTCACTAGGATAGATCTTCACGAAGTAGGCGATCTCCTTGCCCGTACAAACTCCTTGGTTCAACTCCACAATCTTGTCGGAGGCTCCCAAGTGACACCTAACCAAACTAGGAAACACCACTCTCCAAAAGGTAATAGATGGTGTGTTGATGATGAACTCCTTGCTCTTGTGCTTCAAATGATAGTCTCCCCAACACTCAACTCTCTCTCACAGATTTGGATTTGGTGGAAAGATGATTTGAGTGGAAAGCAACTTGGGGAAGGCTAGAGATCAAGATCTTGTGGCTGGATTGGAATATCTTGGTCTCAACACATGAGTAGGTGGTTCTCTCTCAGAAAATGAATGGTAGAAGTGTAGGCACGTTCTGATGGCTTTCTCCACGAATGAAGAGTGGGTGGAGGGGTATATATATAGCCTCCACACAAAAACTAGACGTTACACACAATTTACCAAACTCGGTGGGACCGAATCGTTAAACTCGGTCGGACCGATTTAGTTCAAAATGTGAACGTTAGGATTCTCGGTGGGACCGACATGATCAACTCGGTGGGACCGATGTGCTAGGGTTAGGGTAAAACCTCAACTCAGTTTGACCGATTACACAAACTCGGTGAGACCGATTTTGGTAATAAGCTAAACAGAGAGTTGGTCAGGCAAACTCGGTGGGACCGATTGCACATCTCGGTGTGACCGAAATAATTGCAATAGGCAACAGAGAGTTTGCAAGCCCATCTCGGTACCGAGATCCCATCGGTGAGACCGAATTGATTAGGGTTTCTGGCAGTGGCCATGTCAAGTGAACTTGGTGGCGCCGGATAGATCAAATCGGTGGGCCCGAGTTTGACTTTTGGTTTGGGACATATGTGGAATGAGAAAGTGGTTGAGCGTTTTGGAGCATATCACTAGCACTTTGAGCAAGCAAGCCATTAAGCAACACCTCGTCCCCTTTTAGCAATATTGGCTTTCCTATGGACTCAATGTGATCTTGGATCACTAAAATAAAAATGTAGAGTCTTGAGCTTTGAGCATTTGCCAATCTTCTGTCCTTAGCATCTTGAAGGGGTTCCACATCCTCTTGTCTATGCCACTCCACTGTTGAACTCATCTGAAATATACTAGATAAAAGTATTAGTCCAACAAGAGATATGTTGACATTAATTACCAAAATCACCCAGGGAGCACTTGTGCTTTCAACTATTTACGGAATACATGCCTACATTATATCGATGAACTGGAGCTAGTGCCGTATCGCCCTAGGTTATAACTATCTCATGATGAATATCATCCAACAAGTCACCGATCCAATGCCTACGAATTTATCTTATATTGTTCTTGCTAAGTTACTACTGCTGTTATTACTGTTGCACTTGCTACAAAGTTACTGCTATCATTGTTACCGTTACCGTTGCTGCTGCTACTATTATCAAAACTATCATACTACTTTGCTACTGATCACTTTGCTGCACATAATTAATCTCCAGGTGTGGTTGAATTGACAACTCAGCTGCTAATACCTTCTAATATTCTTTGGCTCCCCTTGTGTCGAATTTATAAATTTGGGTTGAATACTCTACCCTCGAAAACTGTTGCGATGCCCTATACTTGTGGGTTATCAAGACCTTTTTCTGGCGCCGTTGCTGGGGAGCATAGCTATATTTGTTGAGTCACTTGGGATTATTATCATATTATCACTATGAGGAATCTGAAGGACGCTAAGACTACTATTTTTCCCTCTAAGACGAGGGGAGGTAAGGAACTGCCATCCAGTTCTGCTTTAGATTCACCTTCTGTTATAAGTAAACTTGCAACACCACCACATGCTATCAATTCTGATATGTCGCAAGTTATTGATGATGCTACTTGTCGGTGGAAACGACACCTATGGGATCACGAAGATCCCTTCTACGGTTGGCGGGCGCGAGGTTGTGCAAAGAGCGGGTCTAGTGATCAGCACAAAGAGATTTTACCCAGGTTCGAGCCGCGAGGACGCGTAATACCCTAGTCCTACTTTGGTGTATATTTGAGTGTTCTTGAGTTCTTGAACTAGCTACAGTGCGTGCATAGTCCAAAAAGGCCGAATCCTTCCTCAGTACGCCTCGGGCCTCCTTTTATAGGTCAAAGGGGTCGCCACAGTGGCACACATGAGGTGGAAAGTATGTACAATGTACAAGCTTATCGTCTGACATCACAGGACAAAACACATTTAATGCGCAACTTAGGTGTTCTCTTGCTTTATCAGGGATGACAACGAAGCCCGTCCCGTCCGTCGCCGCTTCGCCTTGCTTCGACACGCGTCGAGGTCAACGAGGCATGCAGTGCCATGTAGGCTGGCAGGCTGCTGAGTTGGCGTGGTGGCAGTGTCTTCACGAAGATCTGCATGCGACCACGCAGGTGCTTGGCTAGTGAGTCTAGAAGCCACACACTGCCACGTGGGTACTTGCTTAGTTGGTGGGTTGGCCGCTGAGCTGGGTCGGCGACGGGGCGGCAAAGCCTTGCCGTGGTCTTGCTGATATTCCCGGCAAGGGTCTTGCCGGGGCCTTGTGGGCGCCCTCGGCAAGAGTCTTGCTGGGGCCTCGTGGGTATCTTCGGCAGGAGCCTTGCCGGGGCCTCGTGGGCATCCTCGGCAAGGAGCCTCGATGTTGTCTTGTCTTCTGGTTCTCATCTAGGCCTCGCAGGCCCTTTGTCTTCACAAAGATCTGCATGCCACTATGCAGGCGCCTCCCGAGCCTTGGTTCCAATGTTGTCGACGGTGTCGGAACTCTCAGGCTCAAGGGTGGTGGCCTTGCTGGTGTTGGGTAAGCTGCCCCGGCAAGGCTCTTGCCGGGGCTACGTAGGCCGCTCCGGCAAGGGTCTTTTCGGGGGAAGCCCATCTTGTCGCTTCGCTCTTCTGCGCCCCTGGTTTGAGCGCTGCTCTGGTAGTCTTATATCTTTGCTTCCTTCCTCTGCCCCGCCAAGCATGGCCACAGGTGCGGCTCTGACTGCCCGTGCACAAGTAAAGGGGTACAAAGAGGGCCCCTACTTTTGTAACCAACAGGAGCCCTCGGGCCTGGGCCATACATAAGCGCGACGCGTTGTTGGGCTAGGCCCAGAACGGTGCGCGGGCACGCGGGGCCGAGTTTTTACCGCAGTAATTCCTTCGCCAGTTGCGCTTCCCCACGACCCGCATTGAATGCGTGACATGGGGGTCGTGCGTGGGGTGGTTGCTGCACACCTGCGTCACATCGTGGTAAATGGTAAATAGGCGGCCCGTGCCTTCCCCATAAAAAGGGAAAACCGCAGGCGCGCTGCTCATTTACCCCCTGTGCCTTTTCCAATCTCGGAACCACCATTCCCCTCTTCAACCTCAAGTGAAAAATCAAAGCTCTCACCTCTTCTCGCCGCTGCCGCGCTCCCATTGCTCTCGATCCCTTATCTCTTTCTCAGCCACCATGGCACCCAAAACCAGCAAAGGCAAGGGAGTGGCCAAGGACGCCGGGGAGAAGGAGGCGCCGGACAGCGAGTTGGCGGCGCTTTGAACGCAGCACGCCTACTTCCCCTCGACGGTCGATGCGGTCCACCTCAGGGACTACTTCAGGCCCCTGTGGGGGAGGGGCACGACGGGGCACCCTGCCACACACATCGTCCCTGCCGATTTCGCCAAGGCCGGCCCAAACCGGTACCCCTTCTTCGTCGACTACTTCTCTTGCGGGCTCTGCACCCCATTTTCTGACTTCTTCAACGACGTCAAGCACACCTACGGCTTCCATCTTCTGGATCTTACGCCGAATGTCGTGGTGTGCATGGCCTTCTTCACCCATCTCTATGAGAGCTTCGCCGGAGTGTTCCCCAGCACGACGCTCTTCCGCCACTACTTCTACCCCCGCATCCAGCCAAGCTGAAACTGGACGGCTTGGAGGGTAAGCTTTCGGAGGACAAGGCTCGTGAGGAGACCCTGAAAAAGGCACTGGAGGACGAGAGGCGGCTGCGGAGGGATGACGCCGCCGAGCACAAGGATTACGTGAAGAGCGTAAACCTCTGGATCAGCCGCCTCGTCGACGTCGCCGGGAGGCTCACCGTGCAACTCGCCGTCATGGGCCTGCCGGATATCAGGTACTCCCCGGAGCCGAACGTGAGCCCCAACGCCAGGCTGACCCTGTTCTTCGAGCGCGTCCTCAATGCCCTGGAGAAGCTCCGCTCAAACCGAGCAGTTTATCTGGCCAACGAGTCCCGGAGGCTCTGCCAGGGTGCCTTGATCAAGGTGCTCACCAAGGTGGCGTTTTGGAACCCCACCATCGACTTCGCCGACGCGCTAGAGAGCTTGCTGGAGGATGCAAACCTCGCGGCGCTCGAGGAGCGTATCGAGCCCATCATCAGCTGCGTCGACGGGGTCAAGAGGGTGGAGGGCCAGCGCTGGGACTAGGCACCCCGTTTTCTCATTGCCGCTGCGAGTTCACGACCAAGACAATTTTATCTTAAGTTAGAACCACAACAATAATTGATGTAATATAACTCTTCAGTACTTTGAAATGATGCATGCTATCTTCATGTCTGGTTATTCTTTGTATGTACACACCCTACATTTATCTGGATAGGTTTGCCGGCGCGTAAACCCAACCCGTGGCGCTTTGAGGATGAATCCTTAGCGGCCTGCCGGGTGCGCTTGCTGCCGGGCAAGCCACCTTGCCATTCTTGGCACAACCGCTTGAACTGTTGAGCAGACTCGAAACAGAGCAAGGGCGTTGCCAATAGCAGAAGGGTTCCCTTGCGTGCAGGTTTTCCAAACAAGAAACAAAACCTTTCGAGGAGAATAACTTATTATTAAAAAGAAATTGCTCAAGGTTCTGCATGACTTACAAAAAGACAACAAATCAGTCCCGTCAACCAAAGTAAAAATGAATTATATAACAAATATAATTGGGTAAGGGATAAAATTAATAAAGATTGTTCTACTTATACCGCATTCTTTATGGCAAGTATTTGATCTACCACTGATTGATCTGAACAAAAGAGCGTCTCTCACTACCATATGAAATACAAACCAACTTACTAAGACATCTTATCCATGACTGATTGATTGCCATGATCTAAAATCACAAATACTAGACACACTATTTTAAAAAATGAAGTCCTAGTTCTTACAGCGGAACATGCACTAATAGCCTCCAAAAAAAATCCATCCTAGGCTCTAAGAGTTTTTCACTTAACCTATTGGTTTGATATCATATGCAAGTTTTAACTTCCCTCCTAGGCCTTAAGGGACTATAAAACTCGGTACTAACTACAAACCAATGGGTAAAAGGAAAAATCTACAAAGGTCTAATCTAAATGTAAGTGTTGTACAGTGACCTTTAGTATGGATACTTGAACATAAAGGGAAAAAAATGCAAGTTCATATATATATATATCATGTCATGAGCAATTTTATTTGGAAGTAATAATTACTGTTTAAACATCTGAACTTAATCAAATCCCGAAAAACAACAGATGATCTCCTCAGCACCATGCCTTCATTGTAAAGGAGGTCAAAATTTCCCTTTGTCACCAATGTAAAAAAATCAGATCCCGTGGAGGGGAAATGGATGGACTCAAGTTGATCTTTTAGACGTGTGCGGTGCCCCCTCCACAGTTACACACCTCGATCATATCGCCATAGTGCTTAGGCGAAGCCCTGCGCTGGTAACATCATCATCACCGTTGCCACGCCGTCATGCTGATGGAACTCACCCTCGTCCTCAGCTGGATCGGGAGCACGAGGGACGTCATCGAGCTGAACATGTGCTGAACGCGGAGGTGCCGTACGTTCGGTACTTGGATCGGTTGGATCACGAAGAAGTTCAACTACATCAACCGCGTTACTAAACGCTTCCGCTTTTGGTCTACGAGGGTACGTGGACACACTCTCCCCTCTCGTTGCTATGCATCTCCTAGATAGATCTTGCGTGATCGTAGGATTTTTTTTTGAAATTACCGCGTTCCCCAACAGTGGCATCCGAGCCAGGTCTATGCGTAGATGTTATATGCACGAGTAGAACACAAAGAATTGTGGGCGATAATAGTCATACTGCTTACCAGCAACGCCTTACTTTGATTCAGCGGTATGGTTGGATGAAGCGGCCCCGACAGACATTACATGACCGCGTTCATGAGATTGGTTCTACCGACGTGCTTCGCACACAGGTGGCTAGCGGGTGTCTGTTTCTCCAACTTTAGTTGAATCGAGTTTGACTACGCCCGGTCCTTGTTGAAGGTTAAAACAGCACACTTGACAAAAAATCGTTGTGGTTTTGATGCGTAGGTAAGAACGGTTCTTGCTAGAAGCCCGTAGTAGCCACGTAAAACTTGCAGCAACAAAGTAGAGGACGTCTAACTTGTTTTTGCAGGGCTTGCTATGATGTGATATGGTCAAGACATGATGTAATTTGTTGTATGAGATGATCATGTTTTGTAACAGAGTTATCGGCAACTGGCAGGAGCCATATGGTAGTCGATTTATTGTATGCAATGCAATCGCCATGTAATTGTTTTACTTTATCACTAAGCGGTAGCGATAGTCGTAGAAGCAATAGTTGGCGAGACGACAACGATGCTACGATGGAGATCAAGGTGTCGCGCCGGTGACGATGGAGATCATGACAATGCTTCGGTGATGGAGATCATGAGCACAAGATGATGATGGCCATATCATGTCACATATTTTGATTGCATGTGATGTTTATCTTTTATGCATCTTATTTTGCTTAGTACAACGGTAGCATTATAAGATGATCCCTTACTAAATTTCAAGGTATAAGTGTTCTCCCTGAGTATGCACCGTTGCTACAGTTCGTTGTGCCAAGACACCACGTGATGATCGGGTGTGATCAGCTCTACGTTCCCATACAACGGGTGCAAGCCAGTTTTGCACACGCAGAATACTCGGGTTAAACTTGACGAGCCTAGCATATGCAGATATGGCCTCGGAACACTGAGACCGAAAGGTCGAACGTGAATCATATAGTAGATATGATCAACATAGTGATGTTCACCATTGAAAGCTACTCCATCTCACGTGATGATCGGACATGGTTTAGTTGATTTGGATCACGTGATCATTTAGATGACTAGAGGGATGTCTATCTAAGTGGGAGTTCTTAAGTAATATGATTAATTGAACTTTAATTTATCATGAACTTAGTCCCGATAGTTATTTTGCATGCCTATTTTATTGTAGATCAATGGCCCGTGCTACCGTTCCTTTGAATTTTAATGCGTTCCTAGAGAAAGCTAAGTTGAAAGGTGATGGCAGCAAATACACGGACTGGGTCCGTAACTTGAGGATTACCCTCATTGCTACATAGAAGAATTACGTCCTGGAAGTACCGTTAGGTGTACCACCCGTGACAGCAACTGCAGACATTGTGAATGCCTGGCAGACGCGTGTTGATGACTACTCGATAGTTCAGTGTGCCATGCTTTACGGCTTAGAATCTGGACTTCAAAGACGTTTTGAACGTCATGGAGCATATGAGATGTTCCAGGAGTTGAAGTGTAATATTTCAAGCAAATGCCCGAGTTGAGAGATATGAAGTCTCCAACAAGTTCTATAGCTGCAAAATGGAGGAGAATAGTTCTGTCAGTGAACACATACTCAGAATGTCTGGGTACCATAAACACTTGACTCAACTGGGAGTTAATCTTCCTGATGATAGTGTCATTGACAGAGTTCTTCAATCACTGCCACCAAGCTATAAAGCCTTCGTGATGAACTATAACATGCAAGGGATGAACAAGACAATTTCCGAGCTCTTCGCAATGCTAAAGGCTGCGGAGGTAGAAATAAAAAAGGATCATCAGGTGTTGATGGTCAACAAGACCACTAGTTTCAAGAAAAAGGGCAAAGGGAAGAAGGGGAACTTCTAGAAGAACGGCAAGAAAGTTGCTGCTCAGGAGAAGAAACCCAAGTATGGACCTAAGCCTGAAACTGAGTGTTTCTACTACAAAGGGACTGGTCACTGGAAGCGGAACTGCCCCAAGTATTTGGCGGATAAGAAGGATGGCAAAGTGAAAGATATATTTGATATACATTATTGATGTGTACCTTACTAATGCTCGTAGTAGCGCCTGGGTATTTGATACTGGTTCTGTTGCTCATATTTGCAACTCGAAATAGGGGTTACAGATTAAACGAAGATTGGCTAAGGACGAGGTGACGATGTGCGTGGGAAATGGTTCCAAGGTCGATGTGATCGCCGTCAGCACGCTACCTCTACATCTACCTTCGGGATTAGTTTTAGACCTAAATAATTGTTATTTGGTGCCAGCGTTGAGCATGAACGTTATATCTGGATCTTATTTGATGCGAGACAGTTATTCATTTAAATTAGAGAATAATGGTTGTTCTATTTATATGAGTAATATCTTTTATGGTCATGCACCCTTGCTAAGTGGTCTATTTTTGTTAAATCTCGATTGTGATGATACACATGTTCATAATATTGAAGCCAAAAGATGTAAAGTTGATAATGATAGTGCAACTTATTTGTGGCACCGCCGTTTAGGTCATATCGGTATAAAACGCATGAAGAAACTCCATGCTGATGGGCTTTTGGAATCACTTGATTATGAATCACTTCGTGCTTCCGAACCGTGCCTCATGGGCAAGATGACTAAAACTTCGTTCTCCGAAAAAATGGAACGAGCGATTGACTTTTCGGAAATAATACATACCGATGTATGTGGTCCATTGAGTGTTGAGGCTCGTGGCGGGTATCGTTATTTTCTTACCTTCACAGATGATTTGAGCAGATATGGTTATATATACTTAATGAAGCATAAGTCTGAAACATTTGAAAAGTTCAAAGAATTTCAGAGTGAAGTGGAAAATCATCGTAACAAGAAAATAAAGTTTCTACGATCTGATCGTGGAGGTGCATATTTGAGTTACGAGTTTGGTCTTCATTTGAAACAATGTGGAATAGTTTCACAACTTACGCCACCTGGAACACCACAGCGAAATGGTGTGTCCGAATGTCATAACCGTACTTTATTGGATATGGTGCGATCTATGATGTCTCTTACTGAGCCACCGCTATCGTTTTGGTGTTATGCTTTAGAGACGGCTGCATTCACTTTAAATAGGGCACCATCAAAATCCGTTGAGATGACGCCTTATGAACTGTGGTTTGGCAAGAAACCAAAGTTGCCATTTCTTAAAGTTTGGGGCTGCGATGCTTATGTGAAAAAGCTTCAACCTAATAAGATCGAACCCAAATAGGAGAAGTGCATCTTCATAGGATACCCAAAGGAAACTGTTGGGTACACCTTCTATCACAGATCCGAAGGCAAAATATTCGTTGCTAAGAATAAATCCTTTCTAGAGAAGGAGTTTCTCTCGAAAGAAGTGAGTGGGAGGAAAGTAGAACTTGATGAGGTAATTGTACCTTCTCCCGAATTGGAAAGTAGTTTATTACAGAAATCAGTTCCAGTGATTCCTACACCAATTAGTGAGGAAGCTAATGATGATGATCAAGAAACTTCAGATCAAGTTACTACAGAACCTCGTAGGTCTTCCAGAGTACGGTCCACACCAGAGTGGTACGGTAATCCTGTTCTGGAAATCATGTTACTAGACCATGGTGAACCTACGAACTATGAGGAAGCGATGATGAGCCCAGATTCGGCGAAATGGCTTGAAGCCATGAAATCTGAGATGGGATCCATGTATGAGAACAAAGTATTGACTTTGGTGGATTTGCTCGATGATCGGCAAGCCATAGAAAATAAATAGATCTTCAAGAAGAAGACCGACGCTGACGGTAATGTTACTGTCTACAAAGCTCGACTTGTTGCAAAAGGTTTTCGACAAGTTCAAGAAGTTGACTACGATGAGACTTTCTCGCCCGTAGCGATGCTTAAGTCTGTCCGAATCATGTTAGCAATTGCCGCATTTTATGATTATGAAATTTGGCAAATGGATGTCAAAACTGCATTCCTGAATGGATTTCTGGAAGAAGAGTTGTATATGATGCAACCAGAAGGTCTTGTCGATCCAAAGGGTGCTAACAAAGTGTGCAAGATCCAGCGATCCATTTATGGACTGGTGCAAGCCTCTCGGAGTTGGAATAAACGTTTTGATAGTGTGATCAAAGCATATGGTTTTATGCAGACTTTTGGAGAAGCCTGTATTTACAAGAAAGTGAGTGCGAGCTCTGCAGCATTTCTAATATTATATGTGGATGACATATTGTTGATTGGAAATGATATAGAATTTCTGGATAGCATAAAGGGATACTTGAATAAAAGTTTTTCTATGAAAGACCTCGGTGAAGCTGCTTACATATTGGGCATCAAGATCTATAGAGATAGATCAAGACGCTTAATTGGACTTTCACAAAGCACATACCTTGATAAAGTTTTGAAGAAGTTCAAAATGGATCAGTCAAATAAAGGGTTCTTGACTGTGTTACAAGGTGTGAAATTGAGTCAGACTCAATGCCCGACCACCGCAGAAGATAGAGAGAAAATGAAAGTCATTCCCTATGCTTCAGCCATAGGTTCTATCATGTATGCAATGCTGTGTACTAGACCTGATGTGTGCCTTGCTATAAGTATAGCAGGGTGGTACCAAACTAATCCCGGAATGGAGCACTGGACAGCGGTCAAGAACATCCTGAAATACCTGAAAAGGACTAAGGATATGTTTCTCGTTTATGGAGGTGGCAAAGAGCTCGTCGTAAATAGTTACGTCGATGCAAGCTTTGACACTGATCCAGATGACTCTAAGTCACAATCCGGATATGTATTTTTATTGAATGGTGGAGCTGTCAGTTGGTGCAGTTCCGAGTAAAGCGTCATGGCGGGATCTACGTGTGAAGCGGAGTACATAGCTGCTTCGGAAGCAGCAAACGAAGGAGTATGGATGAAGGAGTTCATATCCGATCTAGGTGTCATACCTAGTGCATCGGGTCCAATGAAAATCTTTTGTGACAATACTGGTGCAATTGCCTAGGCAAAGGAATCCAGATTTCACAAGAGAACCAAGCACATCAAGAGACACTTCAATTCCATCCGTCACGAAGTGTCGGAAGGGGACATAGAGATTTGCAAGATACATACGAATCTGAATGTTGCAGACCCGTTGACTAAGCCCCTTCCACGAGCAAAACATGATCAACACCAAAACTCCATGGGTGTTAGAATCATTACTTTGTAATCTAGATTATTGTCTCTAGTGCAAGTGGGAGACTGAAGTAAATATGCCCTAGAGGCAATAATAAAGTTATTATTTATTTCCTTATTTCATGATAAATGTTTATTATTCATGCTAGAATTGTATTAACCAGAAACTTAGTACAAGTGTGAATACATAGACAAAACATAAGTGTCCCTAGTATGCCTCTACTTGACTAGCTCGTTTATCAAAGATGGTTATGTTTCCTAACCATAGACATGTGTTGTCATTTGATGAACGGGATCACATCATTAGGAGAATGATGTGATGGACAAGACCCATTCGTTAGCTTAGCATTATGATCGTTACAGTTTCATTGCTACTGCTTTCTTCATGACTTATACATGTTCCTCAGACTATGAGATTATGCAACTCCCGAATACCGGAGGAACACTTTGTGTGCTATCAAATGTCACAACATAAATGGGTGATTATAAAGATGCTCTACAGGTGTCTCCAAAGGTATTTGTTGGGTTGGCATAGATCGATATTAGGATTCCGAGAGGTATCTCTGGGCCCTCTCGGTAATGCTCATCACTATAAGCCTTGCAAGCAATGTGACTAATGAGTTAGTTGCGGGATGAAGTATTACGGAACGAGTAAAGATTCTTGCCGGTAACGAGATTGAACTAGGTATGATGATACCGACGATCAAATCTCGGGCAAGTAACATACCGATGACAAAGGGAACAACGTATGTTGTTATGCGGTTTGACCAATAAAGATCTTTGTAGAATATGTAGGAGCCAATATGTGCATCCAAGTTCTGCTATTGGTTACTGACCGGAAATGTGTCTCGGTCATGTCTACATAGTTCTCGAACCCGTAGGGTCCGCACGCTTAACGTTCGATGACGATTTGTATTATGAGTTATGTGTTTTGATGACCAAAGTTTGTTCGGAGTCCCGGATGAGATCATGGACGTGACGAGGAGTCTCGGTATGGTCGAGATATAAAGATTGATATATTGGACCATGTTATTCGGACACCGAAAGTGTTCCGGATAGTTTCGGGTAAAAACGGAGTGCCGGAGGGGTTACCGGAACCCCCGGGGGGAACTAATGGGCCACCATGGGCCTTATTGGAGAGAGAGGAGGGCCGCCAGGGCAGGCTGCGCCCCCCCCCTTAGCAGTCCGAATTGGACAATGGAAGGGGGGCGGCGCCCCCTTTCCTACTCCCTCTCCCTCTCCTTCCTCCCCCCTCTCTCCCTTTTGGTGGAATCCTACTAAGACTAGGAGTCCTAGTAGGACTCCCCTCTTGGGCGCGCCCTAGGGGCCGGCCGGCCCTCCCCTCCTCCCTCCTTTATATACGTGGGGAGGGGGCACCCTAGAACACACAAGTTGATCTTTTAGCCGTTTGCGGTGCCCCCCTCCATAGTTACACACCTCGATCATATCACCGTAGTGCTTAGGTGAAGCCCTGCATTGGTAACATCATCATCACCGTCGCCACGCCGTTGTGCTGACGGAACTCACCCTCGTCCTCAACTGGATCAAGAGCACGAGGGACGTCATCGAGCTGAATGTGTGCTGAACGCGGAGGTGTCGTACGTTCGGTACTTGGATCGCGAAGAAGTTCGACTACATCAACCGCGTTACTAAACGCTTCCGCTTTCGGTCTACGAGGGTACGTGGACACACTCTCCCCTCTCGTTGCTATGCATCTCCTAGATAGATCTTGCGTGATCGTAGGATTTTTTTTGAAATTACTGCGTTCCCCAACACAAACTTCGGTCACCAAAACACATAACTCATAATACAAATTGTCATCGAACGTTAAGCGTAAGGACCCTACGGGTTTGAGAACTATGTAGACATGACCGAGACACCTCTCCAGTCAATAACCAATAGCGGAACCCGGATGCTCATATTGGCTCCCACATATTCTACTAAGATCTTTATCGGTCAAACCGTAATGACAACATACATTATTCCCTTTGTCATCGGTATGTTACTTGCCCGAGATTTGATCATCGGTATCCTCATACCTAGTTCAATCTCATTACCGGCAAGTCTCTTTACTCGTTCCGTAATGCATCATCACGTAACTAACTCATTAGTCACATTGCTTGCAAGGCTTATTCTGATGTGCATTACCGAGAGGGCCTAGAGATACCTCTCCGATACTCGGAGTGACAAATCCTAATCTGGATCTATGCCAACCCAACAAAACACCTTCGGAGATACCTGTAGAGCATTTTTATAATCACCCTTTTACGTTGTGACGTTTGATAGCACACAAGGTATTCCTCTGGTATTCGGGAGTTGCATAATCTCATAGTCAAAGGAATATGTATAAGTCATGAAGAAAGCAGTAGCAATAAAACTTAACGATCATGATGCTAAGCTAATGGATGGGTCTTGTCTATCACATCATTCTCCTAATGATGTGATCCCTTTCATCAAATGACAACACATGTCCATGGTTAGGAAACTTAACCATCTTTGATTAACGATCTAGTCTAGTAGAGGCTTACTAGGGACACTGTGTTTTGTCTATGTATCCACACATGTATCAAGTTTCCGGTTAATACAATTCTAGCATGAATAATAGGTATTTATCATGATATAAGGAAGTATTAATAACAACTTTATTATTGCCTCTAGGGCATATTTCCTTCAGTTTCTCCTCTAAGTCTCTCTACCAGGCTTTGCGACTTCCATGGGTCCGGAGGCCCTCTCTGTGGTGTGGACAATTAGCTACCTCTGAAAATTAGGATTTTCATGTGGCAATGGATCCGTGGCCGGGTTCCTTCAGTGGTGGAGGTACTCAAGCGGCACGACCCGGGTGATGGGATGTGCCCTCTCTGTGTGACGATGGAGGTCTCAAACCACATCTTTTTCACTTGTGTCTCCGCTCGGTTCCTTTGGAGCTACTTCCAGGAGGTGGTCGATGGGAATTAGTGTCACACCAACTTCCCAGACCTATTCGCGGAGATCCGTGCCTCCCCGGCACCGCTACGCCATATTAGGTGCTATCGGGGTGCTCGCATGGACTCTTTGGACGGTCTGCAATAAACTTGTTATCCAACGGGCCCCTCTTCGGCGTGCTACTGATGCTATCTTCAAAATGTTTGGTTATCTGCAGCTTTGGCGGCCGCTTAGCCGCTCTCAGGATCGAGATGCCATCGACTTCATCATGAACAACCTTCGCGCGATGATCTCCGCTTGGCACCGCCGCTTCCTCCTCCTCCGCCCGAGCCGGACTAGACTTCAGACTTCTGTTTGCCATGTGTGTCGTGCTTGCCGCATGCGCCGCCAGTTTGTTTTTTCTTTTTTCTTGGGCTTGTTGAGCTGTGCCCTCAACAGAACCTATGTACTGCCGTGTTGGGGTGTGTGTGTGCATTGTGTGTGGCATGAACTTTGTTGAACCTTGTTGGACCTTGGCTCTGGTGGTTGCTTTATTTATAAAGCGGGGCGAAAGCCTTTTTCGGTAAGTTGTACTAAATTAAAGACACTTATTTTGGGATGAAGAGAGTAGTAACTAAATATAATGTGTAAACTTGCAAGCAACAATTGACTTGATAATTCATGCTACGAAATTGCGAGGCCGTGCATTCAGTCAGGGTAACTTCAGTAATTAACTTTTCATTGGTACAAAATAGCGTCGAACACCATCCAGACAGAGTCGCATACTGAAGCTAAACTGCCACGTAAAATTATTGATCACATACACATGAGGGGTAAATAGGTCTTTTTAGGTGTAATTTAACATCAGTAAGGGACGCGGAGCAATTGGTCCCAAGCACACAGGCTCTCGGAATCTGTCCCGCTGAATATGGCTTCGTGATTCGTTTTGTCAGACAGATGTGACCGGTGTTGCGTCAGGCAACCAACGTGGAAAACAAAAGGAAAAGGAGAAATTCTCCTGGACGGTGGACCTGAAGCGTGGCTGTTCCATGCCGTCGCGGATGGACGTCAGAGCCATGGCTCGAGTCATCAGCGAATTTCCGATCCGTTAATCAATCCTGCTGACGACGTCATTTGCGGTGCAGTAAATGCAAAATTGGGTGGGTGGGTCGAGTTGTCTCATGCCTCCGCCAGTTGCTGGTTTGGTCTGGTAGCATCGAGAACGGCTCGGCGGCGGCAGATCCATCCCTTAGGGTTCCGGTGACCTGGCTCCGGCGGCCATGGAGTTCTTGATGCAGCCGGTCAACAGGTGCTAATCTTGCCCCTTGTGTCTAATTGGTCGGGCCTAGTTTGATTTATGTTTCTAGTTCGTGCAAGATCTAACTTCTTCTGCCGTCGGTGTGTTCGTGCAGTAGAACGCTCATAGAGGTAGTGAATGACAGTGACATACCAATGGAGCCTCTTCGCTATCCTGTTCTCTCGATGCCGGCCGGGGAGTTGCCGACGGCGAGTGCATCGAGTGCAGATGCACTCATCTGCTCGACGAGTGCTATGGCAACAGGCGAGGGTGCAGACCAGCCATAAGCTTCTGAACACTCTATAGAACAAGTTGACCCACAGGCACCAGGATGGACACGAAGGTATGGTTGCCTGCCACGGCCTGTAGATATTAGCTAAGTTGCTAGATTAGTAGAGTTGTTGAAATTGGATTCAGCACGGGGATGCAGGTTGTTTTTGTATGGACTGGATAAGTAGTCATGTTTGCCGTCAGGGAACCCCTTGAGTAAACTAGTTCAGATATGTGAAAACAGAGTAGGCAGGGGCTGTATTAGAGTGTGGTCGCATGAAGCCCATGGAATGAATGCACAATGGAGTGGTGAATAAATATAGGATCTAGAAAAGATATGTTTGCAAACTGTATGAATAAAAATGGCAGGGATTCTGTTAGAGTAAACTGCTCTTATTTTAGCATCCGTGAATCTAATTGCAATTGCACATTTGTGGCACCTCAAAATTCAGGGTCCGGATTGGAGCTGCTGCGCCAGGACGTGCCCCCAACCCGGATAGGATGACATCATTAGAGAAATCGGTCCGCGTGTTTGCGGAGGCACCCGGTGAGAATGTCATTGTGCCAAAAATAGGGATCAGCTTCGATACACTTGGAGAGGCCTATGATTTCTACAACTTGTATTCCTAGGAGAAAGAATTTGGAACTAGATATGGAAAGAGCAAACTAAATGTCAACAGGACAAAGTGCATGCAAGAGATAGTCTGCGGTTGTGCGGTACGGTTTCCTTTGCTCATTGCTGGTGACTTACAGCTCAATGTTTTCTTAATTATTTTATGAAGTGTCTAATAAGGTTCTCGGATTAAAATTGTACCAGGATAAACCAATTGTGGGGAATACTCGTTCCTGCCAATGTGAATGTCCTGCCTTAGTGAGACTGCTACGGTCAAAGGATAATGGGTGGTATATAGCAGAGCACCGGGACGAGCACAACCACTCATTGTCTCCGACATATGGGCAGACATATATCAATTCTTTGTGGTGCTTCCTAGGAGCTATATATGTACAGATACTTCAATTCGTGTGTCCTTGTCCAGATCCTTCCCTTTTTGGCTGCCGAATTTCCAAATGCCATGCTTCCTATGCATCCTCTCTTGCATTAGCATACCCATGCTCTACCTCTTGTATTTTTTCCGTTTAACAATGCTGAATTGCTTCATATATTTCTCATATATTTGTTCTCATGCTTCTCGCTTATTCGAGATTGCCTATTTGCCCAGGCCATATGCAGTTGCAGGTCAATAACGTTGGTCATTTGACGGTGCCGGCCCCGGTGCTCCTTGCCGCTAGTCGGTGTCGACATTTGCAGCTTTTGGGGAGAAGAGTAGCGAAGCATCGAGGGACGCGTTCAACATCGAGAAAGTAGGCGAAAGTGCTCTTGTGAGCCCGAGCTCACATGCACCCTTTGCTACAGTAAAATCGAAAAAATATTTAAAAAGCTCAAAAAAATCTGAATGTTTTTGACAACAAACATTGATGTATTTTTCACATGCGTGCAAAAAATCATGACAAAAAGACATTCATGCAGGTCTCGGTGAAAAAAAAATGATGCTCCAAAATGCTTCCAAAAACAGTTTTTTTTCGAGCATGATTTTGTCTTTTTTGCCGAGGCCTCCATAAATGTCATTTGATCACGAAAATTGGCACGCATGTGTAACACACATCAATATTTGTTGCCAAAAAAATTCAGATTTTTTTGAACTTTTAAAATATTTTTTTCAATTTTACTGTAGCAAAGGGTGCATGTGAACTCGAGCTCACATACTCCATGTCCGAAAGTAGGCATGAAGAATGCATGCTTCCTTACATGGGATTCCCTGCTTCTTCATGCCTGACAATTGCTTCCTACCACAACTGCGCCCGTGCACGAGGACATTAGACATGTCAAGTCTTCCTGTGGCCCTGACTAGCCACCACACTCCAACTACGTCGGTCTGATCTCATCATTGTCTCTCAGATCTCATCGACGCTATTCCTTGAAGAGACCCCTCTTTGGATGGTGCTCATGCTCTAGTAGGGGCTTCGTCCCGTTGTGCTTCGATGTCTACATCTTGTTGTATGGAAGCAAAGTCCAATCTATATTGGAAGGTTTCTTTCTTTGAAAGCACAGTATGATATCATTTAGAAGCAATGTTGATGGAAGCATACATCAATCAGAAGGTTGGACATTGAATATATGTATATGCGACACTGGATTTTTTTTAACTTCATTGGAAGCACATGCTCATTTTGTTTGAAGCAGATGTAGTTGTTCGTCACACATGTATGCTGCACCATCTCTTTAATTTTGTATCCAACATATCTCTATTTTGCTTCCTGCCCAAAAAATGAAGCTTGGGTTACACAATAAGCAAGCACTATAGGTTTCACAAAACATTTATGCTTCCTAGTAATAAAAAGTTATGCTTCCGACACAGTTAAACAAAGTTTCGGTTAGACAGTAATCGTGCTTCTAACGACATTGCACTATGCTTCTTATGCATCCAAATAAATCAAGTTTCTCTTAGACACTAATCAGGTGTGCTTCCACCATTACTGCCTCATGCTTCAAGTGATTACATGTTGTCTGCAACCCAATGTTTTAGTTTAGACATCCTAGTTTCAACCGAGAATATGTACATATTTTTTTCTAGTTGTTTTTTTTGCGAATTAAGTTCAGAGTACACATATCTGGAACGAATTTTTGGAGTCTCGTTATTTTGGAAACAGTTTTCTTTTATGGAAGGAAACAATTTTTTTGAATAATAAGTTTCCATGGCATGTGCTTCCATCAGGGAAAAAAATGTTTCAATGGAATGTGGGCGCTGCAAAAAATCTTGAAACAATTAATTTTATTTATTTGTTTACTGGAAACAAATCCCTAATTAGTGGGAAGCATTTTTTTGTATTTGTTTGTTGGAAGCAATCACGACATACCAAAACAATTAGCGTAATTCGTGAATCAACCTGTGGTTGAGATGGTTAGGTGGACAGTGGTATCCCCAACCCACGAGGGTTTAAATCCTGGTGCTCGCATTATTCCTGGATTTATTTCAGGATTTCCGGCGATGCGTTTTCAGTGGGAGGAGACGTTCCCGTCGACGACGAGGCGCCTATGATGGCTTCGTAAATCTCAAGATGATATGCCGGCTCAGTCTCTCGGAGGTGCTCATAGGGGTAGGGTGTACGTGTGTGCGTTCATAGGGGTGAGTGTATGCGCGTATATATGAGCGCTTGTGTCTGTACTGATGCTAAAAAAACAATTAGCGTAATTCTGGGAAGCAGTTTGTTAGTAGAAACACAAAAATTAAGGAAGTGGGGAGAGGTTAGTGGGAGGATGTGCTATGTACGTGGGAAGTGATTACTACAAACACTTAAATAGGAAGGAAAAGTCAGCGCCTAACCATCAGATCCAACAGTCAGCCACTGGTCTGATGGGAAGCAAGAGTAGTTGCCGCCGTTCGTGCAGAATCTCCTTTGAGACGGCTCATATCGTTGCTGACTTTCTGATCCGCGACGGGCCTGGGTAATGGCGTATCCATTATTGCTTATAACTGCTGGACCATGGGCCATAATAACAATTCTGCACTGGAAATTCCAGCTGGAATTAGCCGACCACCCCCGCCCATCACGAGAGATGCGTCTGGTCTAGATAACGAGAGCACTGCAGCGCGTGATCACATTAGCACTTTCGATCTGTAAGGCTCAATATGCATGAAAGTGTTATAAAAGGCATAAAATTTAGACACGGTGTTATACAGAGAAAAAAAAGTTTTCCAGTGTCAAATAAATTTCTTTTAAATAGTGCTATATAAGGAATTTTCTTTTGAATTTTACCCGAGCAATTCACATGATACGTGTATATTTTAACTCGGGCACAAGAATTATGATTGTCCTGAATTGGTTTCCTCTTGATTGATTTGCTTCCACGAAACCGTCGAGCGTGGTTCGAGTAGGCACATGCTTCCTCGCATGTAACATCCATTTTTGTTGTACTCCTTCCGTCTCAAAATAAGTGTTTTAACCTTAGTATAACTTTTGAGACACTTATTTTGGGACGGAGGGAGTAATATTTAGCACTCTGTGATATTCGTGTGTGAGATAATGATGTTATACATCATGTTTGTATATGTGACGGTGATCTTCCTTTTAGATGACGTTGCGGCCTCGACCCCAACCCCGCCAGCGTCCGGCATGACGTCCTCACTCCGCCAGCACGCCATGAGCGCCACTAGCAAGAAGCTTCTGGTGGCCATCATGGGCGTACACGGCGGCAAGGAGATGGCCTCCGGTCTCGTGTTCCGGTGGGGAGATCGTCCATGTGGTGTTCCTCACATTGCCGAGATCGATCCAAGCGAGGCCGTAGCCCTCGGTCCTTCTCGATCTGGTAGGTTGCTGACGATTGGAGGCAGGGGCTCAGCTTGGCGTGCTGATGTGGCTGCACTGTAGCCGTGCGGACGGCCAATGCATTGCGGACGCCGGGGCGATGGCCCCACGCAGGAGGGTGGCGGCGGGAAGCGCACGATCGCCACTACTTCGCGATGACCGCAGATAGTGAGTTGAACAACAAGAGATGTTGTGGCAGTTGCCGTGTTGGCCACACGTGTGATGGTTCTAGAGCATGACTATGCGACCGCATACGGCAGTCACCTGAGAACCACCGACGCCCAGGAGGTGCTGCTTCAGATGATAGAGACAAGCGAAGAGGAGTCAGACCCCGCAGGCAGTGGTGGAGCTACCACAAAAAATCTGGGCGGGCCAGATAGTACGAAATATCCTACCATATAAAAAATCGGTACATTAGTGTATGTTGGGCTTCATGTAAAACATTTTCTTTTCTTTAACCCTGGGTGAGCCACGGCCCTTTTGGCCTTGCCGTGGCTCTGCCACTGCCCGCAGGTGGCGGCGGAGGTGGCTTCCCTTCGTTGCAGCTATAGGCCCATGGGTGGTCGAATCCTGTGCTACTTCTTGAGTTTGCGTTGGGTTTTTCCTTGAATAGGAAAGGGTGATGCAGCAAAGTAGAGATAAGTATTTCCCTCAGTTTGAGAACCAAGGTATCAATCCAGTAGGAGAAGAACGCTTAAATCACCAATACCTGCACAAACAATCAAACACTTGCACCCAACGCTATAAAGGGGTTGTCAATCCCTTCACGGTCACTTGCAAAAGTGAGATCTGATAGAGATAGATAAATAGAACTAAACAAAAGATAAAATATTTTTGGGTTTTTGGTTTATAGATCTGAAAATATAAGATTGCAAAATAGTAGATCAGAAACTAATATAATGGAAAATAGTAGATCGGAAACTAATATGATGGAAAATAGACCCGGGGGCCATAGGTTTCACTAGAGGCTTCTCTCATGAAGGCAAATAATCGGTGGGTAAACAAATTACTGTCGAGCAATTGATAGAAAAGCGCAAAGTTATGACGATATCCAAGGCAATGATTATGCAATATAGGCATCACGTCTCTGTCAAGTAGACCGAAACGATTCTGCATCTACTACTATTACTCCACACATCGACCGACTCCTGCCTGCATCTAGAGTATTAAGTTCATAAAGAACAAGTAACGTATTAAGTAAGATGACATGATGTAGAGGAATTAACTCAAGCAATATGTTGAAAACCCCATCTTTTTATCCTCGATGGCAACAATGCAATACGTGTCTCGCTACCCATACTTTGTCACTGGGTGAAATCACGCAAGATTGAACCCAAAGCTAAGCACCTCTCCCATTGCAAGAAATACCAATCTAGTTGGCCAAACCAAACCGATAATTGGAAGAGAAATATAAAGATACCAAATCATGCATATAAGAATTCAGAGGAGATTCAAATAATATTCATAGATAAGCTGATCATAAATCCATAATTCATCGGATCTCGACAAACACACCGCAAAAGAGTATTACATCAGATAGATCTCTAAGAACATCGAGGAGAACATGGTATTGAGAATCAAAGAGAGAGAAGAAGCCATCTAGCTACTAGCTATGGACCCGTAGGTCTGAAGTGGACTACTCACGTGTCGGAGTAAATGGCCACGGGTAGCCAAACCGACTCCCCCTGGCTCTTTGAAAAATTATCAAGCCATTCAAGCCTTCAAGCATACAGAGCATAGGGCCGCCTTCCCCCGACCGGCTGTCCCCAAGGCCGACTCCCAGAAGCCGACCGTGAAGAAAGCCGACTCCCAGAAGGCGACCCGACCACATAAACCTCCCCCAAGGAAGATACGAGATAGCCGACTCCAGGAAGCCGGCCCCATAAGGGCCGACTCCCAGAAGCTGGCCATGAAGAAAGCCGACTCCCAGAAGCCGGCCATGAAGAAAGCCGCCCCCAGGAGCCGGCCAAGACTGCGCCTACTAAGACTGTACCCCCGCAACGGCGATAGGACGGGGCGTGACCGCAGTACGGCCCACTACCCCCGAATCCCGGAACAGGCATGGCCACAGGGCGCCGTACGGGCCCGCCATCACCCGTCCGGCGCGGCGCTGTAGCCGTGTTGGCCTTGATGTCACCCATGACAGGTGCCAGTACGGCCCGCAGGCGGCGGGCCCCTTTTGCCAGAGAGACATCCGAAGGCGGCCTGGCCTCCTCTAGTCGGCCATGGGTGTGGCCGGCTCCCAATAGCCGGCCACCTCCCTCCCTCGAAACATGTGCCTCATTAAGAAGACAAGACGAGGTAAGGCTACAGTGATAGCCCGCGAGGCAGCGGCACTGTAGCCACGCTTACCTCGACAAAGCCCTCGTCATCAGAGACGAGGCGACAGTAACCAGCCGCCGACAAAGCCCCCAAGCGGTGGGGCCGGCCTGCCGGCCAAGAGGCCGGCAGCCGGCGGGACCCACCAGTCGGCGGGCCCCACTGACCGGCGGAGAAGCCGGCCAACATAGACGCTGACGGCTGGGACCCGCGCCCAGCCGGATTACCATTGTACCCCTGGGGGGTAGGCCTATATAAACCCCCCGGGACACCCATGCAAAGGGTTGATCTCATAGAGTTTCATACACCACATAGAGTGAAGGAGAGAGCTAGCCTTGCCCTTCTTCTTTCTCTAGCCAGACAGCTCAAGGAGCACTTGTAGCTACTCATATTGACCTAGTGATCATGCGGAGACCCCGCAGAGCAGGACTTGGGGTGTTATCTCCACGGAGAGCCCCGAACCTGGGTAAGATCCGCCGGCGTGCATGTCTTCGCCTCATCCCGTTTCCAGGCACCGGCGACGTCTTACTGGCTCCCACAATGATAAGCCACCCGTTGGCATATGTCGCACCTACCACCCGACATTTGGCGCCCACCGTGGGGCCAGGTGCACCATCGTCCGGAGACCTGTTCTGGACGGGAACCCTTTTCCTCCCCCGCGAGCGCAGCCAGCCTGCTGCACCCGATGGCGCTTGCCCCGAGGCGCTGCAAGGCGTTGACGACGCCTGCGCAGCGAGCCGCCTCGCCGATCTTCTTGGCGAGACTCGCATCTCCGACGAGCCCGCTCCGACGCGGGCACGGACTACCCCGAGAGTCACCTCGCCAGCCTCCTCGACCAACTTCACGTCTCCAGCGAGCTTGCTGTAGACTTGGAGTTGGTCGGCTCCACCGACCCGATGCTTGTCGACTCCGACACGGCATCGCTCGACGCCTACCCCTCCGACGTGGTAATCTTCAACGACCCTCTCCCTCGAGCTGACAGCGGTAGCAGCGCTGTCACTGAGGTGCTGGTCATCAGCCACGTCGCCGACTCGGGCGAGAACGCCCACAACGCCCTACAAGCAGCGATGCATGACTTGTCCGTCCCCATCCCGGCCGACGCCGACGCCGAGACCCTGGAGGCACGCCGCCTGGCCCTCATCGCGGAGGGCCAGAAGATAGCCTCTATGAGACGCCTCACCGAGGCCCACCAGCGCGAAGTCGACCGCGCCGCCTTCGGTACGCCGCCTCATGACGGGCCGAGCCGAGCCGGCCTCGTCAAGAAGCGCGGCGCGGCCATCGCCAGCATGCTGGGGGCAGACCGCCCCGTCTACGCCACACCACTCGAGAATCTGCGAGCCGCTCAGGCGGCCGTCGAAGAGCTAAATGGGCTGGGGGCTGATGAGCTCCCCTACATGACAAGGCGCATCCAGCAGCTGATCGACGCGGCCGCAGAACAGCATGAAGCCGGCGCCCGCGCTGAGAGTCCTCCCCCACGCCGAGAGCACGCCGCGACATCCCAGTCGCCGACTGCAAGCGGCGCCCGCGCAAGAAAAGACAAGGAGCCGGCCGCTAGCCGCAGCCGAACTCGGATCACCATCGAGCGCGACGCGGAAGGCCGCCCTCGAGCAGTGGAGCGCCAAGGCAATCCGCCTCCTCCCCCGACTCGGGCGGAGAGATATCCCACCCCGCCTCCTGTCACACATCCGACTCTCGGTGGCCGACTAGGCCGCTGCGAAGGAGTCGGCGAGAACGACGCCCGCCACCGGATCGACCGCCTAGCTCGATCCCTGGCGTTAGAAGAGGAAGACGATGTCGGCCCGCCATGCTTTGGCCCCCGCATCCGCGACGAGCCCTTCCCCAAAGGGTTTTCGCTCCCTAGAGATACGCCCAAGTACAACGGCTCCGTGAAGCCGGAGGATTGGCTCATCGACTACTCCACCGCTGTCAGTATAGCGAACGGCAACAGACGCGTAGCCGTGAAGTACGTCCCCCTCATGCTGCAAGGCACGGCACGCACCTGGCTCAACAGCCTCAAGCCCTACAGCGTGAACACCTGGCTGGACTTCACGGAAGTCTTCGTCCGCAACTTCACCAGCACGTACAAGCGGCCTCCCAAGCCCCACCAGCTCTCCCTATGCGTCCAAGGGCCCGACGAGTCGACCCGCGACTACCTCACGCGGTGGGCCGAGCTCCGCAACTCCTGCGAGGGGGTGCACGAGGTGCAGGCCATCGAATACTTCACCGCCGGGTGCCGAGAGGGCACCCTCCTCAAGCACCGACTCCTCTGCGACGAGCCGGCTACCCTCGACGAGCTGCTGGTCATTGTAGACAAGTACGCCACAGCCGACTCCTCGATGAAGACCGAGCTCCGAGTAGGCGCCTCTGGGAAGGTGCTCGCTCCGGCTCCTAAGACGCCAGCTAGCGACTCCAATCGGTGCCCCTACCAGAACGACCACAAGCGCAAGGCCCCAATGCCGCCTTCCACCAGTCGGCAGGTGGCCACGGTCGAAGACCAGCAGCCCGAAGAACGGCCTGCTCCCAAGAAGAAGGGCGGCAGGCCGGCTTGGCAGCCGGCCTTCTCCTACGAGCAGACTCTCGACGCCCCCTGCAAGTTCCACAACGGCGCGAAGCCATCCAACCACACGACCCGAAAGTGCACTGGCTTACCCGGATCTCCAAGGGCGAGGGGCCGGTGCCGCCTCCGCCTCCCGGCCCGCCGCCTCCAGCCCCCCAGCAGCCGGCTGCTCGACCAGCAGTCGGAGCCATTCAAGATGAGTTCCCTGATGAGCATGCCGCCTACGTCGTCTTCACAAGCCAGGTTGAAGACAAGCGCAGCCGGCGCCGACAGCACCAAGAGGTCAACGCAGTCGCTTCCAGCAGCCCCGAGTTCATGCATTGGTCCAAAAGGCCTATCAACTGGAGCCGGGCCGATCACCCAGAAGTGATGCCGTCCCCTGGCTCCTACGCATTGGTGTTGGATGTCACTCTCGCAACAGAGAAGCGGGCTGCCCGATTCTCCCGCGTTTTGATTGATGGCGGAAGCAGTATCAACATACTGTACCGAGACACCATGGAGAAGTTGAACCTCAAGGCGAAGCAGCTCATGCCGAGCCGGACCCTTTTCCATGGCATCGTACCCGGCCTGTCCTGTTCCCCGATCGGCAAGATCAAGATGGATGTTCTCTTCGGAGACAAAGATCACTTTCGCCGAGAAGCGATCTGGTTCGAGGTAGTGGATCTGGAAAGCCCTTACCACGCTCTGCTCGGCCGACCTGCCCTAGCCAAGTTCATGGTTGTGCCCCACTATGCCTACCTGAAGATGAAGATGCCGAGCTCAAAGGGGATCATCACAATGGCCGGCGACTACAAGAAGTCCATCGAGTGCGCTGCAGCCAGCAGCCGACTGGCCGAGTCCCTCGTAGTGGCAGAAGAGAAGAAGATGCTAGATCGAGTTGTGGCCATGGCCGGCAAGCAGCCGGCCTTGTCCCCCAACCCCAAGGAATATGATGCGCAGGGCTCCTTCCAGCCGGCCAAGGAGACGAAGAAGATACCTCTGGACCCGGAGAACCCGGAGAGGTTTGCAGTCATTGGTGCAAACCTGGACAGTAAATAGGAAGGCGAGCTCGTCGACTTCCTCCGTGAGAATCAAGACATCTTTGCATGGTCCCCAAAGGACATGCCGGGTGTTCCGAAGGATTTCGCCGAGCACAAATTACACGTCCGAGCGGACGCGAAGCCGGTCGAGCAGCCCCTCCACAGACTGTCAGAAGAGATGAGAAGAATCGTAGGAGAAGAGATAGCCCGGCTCCTCGCCGCCGGCTTCATTATGGAAGTGTTTTTCCCAGAATGGCTTGCCAACCCAGTCTTGGTGTTGAAGAAGAATAACAAATGGCGTATGTGTATAGACTACACTAGCCTCAACAAGGCCTGCCCCAAAGATCCGTTTGTTCTGCCACGGATTGATCAAGTAATAGACTCCACAGCCGGATGCGAGTTGTTGAGTTTTTTGGATGCCTACTCAGGGTACCACCAGATTAAATTGGACCTAGCAGACCGCCTGAAGACCGCCTTCATCACACCATTCGGAGCTTTCTGTTACCTGACTATGACATTCGGCTTGAGGAATGCCGGTGCCACTTTTCAGCGTTGCATGCAGAAATGCCTTCTCAAGCAACTCGGCAGAAATGCCCACGTCTACGTAGACGATATCATGGTGAAGACGGAGAAGCACGGCACCCTGCTGGAAGACCTCAAAGAAACATTTGCCAACTTGCGCCGATTCCAGATCAAGCTCAACCCCGAGAAATGCGTGTTCGGAGTACCAGCCGGCCAGCTTCTAGGCTTTCTGGTCTCCGAATGCGGCATTGAGTGCAACCCTGCGAAGATCAAGGCCATTGAGAGAATGGAGATTCCCACCAAGTTGCGAGACGTATAGAAGTTCACTGGGTGCCTGGCCTCCCTAAACCGCTTTATCAGCCGGCTAGGAGAGAAGGCTCTCCCACTGTACCGACTCATGAAGAAATCCACTCATTTTGAGTGGAACGACCAAGCCGACCAAGCCTTCCATGAGTTGAAGAAGATGCTGACCACTCCGCATGTCCTGGCGGCGCCGACTGAGAAGGAGCCCATGCTCCTCTACATTGCCGCAACCAGCCGAGTGGTCAGTACAGTCATCGTGGTCCAGCGCCCAGAAGAAGGCCGAGCCCAGCTAGTCCAGAGGCCGGTATATTATCTAAGCGAAGTACTGTCCAGCTCAAAGCAAAACTACCCGCACTACCAGAAGATGTGCTATGGAGTGTACTTCACCGCCAAGAAACTGAAGCCCTACTTTCAAGAGCATCCCATCACGGTCGTATGCACCGCCCCGCTTGCCGAGATCATAGGCAGCCGGGATGCATCCAGCCGGGTGGCTAAATGGGCCATTCCACTGGCGCCTTACACAATCTTCTACCAGCCCCGCACCGCCATCAAGTCCCAAGCATTGGCCGACTTCCTCGTCGACTGGGCCGAGACCCAGTACCTACCGCCGGCTCCCGACTCTACTCATTGGCGGATGCACTTCGACGGGTCCAAGATGCGCACCGGCTTGGGAGCCGGCATCGTCCTCACCTCTCCCAAAGGCGACAAGCTCAGATACACGCTGCAAATCCACTTTGCCGCCTCCAACAACGTGGCTGAATACGAGGCGCTCATACACGGGCTCCGGCTAGCCAAAGAGCTCGGCATACGCCGGATCCTGTGTTATGGCGACTCAGACTTGGTGGTCCAGCAGTCTTCTGGCGACTGGGACGCCAAGGATGCCAACATGGCGAGTTATCGATTCCTCATCCAGTAGATCAGTGGGTACTTTGAAGGGTGCGAGTTCCTTCACATACCACGGGCCGACAACGACCAAGCAGATGCCCTGGCACGGATCGGCTCCACCCGACAGGCTATACCAACCGGTGTCTCTCTCCAGCGCCTCCTCAAACCGACTATCAAGCCGTCTCCAGAGTCAGACTCTATCTTCGTACCGACCGCCCCCGATGCAGCCAGATCCGACTGGAAGAACCCAGCAGGCGGCCCGGGGACTTCGACAAGCGGCCCGGGGACTGCCGTAGTCGCACCCGGCTCGGGGACTTCAGAACCCGGCCCGGGGACTGCAGCAGTCGGCCCGGGGACTGCGGCAACACAAGAAGCGGTGGCCGACTCCAACTTCCTGCCACCCAACCCACCCACCCGAGTCGCAGTGGCCGTACTAACAGTAGAAGAAGTCACAGCTCCATCATGGGCCCAGCCCATCCTCAACTTCCTAGTCAACAGAGAGCTGCCGACTGATGAGATCTCGGCAAGACTAGTGCAACGCCGAGCCGGAGCATATGCAATAATAAACAGAGAACTTGTCAAGCGTAGCATCACTGGAGTCTTCCAGCGCTGCGTCGAGCCAGAGAAGGGCGTAGCAATCCTCAAGGATATCCACCAAGGCGAATGCGGCCACCACGCAGCCTCAAGATCACTTGTGGCCAAAGCTTTCCGCCATGGTTTCTTCTGGCCGACTGCTTTGGAAGATGCCAAAGAGATAGTCAAATGCTGCAAAGGATGCCAAGTCTTCAGTTCCAAGCAACACTTGCAGGCTTCGGCACTCAAGACCATCCCCCTCACCTGGCCCTTTGCCGTTTGGGGGCTGGATATGGTGGGCCCATTCAAGACAGCCCGCGGCGGCATGACACATCTGCTTGTCGCCGTGGACAAATTTACCAAGTGGATCGAAGCGAAGCCGATCAAGAAGCTGAACGGGCCGACTGCCGTAACATTCATCGCTGACATCACTACTCGGTATGGTGTGCCACACAGCATTATCACCGACAACGGCACAAATTTCGCCAAGGGAGCACTGGCACGTTTCTGCGCGACACAGGGCATCCGACTGGATTTAGCGTCCGTTGCCCACCCACAGTCAAACAGCCAGGTCGAGCGAGCAAACGGCCTCATCCTCTCTGGCATCAAGCCCCGACTGGTCGTACCACTGGAGCGTTCGGCCGGCTGCTGGCTCGATGAGTTGCCGGCTGTCCTCTGGAGTCTGCGTACTACCCCAAACAAGTCAACCGGCTTCACTCTGTTCTTCCTTGTATATGGCGCTGAGGCCGTCATCCCAACTGACCTCGAGTTCGACTCGCCTCGGGTCACCATGTACACGGAGGCGGAGGCCAAGGAAGCACGAGAAGACGGCGTCGACCTGCTGGAAGAAGGCAGGCTGTTAGCACTCAGCCGGTCCGCCATCTACTAGCAGGGTTTGCGCCGTTACCACAACCGGAAGGTCAAGCCAAGATCCTTCCAAGAGGGCGACCTTGTGCTCCGGCTGATCCAGCGAACAGCCGGCCAGCACAAGCTCTCGGCCCCTTGGGAAGGCCCTTTCATCGTCAGCAAGGCGCTAGGCAACGACTCCTACTACCTGATCGACGCGCAGAAGCCAAAAGCACGCAAGAGGGATGATTCCGGCAAGGAGTCGGAACGACCATGGAACGCCAACCTTTTGAGAAGATTTTTCAGTTGAAAAGCAGTATGTATCATGCCCCCTTTTTTTGTATTAAGTACAAGACAAACGGGCCCCGCGAGGCGCACTCGGGGACTGCCCTCCTTTATCTATGAATGACGAGTGTCATACTCATGAATGTATTATTACATTTGATTTTCTGTCTGGCACCGGGTTCGACTAGTTTGGCCCGGAGACTGGCCGCCTTAAGTTATATTAACAGTTCTACCTGAAGTCAGACAAAGTAGTGTGCCAGCATCCGAGCCCTCTCTTGTTGGAAGTCGCAGCTCGAAGAACCGACTGTCCGACTGGCAAGAGCCAAAGGCAGGAAGGATGCCCACACGAAAAATGGCTAAGGACTAACGAACTTATATAACGCAAAGACGGCCTCCAACCACGCCTACCGGCTGTCAAAACAGTCGGCTGGCCGGCTTCCCAGTCACTTCGCTAAAATCCAACAAAGCTAGAGTACTTGCCCTCCCAACTGGCCAAGCACTTCTCCAGCCACAGATTGCAGAGCAACTGTCCGGCTGGGAAGGCGGCAACCAAGGGAGGGCGGCAAAGGAAACAACCAAAGGATGAAAAGCAAAGTACAAGGGAAAGCCGAACGCAAGCATAATTATATTTACACATAAGGCCCCCAATAGGCCGGCAGTCAATATAGTTCGAATACACCCCCAGTGGGTGGAATTGTGCAAACTTAACAAAATATTGTTCCAAGAGTGGTAAAACAGGAAAATAGAGGCAGCAGACTAGACTAAGGGCGCAGTGTGGGAGCTGGGTTGGTCGGTGGAGACGGCGCCGCCGGCTGGAGGAGTGGCCGGCTGGCGGGTCTCGGCTTGATCATCGCCGGCTGCAGGCGGTGCACCCGCGCGTGCCTTGTTGCTGGAGGCACGGTCAAGCTGAGGCTGACCGGCCGCTCCACCATCTGGCCCGGCGTCTTCACCCTCCTCCTCCTCCTCCTCGCCCTCGTCGCTGGAGTCGATCTCCTCCGCTGAGTCCTCGTCGCCTGCCGGGTTCAGCCCAAACCACTCCTCCGGCTGGGCAACGCCGTTGTCGTCCACTTCAGGAGCGAAGACGCTGGTGTCGGTGTAGTCGGCAATCGCCGAAGCCCGCTGGATGATAGCCGGCCGCGCCGGCTCCAGCTCCGTGTCGGCCTCCTGTCGCCAGGTGGCCAGCTGGTCCAGACTCAGCTCGGGATACCAGGCCTTGGCGAATTCCAGCGCCCGCCTGGCGCCGGACCGAGCCGCCGAAGCCTTCCAGGCCTCGAAGCGGCCGACCGCCACCTCCAGCCAGTCGGCAGTCCGACTGGGGGTGCGGGGAACCACCTCACCAGGCCAGAGGGCGGCCAACACCTGCGCCCCAACATGCTGAAGCCGGCGGAGCATGCGGTGAGCCGGCTGAAGGCGGGCTTGAATCGCCAAGAGCTGCTCCTCCAGCGACGGGCGAGCGTTTGGCGCAATCTCGGCGCCAGCCCGCCTTTGTGCCTCGCGGTGGGCCTCGACGACCTGGTTGGCGGCAATAGAGTAGCCAGGGAAGTACTCTACGCAAGAAAGAAAGAGAAAGAAGAGGAAAACCATCAAGTCAGAAAACAAGCTAGACGGCAAGCGGCAAGCAAGGACGAAGAAGAAGGCGGCCTACCGTCAACCAAGTCTTCGATCTGGCCATAGCCGTTGATCAGCGACTGCCTCGCTTCGGCCCAGCTAGCCGCCTCTGTCTCATATTCGGCTTGGAGGGCGGCTTCGCTGTCCTGCACCGCCTTCAGGGCCGCCTTGTGGCTCTTCTCCTGGTCAGCCAACCTCTTGGCCAGGCGGTCACGCTCTTGTGCCAAGGCGGCAAACTCGGCCTCCTTGGCACAAAGGGCGGCCTGAGCCCCGCCCAGTTGTTCCCTCAGGCCGGCGTTGGCCGCTGTAGGGATGGCAGAAGAGAAAGAAGCAGTAAGGAAGGAGTCGTCAAGGAAGATCCGACCCGACTGCTCAGCAGTCGGCCCGGATCTCGGGGACTACACCCAGTGGGTGCGCTGACGCGCCCCCACGTGAGATAAAAGACGAAGCACTTACCTCGGCTCTCAGATAGGTCAGCATTCCTCTGGGTCAGCTCCCGAGCCTGGGAGTTGAAGGCGGCCGCGCGGAGGTTGTGGTAGTCCTGCAAGTCAGGCAAAGGAGCGAATGAGAACATGAATAGCAAAACAAGCCCCGCTAAAAAGTTCCAAGCCGCCTGCTCTGCAGCCGACTCGGAACTCGGGGACTACACCCAGTGGGTGCGCTGACGCGCCCCCACGGAAGAAACCAAGATCAAAAAAGCAAGAATAAGAAGACTAACCCGAATGGCCGCCCGCGTCGCAAGGAACTCGTCATTATATTTCCTCAGCGACGCAGCTTGGGACTGAAGCCGGTTCCGGACGTCCTGCGCTGCTACATTTGCCACAACCGTCCCTCCACCCGGCGTCTACCCCGAGCTGGCGCTGGCCGCCTCCATGTCCTAGGCCGACGAGCTGGAGCCCGCGGCCATCTGCGGCTCCGACGCGGCCTTCCCCGTGCGCTGGCGCAGTGGCGACTGGACCACCAGATCCGCCCTCGCGGCCAGCTTGCCCCCGGCCGATTGCGCAGGCGGCAAGTTAGACCGGCCGCCTTGGGTCGCCCCAGTCGGCGGGGCCGGTGCCGCCTCCCTCTCCGGGACGACGACGTCGTCCTCCCTCTCCAATCCCGGCTGGTCGCCGCCGGTTTCTTCTGGCGGGGGCTCTGGGGCCGCAGGTGCCGCGACGCGCAGAGGGGTGAGGAGCAAGGCCCCCTCCGCCATCGCCGTGGCCGCAGCCTCCGCTTGGGCCTTGGCCGCTGCATCGGCGCGCGCCTTCGCCGCCTCCTCCTCCTGTGCTGCCTTGGCGGCAGCCGCCCTCAACTCCTCCGCCTTTCGCTCCTCCCGCGCCTCCCGCGCGTTTCGCTCCGTCGCCGCCTGAAACTCGGCACGGGGGTCCACGCGGCGGGTGGTGCTCCCGGATCCTCCTGGCGATCCAACGACGGAGGCGGCAGCAACCCGCTCGAGCGACAGTGGAGCCCTGATTTTTTGAGAAGGGACAAGGATTCAAAGATCACCAAAGAAAAGAAGAAAGAATGTACAAAGGAGTATACACTTACGCCGACACCATCTGCGGCTGCTTCACCACCTTGCGGAAGCGGGCCGCCTTCGCGGCCGCCTCATCCCGCCTGGTCGCCGCCGCCCCGCACTTGGGCTTCTTCGGCCGACTGCCGACCAAGCCCGATGCGGCACGACGCTTCTGTTGGAAATATGCCCTAGAGGCAATAATAAATAGGTTATTATTATATTTCCTTGTTCATGATAATCGTTTATTATCCATGCTAGAATTGTATTGATAGGAAACTCAGATACATGTGTGGATACATAGACAACACCATGTCCCTAGTAAGCCTCTAGTTGACTAGCTCGTTGATCAATGGATGGTTACGGTTTCCTGACCATGGACATTGGATGTCGTTGATAACGGGATCACATCATTAGGAGAATGATGTGATGGACAAGACCCAATCCTAAGCCTAACACAAGATCGTGTAGTTCGTTTGCTCAGAGCTTTTCTAATGTCAAGTATCAGTTCCTTAGACCATGAGATTGTGCAACTCCCGGATACCGTAGGAATGCTTTGGGTGTACCAAACGTCACAACGTAACTGGGTGGCTATAAAGGTGCACTACAGGTATCTCCGAAAGTGTCTGTTGGGTTGGCACGAATCGAGACTGAGATTTGTCACTCCGTGTAAACGGAGAGGTATCTCTGGGCCCACTCGGTAGAACATCATCATAATGTGCACAATGTGACCAAGGAGTTGATCACGGGATGATGTGAGTTACGGAACGAGTAAAGAGACTTGCCGGTAACGAGATTGAACAAGGTATAGGGATACCGACGATCGAATCTCGGGCAAGTAACATACCGATAGACAAAGGGAATTGCATACGGGATTGATTGAATCCTCGACATCATGGTTCATCCGATGAGATCATCGAGGAGCATGTGGGAGCCAACATGGGTATCCAAATACCGCTGTTGGTTATTGACCGGAGAGTCGTCTCGGTCATGTCTGCCTGTCTCCCGAACCCGTAGGGTCTACACACTTAAGGTTCGGAGACGCTAGGGTTATAGAGATATTAGTATGCGGTAACCCGAAAGTTGTTCGGAGTCCCGGATGAGATCCCGGACATCACGAGGAGTTCCGGAATGGTCCGGAGGTAAAGATTTATATATGGGAAGTCTTATTTTGATCGCCGGAAAAGTTTCGCACTTTATCGGTATTGTACCGGGAGTGCCGAAAGGGGTCCGGGGGTCCACCAAGGGGTCCACCAGCCCCGAGGGGGCCACATGGGCTGTGGGGGGTGCGCCTTGGCCTATATGGGCCAAGTGAACCAGCCCCAAGAGGCCCATGCGCCAAGAGATAAGATAAAGGGAGAGTCCTAAAGGGGGAAGGCACCTCCGAGGTGCCTTGGGGAGGATGGACTCCTCCCTGGCCGCACCCTTCCTTGGAGGAAGGGCCAAGGCTGTGCCCCCCTCTCCCTTGGCCCTATATATAGTGGGGGGGGGGGGAGGGAGGGCAGCAGCAATCCAAGCCCTGGCGCCTCCCTCTCCCTCCCGTGACACCTCTTCCTCCCCGCTTGCGCTTGGCGAAGCCCTGCCGGGATCCCGCTACTTCCACCACCACGCCGTCGTGCTGCTGGATCTCCATCAACCTCTCCCCCCCTTGCTGGATCAAGAAGGAGGAGACGTTGCTGCTCCGTACGTGTGTTGAACGCGGAGGTGCCGTCCGTCCGGCGCTAGGATCATCGGTGATTTGGATCGCGACGAGTACGACTCCATCAACCCCGTTCTCTTGAACGCTTCCGCTCGCGATCTACAAGGGTATGTAGATTCACTCCCCTTCCCCTCGTTGCTAGATTACTCCATAGATTGATCTTGGTGATGCGTAGAAAATTTTGAATTTCTGCTACGTTCCCCAACAGTGGCATCATGAGCTAGGTCTATGCGTAGTTTCTATGCACGAGTAGAACACAAAGTAGTTGTGGGCGTCGATGTTGCCAATTCTTCATGCCGCTACTAGTCTTATCTTGTTTCGGCGGCATTGTGGGATGAAGCGGCCCGGACCGACCTTACACGTACGCTTACGTGAGACAGGTTCCACCGACTGACATGCACTAGTTGCATAAGGTGGCTAGCGGGTGTCTGTCTCTCCCACTTTAGTCGGAACGGATTCGATGAAAAGGGTCCTTATGAAGGGTAAATAGAAATTGGCATATCACGTTGTGGTTTTACGTCGGTAAGAAACGTTCTTGCTAGAAACCTATACAAGCCACGTAAAAACTTGCAACAACAATTAGAGGACGTCTAACTTGTTTTTGCAGCATGTGCCTTGTGATGTGATATGGCCAGAAGATGTGATGAATGATATATGTGATGTATGAGATTGATCATATTCTTGTAATAGGAATCACGACTTGCATGTCGATGAGTATGACAACCGGAAGGAGCCATAGGAGTTGTCTTTATTTTTTGTATGACCTGCGTGTCATTGAATAACGCCATGTAAATTACTTTACTTTATTGCTAAGCGCGTTAGCCATAGAAGTAGAAGTAATCGTTGGCGTGACAACTTCATGAAGACACAATGATGGAGATCATGATGATGGAGATCATGGTGTCATGCCGGGGACAAAGATGATCATGGTGCCCCGAAGATGGAGATCAAAGGAGCAAAATGATATTGGCCATATCATGTCACTACTTGATTGCATGTGATGTTTATCATGTTATGCATCTTATTTGCTTAGAACGACGGTAGCATAAATAAGATGATCCCTCACTAAAAATTTCAAGAGACGTGTTCCCCCTAATTGTGCACCGTTGCGAAGGCTCGTTGTTTGGAAGCACCACGTGATGATCGGGTGTGATAGATTCTAACGTTCGAATACAACGGGTGTTGACGAGCCTAGCATGTACAGACATGGCCTCGGAACACATGCAAAACACTTAGGTTGACTTGACTGGCCTAGCATGTATAGACATGGCCTCGGAACACAAGAGACCTAAAGGTCGAGCATGAGTCGTATAGAAGCTACGATCAACATGGAGATGTTCACCGATGATGACTAGTCCGTCTCACGTGATGATCGGACACGGCCTAGTTTGACTCGGATCATGTATCACTTAGATGACTAGAGGGATGTCTATCTGAGTGGGAGTTCAACAATCAGATGAACTTCATTATCATGAACATAGTCAAAAGGTCTTTGCGAATTATGTCTTACGCTTTAGCTCTACTGTTTAAGATATGTTCCTAGAGAAAATTTAGTTGAAAGTTGGTAGTAGCAATTATGCGGACTGGGTCCGTAAACTGAGGATTGTCCTCATTGCTGCACAGAAGGCTTATGTCCTTAATGCACCGCTCGGTGTGCTGAACCTCAGCGTCGTCTGTAGATGTTGCGGAACATCTGACATACACGTTTTGACAACTACATGATAGTTCAGTGCGTAATGCTAACGGTTTAGAATTGTGGCACCAAAGACGGTTTTGAAACGTCGCAGAACATATGAGATGTTCTGAAGACTGAAATTGGGATTTCAGACTAGTGCCCACGTCAAGAGGTATGAGACCTCTGACAAGTTTCTTAAGCCTACAAACTAAGGGAGAAAAGCTCAATCGTTGAGCATGTGCTCAGATTGTCTGAGTACTACAATCACTTGAATCAAGTGGGAGTTAATCTTCCAGATGAGATAGTGATGGTTCTCCATAATCACTGCCACCAAGCTATTAGAGCTTCGTGATGAACTATAACATATCAGGGATGGATATGATGAGCCTTGAGCAACTCGTGATGTTTGACACCGCGAAAGTAGAAATCAAGAAGGAGCATCAATTGTTGATGGTTAGTAAAACCACTAGTTTCTAGAAGGGCAAGGGCAAAAGGGACACTTCATGAAACAACAAATCGTTTGCTGCTCTAGTGAAGAATCCCAAGGTTGAACCCAAACCCGAGACTAAGTGCTTCTGTAATGAGGGAAACAGTCACTGAAGCAGAACTGCCCTAGATACTTGGTAGATGAGAAGGCAGGCAAGGTCGACAGAAGTATATTGGATATACATTATATGAATGTGTACTTTACTAGTACTCCTAGTAGCACCAGGGTATTAGATACCGGTTCGGTTGCTAAGTGTTAGTAACACGAATAAAAGCTACGGAATAAACGGAGACTAGCTAAAGGTGAGATGACGATATGTGTTGGAAGTGTTTCCAAGGTTGATGTGATCAAGCATCGCATGCTCCCTCTACCATCGAGATTTGGTGTTTGCGTTGAGCATGATTGGATTATGTTTATCGCAATACGGTTATTCATTTAAGGAGAATAATGGTTACTCTGTTTATTTGAATAATACCTTCAATGGTCTTGCACCTAAAATGAATCTCGATCGTAGTGATACACATGTTCGTACCAAAACATATAAAATAGTAATGATAGTACCACATACTTGTGGCACTGCAATTTGAGTCATATTGGTATAGAACGCATGAAGAAGCTCCATGTAGATGGATCTTTGGACTCAGTCGTTTTTGAAAAGATTGAGACATGCGAACCATGTCTATTGGTATATATGCATGAAGAAACTCCATGCAGATGGATCGTTTGGACTCACTTGATTTCGAATCACTTGAGACATGCAAATCATACCACATGGGCAAGATGACTGAAAGTCCTTGTTTTTCAGTAAGATGGAACAAGAGAGCAACTTGTTGGAAGTAATACATTTTGATGTATGCAGTCCAATGAGTGATGAGGCATGCAGTGGATATCGTTATGTTCTTACTTCACAGATGATTTGAGTAGATGCGTGTATTTACTTGATGAAACACAAGTCTGAATTATTGAAAGGTTCAAATAATTTCAGAGTGAAGTTGAAGATCGCGTGACAAGAGGATAAAATGTCTGTGGTATGATCATAGAGATGAGTATCTGAGTTACGAGTTTGGCACACAATTGAGACATTGTGGAAAGTGTTTCACAATTAATACCGCCTGGAACACCATAGTGTGATGGTGTGTCCGGACATCATAGCTGCACCCTATTGGATATGGTGCATACCATGATGTTTCTTATCGAATTACCACTATCGTTTATGGGTTAGGCATTAGGGACAACCGCATTCACTTTAAAAGGGGCACCACGCAATTCCGTTGAGACGACACCGTTTAGAGAAACCTAAGTTGTCGTTTCTTAAAAGTTTGGGGCTGCGATGCTTATGTGGAAAAGTTTCAGGCTGATAAGCTCGAACCCAAAGCGGATAAATGCATCTTCATAGAAAACCCAAAACAGTTGGGTATACCTCCTATTTCGGATCTGGAAGCAAAAGTAATTGCTTCTAGAAACGAGTCCTTTCTCGAGGAAAAGTTTCTCTCGAAAGAATTTAGTGGGAGGATGGTGGAGACTTGATAAGGTTATTGAACCGTCACTTCAACTAGTGTGTACCAGGGCACAGGAAGTTGTTCCTGTGGCACCTACACCAATTGAAGTGGAAGCTTATGATGGTGATCATGAAACTTCGGATCAAGTCACTACCAAACCTCGTAGGACGACGAGGATGCGTAATACTTCAGAGTAGTACGTGATCCTGTCTTGGAAGTCATGTTGTTGGACAACGATGAACCTATGAGCTATGGAGAAGCGATGGTGGGCCCATATTCCGACAAATGGTTAGAAGCCATGAAATCCGAGATAAATGGATCTTTGAGAAGAAGACGGACATGGACGGTAATGTTACCGTCTATGAAGCTCGACTTGTGAAAAAAAGGTATTTTCACAAGTTCAAGGAGTTGACTACGATGAGATTTTCTCATCCGTAGCGATGCTTAAGTCCGTCGGAATCATGTTAGCATTAGCTGCATTTATGAAATCTGGCAGATGGATGTCAAAACAAGTTTCCTTACCAGTTTTCGTAAGGAAAGGTTGTATGTGATACAATCAGAAAGGTTTTGTCCATCCTAAGGATGCTGAAAGGTATGCTAGCTCCAGCGATCCTTCTAAGGACTGGAGTAAGCATCTCGGAGTCAGAATATACGCTTTGATGGAGTGATCAAAGTTTTTGGGTTTATACAAAGTTTGTTAGAAACTTGTATTTACAATAAAGTGAGTGGGAGCGCTACAACATTTCTGATAAGTATGTGTCAATGACATATTGTTGATCCGAAATGATGTAGAATTTCTGGAAAGCATAAAGGGTTGTTTGAAAGGAGTTTTTCAAAGGAAAACCTGGATAAAAGCTGCTTACATATTGGGCATCAAGATCTATAGAGATAGATCAAGACGCCCGATGATACTTTCAAAGAACGCACACCTTGACATGATTTTGAAAGAGTTCAAAATAGATCAACAAAGAAGGAGTTCTTGGCTGTGTTACAAGGTGTGAGTATTGAGTAAGACTCAGGACCTGACCACAGCAGAAGAGAGAGAAAGGACGAAGGTCGTCCCCTATGCTTTAGACGTAGGCTCTACAGTATGCTATGCTGTGTACCGCACATGAAGTGTGCCTTGCCATGAGTTGGTCAAGGGATACAATAGTGATCCGGGAATGGATCACATGACAGCGGTCGAACTTATCCTTAGTATCTAGTGGTCTAAGGAATTTTCTCGATTATGGAGGTGAAAAGGAGTTCGTCGTAAAGGGTTACGTCGATGCGAACTTTGACACTAATCCGGATGACTCTGAGTAGTAAACCGGATTCGTATAGTAGAGCAATTATTTGAAATGGCTCCAAGTAGCGTGTGGTAGCATCCACAAGATGACATAGATATTCGTAAAGCACACACGGATCTAAAAGGTTCAGACCCGTTGACTAAATAACCTCTCTCACAAGCATAACATGATCAAACCAGAACTCATTGAGTGTTAATCACATAGAGATGTGAACTAGATTGTTGACTCTAGTAAACTCTTTGGATGTTGGTCACATGGTGATGTGACCTATGAGTGTTAATCACATGGTGATGTGGACTAGATTATTCACTCTAGTGCAAGTGGGAGACTGTTGGAAATATGCCCTAGAGGCAATAATAAATAGGTTATTATTATATTTCCTTGTTCATGATAATCGTTTATTATCCATGCTAGAATTGTATTGATAGGAAACTCAGATACATGTGTGGATACATAGACAACACCATGTCCCTAGTAAGCCTCTAGTTGACTAGCTCGTTGATCAATGGATGGTTACGGTTTCCTGACCATGGACATTGGATGTCGTTGATAACGGGATCACATCATTAGGTGATGTGATGGACAAGACCCAATCCTAAGCCTAGCACAAGATCGTGTAGTTCGTTTGCTCAGAGCTTTTCTAATGTCAAGTATCAGTTCCTTAGACCATGAGATTGTGCAACTCCCGGATACCGTAGGAATGCTTTGGGTGTACCAAACGTCACAACATAACTGGGTGGCTATAAAGGTGCACTACAGGTATCTCCGAAAGTGTCTGTTGGGTTGGCACGAATCGAGACTGGGATTTGTCACTCCGTGTAAACGGAGAGGTATCTCTGGGCCCACTCGGTAGGACATCATCATAATGTGCACAATGTGACCAAGGAGTTGATCACGGGATGATGTGAGTTACGGAACGAGTAAAGAGACTTGCCGGTAACGAGATTGAACAAGGTATAGGGATACCGACGATCGAATCTTGGGCAAGTAACATACCGATAGACAAAGGGAATTGCATACGGGATTGATTGAATCCTCGACATCATGGTTCATCCGATGAGATCATCGAGGAGCATGTGGGAGCCAACATGGGTATCCAGATCCCGCTATTGGTTATTGACCGGAGAGTCGTCTCGGTCATGTCTGCCTGTCTCCCGAACCCGTAGGGTCTACACACTTAAGGTTCGGTGACGCTAGGGTTATAGAGATATTAGTATGCGGTAATCCGAAAGTTGTTCGGAGTCCCGGATGAGATCCCGGACGTCACGAGGAGTTCCGGAATGGTCCGGAGGTAAAGATTTATATATGGGAAGTCTTATTTTGGTCGCCGGAAAAGTTTCGCACTTTATCGGTATTGTACCGGGAGTGCCGAAAGGGGTCCGAGGGTCCACCAAGGGGTCCACCAGCCCCGGGGGGGGGGCACATGGGCTGTTGGGGGTGCGCCTTGGCCTATATGGGCCAAGGGAACCAGCCCCAAGAGGCCCATGCGCCAAGAGATAAGATAAAGGGAGAGTCCTAAAGGGGGAAGGCACCTCCGAGGTGCCTTGGGGAGGATGGACTCCTCCCTGGCCGCACCCTTCCTTGGAGGAAGGGCCAAGGCTGCCCCCCCTCTCCCTTGGCCCTATATATAGTGGGGGGCAGGGAGGGCAGCAGCAATCCAAGCCCTGGCGCCTCCCGTGACACCTCTTCCTCCCCGCTTGCGCTTGGCGAAGCCCTGCCGGGATCCCGCTACTTCCACCACCACGCCGTCGTGCTGCTGGATCTCCATCAACCTCTCCTCCCCCCTTGCTGGATCAAGAAGGAGGAGACGTCGCTGCTCCGTACGTGTGTTGAACGCGGAGGTGCCGTCCGTTCGGCGCTAGGATCATCGGTGATTTGGATCACGACGAGTACGACTCCATCAACCCCGTTCTCTTGAACGCTTCCGCTCGCGATCTACAAGGGTATGTAGATTCACTCCCCTTCCCCTTGTTGCTAGATTACTCCATAGATTGATCTTGGTGATGCGTAGAAAATTTTGAATTTCTGCTACGTTCCCCAATAGCTTCTGCCCGCCGCCTCGAGAAGGCGGCGCGGCGGTTGAACCTGCGCCGTGGCCGGACGCCGGCTGGCGGCGTGGGATGATTTCCGCCTCGTCGTCGTCCGGCCAGTCGTTGAAGCTGGCTCCAAGCCCGGAGCCGCCCGCCCCGCCGCCGGCTTGGCCGCCACCCGCCTCGGCGTTGTCATCCATGGCGGCCGCCCCCAAGTCGGGGTCATCCAGGTCGTGCTCCGCCCGGTCGGGGAGGAATCGGCGCTCCGCCTCCGACCCGGCTGCAGGTTGAAGGAGAGGGCTCTGCCGAGACGTGCCGACTATTCAGAGTCGGCCAAAAGGAACTCGGCGACAAAACTAAGAGAAGAAAGGGAAAAAGAGAACATACCGTGGGCGGCGGATGTGCCCGGGAATATGGCTCCTTGCCAAACTGCCATTCTGCGGAGAGCTTGCAGTTCGCAAGGTAATTCACCATATGGGCCACCTCGTCGTGCGGCATATCCTTGGTGCACATCCGACTCGGATCGAGCTGGCCGCTCATCTGACAGATCAGGTGAGGGCGGCTCTGAAGCGGAAGCACCCGGCGCGCGACGAAGGCGGCCAGCAAGTCGGACCCAGTCAGGCCCTCCGACTGGATCATCACCCGCAATCGGGCGACGGCCGTGGCTCCAGCCGGCGTCAGCGTCACGGCCCGATAGGACCACTGGGGCCGCCTACCAGCCGGCGGGCCGGCTACATAAGCCGGCAAGTTGACGTAGTCGCCTTGCGGGGCGACGTTCTTCACGTAGAAGTATGACTTCTGTGAGAGCTTCACCGACTGGATTAACGTGATGACGGGGAAGGGGTTGTCGGCTGCCACCCTCTGCATCGCGATGAAGGCGCCACTTTGGGCCGGCATGCCCTGCATACGCGTGCCCAGCTTGGACTGGAAGAACTCCGCCCAGAGCTCGAGGGTGGGGAGAACACCAAGATAGCCTTCGCACAAGGTGACGAAGGCGGACAGCAGCACCACCGTGTTCGGGGTGAGGTGGTGCGGCTGGAGTTGATAGAATTCGAGGAAGGAGCGGAAGAAAGCACTCGCCGGCAAGCTGATGCTGTGCAGGAAATGCGAGCGGAAGACCACCCGCTCGCCTTCCTCCGGCTCCAGCGTGATCTCCTTCTCAGGCGTGAGATGGACCCGCACCTTGTCCGCGCCGGGCAACCGCCGCGTCTTGGGGAGGAACTCGACGTGGTCCATGTGGACGTTGGAGCCGTCCCAGTCCCCGCCGTACTGCATAGCGGCGTGAGGCCGGCAAGAATGAGCGTGGCGGCGGAGAAAAGAATGATGGGACGGCGCGGCGGCGAGGCGCTGCTGTGAGGGAAAGCAGGAGGAAGAAGATGGCGGAGAGGAGAGGAGCATGCGAGCGTCTGCTGCTTCCCCTCCTCCCCCTACTTATAGCCTCGTGCGGCGAAGCCGAGGAGGCGAGGCGTGGGGCGGGACGTGGGATTAACTGCACCCACTCCCCCACGTCCCGCGATTATTGCGTCCTAACAGCGTGCGGAAACCGCCGCCGGAAGACGTGCGGACGGCTTTGGGCCGCAAAGAATCCGCGCCTGGGCCTGGGCGTAGGAGTGGTGGGCCCTCGACCTGCGGCGACGTCTTGTCGCGCGCGTGGGTTGGCAGGCTCTTTCCCGCCAAAGGACGCCACGTGGTTCGCAGGCGGCGAGCGGCCGGCCCGCGGCTCGGCGCGCGCGCAAACAGACTCCCGCCTTCCGACTTCAAAAATTTCGCCAAGACGGCGCGCCCAACCGAAGCCGGTCCCCAGCTGCTGGCTCGTCAAGATGAGAAGCTGATCGAGCTTCTCGACCTCCTCTCAGCCTCGAAGCCCAACCAGCTTTGGGGACTACTGTCGGAGTAAATGGCCATGGATAGCCAAACCGACTCCCCCTGGCTCTTTGAAAAATTATCAAGCCATTCAAGCCTTCAAGCATACAAAGCATAGGGCCGCCTTCCCCCGACCGGCTGTCCCCAAGGCCGACTCCCAGAAGCCGGCCGTGAAGAAAGCCAACTCCCAGAAGGTGACCCGACCACATAAACCTCCCCCAAGGAAGATACGAGATAGCCGACTCCAGGAAGCCGGCCCCAAAAGGACCGACTCCCACAAGCCGGCCATGAAGAAAGCCGACTCCCAGAAGCCGGCCATGAAGAAAGCCGGCCCCCAGGAGCCGGCCAAGACCGCGCCTACTAAGACTGTACCCCTGCAACGGCGATAGGACGGGGCGTGACCGCAGTACGGCCCACTACCCCCGAATCCCGGAACAGGCATGGCCACAGGGCGCCGTACGGGCCCGCCATCCCCCGTCCGGCGCGGCGCTGTAGCCGTGTTGGCCTTGATGTCACCCACGACAGGTGCCAGTACGGCCTGCAGGCGGCGGGCCCCTTTTGCCAGAGAGACATCCGAAGGCGGCCTGGCCTCCTCTAGTCGGCCATGGGTGTGGCCGGCTCCCAATAGCCGGCCACCTCCCTCCCTCGAAACATGTGCCTCATTAAGAAGACAAGACAAGGTAAGGCTATAGTGATAGCCCGCGAGGCAGCGGCACTGTAGCCACGCTTACCTCGACAAAGCCCTCGTCATCAGAGACGAGGCGACAGTAACCAGCCGCCGACAAAGCCCCCAAGCGGTGGGGCCGGCCTGCCGGCCAAGAGGCCGGCAGCCGGCGGGACCCACCAGTCGGCGGGCCCCACTGACCGGCGGAGAAGCCGGCCAACATAGACGCTGACGGCTGGGACCCGCGCCCAGCCGGATTACCATTGTACCCCTGGGGGATAGGCCTATATAAACCCCCGGGACACCCATGCAAAGGGTTGATCTCATAGAGTTTCATACACCACATAGAGAGAAGGAGAGAGCTAGCCTTGCCCTTCTTCTTCCTCTAGCCAGACAGCTCAAGGAGCACTTGTAGCTACTCATATTGACCTAGTGATCATGCGGAGACCCCGCAGAGCAGGACTAGGGGTGTTATCTCCACGGAGAGCCCCGAACCTGGGTAAGATCCGCCGGCGTGCATGTCTTCGCCTCATCCCGTTTCCAGGCACCGGCGACGTCTTACTGGCTCCCACAATGATAAGCCACCCGTTGGCATATGTCGCACCTACCACCCGACATCACGCTTCATCGGAAGGGCAATAGAGTTGATGTAGATGCCCTCCGTGATCGAACCCCCCTCCGGCAGGATGCCGGAAAAGGCCCCAAGATGGGATCTCACGGGAACAGAAGGTTGCGCCGGTGGAAAAGTGTTTTCGTGGATGCTTCTGGTGGTTTGGGAATATATGTGAATATATAGGAGGCAGAACTAGGTTAGGGGGGTCACGAGGGGCCCACAAGGTAGGGGGTGATGTCTACTATGCAACTTTATTCTTGTAGACTCGTATTGGGCCTCCAAGCGCAGAGTTTTGTAGGACAGTAGCAATTTTCCCTCAAGTGAATGACCTAAGGTTTATCAATCCGTGGGAGGCGTAGGATGAAGGTGGTCTCTCTCAAACAACCCTGCAACCAAATACAAGAAATCTCTTGTGTCCCCAACACACCCAATACAATGGCAAATTGTATAGGTGCACTAGGCGGCAAAGAGATGGTGATAAAAGTGTAATATTGATGGTAGAAATATATTTTTGTAATCTGAATAAATAAAAACAGCAAGGTAGCAATTGATAAAACTGAGCAAAAACGTTATTGCAATGCTTGAAAATGAGCCTAGGATCCGTACTTTTGCTAGTGCAATCTCTCAACAATGCTAATATAATTGGATCATATAACCATCCCTCAACGTGCGATGAAGAATCACTCCAAAGTTCCAAGCTAGCGGAGAACATAAGAAGAAATCGTTTGTAGGGTACGAAACCACCTTGAAGCTATTCTTTCCGATCGATCTATCCAAGAGTTCGTACTAAAATAACACCAAATAATTTCAGATTCATAATACTCAATCCAACATAAAGAACCTCAAAGAGTGCCCCAAGATTTCTACTGGAGAAACAAAGACAAGAACGTGCATCAACCCCTATGCATAGATTACCCCAATGTCACCTTGGGAATTCGCGAGTTGAGTGCCAAAACATATATCAAGTGAATCAATACGATACCCCATTGTCACCACGACTATTCATTTGCAAGACATATATCAAGTGCTCTCAAATCCATAAAAGTATTCAATCCGATAAAACAAATGTCAAAGGGAAAACTCAATTCATCACAAGATAGAGAGGGGAAAACACCATATGATCCGACTATATTAACAAAGCCCACGATACATAAAGATCGTGACATCTCAAGAACACGAGAGAGAGAGAGATTAAACACATAGCTACTGGTACAAACCCTCAGCCCCGAGGGTGGACTACTCCCTCCTCATCAAGGTGGCCGCCGGGATGATGAAGATGGCCACCGGTGATGATTTCCCCCTCCGACAGGGTGTCGGAACGGGGTCTAGATTGGATCTCGTGGATACAGAGGCCTTGTGGCGGCGGAACTTATGATCTAGGGCTACCCCGAGGGTTTTTGGAATATTTGGGAATTTATAGGGCCAAGAGGGGGTACGGGAGGCCACCGAGGTGGGCACAACCCACCTGGGCGCGCCCTGGTGGGTTGTGCCCCCCTCGGGGCACCCCCAGGTGCTTCTCTGGCCCACTGGGTGTCTTCTGGTCTATAAAAAATCCAAAAAAGTTTCGCGGTGTTTGGAATCCGTTTGATATTGATTTCCCACGATGTAAAAAACAAGCATAAAACAGCAACTGGCACTGGGCACTGGGTCAATGGGTTAGCCCCAAAAAATGATATAAAGTTGCTATAAAATGATTGTAAAACATCCAAGAATGACAATATAACAGCATGAATACTTCATAAATTATAGATATGTTGGAGACGTATCAGGGGGCGCGCCCTCCACCCTTGTCGCCGCCTCGTGGCTCTTCTGACTTGAACTCCAAGTCTCCTGGGTGTCTTCTGGTCCAAGAAAAATCATCGTGAAGTTTTATTCCATTTGGGCTCCGTTTGGTATTCCTTTTCTACGAAGCTCAAAAACAGCGAAAAAACAGAAACTGCCACTGGGCTCTAGGTTAATAGGTTAGTCCCAAAAATAATACAAAATAGCATATTAATGCATATAAAACATCTGTCATCGCCCTAGTTTAGCCTTTGCTTGTCCTTGCATGTTCATCATGTCTAAATTTTGAAAATTTGAATTGAGGGAATTTTCAAAGCCTCAGAAACCTTTTAAAAATAATCAACATTTAGTTCCCATCAAATGAGTCCAAAGAAATGTTCCTGTTACTCTATGAAATATTGGTAAGAGGTAAAATTCAAACCAATATTTTTGGAATCACTGAAATATTTATTTTGGGCCTTTGACTTAAATCAATGACATATTTGAGTTGAATTTATTTCTGTTATATAAGAAATAAAGTTCAAATATCTTTGTAAGTTGCCTGTTACCTTGGACTAGTTCCTGAGCTCACATAACAATTTACAGAAAGTTCAAAAAATGATTTGATGTTTTAAATCAAATCAAAACCAATTGCAGAAAATAGAAAACATTAATAAATAGAAAAACCAGAGAGAGAGAGAACCTACCCGGGCCACTTACCTGGCGACCCATCTGCACCGGCCCAGCTGACTGGCGCTACAAGTCGTCGTCTCCACCGCGCCAGGAGGACGCTGGGCGCGTGCCCGACGCGTGGGACCACGCGCCCCGGCCACCTCCTGCTTGCCGCTTCTCCCTGGACGTCCCCGGAGATGCCACGCGCTCCCCTCGACCCCATCCAGATCTCCCCGTGCTCATCCCCTCCCCTGGACCTCTCTCTCTCTCACCTACCCGAACGGGTTCGTCGTCGCCGCTCGCCACCACAGCGGCCACCACCTCCCCCACGCCTCGCCGACGCGCCCAGAAGCTCTGCCACTTCTTCCTCGACCGCCTCACCGAGCCACGCCCTGCCGGAGGCCCCCGAACGTGTTCACCGAGCTCGTCTTCGACCTCCTGACGACGAGATCGCGTCCGCCGCCCCGCTTGCTTCTGACCTCCCCCGAGCCCGCTGAGCAGCTCATCGCACCCACCGTGAGCCCCTGCTCCTGCTCCTCCTCTCCGTTTTCCCCTCATGCGTCGTAGCCGTCGCCTCGCCTGCAACCGAACGCGTCGCGGCCCGCGCTCGTCTCCGGTGACCATTTGGTCCCGGGCATGCGCCCATCTAACTCACCGCACCACGTAGACGCCGTAGGTGCCACACATCGCCATGGCCACCGCAACCGCGTCCCCGCTCGCGCCCGAACTCCGGCGGCCGCAACCGAGCTCGCCGCCGTTGACTCCGGCCACCCCAGGCCCGGAGACCACCACCATCCAACGCGCCATCGCGCCAGCTCTCTATAGGGCCAAAGGGCGCACCGAACGGTGCACCGTAGGTGAAACCCGAGCCCCTCCAGTGTGCCTCCGCCGCGTTTTTGGTCGCCGCCGGTGTAACTCCGGTGACGCTGACGTGGCACTGTCATTAGCCACTAATGACCCAGCTAACTAACCCCCTCTCTCACTGATTATGGGCCCCACGCCTAAATTAACCCCGGGATTTATTCCCTATTTAGTTTAGGTTAATATAGCCGGCCCCACATGTCATTTTGACCATGCCACGTCAACGTTGACCCGGACCCACTGGTCAGCCTCTGTCCCTGCCCCATTACACTGACGTGCGGGACCCACTTGTCAGGTTTGACCTGGACCGTCCCAGTTGACCTGCTGACATCAGCCTTGCGCAATGATGACGCAGTAAAGCATTTTCTGGAATTAAGTTTATTCAGGAAATTCTAGAAAATGCTATAAACTTCAAAAAATCATAGAAATTATATGTAACTCCAAATGAAAAGATTTATATATGAAAAATGATCAGAAAAATCCAATCTATCCATCTGTACTGGTTTTATGCATGTTTAAACAACTTAACCTTGTTGTTTAGATCAAAACATGATAATGCACTTTATAAGTTCTTAGTTCGAATTTGCATTTGAACATTTGGTTCAAATCAACTCAAACCCTTCTGTTGTTAGCTGCATTAGCTCAAATCACAGCATATTGACATGTCATGATCATGCATCATATTGTGCATTGCATTGATTGTGTTCTCTCTGTGTTTGCCGGTGGTTGTTCCCCCTCGGTAGACGTATGTTCCGATGATGAGTTCGATGACACCGATGAAGAGCTATATCATCTTCAGAAGTGCCAGGCAAGCAAAACCCCCTTGTTCATTCTGATACAATCCCACTCTCTCGCTCCTGCTCTCTTTTATTGCATTAGGACAACATCGATTCAACTGTTACATGCTGCGGTAGCTGAACCCCTTTTCCTCTGCATGACCTGTCATTGCCATAGTAAATAGATGAAACCCACTAGCATGAGTAGGAGTTGTTTGAGCCCTGATGTGCCTACTCATTCATGCTTGTTTGTCATGCCTGCTACTGCTTAGAGTTGAGTCAGGTCTGATTCATCGGGGATGAATTGGAATGGTGATGAACATGTCCTACTGGTTGTGAGCTAAGTGTGTGAACACGATTTGGTAAAGGTATCGATGAGAGGCCATGTAGGAGTACATGGTGGGTTGTTTCATTGGAACCGTCCGTAAGCACTGAGATTTGTATGTGTGATTTAAGATTCAGCTACTACCATGCATTGGGCCCGAAACCAATGGACCCTCTCGGCTTCTTATCCACCCTTGTCCTTTGTCCAGGAGTTGCAAGTAGTTTATGGTGTTTGTAATATGCTGGAGGCCGTGCGCAGCACTGACCCGAGGGGTGGGCTGTGATGCGGTAGGCACGTGGCCGGACATGCCGGGTGCCCGTTTGGTGTCTCGGAACCCTGTACACATCGTTCGGGGCCGTATGTGGAAACCTCGGCCGGACTCCCCGCGGATGGAACCTGAATAGGCGATAAACCTGGACTAGAGGCTTGAGTGTTTAGGTAGGCCGTGGCCGACACCCTCGCTGGGCTTCCGCTTGAAGGTTGCCGAGTACATGTCGTGTAAACGGCGATAAGTGGTGAGAGCGTGTGTGAAGAAGTACACCCCTGCAGGGTTAACATCATCTATTCGAATAGCCGCGTCCGCAGTAAAGGACTACTTGGTTGCCTATACAGTTCATAGACAAGTGAAAGTGGATACTCTAAAACTCGCAAGATAAGCGTGAGTGCTATGGATGGCCTTCTCACAGGGAGACGGGAGCGGATCCATAGTGGTGTATTGATATGGTGAATATGTGGACTCGTGTGCGCCACCTCAAAAGAGTTACTTGCAGTCATAGTTTAGGATAGCCACTGAGTCAAAGCTGGCTTGCTGTAGTCAAACTCCACCACCCCCTTTGTTGATACTAATGCATATGTAGCTAGTTCTGATGTAAGTCTTGCTGGGTACATTTGTACTCACGTTTGCCTGTTTTATGTTTTGCAGAGAGACGTCAGTCTTGCTAGTAGTTCCGTGTGGACTTCGACGTTTAGCTTGATACCTCAGCTACGATCTTGTGCCCTCGGCAGGATTTGGTAGATAGTCAGGCTTCTCAGCCTTTTTCATTTGTAGATGTATGTACTCAGACATGTTAAGCTTCCGCATGTGCTTTGACTTGTATGCTCTGAATGTTGGGTCATGAGTCCCATGTTTGTAATATCTTGGCTCCTCGGAGCCTAATGAATAAATACTTGAGTCGTAGAGTTATGCTGTGATGCCATGTTGTATTTACACATATCGAGCATATTGTGTGTATGATTGAAATGCTTGGTATGTGTGGGATCCGACAACCTAGTTGTTTATCCTTGGTAGCCTCTCTTATGGGAAAATGTAGTCTTGTGCTTCCATGAGCCATAGTAGTCTGCTACAGCCCGGTTCACCGGAGTCCAGTTAGCCCAGTGCTACAGCCCGGATTTGCACGCTGCTGACCGACATGCTCGATGTTGATTCATGTATGCCTGTCCCCGTAAGTTAGTGCCACTTTGGGTTCACGACTAGTAATGTCGGCCCGGGTTCTCTGTCGTATGGATGCTAGCGACACTATCATATACGTGAGCCAAAAGGCGCAAACGGTCACGGGCCATGGTAAGGCGACACCCGTGGGAATACCGTGCGTGAGGCCGCAAAGTGATATGAGGTGTTACCGGCTAGATCGATGTGACTCGGAATCGGGGTCCTGACAGCGTTGGTATCAGAGCCTGACTGCCTGTAGGATTACCAAGCCAAACTGGTCGAAGTTGTGTCTAGAAATGCTTTAGTTATGTAAGGGAATTGATTGGGGAAGGGAACGTAAGGCTCTTTTTACTCCTTATACCTTATGCCCTTCTGATCTAAGTCAGCCTCTTCTCTTCTACGGGGATTAAGAACTAGGCCTTCTCATCTATCTATCAGGATGACGTGTTACTAATCCATAGACTTATAGGATTGATAGATTCAAGTCTCAGTTCAGTTTCTACTATTTCCGTATGTTCATAGCTGGCCTCAGAACCTTGATATTGTGATGCTGAGTGGTCATGCCACTATTTTTCAGGATGTCTCAAATCTTTTTGAGCATTTATAGCTGTTATGCTGCCCGAGTCATCCCAGGTTCCTAGATAGTCTGATGCACTTGCAATCATTCCTCCATGTTCCTGATGACCATTTGGGCCAGATTAATCACACTAATCGGTGAGTTGAGGTACTCTGTTGCCTCGACATATATGTTGGAGCTATTATTATGACCCTAGGTGTCAGGATCACCTAGTAATCTACCATGTTTTGTGTTCCCTGTGTGATGATTCTGGCCATCATTCTCGAAAGCATCCCGTGATGTTATTATTTAGTAGGTATTCTATTCCTGGGTTCTTGAACCCGAGATTCACCCTACTTCATGTTGTTAGTATTTGCTAGTTCCCTTAAGATATTAGTAACCTTTGCGATAGTCCTCGAGGTCCGTGGTATATCCTTCTTCCAATACCATGAACCAATATGGCAAAAGCCTTTGAACCAAAAGATCACAATAAGAGTGCTCTTAATGGGTTCTCCATTCAAGAATTGTGAATCTGCCAGTCCTACCTTTCTGCATGGGTTATCCGGAAGAAACCTGCTGAACTTCGTTCGACATGCTAAACCATGCATCCACAACTTAGAAAATCATATGTTCTTTTCGGTTGTCCCTCTTTAGTTATTTCCTGGCCCTCGTCTATCAATTGATAGTCAAGAGTATGTGTGCATTCGTTCACTGATGTGTATTGCTCTTGTGGCCGTCAAGTCGTTCTATTCCGGAATGACTAGGAGAAACAAACTCCAGTACCTCATCCATATCCAGGATTGGGTCAAAGTAGTTGTATTCCGTGGATCAAAATGCCAATCCAGCTTTTGCTCTGTTCTACCTTGGAGTGTTACCATCTTTATGTCAAGAATGTCATGAGAATTGCACCACCTCTTATGAATTCTTGACGCAGTGATACTTCTCGCTATCATTATTCATTCCTCGGTCCCGTGTTGTTGTAACCGAAATGCCGACAAGTGAACTGTGATGTGTGAAATCGATACTCCTAGCAACCTCGTTGCTTGGTAGTTAATGGACAATATTCTCATTCTTAGCGTGTTGGTTATTGAATCATCATCCTAAGATTGATCGTGCTACCTAGTCCTTATTTCTGGTGCACTCTTCGATCAATGAGTTAGGATGGTGTCAATCCCTCACTCTTTTGATCATATAATCTTGCCTTGAAAGCAAGATTGCTCCCGAGCTTAATAACATTTTGGTGGTTCGTGATCTTCCGAATATCTTCTCGGAAGTATCACCAGGTTGTCCCCTGACTGTTATGTTGAGTTCGTGATCATGTTGGTTTTCCTCCAAACCACCCATTGTCCAAGAATCTGTGTTGGATACCCCTGAGCTAGTTGGTTAAGCCAAAGAACAACTTGGAGAGTTGGAAGATAAAAGCTTGTCTGACTTAGCTCATGTTAAGGGATATCTTTTTGTGTGTGTGTGTGTGTTGAAGAAAGATGATATCTCCATCGATTCGTCCTCGTGATCAGTTGTTGGATCTATTGCCTTGTCAAAACTTTGACTTGAGTATGGGCTATCGTCAAGTCAAATCAGAACCAACGATATTCGTAATGTTGTCTTACTCGTGGTTGATCCCTCGAGCATACACCATTACATCTTTTGGTCTGACCAATGCTATCACCGTGTTCACATGATGGTGGAAGTCCGGTGATATGGAAATTCCGATGAGTTGCTGTTGAGCCCATCAGTGGAATTTTGTCTCCTCCATGATTCATGTTGAACATCAAGCTAGTATTGGAAACTTTTGTAAGCATTATCTTCGTGTTCCGTTCATGAAGCCTATGTTTGGATGAAAGGAGTGACTTCCTTTGATTCACGTGCATTAGATGTAAGTTGCCGCCGTGAATTCGAGAAAATTTGTTTTTTTGCTTCCTTTGGAATCATCCCAAGTCAGTCATGCCCGTGCGAAGTATTCTATGGTGTGATAGACTAATCATCTTCATTCCATATGTAATCCCTAGCACACCAAGCCACTGATTGATTTGTTCAAGGAAAAGAAGTTCTTAAGTGCTAATACTTAAGGACCCAAAGGTACATGCACAGGACTTCGCTCTCCGCATTGATGGTTCCCAATCAGAACTCGGTAGTGTTGCGTTGTAAGACTACTATGTGGTCATGCTTGTCTTGGACAATGTGTTCACATGTATGTAGCAGAACCAACTCATGTTTTGGAGCTTGCTATCGTAGTTCATCTCCCGAGAATCTCACAACGCCATCTCGTCGATTTGTGTTGCAATCTTTCATTTTTCTCTCTAGACTGGATAAGTCTGGAATATCCTGACACCAACCAGATCTGAATCTCAGGAAGATATGATGGTTGGAACATTCCCAACATCTACCTTTGGTTCCCAGCTTGCACCGCCATTGTGCCAATTCCCATGGGCTGCCCTCTCGGTAATTGTTGTTTAGGATCATCTTCAAAAGTGGTCCTACCATGGGTCCCATCCATTCCCGATGATAAGCAAAATCATCCATCGCGTTGTCTTCAACAAGGTAGTCCACATCATCCATTCGAATCCGAATATGCCATTCCTTTGAACTCCGCCAAACGATCGACTGTGATTGCCTTAGGCTGGTATAAAGAGTTTGAATGATCTAGATATCAAAAGTAATACTTTTTGCCATTTAAGGGAATAACTCTACGAGTCACCTCCCCCAAGGTGCCCCGTTATGGGATCATGGCAATTATTTCCTTGCCACCTTGACACCATCCACCATCTCTCTAAGCGTGGAATTGTTGCCCACCAAATCAAACCTCGTCGTTTGTTCTTCCATCCCTCTCGATGTATTTTGTGTCTCAACTCGAGATGTTTCAACATCTCATTCCGCGAGTTGATCTTGTATAGCTCGATCTTCGAGAAGATCAATCCTAGTAGAGTTTCTTTCCGTTGTCATCGCGTGGATGAAGATCTCAAAAGCGAGGATGTCAAGATCAACGTATGCAACGGATCAACAACCTTATGAGGTGCAACCTGGATCGCGAAGATTGTGTTGGTCTTGTGCCCCCTCTGTCTTCTTACCTCACATCTTGAATCTCGGGATGAGATTCTTGTTTAGTGGGGGTGAGTTGTCACAACCCTAGTTTAGCCTTTGCTTGTCCTTGCATGTTCATCACGTCTAAATTCTGAAAATTTGAATTGAGGGAATTTTCAAAGCCTCAGAAACCTTTTAAAAATAATCAACATTTAGTTCCCATCAAATGAGTCCAAAGAAATGTTCCTGTTACTCTATGAAAATATTGGTAAGAGGTAAAATTCAAACCAATATTTTTACAATCATAGAAATATTTATTTTGGGCCTTTGACTTAAATCAATGACATATTTGAGTTGAATTTATTTCTGTTATATAAGAAATAAAGTTCAAATATCTTTGTAAGTTGCCCGTGACCTTGGACTAGTTCCTGAGCTCACATAACAATTTACAGAAAGTTCAAAAAATGATTTGATGTTTTAAATCAAATCAAAACCAATTGCAGAAAATAGAAAACATTAATAAATAGAAAAACCAGAGAGAGAGAAAGAGAGAACCTACCTGGGCCACTTACCTGGCGACCCATCTGGACCGGCCCAGCTGACTGGCGTTGCCAGTCGTCGTCTCCACCGCGCCAGGAGGACGCTGGGCGCGTGCCCGACGCGATCGACCACGCGCCCCGGCCACCTCCTGCTTGCCGCTTCTCCCTGGACGTCCCCGGAGACGCCACGCGCTCCCCTCGACCCCCTCCCGCTCTCCCCCGTGCTCATCCCCTCCCCTGGACCTCTTTCTCTCACCTACCCGAACGGGTTCGTCGCGGCCGCTCGCCACCACGGCGGCCACCGCCTCCCCCACGCCTCGCCGACGCGCCTAGAAGCTCCACCACTTCTTCCTCGACCGCCTCACCGAGCCACGCCCCGCCGGAGGCCCCCGAACATCTTCACCGAGATCGTCTTCGACCTCCTGACGACGAGATCGCCTCCGCCGCCCCGTGCGCTTCTGACCTCCCCCGAGCCCGCTGAGCAGCTCGTCGCACCCACCGTGAGCCCCTGTTCCTGCTCCCCCTCTCCGTTTTCCCCTCATGCGCCGTAGCCGCCGCCTCGCCTGCAACCGAACGCGCCATGGCCCGCGCTCGTCTCCGGTGATGCTCCGGTGACCATTTGGTCCCGGGCATGCGCCCATCGAACTCACCGCACCACGTAGACGTCGTAGGTGCTAAATGCACATCGCCACGGCCACCGCAACCGCGTCCCCGCTCGCGCCCGAACTCCGGCGGTCGCAACCGAGCTCGCCGCCGTTGACTCCGGCCACCCCAGGCCCGGAGATCATGCATCATATTGTGCATTGCATTGATTGTGTTCTTTCTGTGTTTGCCGGTGGTTGTTCCCCCTCGGTAGACGTATGTTCCGATGATGAGTTCGATGACACCGATGAAGAGCTATATCATCTTCAGAAGTGCCAGGCAAGCAAAACCCCCTTGTTCATTCTGATACAATCCCACTCTCTCGCTCCTGCTCTCTTTTACTACATTAGGACAACATCGATTCAACTGTTACATGCTGCGGTAGCTGAACCCCTTTTCCTCGCATGACCTGTCATTGCCACAGTAAATAGATGATACCCACTAGCATGAGTAGGAGTTGTTTGAGCCCTGATGTGCCTACTCATTCATGCTTGTTTGTCATGCCTGCTACTGCTTAGAGTTGAGTCAGGTCTGATTCATCGGGGATGAATTGGAATGGTGATGAACATGTCCTACTGGTTGTGAGCTAAGTGTGTGAACACGATTTGGTAAAGGTATAGATGAGAGGCCATGTAGGAGTACATGGTGGGTTGTTTCATTGAAACCAATGGACCCTCTCGGCTTCTTATCCACCCTTGTCCTCTGTCCAGGAGTTGCAAGTACTTTCTGGTGTTTGTAGTATGCTGGAGGCCTTGCGCAGCGCTGACCCGAGGGGTGGGCTGTGATGTGGTAGGCACATGGTCGGGCATGCCGGGCGCCCGTTTGGTGTCTCGGAACCCTGTACACATCGTTCGGGGCCGTATGTGGAAACCTCGGCCGGACTCCCCGCGGATGGAACCTGAATAGGCGATAAACCTGGACTAGAGGCTTGAGTGTTTAGGTAGGCCGTGGCCGACACCCTCGCTGGGCTTCCGCTTGAAGGTTGCCGAGTACATGTCATGTAAACGGCGATAAGTGGTGAGAGCGTGTGTGAAGAAGTACACCCCTGCAGGGTTAACATCATCTATTAGAATAGCCGTGTCCGCGGTAAAGGACTACTTGGTTGCCTATACAGTTCATAGACATGTGAAAGTGGATACTCTAAAACTCGCAAGATAAGCGTGAGTGCTATGGATGGCCTTCTCGTAGGGAGACGGGAGCGGATCCATAGTGGTGTATTGATATGGTGAATATGTGGACTCGTGTGCGCCACCTCAAAAGAGTTACTTGCAGTCATAGTTTAGGATAGCCACTGAGTCAAAGCTGGCTTGCTGCAGTCAAACTCCACCACCCCCTTTGTTGATACTGATGCATATGTAGCTAGTTCTGATGTAAGTCTTGTTGGGTACATTTGAACTCACGTTTGCCTGTTTTATGTTTTGCAGAGAGACGTCAGTCTCGCTAGTAGTTCCGTGTGGACTTCGACGTTTAGCTTGATACCTCAGCTACGATCTTGTGCCCTCGGCAGGATCTGGTAGATAGTCAGGCTTCTCAGCCTTTTTCATTTGTAGATGTCTGTACTCAGACATGTTAAGCTTCCGCATGTGCTTTGACTTGTATGCTCTGAATGTTGGGTCATGAGACCCATGTTTGTAATATCTTGGCTCCTCGGAGCCTAATGAATAAATACTTGAGTCGTAGAGTTATGTTGTGATGCCATGTTGTATTTACACATATCGGGCATATTGTGTGTATGATTGAAATGCTTGGTATGTGTGGGATCCGACAACCTAGTTGTTTATCCTTGGTAGCCTCTCTTATGGGGAAATGTAGTATTGTGCTTCCATGAGCCATAGTAGTCTGCTACAGCCCGGTTCACCGGAGTCCTGTTAGCCTAGTGCTACAGCCCGGATTCGCACGCTGCTGACCGACATGCTCGATGTTGATTCATGTATGCCTATCCCCGTAAGTTAGTGCCACTTTGGGTTCACGACTAGTCATGTCGGCCCGGGTTCTCTGTCGTATGGATGCTAGCTACACTATCATATACGTGAGCCAAAAGGCGCAAACGGACCCGGGCTATGGTAAGGCGACATCCGTGGGAATACCGTGCGTGAGGCCGCAAAGTGATATGAGGTGTTACCGGCTAGATCGATGTGACTCGGAATCGGGGTCCTGACAACATCCAAAGCAAATAATATAATAGCATGGAACAATAAAAAATTATAGATACGTTGGAGATGTATCATCCTGCTTGTGGCATTGGCAGCGGCGGTGACCACGCATCGCAGTGGCATGAACGATGATGGTCGTATCCTGTGAATGCTAGACATGGCGGTAGCGAGGCGGCGGTCGCTGTTGCTCATCACCGCGGCCCTCGACAACCCCGACAAAGAGATCAATGGGTGTACCAATGCAAATGAAGGGCCAGCGGCTGCAACGCAATAGGCGATTGCTGATGGTGTTAATAGAATTTTCTTCTAGCACGAGTGCAACGGCTATCATATAAGGAGATTCATGGTGCCCACATCAGTTTTTGACACAGATGAGCGAGAGGTCTAGCACCGGCGTAGCGGCTCTGATGGTATGCTGGATGATCCAGTATGACTTGCACCGATGTCGAGTGGTAGTGGAGTTCCGCACCGAGACATGGACGGCCACCTGACGGCCATGGTGGTGTCTAGGTGGAAGCCATCCCACCAATTTTCTAGTGCCTTCTTGCCCCGGCACGGAATATCCGCTGATGTGACTATCAATCAATCAGTGATCAAGATGCCGACTGAAACACCACTTCATCTGGGTGAAAACTCTTGTACTGGCCTTTATGCGTCATTATCTTCTTGAAGGCGTTGTCTACTTGTTGTGGTGTTGGTCTTCATTGGCCGGTCATTTCATCCTTGTCCAGACCGTCTTTAGCCGGACATGGCAACGATGGCGTGAGGACGATTATCTCTTCTTGAAGGCGTTGCTGTGGAAGAAGTTGACTTAGTCTTAGATGTTTCTTTCATATCTTGTAACATTTTGATCATGGTTCAGTTTGTTTTGTACTCCACTTAATAATTAAGAAATATGGTTGTATGCTTCAATTGATGCAGAGGCCGGGGGTTTCAACCTTCTTTTAGAAGAAAAAACAAAGAGTTTATTTCACACTGCAGAGAACAGAATAGAGTGGTAGATCGACTGGCTTTGTATAGTCGCACGAAGTGTGCCACTGTGGTAGGCTTAAGCATAGTTCCCCTTGTATTGAGGAACTTGTGCCTCTCGATTGTAACTCTATAATTCATGAATACAACTCCCTTTTACCTCGCAAAAAGAACATTTCATGATATTGGGAAACTGATTTTATCTTCATATGTACAGAAAACACTATGAAATAACTCAACATCATTCCATCAAAACCAAATTACAGCTCAGGGGAATTAGTGACTTCTCACCATCTGAAAAAAATAAGCTAAAGAGACATGAGCAAAAAAGAACTGAACGACTTGTTCTTGGGAGTTTAGAGCATCTACAAACGGACCTCCCATATTCGTCCTAAACATACGGGTGGGCTGTCTGATCAGTGTCTAGACACAAAATTGCAACCCAACCGAATCTGGCAAATCCAACCCAAACTCCCCGATGTTGGGTTACGTAGCAGAATTTTAAAATTTCCTACGCATCACCAAGATCCATCTATGGAGTATACTAGCAACGAGGGGAAAGGAGTGCATCTACATACCCTTGTAGATCGCGAGCGCAAGCGTTGTAATGAACGGGGTTGATGGAGTCGTACTCGTCGTGATCCAAATCACCGATGACCGAGTGCCGAACGGATGGCACCTCCACGTTCAACACACGTACGGAGCAGCGACGTCTCCTCCTTCTTGATCCAGCAAGGGGAAAGGAGAGGTTGATGGAGATCCAGCAGCACAACGGCGTGGTGGTGGAAGTAGCGGGGATCTCGGCAGGGCTTCGCTAAGCTTCTGCGAGAGGGAGAGGTGTTGCAAGGGGAGAGGGAGGCGCCAGGGGCTGTGTTGAAGCTGCCCTCCCTCCCCCCACTATATATAGGCCCCCTGGGAGGGGGGGCGCCGGCCCTGGATCCCATCTACAAGCAAGGGGGGGGGCGGCGGCCAGGGGGGAAGCTTGCCCCCCAAGGCAAGTGGGCGCCCCCACCCCTAGGGTTTCCAACCCTAGGCGAAGGGGGAGGCCCAAGGGGGGAGCCCCAGCCCACTAAGGGCTGGTTCCCTTCCCACTTCAGCCCATGGGGCCCTCCGGGATAGGTGGCCCCACCCGGTGGACCCCCGGGACCCTTCCGGTGGTCCCGGTACAATACCGATAACCCCCGAAACTTTCCCGGTGGCCGAAACTGGACTTCCTATATAATTTTCTTCACCTCCGAACCATTCCGGAACTCCTCGTGACATCCGGGATCTCATCCGGGACTCCGAACAACTTTAGGGTTTCCGCATACTCATATCTCTACAACCCTAGCGTCACCGAACCTTAAGTGTGTAGACCCTACGGGTTCGGGAGACATGCAGACATGACCGAGACGCCTCTCCGGTCAATAACCAACAGCGGGATCTGGATACCCATGTTGGCTCCCACATGTTCCACGATGATCTCATCAGATGAACCACGATGTAGAGGATTCAATCAATCCCGTATGCAATTCCCTTTGTCAATCGGTATGTTACTTGCCCGAGATTCGATCGTCGGTATCCCAATACCTTATTCAATCTCGTTACCGGAAAGTCTCTTTACTCGTACCGTAATGCATGATCCCGTGGCTAACTCCTTAGTCACATTGAGCTCATTATGATGAAGGCATTACCGAGTGGGCCCAGAGATACCTCTCCGTCATACGGAGTGACAAATCCCAGTCTCGATCCGTGCCAACCCAAAAGATACTTTCGGAGATACCCGTAGTGCACCTTTATAGTCACCCAGTTACGTTGTGACGTTTGGCACACCCAAAGCACTCCTACGGCACCCGGGAGTTGCACGATCTCATGGTCTAAGGAAAAGATACTTGACATTGGAAAAAGCTCTAGCAAACGAACTACACGATCTTTTGTGCTATGCTTAGGATTGGGTCTTGTCCATCACATCATTCTCCTAATGATGTGATCCCGTTATCAACGACATCCAATGTCCATAGTCAGGAAACCATGACTATCTGTTGATCAACAAGCTAGTCAACTAGAGGCTCACTAGCGACATGTTGTGGCCTATGTATTCAAACATGTATTACGATTTCCGGATAACACAATTATAGCATGAACAATAGACAATTATCATGAACAAAGAAATATAATAATAACCATTTATTATTGCCTCTAGGGCATATTTCCAACAGTCTCCCACTTGCACTAGAGTCAATAATCTAGTTACATTGTGATGAATCGAACACCCATAGCGTTCTGGTGTTGATCATGTTTTGCTCTAGGGAGAGGTTTAGTCAACGGATCTGCTACATTCAGGTCCATATGTACTTTACAAATATCTATGTCTCCATTCTGAACACTTTCACGAATGGAGTTGAAGCGACGCTTGATATGCCTGGTCTTCCTGTGAAACCTGGGCTCCTTGGCAAGGGCAATTGCTCCAGTGTTGTCATAGAAGAGAGTCATCGGGCCTGACGCATTGGGAATCACACCTAGGTCGGTAATGAACTCCTTTATCCAGACTGCTTCCTGTGCTGCCTCTGAGGCCGCCATGTACTCCGCTTCACATGTAGATCCCGCCACGACGCTTTGCTTGCAACTGCACCAGCTTACTGCCCCTCCATTCAAAATATACACGTATCCGGTTTGTGACTTCGAGTCATCCAGATCTGTGTCGAAGCTAGCGTCGACGTAACCCTTTACGACGAGCTCTTCGTCACCTCCATAAATGAGAAACATATCCTTAGTCCTCTTCAGGTACTTCAGGATATTCTTGACCGCTGTCCAGTGTTCCATGCCGGGATTACTTTGGTACTTTCCTACCAAACTTACGGCAAGGTTTACATCAGGTCTGGTACACAGCATGGCATACATAATAGACCCTATGGCCGAGGCATAGGGGATGACACTCATCTTTTCTCTATCTTCTGCCGTGGTCGGGCATTGAGCCGTGCTCAATTGCACACCTTGCAATACAGGCAAGAACCCCTTCTTGGACTGATCCATATTGAACTTCTTCAATATCTTGTCAAGGTACGTACTCTGTGAAAGACCAATGAGGCGTCTTGATCTATCTCTATAGATCTTGATGCCTAATATATAAGCAGCTTCTCCAAGGTCCTTCATTGAAAAACACTTATTCAAATAGGCCTTTATACTTTCCAAGAATTCTATATCATTTCCCATAATAGTATGTCATCCACATATAATATGAGAAATGCTACAGAGCTCCCACTCACTTTCTTGACACATGCTTCTCCATAAGTCTATGTAAACCCAAACGCTTTGATCATCTCATCAAAGCGAATGTTCCAACTCCGAGATGCTTGCACCGGCCCATAGATTGAGCGCTGGAGCTTGCATACTTTGTTAGCATTCTTAGGATCGACAAAACCTTCCGGCTGCATCATATACAATTCTTCCTTAAGGAAGCCGTTAAGGAATGCCGTTTTGACGTCCATTTGCCATATCTCATAATCATAGAATGCGGCAACTGCTAACATGATTCGGACGGACTTCAGCTTCGCTACGGGTGAGAAAGTCTCATCATAGTCAACCCCTTGAACTTGTCGATAACCCTTAGCGACAAGTCGAGCCTTATAGATGGTCACATTACCATCCGCGTCTGTCTTCTTCTTAAAGATCCATTTATTTTCTATGGCTCGCCGATCATCGGGCAAGTCAGTCAAAGTCCATACATCGTTTTCATACATGGATCCTATCTCGGATTTCATGGTTTCTAGCCATTTGTCGGAATCCGGACCCACCATCGCTTCTTCATAGTTCGAAGGTTCACCGTTGTCTAACAACATGATTTCCAGGACAGGGTTGCCGTACCACTCTGGTGCGGAACGTGTCCTTGTGGACCTTCGAAGTTCAGCAGTAACTTGATCCGAAGCTTCATGATCATCATCATTAACTTCCTCCCTAGTCGGTGTAGGCACCACAGGAATATCTTCCCGCGCTGCGCTACTTTCCGGTTCGGAAGGGGTGACTATCACCTCGTCAAGTTCCACTTTCCTCCCACTTACTTCCTTTGAGAGAAACTCTTTCTCCAGAAAGGACCCATTCTTGGCAACGAAGATCTTGCCTTCGAATCTGAGGTAGAAGGTATACCCAATAGTTTCCTTAGGGTATCCTACGAAGACGCATTTCTCCGACTTGGGTTCGAGCTTTTCAGGTTGAAGTTTCTTGACATAAGCATCGCATCCCCAAACTTTTAGAAACGACAGCTTAGGTTTCTTCCCAAACCATAATTCATACGATGTCGTCTCAACGGATTTCGACGGAGCCCTATTTAAAGTGAATGCGGAAGTCTCTAAAGCATAGCCCCAAAATGAGAGCGGTAGATCGGTAAGAGACATCATAGATCGCACCATATCCAATAGAGTGCGATTACGATGTTCGGACACACCATTTCGCTGAGGTGTTCCAGGCGGCGTGAGTTGTGAAACGATTCCACATTTCTTTAAGTGCGTACCAAATTCGTGACTTAAATATTCTCCACCACGATCTGATCGTAAGAATTTTATTTTCCTGTCACGTTGATTCTCAACCTCACTCTGAAATTCCTTGAACTTTTCAAAGGTTTCAGACTTGTGTTTCATTAGGTAGACATACCCATATCTACTTAAGTCATCAGTGAGAGTGAGAACATAACGATATCCTCCGCGAGCCTCAACACTCATTGGACCGCACACATCGGTATGTATGATTTCCAATAAATTGGTTGCTCGCTCCATTGTTCCGGAGAACGGAGTCTTGGTCATCTTACCCATGAGGCATGGTTCGCATGTGTCAAATGATTCGTAATCAAGAGACTCCAAAAGTCCATCTGCATGGAGCTTCTTCATGCGCTTGACACCAATGTGACCAAGGCGGCAGTGCCACAAGTATGTGGGACTATCGTTATCAACTTTACATCTTTTGGTATTCACACTATGAATATGTGTAACATCACGTTCGAGATTCATCAAGAATAAACCATTGACCAGCGGGGCATGACCATAAAACATATCTCTCATATAAATGGAACAACCATTATTCTCGGATTTAAATGATTAGCCATCTCGAATTAAACGAGATCCAGATACAATGTTCATGCTCAAAGCTGGCACTAAATAACAATTATTGAGGTTTAAAACTAATCCCGTAGGTACATGCAGAGGCAGCGTGCCGACGGCGATCACATCGACCTTGGAACCATTCCCGACGCGCATCGTCACCTCGTCCTTCGCCAGTCTCCGCTTATTCCGCAGCTCCTGTTTTGAGTTACAAATATGAGCAACCGCACCGGTATCAAATACCCAGGAGCTACTACGAGTACTGGTAAGGTACACATCAATTACATGTATATCACATATACCTTTGGTGTTGCCGGCCTTCTTGTCCGCTAAGTATTTGGGGCATTTCCGCTTCCAGTGACCACTTCCCTTGCAATAAAAGCACTCAGTCTCAGGCTTGGGTCCATTCTTTGACTTCTTCCCGGCAACTGGCTTACCGGGCGCGGCAACTCCCTTGCCGTCCTTCTTGAAGTTCTTCTTACCCTTGCCCTTCTTGAACTTAGTGGTTTTATTCACCATCAACACTTGATGTTCCTTTCTGATCTCCACCTCCGCTGATTTCAGCATTGAATATACCTCAGGAATGGTCTTTTCCATCCCTTGCATATTGAAGTTCATCACAAAGCTCTTGTAGCTCGGTGGAAGCGACTGAAGGATTCTGTCAATGACCGCGTCATCCGGGAGATTAACTCCCAGCTGAGACAAGCGGTTGTGTAAACCAGACATTCTGAGTATGTGCTCACTAACAGAACTATTTTCCTCCATTTTACAGCTGAAGAACTTGTCGGAGACTTCATATCTCTCGACCCGGGCATGAGCTTGGAAAACCATTTTCAGCTCTTCGAACATCTCATATGCTCCATGTTTCTCAAAACGCTTTTGGAGCCCCGGTTCTAAGCTGTAAAGCATGCCGCATTGAACGAGGGAGTAATCATCAGCACGTGATTGCCCAGCGTTCATAACGTCTTGGTTCTCTGGGATGGGTGCTTCACCTAGCGGTGCTTCTAGGACATAATCTTTCTTGGCAGCTATGAGGATGATCCTCAGGTTCCGGACCCAGTCCGTATAGTTGCTGCCATCATCTTTCAGCTTGGTTTTCTCTAGGAACGCGTTGAAGTTGAGGACAACGTGGGCCATTTGATCTACAAGACATATTGGAAAGATTTTAGACTAAGTTCATGATAATTAAGTTCATCTAATCAAATTATTCAATGAACTCCCACTCAGATAGACATCCCTCTAGTCATCTAAGTGAAACATGATCCGAGTTAACTAGGCCGTGTCTGATCATCACGTGATACGGACTAGTCAAGATCGGTGAACATCTCCATGTTGACCGTATCTTCTATACGACTCATGCTCGACCTTTTGGTCTTTCGTGTTCCGAGGCCATGTCTGTACATGCTAGGCTCGTCAAGTCAACCTAAGTGTATTGCGTGTGTTCCGAGGCCATGTCTGTACATGCTAGGCTCGTCAACACCCGTTGTATGCGAACGTTAGAATCTATCACACCCGATCATCACGTGGTGCTTCGAAACAACGAACCTTCGCAACGGTGCACAGTTAGGGGGAACACTTTCTTGAAATTATTATAAGGGATCATCTTACTTACTACCGTTGTTCTAAGCAAATAAGATGCAAAACATGATAAACATCACATGCAATCAAATAGTGACATGATATGGCCAATATCATTTTGCTCCTTTGATCTCCATCTTCGGGGCGCCATGATCATCTTCGTCACCGGCATGACACCATGATCTCCATCATCATGATCTCCATCATCGTGTCTTCATGAAGTTGTCACGCCAACGATTACTTCTACTTCTATGGCTAACGCGTTTAGCAATAAAGTAAAGTAATTTACATGGCGTTATTCAATGACACGCAGGTCATACAAAATAATAAAGACAACTCCTATGGCTCCTGCCGGTTGTCATACTCATCGACATGCAAGTCATGATTCCTATTACAAGAATATGATCAATCTCATCCATCACATATATCATTCATCACATCTTCTGGCCATATCACATCACAAGGCACATGCTGCAAAAACAAGTTAGACGTCCTCTAATTGTTGTTGCAAGTTTTTACATGGCTTCTATAGGTTTCTAGCAAGAACGTTTCTTACCTACGTAAAACCACAACGTGATATGCCAATTTCTATTTACCTTTCATAAGGACCCTTTTCATCGAATCCGTTCTGACTAAAGTGGGAGAGACAGACACCCGCTAGCCACCTTATGCAACTAGTGCATGTCAGTCGGTGGAACCTGTCTCACCTAAGCGTACGTGTAAGGTCGGTCCGGGCCGCTTCATCCCACAATAACGCCGAAACAAGATAAGACTAGTAGTGGCAAGAAAAATTGACAACATCTATGCCCACAACTGCTTTGTGTTCTACTCGTGCATAGTAACTACGCATAAACCTGGCTCTGATACCACTGTTAGGTTACGTAGTAGAATTTTAAAATTTCCTACGCATCACCAAGATCCATCTATGGAGTATACTGGCAACAAGGGGAAAGGAGTGCATCTACATACCCTTGTAGATCGCGAGCGCAAGCGTTGTAATGAACGGGGTTGATGGAGTCGTACTCATCGTGATCCAAATCACCGATGACCGAGTGCCGAACGGACGGCACCTCCGCGTTCAACACACGTACGGAGCAGCGACGTCTCCTCCTTCTTGATCCAGCAAGGGGAAAGGAGAGGTTGATGGAGATCCAGCAGCACAACGGCGTGGTGGTGGAAGTAGCGGGGATCTCGGCAGGGCTTCGCTAAGCTTCTGCGAGAGGGAGAGGTGTTGCAAGGGGAGAGGGAGGCGCTAGGGGCTGTGTTGCTGCTGCCCTCCCTCCCCCACTATATATAGGCCCCTGGGAGGGGGGGCGCCGGCCCTGGATCCCATCTACAGGGGGGGCGGCGGTCAGGGGGGGAAGCTTGCCCCCCAAGGCAAGTGGGCGCCCCCACCCCTAGGGTTTCCAACCCTAGGCGCATGGGGAGGCCCAAGGGGGGCGCCCCAGCCCACTAAGGGCTGGTTCCCTTCCCACTTCAGCCCATGGGGCCCTCCGGGATAGGTGGCCCCACCCGGTCGACCCCCGGGACCCTTCTGGTGGTCCCGGTACAATACCGATAACCCCCAAAACTTTCCCGGTGGCCGAAACTGGACTTCCTATATATAATTCTTCACCTCCGGACCATTCCGGAACTCCTCGTGACGTCCGGGATCTCATCCGGGACTCCGAACAACTTTCGGGTTTCCGCATACTCATATCTCTACAACCCTAGCGTCACCGAACCTTAAGTGTGTAGACCCTACGTGTTCGGGAGACATGCAGACATGACCGAGACGCCTCTCCGGTCAATAACCAACAGCGGGATCTGGATACCCATGTTGGCTCCCACATGTTCCACGATGATCTCATCGGATGAACCACGATGTCGAGGATTCAATCAATCCCGTATGCAATTCCCTTTGTCAATCGGTATGTTACTTGCCCGAGATTCGATCGTCGGTATCCCAATACCTTGTTCAATCTCGTTGCCGGCAAGTCTCTTTACTCGTACCGTAATGCATGATCCCGTGGCTAACTCCTTAGTCACATTGAGCTCATTATGATGATGCATTACCGAGTGGGCCCAGAGATACCTCTCCGTCATACGGAGTGACAAATCCCAGTCTCGATCCGTGCCAACCCAAAAGATACTTTCGGAGATACCCGTAGTGCACCTTTATAGTCACCCAGTTACGTTGTGACGTTTGGCACACCCAAAGCACTCCTACGGCACCCGGGAGTTGCACGATCTCATGGTCTAAGGAAAAGATACTTGACATTGGAAAAAGCTCTAGCAAACGAACTACACGATCTTTTGTGCTATGCTTAGGATTGGATCTTGTCCATCACATCATTCTCCTAATGATGTGATCCCGTTATCAACGACATCCAATGTCCATAGTCAGGAAACCATGACTATCTGTTGATCAACAAGCTAGTCAACTAGAGGCTCACTAGGGACATGTTGTGGCCTATGTATTCACACATGTATTACGATTTCCGGATAACACAATTATAGCATGAACAATAGACAATTATCATGAAAAAAGAAATATAATAATAACCATTTATTATTGCCTCTAGGGCATATTTCCAACACCCGACTGAGCGGCACTCCCCATATCTACCCAACCGAATCTAGCAAATTTGGCCCAAATGCTCAGATTGACCGGCACTCCCATATCTGGAGCAGATATGGGGACGCCCGGACGCACCCGCCATGTAGGACTGACCGCAAGGGCCCGTGCCAATTCGCCCATATCAGCCCCTCCTTGCCCGCCCATCCCTCTCCTTTTCTATTTTCTCCCTCATATGCACAACCGCCACCGTAGTTCCGTTGCCATCGTTGCTTTTGCCGTCATCCCCGACCCTAGGGTTCGCCACCGAAGGCCCCAACCCACACCGTCGCTGACTGTGCGGCAACCGGTCAAGGTCGACGCCACCGGATTCAATGAAATGCCAAGCCGGGTTTTTATTATTTTGCTCACTAGTTCTAGGTCACCAATGGATTTTTCGTGGAATGATGGCTATGGGAACCTCGAACTGGACGAATTCATATTCGGCAAGTTCATTGCCTGGTTGGATTCAGACAATGAAGATGCTGAAATGATGATGATGAGTATCTAAGAGAAGATGGAGAAGGCAGAGGAGCACGTCCTGAACTTGAAGGGTTCCATAAAGGGCAGGAAAGTTATTCCCCGGGATAGGATTTCCCGTGCATGGCTTTGATACGTCTCCAACGTATCTATATTTTTTTATTGTTCCATGTTATTATATTATCTGTTTTGGATGTTTTACATGCATTAATATGCTACTTTATATTATTTTTGGCACTAACCTATTAACTTAGAGCCCAGTGCAAGTTTCTGTTTTTTCTTGTTTTTGACTTTTACAGGAAAGGAAATCAAACGGAGTCCAAACGGAATAAAACTTTACGATGATTTTTCTTGGACCAGAAGATACCCAGAAGACTTGGAGAGAGCGCTAGAAGAGTCCCGAGGAGGCCACAAGCCCTCAGGGCGTGCCCCAGGGAGGGCGCCCCTGGCTTGTGGGCCCCTCGGTAGTCCCCTAACCCTAATTCCAGCTCTATATATTCTCAAATATACCCCCAAACATTAGAAGAGTCCACCAAAATACTTTTCCACCGCCGCAAGCCTCTGTTCCCGTGAGATCCCATCTTGGGGCCTTTTCCGACACTCTGCCGGAAGGGGATTCGATTATGGAGGGCCTCTACATCAACCTTGCTGCCCTTTAAGTGAAGCGTGAGTAGTTTACCACAGATCTAAGGGTCCATAGCTAGTAGTTAGTTTTGGGTAACGTAGTATTTCAAAAACAATCCTACGATCACGCAAGATCTATCTAGGAGAAGCATAGCAACGAGCAGGGAGAGTGTGTCCACGTACCCTCGTAGACCGAAAGTAGAAGCGTTTAGTAACGCGGTTGATGTAGTCGAACGTGTTCGTGATCCAACCGATCCAAGCGCCAAACGTACGGCACCTCCGTGTTCAGCACACGTCCAGCTCGATGACATTCGTCGAGCTCTTGATCCAGTTGAGGCCGAGGGAGAGTTCCGTCGGCACGACGGCGTGGCGACAGTGATGATGAAGTTACCCGCGCAGGGCTTCGCCTAAGCACTATGACGATATGACCGAGGTGTGTAACTGTGGAGGGGGGCACCGCACACGGCTAAGAGAAGGGTTGGTGTCCTTTGGGGTGCCCCCTCCCCACATATATAAAGGAGGGAGGGAGAGAGGCCGGCCCTCCTAGGGGCGCGCCAAGTGTAGGGAGTCCTACTTGGACTCCCAAGTCCTAGTAGGATTCCCTTTCCTTTTCGGAGTGGGAAAGAAGGAAAGGAGGGAGAGGGAGAAGGAAAGGGGGGCTGCGCCCCCACCCCTTGTCCAATTCGGTTTGGGCAGGGGGGAGGTGCGCGCCACCTTGCCCATTCTTTCCTCTCTCCACTAAAGCCCAATAAAGCCCATTAACTTCCCCCGGCGAATTCCTGTAACTCTCCGGTACTCCGAAAAATACCCGAATCACTCGGAACCATTCCGATGTCCGAATATAGCCTTCCAATATATGAATCTTTACCTCTCGACCATTTCGAGACTCCTCGTCACGTCCGCGATCTCATTCGCGACTCTGAACAAACTTCGGTCATTAAATCACATAACTCATAATACAAATCGTCATCGAACGTTAAGCGTGCGGACCCTACGGGTTCGAGAACTATGTAGACATGACCGAGACACATCTCCGGTCAATAACCAATAGTAGAACCTGGATGCTCATATTGGCTCCTACATATTCTACGAAGATCTTTATCGGTCAAACTGCATAACAACATACGTCATTCCCTTTGTCATCGGTATATGTTACTTGCCCCGAGATTCGATTGTCGGTATTATCATACCTAGTTCAATCTCGTTACCGGAAAGTCTCTTTACTCGTTCCGTAATGCATCATCCCGCAACTAACTCATTAGTCACATTGCTTGCAAGGCTTATAGTGATGTGCATTACCGAGAGGGCCCAGAGATACCTCTCCGATACTCGAAGTGACAAATCCTAATCTCGATCTATGCCAACCCAACAAACACCTTCGGAGACACCTGTAGAGCATCTTTATAATCACCCAGTTACGTTGTGATGTTTGATAGCACACAAGGTGTTCCTCCGGTATTCTGGAGTTGCATAATCTCATAGTCAAAGGAATATGTATAAGTCATGAAGAAAGCAATAGCAATAAAACTGAACGATCAATATGCTAAGCTAACGGACGGGTCTTGTCCATCACATCATTCCCCTAATGATGTGATCCCATTCATCAAATGACAACACATGTCTATGGTCAGGAAACTTAACCATCTTTGATTAACGAGCTAGTAAGGTAGAGGCATACTAGGGACACTTTGTTTTGTCTATGTATTCACACATGTATCAAGTTTTCGGTGAATACAATTCTAGCATGAATAATAAAAATTTATCATGATATAATGAAATATAAATAACATCTTTATTATTGCCTCTAGGGCATATTTCCTTCAGTCTCCCACTTGCACTAGAGTCAATAATCTAGTTCACATCGCCATGTGACTTAAAACTGATAGATCACATCGCCATGTGATTAACACCCATAGTTCACATCGCGATGTGACCAACACCCAAAGGGTTTACTAGAGTCAATAATCTAGTTCACATCGCTATGTGATTAACACCCAAAGAGTACTAAGGTGTGATCATGTTTTGCTTGTGAGAGAAGTTTAGTTAACGGGTCTGTCACATTCAGAGCCATATGTATTTTGCAAATTTCTATGTCTACAATGCTCTGCATGGAGCTACTCTAGCTAATTGCTCCCACTTTTAATATGTATCTAGATCGAGACTCAGAGTCATCCAGATCAGTGTCAAAGCTTGCATCGACGTAACTCTTTACGACAAACTCTTTATCACCTCTATAACCAATAAATATTTCCTTAGTCCTCTAAGGATAATTTTGACCGCTGTCCAGTGGTCTACTCCTGGATAACTATCGTATTCCTTTGCCAAACTCATGGCGAGGTACACAATAGGTCTGGTATACAACATAGCATACTTTATAGAACCTATGACTGAGGCATAGGGAATGGCTTTTCATTCTCTTTCTATTTTCTGCCGTGGTCGGGTTTTGAGTCTTACTCAACTTCATACCTTACAACTCAGGCAAGAACTCCTTCTTTGAATGATCCATTTTGAACTCTTTCAAAAACTTATCAAGGTATGTATTTCATTGAAATTATTATCAAGCGTATTGATCTATCTCCATAGATCTTGATGCTCAATACGTAAGCAGCTTTACTGAGGTCTTTCTTTGAAAAACTCCTTTCAAACACTCCTTTATGCTTTCCAGAAAATTCTTCATCATTTCTGATCAACAATATGTCATTCACATATACTTACCAGAAAGGCTGTAGTGCTCCCACTCACTTTCTTGTAAATACAGGCTTCACCGCAAGTCTGTATAAAACTATATGCTTTGATCAACTCATCAAAGCGTATATTCCAACTCCGAGATGCTTGCACCAGTCCATAGATGGATTGTTGGAGCTTGCATATTTCGTTAGCACCTATAGGATTGACAAAACCTTCTGGTTGCATCATATACAGCTCTTCTTTAGTAAATCCATTAAGAATGCAGTTTTGACATCCATTTGCCAGATTTCATAAAATGTGGAAATTGCTAGCATGATTCGGACAGACTTTAAGCATCGATACGAGTGAGAAAATCTCATCGTAGTCAACACCTTGAACTTGTCAAAAAATCCTTTTCGACAAGTCGAGCTTTGTAGATAGTAACACTACTAGCAGCGTCCGTCTTCCTCTTGAAGATCCATTTATTCTCAATGGCTTGCTGATCACCGGGCAAGTCAACCAAAGTCCACACTTTGTTCTCATACATGGATCCCATCTCAGATTTCATGGCCTCAAGCCATTTCACGGAATCTGGGCTCATCATCGCTTCCTCATAGTTCGTAGGTTCGTCATGGTCAAGTAACATGACTTCCAGAACAGGACTACCGTGTCACTCTTGTGCGGATCGTACTCCGTTTGACCTACGAGGTTCAGTCGTAACTTGATCTGAAGTTTCATGATCATCATCATTAGCTTCCTCACTAATTGGTGTAGGAATCACCGGAACTGATTTCTGTGATGTACTACTTTCCATATGGGAGCAGGTACAATTACCTCATCAAGTTCTACTTTCCTCCCACTCACTTCTTTTGAGAGAAACTCCTTCTCTAGAAAGGATCCATTCTTAGCAACGAATATCTTGCCTTCAGATCTGTGATAGAAGGTGTACCCAACAGTCTCCTTTGGGTATCCTATGAAGACGCATTTCTCCGATTTGGGTTTGAGCTTATCAGGTTGAAGCTTTTTCACATAAGCATCGTAGCCCCAAACTTTAAGAAACGACAGCTTAGGTTTCTTGCTAAACCATAGTTCATACGGTGTCGTCTCAACGGATTTAGACGGTGCCCTATTTAAAGTGAATGCAGCTGTCTCTAATGCATAACCCCAAAAAACGATAGTGGTAAATCGGTAAGAGACATCATAGATCGCACCATATCTAATAAAGTACGGTTACGACGTTCAGACACACCATTACGCTGTGATGTTCTAGGTGGCGTGAGTTTGTGAAACTATTCCACATTGTTTTAAATGAAGGCCAAACTCGTAACTCAAATATTTCCCTCTGCGACCAGATCGTAGAAATTTTATTTTCTTGTTACGATGATTCTCCACCTCACTCTGAAATTCTTTGAACTTTTCAACTGTTTCAGACTTGTGTTTCATTAAGTAGATATACCCATATCTGCTCAAATCATTTGTGAAGGCCAGAAAATAACGATACCCGCCGCGAGCCTTAACACTCATCAGACCGCATACATCGGTATGTGTCGGTGTACAAAAGTAGGGGCTCTCCTTTTGATCCCTTTACTTGTGCACGGGCAGTCAGAGCCGCGCCCACGACCACACCAAGCAGGGCAGAGGAGGGAAGCCGGAGCACAAGACAGCCAAAGCAATGCCAAGACCCAGAGACCACAAAGAGCAAAAGGGCGAGGCGGACTCCCCCGGCAAGACCCTTGCCGGGGCGGCCTCCGCGGCCCCGGCAAGAGCCTTGCCGGGGCAACTTGCCCAACGCCAGCGGGGCGTGCCGCCCTTGAGCCCAAGGGTTTCGAACAACCACATTGGGACCAGGGATCGGGAGGCACCTCTGTGATGGCATGCAGATCTTCGTCAAGATCATAAACACACAAGATCAGATGAGGACCCGAAGACAACGACTCTAGCGAGATCCTTGCCGAGGAGATCCAGGAGACCTGCGGCAAGACCCTTGCCGGGTCCCTGGCAAGGCCCTTGCCGAGGGCATCAGCGGGACCACAGCCAGGCCCACGCCTACCGAAACACCACCGCCGTCCCCATGCAGCTGCCAGCTCAACCAGCTGAGTAGGCACCTGCGTGGTGACGAGCGGCTTCCACGACCGACCCCGCAAGCACCTGCGTGGTGGCATGCAGATCCTTGTGAAGGCCCCACCACCGCGCCAGCCCAGCAGCTAGCCAACGTGGCGCCACGGCGCCTCATCAGCTCGGACGCGCGTCGCAGCCAGGCGAGGCGGCGACAGCTGGGACGAGCTTCCTTGCCGTCCCCGATAAAGTGAGAGGGGCACGTCGATAGCGCATTCAATGCGTTTGTCCAACAGTGCCAGAGGATAGGCTCATCCACTGTACGCCTTTCCACCTCCTGTGTGCCACTATGGCAACCCCTTTTTGTCTATAAAAGGAGCTGAGGCGACCAGGAGGAGGATTCGGATCTTTTGGGCAGTTTACACCCCGTAGCTAGCTCAAGAACACAAGAATACTCGAATACATCCACCAAAGCAGGACTAGGGTATTACGCGTCTCCGCGGCCCGAACCTGGGTAAACGATTTGTGTGCTTCATGTCAGACCCGCTCTTTGCACAACCCCGCGCCCGCCAACCGTAGAAGGGATCTCAGCAATTCCATAGGTGTCGATTTCCCCCGACATCTTTGGCGCGCCAGGTAGGGGACGCAGTTGTGGAAATCTGGTCTGGTCGGAGCAGCGGCTCCATCGTGGCCGTCGTTCCAAGGAAGAGGATGACCAAGCTTGACGGCACCATCCACAGATACGGTGGACACCTGTGCAACGGCAGAAAAGCTAAGTCATGCGAAACTTTAAGCAATTTCTTTTTACATATAAGGTTATTGTCCTTGGAGATCCTGCCCTATGTATGGAAAACCTGCACGCAAAGGGGCCCTTCCATTATTGGCAACGCCCTCGCTCTGTTTCGAGTCCGCTCAACAGTTCGGGCGGCTGCATCAAGAACGGCAGGGTAGCCTGCCGCAATTGGCAATGCTCTCGATTCTGACTCGAGTCAAGCTCGATAGTTCGAGCGGCCGTGTTAAGAGCGGTAAGGTGGTTCGCCTGGCAGCAAGCACACCCGGCAGGCCATTGGGGATCTGTCCTCAAGGCGCCGTGGCCTGGGTTTACGCGCCGGCAAGCCTACCCGATTAACGTAGGGTGGACATACAAAGGGAGATCAAACGGGAAGATAGCATGCATAATATCAAAAGTACTGCAGAGTTATATTACATCAATTGTGCCGCGGACCTAACTAAAGATAGAAATTGTCTTGGTCATGAACATGCAGTGGCAATGAGAAACGGGGTGCCTAGTCCCGGCACGGGCCCTCCACCCTCTGGATTCCGTCGATACGGCTGATGATGGGCTTGATATGCTCCTTGAACACCGCGAGGTCCGCATCCTCCGGCAAGCTCTCCAGCGCGGCGTCAAAGTCGAGGTTGGGGTTCCAGTGCGCCACCTTGGTGAGGACCTTGGTCATGGCACCCCGGCAATGCCTCCGGGCCTCATCGGCCACCGAGGCCGCCTGATTGGAGTGGAGCTGCCCCAGGTCCCCGAAGACACCCTCGAAGAACATGTTCAGCTTGGCGTTGGGACTCACGTTGCGCTCCGGGGTGTACCTCACATTAGGCATCCCCATGGTAGCTAGCTGCATGGTGATCCTGCCGGCGACGTCTTCGAGGCGGCTGATCCAGTGGTTCTCGCCCTCCACAAAATCCTTGTGGTTGGCGGCTTCGTTCTTCCGCAGCTGCTTCTCGACCTCTAGATCCTTGGCCAGGGTCTCCTCCCGGGCCTCGTCCTCCGAGAGCGTCTTCTCAAGACCCTCCAGCTTCAGCTTCAGGTCTTTGATGGAGTCGTTGGCCTTGGAGAGCTGCTCAGCCTTGCCGAGGACTGCGCCCTGCGCCTCCACCAGGGCACCGTTGAGCGTGTCCTTCTCTTTGGCCAGCTTCAGGGCCTGATCCTTCAGCCCGTCCCGCTCCACCTCCAGCTCTTTCACCTTGCCGGTGTGAATCAGAGCCTGGGCATTGAGTGCCTCCTTGTGCCTCTACTCCAGCTCCTTGGTCCACTACACGACAAGCTTCTCCACCTCCTCGTCCTTGCCGCGGAGCGTTGCGGCAAGCTTCTCCTCACGTGTGACAAGGTCCTCCTCCTGGGTTATCAATTTTTGAGTTGTTATTCCTTCCTGGCACTCATTTTCAAAATCTTTCTCCTGAGTTTGTTGGATGACTCTGAGAATTCTTGTCATTTCCAACCTTTCAAAACCTTGCTCATGTCTTTTTCAGTGGGCAAGACCTCATTTGCATCAGCTCAAACCCTCTCAAACCCTAATTCCAAATTTTTGGAATTTGAATACGCCCTTTGTGAATACAAAGGAGTCATCATTTTCCTTGATTGTTGATCATCCCATCTGTTCCCAGAGACCCTCCTATCCTTGTAAACCTTGGATGTGCAAAAATATTGCCAAGTCCCATGCAATATTTTTGAATTATGATTTATTCCTTTTCTTGCCTTTCCGAGGAATAAAATCCAAAGGCATAGCTAGCCATCTCCTAAATTCATGAGAATTGGTGGAGTTGATATTTATGCCTAATCCAAGCCCTGACAAATATATTGGCCACAATTAAATAAGGAAAATTGCCTTTTCCTATTTAATACCAATATTGCATTTCTGCCATGTTCTAAAGGAACTACTATTTTTATAGCAGAGAAAATTCCCACATAAATCGTGGAGCTTGTCCTTGCCATATAATCACTAGTTCCATCCTTATCCCATGTTCCTCAGATAAAAAATTGGGTACATGATCCAACGCAAGTTTCTGCCTTCTCTGAAATTTTGCAAAGGAAGTGCCTTATTCCTAATTTCTATCGAGCTGCAATTTGGCAGGGTGATTAACCTTGATAAATCACCCATGGATACCAAAGATGAACTCAATCCATTCATTCTAGCTCCCTGTGCAATTTTCAAAGTTTCTGACCAGAATGCAACTTGGTGAAGGAAGTACCTTCATAGAGTTTCCAAATGGGATGAAACTTTTCCATCTTCTCAAGTATCTCAAATCATTAGCCTCCACCTAAATTCAGTTCATTTCATTGAACTATGTGAGCACAGGAGCAATTCTTGGTTTCTGTCCAAATTTTCAGTTTGTGAAGCAAGTCTATTTTATCTTGCTCCATTATGGCTGAAAATATTCCCAGGCCTTCTCCTATCCATATAACCTATCTCCAACAAAGTTCGGCTCATTTCATCTAGCCAATATTTTCCTGGATTTTTCCAACGGTTCTGGTCAGATGTGATGCTTGTGAAACAAGTACCAATTTGGCAACTCCATTTGGTATGATCTTTTTGCAGCATCTAAACATGACCAAATCATGGAGCTTTGCCAAGTTTTAGCTCAATCCAACACTCCTAGCATCTGGGCCTTTGCTTCTTTAGGAAAGCAAGGCTGAAACCCACTCAATGTGTGCTTGACACGCCCAGTAGGCCCCCTCAAGGGGGATGGACACCTCTACTGGGATGAAAGGAAGGTCAGTGGATTAGATCATGAATACTGTTTATTTCCTTTCATACCCAGGAGGTGAGGTAGATATGGAGGGTGGCCCTCGGGGGGAGGGCCATTACACTGTAAGGTTTCCTTACATAGGACTGAGCATGTCTCAAGGGAGTGAGACTGCAGCTATGTTAAATACTTGCCCAAATCCCTTCTAACTTTCCAGGACCGTAGTCCTTGCTACCCTAAGCCTCCGAGACATCAAGTTTGCCACTTAACCTCTCTGATTTAGTCTCTAGAACATGGCCAAGTTTGGAACAGCAAACTTGTCGAGCTCGTGTCCCTCTGCTCCCAACACTTCTGCCCGTGCTATCACCTTTTCTTTAATGAGCCTTGGAAGGACTCCACTGATGACAAGGTTTGGCATGAAGTAGTCAACCAGCGCACGCGTTGTCGGTGGTGACCACGGGCAATGCAGGCCAAAACGGTGGTCTCACCACTGTTGGCAACAGTAGCGCAGCTCCGGCTGGCTCTGGCTCGTCCAAGCTTGTCAACCAGCTCAGCCTCATCATCGCCGTGCGCCTTGACCCGTTTCCCCCTTCGGTTGCTTCCTCGTTGAGCCGTCGCCGTCGCCGAACAGTGAGCGTCCGTGTGCATCGTCGCCTTCCTCGCTCTTGTCCCTTTCCCCCTCTCGTCCGCGAGCGTTGCTCGACTCCGTGAGCTCCTGCGCGTCGTCCGCATCCCCCTCGTCGCCTTCCCGCCGCTCCCCGTGACCCTTGGTCGCGCGTGCACTTCGCCGGCGCATGGACACGTAGCCGTGCCGCGTGTCGCCTCTCCCCTCCCCTAGAGCTCTTCCGCGCGGCTATTTAAGCACGCCCTGAGCTTCCTCACAGCCCACAACCCCTCCCGGAGCCGGAGCCCCTCCCAGTCCGCTCCATGGCCGAAGCCTCGCCGCCGGCCGCCGCCTAAATTGATCCAGTGTCGTGCTCCCCTTGCCTCCCTTCCTCCACCAGTAGGATCCCCGGAGTCCGGCGACCCATTCCCCCTTGTTCCCTCGGCTACAAGTCACCGGAGCCCCGCGACCATCTCTTCCCGAAGCCGCCGTCCGCCCTATCTCTGCCCGTCGCCCCTCAGCCCTTCCTCGATGTCCACAACCGGTCCAGGCAGACACGGCGCTCCGCCCCGAGCGCGCAGGTGCCCCCTCCCTCGCCGGAGGTGGCCGGAGCCGCCGGGCCCGTCGCCGGCGTCGCGGCGCCTCGCCTCTGCCTGGCCCCTCTCTCTGCTTCTGTCGGGCGTGAGCGAGAAGAAGGAGCGGGATGAGAGAGAAAGGACTAGGGCCCCACCCGTCAGTCGCACGAGGGGTTGACCCCAGGCTCTGACGTGGATAAGTGGCCGCGCATTTCCGAAAATACGCTTTCCCTAAGCCAAAAGCGTATTATTCCTCTTCTTCGGGCCAGAACGCGCTTTCCTCTCTGGAAAGCGTATTTCTGAGAAAGGCGCGTTCAGTTTTTCCTCCAAGGGCCCGTTTGCTGAATTTTTTTCACCGATAGGTCCCTGAGCTTCAACCCTTCCTATCTCGACAATCGTAACTCCGATTGAGGTGAAACCAACGCTCATGTCTTCGTGTCGTCGAACTCTTTCCGTTGGTATCATTTTCATTATGTTTTCACATAGTGAAAATGACCACTTTGCCCTTGCACGTAAACAGCCCCCTCCGAGAGATAACTGTTTCCGGCAACTCTTTCCGCGATCGTTTCAAACTTCTTCCCGAAGTATTTGTCGACCCCCAGGCAAGCCAACCTCTTATCATGAGCCCCGAACTTGCATGTTGACTTTGCTTGCACCTCGTGTGTGTTTAGTTGCAGTAGTTTCTTGTCTGTTCCGTCTGCTGTTATTTTAATCATGCTATATGTTTTTGTTATCTGTCTTGCATGCTTATGCTTTCATGAAATAAGTTGACATGCTAGTTTACTGTTGTTACTGATAATATCATGCCTCTACCTAGTTTATTTTCATGTTAGTAGTATCGATGTTAATAATGCTCGCATGATAATTGATGATGGAGAAGTTAATAATATGACTTAATAACAAACCTCCTCCGTCATCACTGGGATATCACAGCGCCACCCAACTCGAGCTTTCTCCAGTGCAACCACATTTACCTTATGGGGAGGTCCTAGCTGGGTCTATTCTCATGCCTATCACCGGTGCCTCCTGCAAGGGAAGGTTATGGGCACGCGCTACCCTGATCAGGTAGGTGGACATAACCTTGTGTGCTCGTTTTTTGTTTTTATGGTACCTTGTCCCCGTTTGGGACCGTTTTGCCACGACGGTGGCCGTTGGTGTCTTTGGTAGACACGGGGCCACCCAGGACTGAACCCCAAGGGGGTGTTGGTCGGAGTGGCCGGGAGAGTGTCATGGCAGTAGCTCAGTTTTGTCGGAACACCATGGTCCGCACATATGGGAGTGCGAGGCCAGGGTTCCGTGGTGTGGGTAAAGTGTGCTACCTCTGCAGAGTGTATGTTTAATCTATCGATAGCCGCGTCCTCGGTCATGGGCACAAGTTCGTAGTAGGTCACACTATCGGGTCTCGGTCGAAATGGAGGATAAACCTGCTAATAACTTGTGTGATAATTAAAATGTGATAAATCATGTGATGACTTGGACTATGGGAAAATCGTGAGAAGTCACGGTGATGCGTTGATATGACCCCCGAGACGAGGTCTCGGTAAGTCATGCGTGTGCTCCGAGGAGCCGTGGCAGAGTAAGTGATTGTTGCATAAGGTTAATACAACATATCTTCATGGGAGGTAAATGGTAGTTTATTTTCAGCATAGTTTCATGATGCCATGCCACGTTTTGATATGCTATGCTTTGCTTGCTATGTTAGAAGTAATTTTGATATGCCATGCTAGTAGATGCTATGCTGCTATTCATGCTTAGTTTGATTTATGATTCTAGTTAATATCATGCCATGCTTAGAAGTTGTGTTGAAGTAGACTGTTTGCATATGATTGGTTCTTGCTTTGTCATCTGTTTGTTTGGATGCTATGTATTTGGTTGTCTTGTAAGTACATTCAATGTACTGACCTGGCGTGTCATGCCAGTTTTGTAGGTCGTGCCCGAATTGTTCGCTTGTTCCGTCGTGCTAGGCCGTAATCTTGCCAGTCCTGTGAGTTATGGAGTCCATCCAGAGTGAGACGCTGCCAAACCAAGACTTCCGCCGCCATTTAAATAGACTTCCGCTGCCATTTAATAGCCTTAGGGCTATGCCAGATAATTGTATCCATCAATGATGTAATCATATACACATGTATTTGATGAATATTATTGTACCTAGAATGCTGTATCATGAACCTGTCGTGCATCAGGTGTTATCCTGGGCTGACGTGCGAAGGCCCCCTGCTCCATGCTGATCGGGGTGCCACAGGAGATGGTATCAGAGCAGCCAGGCTGGCATAGGTTATCCTAGCATTAGATCACCGCTACCATCAACCCGTAATGACCCTAAGGGATTTGACCCATCCCTGGCATCCGGCATGGCCACTGTTAATCAACAGGTGGCGCAGTCAGGACCGACACGTCCTCACCCCGCTGTCCCCGCCTAGTTATCCGTGGAACGAATAGAAACCCTATCCTTTCTGGTCGGCCGCACCGCTTTCCCTTCGCCATTAAGGGAAAGGGGCCACGCCATGCGGGCATGTCCCGCATAGCTGCCTATAAAAGCCCCTTTCCGCTAGCCGTATCGCTCACCCCTCAGTCAGCCATGTCCCTGTAGAGAAGCTTAGCTAGTAACACTCCAGCCATGACTAGCACCTTCAAAGCTCCCAAGTTTTACACCCGCACCTGTGCCATCAACCATACCGGCTTTCCACCCCTTCTCATTGAGATGCTCACCAAAGCCTTTGGTTGTAATGCTAGCCCCGATTACCTGGTGTTCCAGTCGAAACCAGTCCCTCACCTTCATCGCTATGATGCAAGAGTGCACATCGACCCATGTCCTGCAGTAGATGGCCAACCTTTGGTTTTTCAGGGTATAGCCATACCTACCGCTGATTTAGCCATTCAGGCCGCTACTGTGGAAGCCATCCTATACCTCTGAACCAAGTTCCTGCATGTGCCAACGAGGCGGGAGTTCTGCTTTTTCCACATTGTGGCAGAAGCAGGAATGCAGCCTTCTCCCGCTATCCAAGGAGATGACCCCGCAATCGCTCGCCTTGTGCAATATATCACTGCCCAGGGGATGATGATTTCTAAGATGCTTGCCGAATTTAGAACCCTGGACAACGATGCGGTAAGAGTTGTCAAGGAAGCTTATCGTGAGGCTCGTAAATTCGCATCCCAAGCCGTTCATCCCATGCCATCTGAACCAGTGCTACCCTCTCAGCCTGTGTTGTGGCCCAGGCCAAACATCGCCACCCTCGACAAGGCTCTTTTACGGATCCACCAGCAGCATTTGCTTGGATCAATTTCAGCCACACCTCCAGCAGTCGAACCCCAACCCATAGTAGTATCGGATGATGAAGATGGAGATTGGCTCAGTCTTCGTCCTCCAGGAGAGCCCCAGCAAGGCCAGTCCTCTGCATGACCTCAGTCGCGTAGTGAGATGATTCTGCGAGTAGGTCAATCGGTCTGTTCATCCTCGATATGAGGATAGAACTATGTATCCCGGAGTAAGTAGTTTTGTTTAGCGCGTAGAGCGTTCGTGCTTTATTGTATGCTGTAATCCGTATGCTGTGTATGTTTTTGTGCTTTTGTTTTCATGCTTGTTTTTGTTTGTCTCTCTGTCAAGCAGAGATGTTTGACAGGGTTGGCAATGTGTTGCTAACAAGATTTTAATCAGTACGACACATACACTAAAAACAACATTGGCTCGTCCTGAGTCTATTAAAATGCGCGCTGGTGTAGGTATATGTATGCCAGGATTACATATACCCACTCGCATTAAAACACCTTAGAATGATTTGTCTGCTGTGTTTGCATTACATGTTTGTTGCATCGGTCTGTTTGTTAGTTTGTTTGTACTGCATACTGCACGCACACCCGGTTCACCCACGAGTACATTCGGGCAGTACTCGGGGGAATGCAAAGTCACATATCCCTCTCTATCTGTGCATACCCCGTGTGCCAGATTTCCCGATCCAGAGCCTCGCAGAGGCATTTCCGTCTGGCAGTTCCTCGTTTCTAATTATTTTTCCCGATTTCATTTCCGGAGGAACACTGCTAATTTTATTTCACTTGATCTAGTACATCTACCCCCATACAGATTTCAACTCCGATTCTACCTTGACATCTACTTTTTCGTGGAGCAACCCGCGAAATTTTCCCGAACCCCGGCGTGATTCTTGAGCTGGCGCAGCCACCTCACCTGCATCTGGACCCCACCACCCTCGCCTCTGCCTTGCGTGATGCAGGCAAGTCATCACCAACGCTCCACCGCAGCACGTGATTACTCTGCCGGCGTGAAGCGACGGAGAATCAAACGTGGCGGAGGACCACCCCGTGCACCATCTTCTCCCGCATCTCGAGCCATCGCACCTAGCCGCGCGTTTTCCCGAAACCGATCATTCTTGATGAGGATCAGTAGGAGAAACCACTATTCATTGGGGTGCATCCAGCATTTTTCGGGAGTCTGATCTCGAGTGCCTGTAACGCCCATGATGTGGCTATATCTCCCACGTGTCGAGGCACGACTTAGAGGCATAACCGCATTGTGGTTTTGTCGCAAGAAGGGTCATCTTCACACAATCCCATGTAATGAAAAAGAATGGGATAACGAGAGTTGGCTTACAATCGCCACTTCACACAATACATAAATTAATTCATACATCATCCAAAATCCACACATAGACCGACTACGGTCAAATCCAAATGAAAATAAGATAACCCCAAATGCTAGATCCCCTATCGTCCCAACTGGGCTCCACTACTGATCATCAAGAAAAGAAACATAGTAACGACCACGTTCCTCGTCGAACTCCCACTTGAGCTCGGTAGCGTCACCTGTACTGGCATCGTCGGCACCTGCAACTGTTTTGGTAGAATCTGTGAGTCACGAGGACTCAGCAATCTCACACCCACGAGATCAAGACTATTTAAGCTTATAGGAAAGGATGGTGCCATGAGGTGGAGCTGCAGCAAGCACTAAGCATATGGTGGCTAACATACGCAAATGAGAGCGAGAAGAGAAGCAACGCAACGGTCGCGAAGCTAGAAATGATCAAGAAGTGATCCTGAAACTACTTACGTTCATGCATAACTCAAACCGTGTTCACTTCCCGGACTCCGCCGAGAAGAGACCATCACGGCTACACACACGGTTGATGTATTTTAATTAAGTCAAGTGACAAGTTCTCTACAACCGGACATTAACAAATTCCCATCTGCCTCATAACCGCGGGCACGGCTTTCGAAACATAATACCCTGCAGGGTTGTCCCAACTTAGCCCATTATAAGCTCTCACTGTCAACGAAGGATAAACCTTCTCCCAGGAAGACTCGATCAGTCTCGGAATCCCGGTTTACAAGACATTTCGACAATGGTAAAACAAGACCAGCAAAGCCGCCCGAATGTGCCGACAAATCCCGATAGGAGCTGCACATATCTCGTTCTCAGGGCACACCGGATGAGCAGTCCGTACAACTAAAACCAGGCCTCAAGTTTCCCCGAGGTGGCGCTGCAAAGGGCTCTAGTTTGGACCAGCACTCAGACGAACACTGGCCCGGGGGTTTAAATAAAGATGACCCTCGGGCTCGCGAAAACCCAAGGGAAAAGGCTTAGGTGGCAAATGGTAAAACCAAGGTTGGGCCTTGCTGGAGGAGTTTTATTCAAGGCGAACTGTCAAGGGGGTCCCATAAATCACCCAACCGCGTAAGGAACGCAAACTCAAGGAACATAATACCGGTATGACGGAAACTAGGGCGACAAGAGTGGAACAAAACACCAGGCATAAGGCCGAGCCTTCCACCCTTTACCAAATATATAGATGCATTAATTAAATAAGCGATATTGTGATATTCCAAAATATCCATGTCCCAACATGGAACCAACTTCAACTTCACCTGCAACTAGCAACGTTATAAGAAGGGCTGAGCAAAAGCGGTAACTTAGCCAAACAACGGTTCGCTAGGAAAGGATGGTTAGAGGCTGGACATGGCAATATGGGAGGCATGATATAGCAAGTGGTAGGTAGCGCAGCATAGCAATAGAACGAACAACTAGCAAAGCAAAGATAGAAGTGATTTCGAGGGTATGGTCATCTTGCCTGCAAGGTTCTCAGAGTTGTCGAAAGCTTGATCCCCGTAAGCGTACTCAACAGGTTCCTCGTTCATGAACTCGTCTCCTGGCTCTACCCACAGCAAGAACACAAGCAATGGAACCACAATCACTCACGGGAAATGCACAAACAACATGATGCAATACATGTATGATATGCGATGCGTATGCGTGCTCCGGAAGAAAAAGGATGAACAAGGCATTAACTTAGCAAACCAAGTATGCCACCGGAAAGATGAGATGATTTTGGTCGAAATCGATATAAAGATCACCGGAAACAGATGCACAGTTTGCAAATGGCAAGCAAAACAAGATTGACATGAATCTGCGATTAACAGCATGATAGCACTTAGAATACATCAAGTAACTATGCTACAGCACACCAACATAGCAACAAAGCATGTGGTAGTGATCTACAAGAGATGCTTGACAAAAGATGAACACTGAGCTACGGCTAGATCACAGAATAACAGGTTCAAATAAGCATGGCAAAAGTGCAAAAGATAGCAGCTTCACAGACTTGGTGAAAATACTGAACATGGCATAAACAGCAGCAGGTAGCAATGTTTAGAGCTAGCAAACAACATGCTCCAGGAACATATCATGGGAAAAAAGGACATGGAATGCTAGTACTACATGCACTTAACAAAACTCACTTAGTGAACATGCTCCAGAAACCTACAGAAATGATGATAGCATCAATGCAAACATGGCAAGTGACATAAACAGATTCCAGACTTAGAAGAATTTAAAGTCATGGCAGAAACAGATTCATGATAGTATGTTTGCAAGCTTGTTTAACTCAAAATAAAACATATCATGGCATGAGCTTGATTCCAGAAGCAAGTAGGCATGATGAAGAGCATGTTCATGTGCAAAACTACCTCATAGCATATTTGCATAATTATACACATGCAAGACAAAACAGCAACATGATGTAAAATGACATGCATGCAAACTTGCTCAAATGCAGAAACTAAAGCCACCACTGGATTGGTGGGATTTTTCTACTCCAAAAACATATATAATATGTCTAGGTTGCAGTAGAAAAATCCCCACATTTATGCAAAAACAATTACTGCCTAAAATGGAAACCTCAGCATATGCCAAATCTGGCATGTTCCGAATTGGAATAAAACAAAGGACATGAGGGGAAAAGCTAGGTGCACCCAAGCTGTTCCCAGCCGTTAGACTGACTGGTAGGGCCGTGGGCCACGTGGCTGGGTGTGTGTATGTCCGGTGGGGCCGAGGCGTCAGTGTCACAATGAAAAGGAAAAAAAAACACAGCAAAATACTGCAGAGCCTGGGACTCGAACCCGAGACTTACTGCAACAGAGCGAGCGGGAGCAACCAGTGGGCTACAAGCCCGCCTTGTGATCAAGAAGGGGTGCATTACACTCAGAACAAAGGGCGTCCCGGTCCTGGATACGCCATGAACGCGCAGCATAGTTCCGGCGTCGACGGCAAGCAACGGTGGTGACTTCTGTAGCTGCAGAGCACCGGCGGGCGTGCAGAATGGGGGTAAGGTCCCGCGCGTGCAAGCGGAGCAGCAAAGGAATGTGCGCGTGGAGGCCCTCCCGAGGACGAGCTCGTGCTCGCCTCGGTGGCTAAGACATGGGGCTAGGCGAGGCCTGGTGCTCGCGCGGGGATGCTGCACTGCGGGAGCGGTTGCGCGGGCGAGGCCAGCGCAGCGAGGAGAACGCGGCTAGGATAGAACCGGAGCGCGGGGACGCGCGGGTGCGCTACAGCAAAGATACACACGACATAAACTTCAGGCTTCGCCGGGGCACTGCGAACGCGCCAAAGACACGGATCGGGCGAGTCCTACGGGTGCCTACACGCCATGGAATGGATGGGATTGGGAGGTGCGTTACCCTGCTCACCCTCGGACACGATGGGATCGACGGAGACGAGCCTGCGGCGACGCGGACAAGCTCTGAACCTGGCGGGGCTACTGTCCGCGAAGCAGGGGAGGAAGAGGACGACGGGGAAGTAGCCGGACTTGGCGATCCCAGGCGAGGAAGAGGACGACGTGGACGTAGTCGACGTCGTGGAGGAAGACGGACGTGCTTGGCGAGGCGGAGGTGGCCGCAGTGCACGCCGGCGACGTGGACGCGCTCTCAGGCGCGCTCGGGAAGCGGCGGAAGCGAAGGATCTGGGGGAGTTTTCTCCCCTGGCGGCGGCGGAGGATGGAGAGGGAAACCCTAGGGGTTAGGTGCGGACGCCGAGAGGGGGCTTAAGTAGGCGCGGCGCGGCTAGCTGGCTCGCCACCGTGGCCATGGCACGGCGAAAAGTAGAGGAACAGGAAGGAGAAAAGGTGGCGGATGTGGCTGCCGCTCTCGCTGATGCGAGGGACCCGCTTGTCCACGTGGTTCGAGTGAGAGAGAGGGGTGTGCGGCGCTCGTGTGAGAAAGGGGGGAAGCAACGTGCGCGCGGGCTGGCTGGGCTGGCTGCTAGAGCTGCTGCTGCGCTCGGCTGGGGAAAGAGAGGCCCAGGTAAGCCTTTTCTTTTATTTGCATTTCCTCAAACAGAAAAACAAAAATGAAAAGGGCCGGTACAAAGAAGAGGGATTTGGGAAATATGAAAATATTCCCATGCTCCTGATATAATGTTATATTTGAAATAATTGCCTTGGACATTTTTAGAGGTGGAAAAATAAAACAAGTTTGAATATAATTCAAACTTAAGGTATTTTTGAACCTAACCAAAACAACTTCACAAGATCTGACATTTTGCAGAGAGGTTTAGGGCGAGATGCTTGAAATATTGGGGAAAAGATGAACATTAATGGAGTAGGTAAAAGGTGCACTTGCAAAAAGAAATAAAGGAAAGGAAGGAGAAGTGGTGATGACGCAAGACTCATGCATGGAACATGCAACAACATAAAATGTATGAAATCACACCATGCACATGATGAGGATGAGAATGCAAGATGACACCAAGCACAAATGCAAAACGAGAGACAAAAACCCAACCACGAAGAAAAATCATATCACATAGCCCGAAATGGCAAGATTTGGAGTTACAAATATGGCAAGTCACATCCGGGGTGTTACAGTGCCCCTAGCCGTGGAGGTAACCCTGTTTTGCTCATATCTTTCTCTCGGGGTGTACCAATTATCGGTGCCCCAACTCGTTCGAATCCGACCAAAGGGTTAAAATTAACCCAGAGGTTTTCCCCCGGAGTAGTTATCTTTGCAATTGTGCTGTAACCCTAGGAATCTAGAGGACGAGATTCTTTTTAAGGGGGGAAGGTTTGTAACAGCCCCAAAATTGGGTTATCAATTTTTGAGCTGTTATTCCTTCCTGGCACTCATTTTCAAAATCTTTCTCCTGAGTTTGTTGGATGACTCTAAGAATTCTTGTCATTTCCAACCATTCAACACCTTGCTCATGTATTTTTCAGTGGGCAAGACCTCATTTGCATCAACTCAAACCCTCTCAAACCCTAATTCCAAATTTTTGGAATTTGAATATGCCCTTTGTGAATACAAAGGAGTCATCATTTTCTTTGATCTGTTGGTCAACCCGTCTGTTCCCAGAGACCCCCCTATCCTTGTAAACCTTGGATCTGCAAAAATATTGCCAAGTCCCATGCACTATTTTTGAATTATGATTTATTCCTTTTCTTGCCTTTCTGAGGAATAAAATCCAAAGGCATAGCTAGCCATCTCCTAAATTCATGAGAATTGGTGGAGTTGATATTTATGCCTAATCCAAGCCCTGACAAATATATTGGCCACAATTAAATAAGGAAAATTGCCTTTTCCTATTTAATACCAATATTGCATTTCTGCCATTTTCTAAAGGAACTACTATTTTTGTAGCAGAGAAAATTGCCACATAAATTGTGGAGCTTGCCCTTGCTATATAATCACTAGTTCCATCCTTATCCCATGTTCCTCAGATCAAAAATAGGGCACATGATCCAATGCAAGTTTCTGCCTTCTTTGAAATTTTGCAAAGGAAGTGCCTTATTCCTAATTCCTATTGAGCTGCAATTTGGCAGGGTGATTAACCTTGATAAATCAGCCATGGATACCAAAGATGAGCTCAATCCATTCATTCTAGCTCCCTGTGCAATTTTTCAAAGTTTCTGACCAGAATACAACTTGGTGAAGGAAGTACCTTCATAGAGTTTCCAAATGGGATGAAACTTTTCCATCTTCTCAAGTATCTCAAATCATTAGCCTCCACCTAAATTCAGTTCATTTCATTGAACTATGTGAGCACATGAGCAATTCTTGGTTTCTGTCCAAATTTTCAGTTTATGAAGCAAGTCTATTTTATCTTGCTCCATTATGGCTGAAAATTTCCCAGGCCTTCTCCTATCCATATAACCTATCTCCAACAAATTTTGGCTCATTTCATCTAGCCAATATTTTCTTGGATTTTTCCAAAGTTTCTGGTCAGATGTGATGCTTGTGAAACAAGTACCAATTTGGCAACAACATTCGGTATGATCTTTTTGCAGCATCTAAACATGACCAAGTCATGGAGCTTTGCCAAGTTTTAGCTCAATCCAACACTCCTAGTGAGTGCTTCTTCATCATTTGTTTTCTGGGCCATATTTCCAAGTTGCACTGCAGCTATGTTAAATACTTGCCCAAATCCCTTCTAACTTTCCAGGACCGTAGTCCTTGCTACCCTAAGCCTCCTAGACATCAAGTTTGCCACTTAACCTCTCTTGTTTAGTCTCTAGAACATGGCCAAGTTTGCAACAACAAACTTGTCGAGCTCGTGTCTCTCTTCTCCCAACACTTCTGCCCGTGCTATCACCTTTTCTTTAATGAGCCTTGGAAGGACTCCACTGATGACAAGGTTTCGCGTGAAGTAGTCGACCAGCGCGCGCGTTGTCGGTGGTGACCACGGGCAATGTAGGCCAAAACTGTGGTCTCGTCACTGTTGGCAACAGTAGCGCAGCTCCGGCTGGCTCTGGCTCGTCCAAGCTTGTCAACCAGCTCAGCCTCATCGTCGCCGTGCGCCTTGACCCCTTTCCACCTTTGGTTGCTTCCTCGTTGAGCCGTCGCCGTCGCCGAACAGTGAGCGTCCGTGTGCATCGTCGCCTTCCTCGCTCTTGTCCCTTTCCCCCTCTCGTCCGCGAGCGTTGCTAGACTCCATGAGCTCCTGCGTGTCGTCCGCAACCCCCTCGTCGCCTTCCCACCGCTCCCCGTGACCCTTGGCCGCGCGTGCGCTTTGCCGGCGCACGGACACGTAGCCGCGCCACGTGTCGCCTCTCCCCTGCCCTAGAGCCCTTCCCCGCGGCTATTTAAGCATGCCCCGAGATTCCTCGCAGCCCACAACCCCTCCCTGAGCCTCTCCCCGAGCCGGAGCCCCTCCTTGTCTGCTCCATGGCCGAAGCCTCACCGCCGGCCGCCGCCTAAATTGATCCAGTGCCGTGCTCCCCTTGCCTCCCTTCCTCCACCAGTAGGATCCCCGGAGTCCGGCGACCCATTCCCCCTCGTTCCCTCGGCTACAAGTCACCGGAGCCCCGCGACCATCTCTTCCCGAAGCCGACGTCCGCCCTGTCTCTACCCGTCGCCCCTCAGCCCTTCCTTGGTGTCCGCAACCGGTCCGGGCGGACACGGCGCTCCGCCCCGAGCGCGCAGGTGCCCCTGCCATCGCCGGAGGTGGCCGGAGCCGCCGGGCCCGTCGCCGGTGTCGCGGCGCCTGGCCTCTGCCTCGCCCCTCTCTCTGCTTCTGTCGGGCGCGAGCGAGAAGAAGGAGCGGGAGGAGAGAGAAAGGACTAGGGCCCAACCCGTCAGTCGCACGAGGGGTTGACCCCGGGCTCTGACATGGATAAGTGGCCGCGTACTTCTGAAAATGTGCTTTCCCTAAGCCGAAAGTGTATTCTTTCTCTTCTTCAGGCCAGAATGCGCTTTCCTCTCTGGAAAGCTTATTTCTGAGAAAGGCACGTTCAGTTTTTCCTCCAGGGGCCTGTTTGCTGAAAAAATTTCACCGATAGGTCCCTGAGCTTCAACCCTTCGTATCTCAACAACCGTAACTCCAATTGAGGTGAAACCAACGCTTACGTCTTCGTCTCGTCGAACTCTTTCCGTTGGTATCATTTTCATTATATTTTCACACCGTGGAAATGACCACTTTGCCCTTGCACGTAAACAGCCCCCTCCGAGAGAGAACTGTTTCCGGCTACTCTTTCCGTGATCGTTTCACACTTCTTCCCGAAGTATTTGTCGACCCCTAGGCAAGCCAACCTCTTATTATGAGCCCCAAACTTGCATGTTGACTTTGCTTGCACCTCGTGTGTGTTTAGTTGCAGTAGTTTCTTGTCTGTTCCGTCTGCTGATATTTTAGTCATGCTATATGTTTTTGTTATCTGTCTTGCATGCTTATGCTTTCATGAAATAACTTGACATGCTAGTTTACTGTTGTTACTGATAATATCATGCCTCTACCTAGTTTATTTTCATTTTAGTAGTATCGATGTTATGATAATTCTGGTGCACTAGTGAAATTACTAGTACTTGTTATTGCCATGTTTCGCATGCTATCATTGTTCTTTTGAAATGCTTGATGTTTTGTTACTGCATCGGTATGTTGCATGTTAGTTGTTGCATTTATGTTAATAATGCTCGCATCATAATTGATGATGGAGAAGTTAATAATATGACTTAATAACAAACCTCCTCCGTCATCACTGGGATATCACAGCGCCACCCAACTCGAGCTTTCTCCAGTGCAACCACATTTACCTTATGGGGAGGTCCTAGCTGGGTCTATTCTCATGCCTCTCACCGGTGCCTCCTGCAAGGGAAGGTTATGGGCACGCGCTACCCTGATCAGGTAGGTGGACATAACCTTGTGTGCTCGTTTTTTGTTTTTATGGTACCTTGTCCCCGTTTGGGACCGTTTTGCCACGACGGTGGCCGTTGGTGTCTTTGGTAGACACGGGGCCACCCAGGACTGAACCCCAAGGGGGTGTTGGTCGGAGTGGCCGGGAGAGTGTCATGGCAGTAGCTCAGTTTTGTCGGAACACCATGGTCCGCACATATGGGAGTGCGAGGCCAGGGTTCCGTGGTGTGGGTAAAGTGTGCTACCTCTGCAGAGTGTATGTTTAATCTATCGATAGCCGCGTCCTCGGTCATGGGCACAAGTTCGTAGTAGGTCACACTATCGGGTCTCGGTCGAAATGGAGGATAAACCTGCTAATAACTTGTGTGATAATTAAAATGTGATAAATCATGTGATGACTTGGACTATGGGAAAATCATGAGAAGTCACGGTGATGCGTTGATATGACCCCCGAGATGAGGTCTCGGTAAGTCATGCGTGTGCTCCGAGGAGCCGTGGCAGAGTAAGTGATTGTTGCATAAGGTTAATACAACATATCTTCATGGGAGGTAAATGGTAGTTTATTTTCAGCATAGTTTCATGATGCCATGCCACGTTTTGATATGCTATGCTTTGCTTTTGCTATGTTAGAAGTAATTTTGATATGCCATGCTAGTAGATGCTATGCTGCTATTCATGCTTAGTTTGATTTATGATTCTAGTTAATATCATGCCATGCTTAGAAGTTGTGTTGAAGTAGACTGTTTGCATATGATTGGTTCTTGCTTTGTCATCTGTTTGTTTGGATGCTATGTATTTGGTTGTCTTGTAAGTACATTCAATGTACTGACCTGGCGTGTCATGCCAGTTTTGTAGGTCGTGCCCGAATTGTTCGCTTGTTCCGTCGTGCTAGGCCGTAATCTTGCCAGTCCTGTGAGTTATGGAGTCCATCCAGAGTGAGACGCTGCCAAACCAAGACTTCCGCCGCCATTTAAATAGACTTCCGCTGCCATTTAATAGCCTTAGGGCTATGCCAGATAATTGTATTCATCAATGATGTAACTATATACACATGTAATTGATGAATATTATTGTACCTGGAATGCTGTATCATGGACCTGTCGTGCGTCAGGTGTTATCCTGGGCTAACGTGCGAAGGCCCCATGCTCCATGCGGATCGGGGTGCCACAGGCTGCACCTCCCTGCCAGGCCGGACCGGCTCGCCCGAGCTGGCCCGCCGCTGGACTCGCCCTCTCCCCGTTGCCGGAGGGTCGACAGTCTCGACCTCCTCCTCCGATGACTCGTTGACCACATATTCGATGAGAGGAGCCCTTGTGTCGGCACTGCTAGCCTCCCCAGCGGACTCCGCCCACTGGGCGAGCTCCTTTTCCTCTGCGGCCACCGCGGCCTTGTCCTCCATGCCGCCGGCGCTGCCGGCCTCCCTGGCGGCGAGGTAGTCCAGCTCCGCTTGGGTGGTGTCCCGGACGAGCCGCGGCTCGTCGCGGACGTACTTCTCCTCCAAGGTATCAAAGAACTCCTGCACCTGATCCTCCGGTGGCTCGGCCCAATTTGGGACGAGGCCATGCGCGTTGAACTCCGGCATCATGGCTATGATGTCGTTTTGGCGCGAGTTATTGCTCAGCGGGACCACTCCCGCCGGCAACCCAAACAAGGGCCCATTGGCGACCTTGCCGGCCTTCGCGGCCTTGCCGGACCGCTCGACCTTGCCATCGCGGTTCACATCGAGCTGAAAGAGGCGCTGGCAGAAGTGGGCGTGCCCCATCACCGTGAAATTATGGTCCAAGCGGGGGCGAAGCCTCATCATGTCGGCTGCATTCGTGAATAGCCAGGCCGGCCTCCCCTTGTTGTGCAGCGGAGCGATTCGGCGGCGGATGAAATCCGCCCCGATCATCTCAAGGGTGAGCCCGGCCTCGGTGAGGCGAAGAATCCTGGTGGTGGCAACCATGAGCTTCGCATCATTAACGTCAACATCGCTCCAGTCATCTCTACGGACTGGCGGCGCGTGGCGGACCCGGCAAAAATCCTGCGGGTCCTCCTCTTCAATCCAGCACCACCGGCCCCGCCATTCCTCCCACCTCTCCTTTTGGGCGCCGTCCGGATATGTCTTTCTCTCTTGGGCCCTTGGGATCCAGGCGACACAACCGGAGATGGCGCCTCCCTTTTGGATTCGAGGGAAGAAATAGTGGCGGAAGAGCGCCGTGCTAGGATGCACCCCGGCGAACCCCTCATAGAGGTGAGGAAAAAGGGCCATGCACTCCACGACATTTGGAATGAAATCCAGAAGGTGAAAGCCATAGGTGTGCATGACATCATTGAAGAAATCGGAGAAAGGGGGGCAGAGGCCGCAGGAAAAGTAATCAACGAAGAACGGATATCGATTCGGGCCGGCCTTGGCGAAATCGGTGGGGATGATGCGCGTGGCCGGATGCCCCGTCGTCTCGCCCCCCATCTTCACCCCCCACAGGGGCTTGAAGTAGTCCCGGAGTTCGACCGTGTCGACCATCGAGGGGAAGTAGACGAGCTGCATCCGCCGCGCCGCCAGCTCGCTCTTCGGCGCCTCCTTCCTCCCGGCGTCCTTGGCCGTCCCCTTGCTCTTGCTGGTTTTAGGGGGCATGGCGGCTGAGGGAGGCGAGGGATGAGGGACTGCGAAGGCGCAAACGGCGACAAGCAAAAGCGAGAGATTGGGAAGGAGGAAGGAGGGGACGGCGGTTCCGAGATTGGAGAAGACACTGGGGGGTAAATGAGCAGCGTGCCCGCAATTATTCCTTTTTACGGGGAAGGCGCGGGCCGCCTCTTTTCCCATTAACTGCGATGTGACGCATGCGTGAGGAGACCGCCCCATGCATGACCCCCACGTCATGCACGACCCTCCACGTCGCACGTTCAACGCGAGTCGTGGGGAAGCGCAGCGGACGAAAAAGTTAATATGATAAAAAGATCCGCCCCACCTGCCCGCGCACCGTTCTGGCCCTAGCCCAACAACGCGTCGCGCTTATGTGTGGCCCAGGCCCGGGGGCTCCTGTCGGTGTACAAAAGTAGGGGCTCTCCTTTTGACCCCTTTACTTGCGCACGGGCAGTCAGAGCCGCGCCCATGACCACACCAAGCAGGGCAGAGGAGGGAAGCCGGAGCACAAGACAGCCAAAGCAACGCCAAGACCCAGAGACCACAAAGAGCAAAAGGGAGAGGCGGACTCCCCCGGCAAGACCCTTGCCGGGGCGGCCTCCGCGACCCCGGCAAGAGCCTTGCCGGGGCAACTTGCCCAACGCCAGCGGGCGCGCCGCCCTTGAGCCCAAGGGTTTCCAACAACCACATTGGGACCAGGGCTCGGGAGGCACCTCTGTGATGGCATGCAGATCTTCGTCAAGATCATAAACACACAAGATCAGATGAGGACTAGAAGACGATGACCCTCAGCGAGATCCTTGCCGAGGAGATCCACGAGACCCGCGACAAGACCCTTGCCGGGCCCCCGGCAAGGCCCTTGCCGAGGGCATCAGCGGGACCACAGCCAGGCCCACGCCTGCCGAAACACCACCGCCGTCCCCATGCAGCTGCCAGCTCAACCAGCTGAGCAGGCACCTGCGTGGCGACGAGCGGCTTCCACGACCGACCCAGGAAGCACCTGCGTGGTGGCATGCAGATCTTCATGAAGGCTCCACCACCGCGCTAGCCCAGCAGCCAGCCAACGTGGCGCCACGACGCCTCATCATCTCGGACGCGCATCGCAGCCAGGCGAGGCGGCGACAGCTGGGACGAGCTTCCTTGTCGTCCCCGATAAAGTGAGAGCGGCACGTCGGCAGCGCATTAAATGCGTTTGTCTGACGGTGCCAGAGGATAGACTCATCCACTGTATGCCTTTCCACCTCCTTTGTGCCACTGTGGCAACCCCTTCTTGTGTATAAAAGGAGGCCCGAGGCGACCAGGAGGAGGATTCGGATCTTTTGGACAGTTTACACCCCGTAGCTAGCTCAAGAACACAAGAACACTCGAATACATCCACCAAAGCAAGACTAGGGTATTACGCGTCTCCACGGCCCGAACCTGGGTAAACGATTTGTGTGCTTCCTGTCAGACGCGCTCTTTGCACAACCCCGCGCCCGCTAACCATAGAAGGGATCTCAGTGATTCCATAGGTGTCGATTTCCCCCGACAGTATGTATTATTTCCAATAAGTCAGTACCTCGCTCCATTGTCCCGGAGAACGGAGTTTTAGTCATCTTGCCCATGAGGCATGGTTCGCAAGCATCAAATGATTCATAATCAAGTGATTCCAAAAGCCCATCAGCATGGAGTTTCTTCATACGCTTTACACCAATATGACCTAAACGGCAGTGCCATAAATAAGTTGCACTATCATTATTAACTTTGCATCTTTTGGCTTCAATATTATGAATATGTGTATCACTATGATCGAGATCCAACAAACTATTTTCATTGGGTGTATGACCATCGAAGGTTTTATTCATGTCAACAGAACAAGAATTATTTCCTGATTTTAAATGAATAATCGTATTGCAATAAACATGATCAAATCATATTCATGCTCAATGCAAACACCAAATAACATTTATTTAGGTTAAACACTAATCCCAAAAGTATAGGGAGTGTGCGATGATGATCATATCAATCTTGGAACCACTTCCAACACACATCGTCACTTCACCCTTAACTAGTCTCTGTTCATTCTGCAACTCCCGTTTCGAGTTACTAATCTTAGCAACCGAACAAGTATCAAATACCCAGAGGCTACTATGAGCACTAGTGAGGTACACATCAATAACATGTATATCATATATACCTTTGTTCACTTTGCCATCCTTCTTATCCGCCAAGTATTTGGGGTAGTTTCGCTTCCAGTGACCATTTCCTTTGCAGTAGAAGCACTCAGTTTCAAGCTTGGGTCTAGCTTTGGGCTTCTTCATGGGAGTGGTAACTTGCTTGCCATTCTTCTTGAAGTTCCCTTTCTTTCCCTTGCCCTTTTACTTGAAACTAGTGGTCTTGTCAACCATCAACACTTGATGCTCTTTCTTGATTTCTACATTCGCCGATTTTAGCATCCCGAAGAGCTCGGGAATCGTTTTCGTCATCCCTTGCATATTATAGTTCATCACAAAGTTCTAGTAGCTTGGTGATAGTGACTAGAGAATTCTGTCAATCACTGTCTCATCTGGAAGATTAATTCCCACTTGATTCAAGCGATTGTAGTACCCAGACATTCTGAGCATATGCTCACTAGCTGAGCTATTCTCCTCCATCTTGTAGGCAAAGTAGTTTGTCTTAGGTCCCATACCTCTTAACACGGGCATGAGTCTGAAATACCAATTTCAACTCTTGGAACATCTCATATGCTCCATGTCTTTCAAAACATTTTTGAAGTCCCGGTTCTAAGCCATAAAGCATGGTGCACTAAACTATCAAGTAGTCATCATACCGAGCTTGTCAAACGTTCATAACGTCTCCATCTGCTCCTGCAATAGTTCTGTCACCTAGCGGTGCATCAAGGACATAATTCTTCTGTGCAGCAACGAGGATAATACTCAGATCATGGACCCAGTCCACATCATTGCTACTATTAGCTTTCAACTTAGTTTTCTCTAGGAACATATCAAAAATAAAACAGGGGAGCTATACGCGAGCTATTGATCTACAACATAGATATGCAAATACTATCAGGACTAAGTTCATGATAAATTAAAGTTCAATTAATCATATTACTTAAGAACTCCCACTTAGATAGACATCCCTCGAGTCATCTAAATGATCACGTGATCCAAATCAACTAAACCATGTCCGATCATCACGTGAGATGGAGTAGTTTTCAATGGTGAACATCACTATGTTGATCATATCTACTATATGATTCACGTTCGACCTTTTGGTCTCAGTGTTCCGAGGCCATATCTGTATATGCTAGGCTCGTCAAGTTTAACCGGAGTATTCTGAGTGTGCAAAACTGGCTTGCACCCATTGTGTGTGTGAACGTAGAGCTTATCACACCCGATCATCACGTGGTGTCTCGGCACGACGAACTGTAGCAACGGTGCATACTCAAGGAGAACACTTATACCTTGAAATTTACTGAGGGGTCATCTTATAATGCTACCGCCGTACTAAGCAAAATAAGATGTATAAAAAGACAAACATCCACTGGTACGCGTCGGTCCTAAACAAACGGTTTTTAACCCCTTTCCGCGACGGCATTTGGAACCATCGCCAAGTGAGTGTGGGCGATAGGGGGGTGCTTCCCACACGACCCAGAAACCGTCGGGGATATGCCCTCCTGGCACACATGCTCGGCAAAATGAGGTTGTGTGCGACCGGCGAGCGCTCAAATACGGAAATACGTACAGTAGAGCTAAAAAATACAATTATACGGCGAAAATGTTTCCGGTCGCAAGTACATCCCAGACAATTAGTCCCCGCTAAACGTTTCCGTTCGTATGTACATCCCACACAGTCGCTCCATGGAAAACGTTTCCGTTCACAGGTACATGACACACAATTTTTCCTGTTAAATCGTTTGTGATAGCGTTGCCATTGCACACGATATTAATAATTTTATCGTTTGCGTTATTGAATGCATCACACATGGTGCGTAGAAGAATCTGTGTGGCAAAGGTTGTCCATCACACACACTTTTTATGTGGTAAACGTTTGCGCAAGGTGGCCTAACGCAAACAGTTTTCAAGAGAAAGTCGTGTGTGCAGTGGAGATTGATCGCACACATAGTGGATCCTAGAAACGTTTCTGATCTCCATGTATATCACAGACGTTTCGCTTTCGCAAACCGTGTGCAGTGTAATCTCTAATTAATCCAATTAATCCCTAATTTAAAAATCACATGTTTTGAATTTGAAAGTAGGCAATCACTTATTTCATATCCAACCATGTTTATTACAAATATAGGTTCAACCACGAATACATAATTCGATGCACAGGTACATATACCGAAGAACTACAGAAGCACCAAGTAAAGAATGATGAACCACAGTTGTACTAAAGACTGTAAAGAGAGAGGCGAAAGAAATTCTGGTTGCTAGAGAAGGTGAAGCGGAATGCCCATATTGTGCCCTCCTCCATGCCTAATGCGCGCACGACTCTAGGCCAACCACTTGTGATGGTTGCCCGTCCATCCTTCACTGCCTTCATTAGGACTTCTCGATGCTCATTGTAGTCTGGATGAAATACTTTAACCTTCATTGCGTGTCCACCAATCATGTACTTTGCGAGGTAATCTTGAGTGAGTTTCTTCGGGAACCACTGGGAACGAAAAAGATTCAGACATTGTTGTCTAACAACTCATTATGGGCAGTAAAAAGAGAAGGTTGCAGAGTTTGTAGTTACCATCCTATAGCTCACTTTGTGTTGGATAGAGCATAAACAAACAATTTGCTTGCCACCATCCGTATCTTTTTGCTAATAATCCTTATCAGTTTCCTCACTTGATGCTTTTTCATCAATATCTCATTGCCCTATACGCAAAAAGGGTCGATGCGTGGATCTTTGCCAAGGGCATATGTACCTACAAGCAACAAGTCAATATTAGAAGCTAACTAGTGTTCAGGCCTGGATCTATATGCACTACATTATGGAACGACGGGGGGAGTACAAGCCGAGGGATGAAGCTAACCTGGGCGGAAAATGGTGGACACTCCCGTTGTTGTCCTGCATAAGTAGTGGAAAGGCATGATAAGTACAGTAATCTTAACATCAAACAAATATAGCAAAGGTAAACAACATCATCTCCGAATGATAGCTTGAATGTGTTGGTTTCAGCATGTTGTTAAAGCAGATATAAAATGGAAGGCAATGTTACCGACAGCAGGCTTAACAGCCATCAAATATTGCAATTCAAACTGGTATTGTTGAAAATGAATAGAACGTAGGTAATGCTTAAACATCACACTGGATAAATGTGTAAAACTGAAATAAAGGGCATGTGTTAACTACACCAGGAATAACTGGAACCAAATATAGCCGTTCAAACTGGTATTGATGTAGTCGAGCGGCACAGTTCCGACTTGCACATAATGAACAACACATTGTGAATGAATGAAATATACAAGGCATACATGACTAGTATAACAAGAAAATATAGACATTGAAAACTGGACAGAGTCTCACTGCAACCAACCTAACAAGCAAATACAGATAACAGGGCATATGCTTGAAAACTGGACAAATGCTCACTGCAACCAACATAACAAGCAGATAAAGATAAACAAGGCATCTGCTTCATAACTGGACAAATGCTAAAAAAGCAACCTAACAACCAAATAAAGATAAACAAGGCATCTGCTTGATAACTGGACAAATGCTAAAAAAAGCAACCTAACAACTAAATACACATAAACAAGGCATCTGCTTGATAACTGGACAAATACTCACTACAACCAAACTAAGAACCAAATACAGATAAACAAGGCATCTGCTCGATAACTAAAAAAATGCTCACTCCAACCAACCTAACAACCAAATACAGATAAACAAGGCATCTACTCACTATAAACAACCAAATATAGCCATTCGTGAAACTAAAGTGGAAAGTTCATACTTAAACATCACATAGACCTATTGAACAATACATTTTTGCATAACTGAAATAATTAAACACGGCACAGTTAAAGCACCGCCCGACAAATGCTACTACAACAAAGGGTACGGGTTGGCAAGCTAGAAAAGGTAAGATTTGCTAATAGAATGTTGCCTCACATTTCATGGACGGGATCCTTCTAGTTGGAAGAGCACAGACCCATTGTGCGCTCTCTGATGGCATAGATGGGCTGTTTCACCTTGGAAGAACCTTCGTGGGTGCCCTCCTCATGGTCATGGTCGATGAGATCTGACTTGGCAATTGAGGATCCCAAGCCGCCGTCGTAGAACGTGTCCTTGACCTATGGTCGCGGTCAAGGAGGAGATCAGCGGCAGGGCCGTCGAAGAGATCGACGGCGGTTGAACCAGAGGGGTTGGGGATGGACCACTTAACCTGTGACATGGCCCGCATGAAGCCGTCGGTGTGGACGAGCTTGATGTCGTAGCCAGCTTTCCTGAGATACAGTAATACGCTAGCCCGCTAACATGAAGCCTTCGGCATGGCAACGTAGTGAAAGTCTTCGCCGGCTTCCGCGGCGACGTGTTGCTCCGGGATCGACAGGTCGGGGCGAACGGCGGCCACCTCACCAACGTCCGCCGGAGAGGCCATGATAAACCTCTTCTTGGCCGAACGCTTGATGACCCACAAGTATAGGGGATCTATCGTAGTCCTTTCGATAAGTAAGAGTGTCGAACCCAACGAGGAGCAGAAGGAAATGATAAGCGGTTTTCAGCAAGGTATTCTCTGCAAGCACTGAAATTATAGGTAATAGATAGTTTTGTGATAAGATAATTTGTAACGAGCAACAAGTAACAAAAGTAAATAAAGTGCAGCAAGGTGGCCCAATCCTTTTTGTAGCAAAGGACAAGCATGGACAAACTCTTATATAGAGAAAAGTGCTCCCGAGGACACATGGGAATTATCGTCAAGCTAGTTTTCATCACGTTCATATGATTCGTGTTCGGTACTTTGATAATTTGATATGTGGGTGGACCGGTGCTTGGGTGCTGTCCTTACTTGGACAAGCATCCCACTTATGATTAACTCCTATTGCAAGCATCCCCAACTACAAAAGAAGTATTAAGGTAAACCTAACCATAGCCTGAAACATATGGATCCAAATCAGCCCCTTACGAAGCAACGCATAAACTAGGGTTTAAGCTTCTGTCACTCTAGCAACCCATCATCTACTTATTACTTCCCAATGCCTTCCTCTAGGCCCAATTAATAGTGAAGTGTCATGTAGTCGACGTTCACATGACACCACTAGAGGAGAGACAACATACATCTCATCAAAATATCGAATGAATACCAAATTCACATGACTACTAATAGCAAGACTTCTCCCATGTCCTCAGGAACAAACGTAACTACTCACAAAGCATATTCATGTTCATAATCATAGGAGTATTAATATGCATATAGGATCTGAACATATGATCTTCCACCAAATAAACCAACTAGCATCAACTACAAGGAGTAATCAACACTACTAGCAACCTACAGGTACCAATCTCAGACTTAGAGACAAGAATTGGATATAAGAGATGAACTAGGGTTTGAGAGGAGATCGTGCTGGTGAAGATGTTGATGGAGATTGGCCCCCTCCCAATGAGAGGAGCGTTGGTGATGACGATAGCGATAATTTCCCCCTCCCGTAGGGAAGTGTCCCCGGCAGAACAGCTCCACCAAGGTTCCGCCTCGTGGCGACGGAGTCCCGTCTCGAAAGCTTGCTTATGATTTTTTCTCGGATGAAAGACCTCATATAGCAGAAGATGGGCACCGGAGGGCCACCAGGGGGCCCACGAGGCAGGGGGCGCGCCCAGGGGGTAGGGCGCGCCCCCCACCCTCGTGCCTAGGGTGTGGGTCCCCTCTGGTATTTTCTTCGCTCAATATTCTTTATTATTTCCAAAAATAACTTCCGTGGTGTTTCAGGACTTTTGGAGTTGTGCAGAATAGGTCTCTAATATTTGCTCCTTTTCCAGCCCAGAATTCCAACTGCCGGCATTCTCCCTCTTTATGTAAACCTTGTATAATAAGAGAGAATAGGCATAAGTATTGTGACATAATGTGTAATAAGAGCCCATAATGCACTAAATATCAATATAAAAGCATGATGCAAAATGGACGTATCAACTCCCCCAAGCTTAGACCTCGCTTGTCCTCAAGCGGAAGCCGATAACGATAAATATGTCCACATGTTTAGAGGTAGAGGTGTCGATAAAATAAAATACGGACATGAGGGCATCATGATCATTCTTATAACAGCAACATATATGGATATTGTCATATGATTTCTTATGCTCAAGTAATAATCTATTCACAATGTCAAGTATGAATCAAAAACTTTATTGAGAACTAACAGCCTATAGTCTCACTCATTGAGGCAATTGCAATTTATCATAACATCAGAAAGAGTCTATGTAAGAGCTTTTCAGCAAGTCCACATACTCAACTATCATTTAGTCTTTCACAATTGCTAACACTCATGCAATACTTGTGGTTACGGAGTTTTAATCGGACACAGAGAAAGATAGGGGCTTATAGTTTCGCCTCCCAACCTTTTACCTCAAGGGTAATGTCAACAATAATAGTTCATGCTAACTTATATCCAATTGGATATATATATCAGGATCTTTCCAACACACTATGCTTTCCAAAGGATAAAATGTAAAAAGGAAAGGTGAAGATCACCACGACTCTTGCATAAGGCAGAAGATAAAAGTAAAAGATAGGCCCTTCGCAGAGGGAAGCAGAGGTTGTCATGCGCTTTCAGGGTTGGATGCACAAAATCTTAATGCAAAAGAACGTCACTTTATATTGCCACTTGTGATATGGACCTTTATTATGCAGTCCGTCGCTTTTATTTCTTCCACATCACAAGATCGTATAAAGCTTATTTCCTCCACACTGATCAATCATACATATTTAGAGAGCAATTTTTATTGCTTGCACCGATGACAACTTACTTGAAGGATCTTACTCAATCCATAGGTAGGTATGGTGGCCTCTCATGGCAAAAACTGGGTTTAAGGGTATTTGGAGGCACACGTAGTATCTCTACTTAGTGCAAAGAATTGGCTAGCATGAGGGAGAAAGGAAAAATCAACATGTTGGATGATCCATGACAATATACTTTATCTCAGATATAAGAAAACATAACCCATTACGTTGTCTTCCTTGTCCAACATCAACTCTTTAGCATGTCATATTTTAATGAGTGCTCACAATCATAAAAGATGTCCAAGATAGTATATTTATATGTGAAACCTCTCTTTCTTTATTACTTCCTATTAATTGCAACGATGACCAAAGCTATGTTTGTCAACTCTCAACAACTTTTAATCATCACACTCTTTCTATGTGAAGTCATTACTCTCCATAAGATCAATATGATATCCTTATTTCTTTTTATTCTTTCTCTTTTCTTTTATTCCCTCGGGATCATAGCAAAATAATCAAGCCCTTGACTCAACACTAATCTTTATTATATAGCTCACGGACTCGATTACATAAAGGGATCATAAAGCAAAACTCAAAACTAGATCATACCAAAAACTTTATTCTACTGGATCAAGATATTACTAAGAGGATCAAACTAAGAAAAACGGTAAAGATAGAGATGTGATTGTGATACGATACCGGGGCACCTCCCCCAAGCTTGGCGGTTGCCAAGGGGAGTGCCCATCCCATGTGATTATATCTCTTTTGCTGGTGAAGGAGATGGAGGTGATGATGGATAGTCGCACATCGAGCGTAAGAGGTCCTCCAACTTGCGGATAATGCCCTTGAGTGCGATGATATGCTCCTTCAACAAAATATTTTCACGTGTGAGATACTTGTTTTGTATACGAGCTAACTCAATCATCTTGAAAGCTTCGATCTCAGTTGGGGTGAGAAGATTGTGATCAAGTTGAAGGATGTCTTCTGCTGCCGAAGCTTGGTCCTCCGTGGCCTTCTTGATCCCTTCATCCTTGTTGATCTCCATGGGTTCTTCCCTCTTCAGCTCTATCTTCATTAGCCAAGCATCGTTGTCACCATTGTTGGAGGAGGGGGACGACATGATGCCTGGCTTTGACAACCCTGACAGAAAACAGCTCGAAACAAGAACAGAGGATATTTGCGTGATACATAAGTCAAATCCTTCAGGAGATTATATAATGAATTTTTACCGACCAAAATACGTATCGTGCAAGAAAACGGAGTCCGGAGAGCACACGAGGTGCCCACGAGGCAGGGGGCCGCGCCTAGGGGGTAGGGCGCGCCCTCCACCCTCGTGGAGGCCTCGTGTCCTTCCCAGACTGCTTCTTATTTTTATATTTTTCTAAATATTCCAAAACGGAGAAATTTTGCCATTAGAACTGTTTTGGAGTCGGTTTACTTACTGTACCACATACCTATTCCTTTTCGGGGTCTGGAACGTTCTGGAAAGTGTCTCTTATGTATTCCTCCGGGGTTACGGTTTCAATAACATTGGTTTCAACATTTATAGGATTACCTGAGATATAATGTTTAATTCTTTGACCATTCACCACCTTCGGATTTGTGCCTTCGAAGTTGTTGATTTTTATGGCACCAGAACGATAGACCTCCTTGATAACGTAAGGACCTTCCCATTGATAGAGAAGTTTTCCTGCAAAAAATCTTAAACGAGAGTTGTATAGCAATACATAATCATCTACATTAAACTCACGCTTTTGTATCCTTTTGTCATGCCATCTTTTAACTTTTTCTTTAAACAATTTGGCATTCTCATAGGCTTGGTTTCTCCATTCATCAAGTGAGCTAATGTCAAATAACCTCTTCTCACCGGCAAGTTTGAAATCATAGTTGAGCTCTTTAATAGCCCAATATGCCTTATGTTCTAGTTCGAGAGGTAAGTGACATGCTTTTCCATAAACCATTTTATACGGAGACATACCCATAGGATTTTTATACGCAGTTCTATAGGCCCATAATGCATCATCAAGTTTCTTGGACCAATTCTTTCTAGATCTATTAACAATCTTTTGCAAAATTAATTTGAGTTCTCTATTACTCAATTCTACCTGACCACTAGACTGTGGGTGATAAGGAGATGCAATTCTATGATTAACATCGTACTTGGCAAGCATTTTACGGAAAGCACCATGAATAAAATGTGAACCACCATCAGTCATTAAATATCTAGGGACTCCAAACCTCGGAAAAATAACTTCTTTAAGCATCATAATAGAAGTGTTATGATCAGCACTACTAGTTGGAATAGCTTCTACCCACTTAGTAACGTAATCAACAGCAACTAAAATATGAGTATACCCATTAGAGGTAGGAAACGGTCCCATATAATCAAAGCCCCAAACATCAAATGGTTCAATAACAAGTGAATAATTCATAGGCATTTATTGATGTCTACTAATATTACCTATTCTTTGAAATTCATCACAGGATAAGACAAACTTACGAGCATCCTTGAAGAGAGCAGGCCAATAAAAACCGGATTGCAATACCTTGTGTGCAGTTCTATCTCCAGCGTGGTGTCCTCCACAAGCCTCGGAGTGACACTTGCGTAGGATCTGTTCCTGTTCATGCTCAGGTACACAACGTCTAATAACACCATCTACTCCTTCTTTATAAAGATGTGGGTCATCCCAGAAGTAATGTCTTAAATCATAGAAAAACTTTTTCTTTTGCTGGTATGTGAAACTAGGTGGTATAAATTTAGCAACAATGTAATTAGCATAATCAGCATAGCATGGAGCAGTACAAGAAGCATTTATGACATTTAATTGTTCATCAGGAAAGCTATCATCAATAGGTAATGGGTCATCAAGAACATTCTCTAACCCAGACAAGTTGTCTGCAACGGGGTTCTCAGCTCCCTTTCTATCAATAATATGCAAATCAAATTCTTGTAGCAAGAGAACCCATCTAATAAGTCTAGGTTTAGCATCTTTCTTTTCCATAAGATATTTAATAGCAGCATGATCGGTGTGAATAGTCACTTTAGAATCAACAATATAAGGTCTGAACTTATCACAAACAAATACAACTGCTAAGAATTCTTTTTCAGTAGTAGCATAATTTCTCTGAGCACTGTCTAGGGTTTTACTAGCATATTGAATAACATTTAATTTCTTATCAACTCTTTGCCCTAGAACAGCACCTACAGCATAATCACTAGCATCACACATAATTTCAAAGGGTAAATTCCAATCAGGTGGCTGAACAATAGGTGCAGAAATCAATGCTTTCTTAAGTATTTCAAATGCTTCTACACAATCATCATCAAAGACAAATGGTATATCTTTTTGTAATAGATTAGTCAGAGGCCGAGAAATTTTTGAGAAGTCCTTAATGAACCTCCTATAAAAACCGGCATGACCAAGGAAACTTCTTATACCTTTGATGTCCTTGGGACACGGCATCTTTTCAATATCATCAACTTTAGCTCTATCAACTTCAATACCTCTTTCAGAAATTTTATGCCCCAAGACAATTCCTTCATTAACCATAAAGTGGCACTTCTCCCAATTCAAGACAAGGTTAGTTTCTTCACATCTCTGCAAAACTCGATCAAGGTTGCTCAAGCAATCATCAAAAGAGGATCCATAGACGCAGAAATCGTCCATGAAAACCTCACAAATCTTTTCACAAAAATCAGACAGTATAGCCATCATGCATCTTTGAAAGGTAGCAGGTGCATTACATAAACCAAAAGACATACGTCTATAAGCAAAAGTACCGAAAGGGCAAGTAAAAGTAGTCTTTGCTTGATCATCAGCTGACACAGGTATTTGAGAGAAACCAGAATAACCATCTAGAAAGCAAAAATGTGTGTGTTTGGATAGTCTTTCTAGTATTTGATCAATGAATGGCAAGGGGTAATGATCTTTTTTAGTAGCTTTATTTAATTTGCGGAAATCAATTACCATCCTATAACCTGTAATAATTCTTTGTGGAATCAATTCATCTTTATCATTAGGGACGACAGTAATACCTCCCTTCTCAGGGACACAATGGACAGGACTTACCCACTGGCTATTAGCAACGGGATAAATTATACCTGCCTCAAGGAGTTTTAATATTTCCTTTCTTACCACTTCTTTCATCTTAGGATTTAATCGTCGTTGATGATCAATAACTGGTTTGGCGTCTTTCTCCAAATTTATTTTGTGTTGACATAGAGTGGGACTAATGCCCTTGAGATCATCAAGAGTATATCCAATAGCAGCACGGTGCTTCTTCAGAGTTTTCAATAATTTTTCTTCCTCCTTCTCTGAAAGGTTAGCACTAATAATAACAGGATATATCTTCTTTTCATCAAGATAAGCATATTTAAAAGTATCAGGCAATGGTTTAAGCTCAAACACGGGATCACCCTTGGGTGGAGGAGGATCCCCTAGGATTTCAACAGGCAAATTGTGTTTCAGAATAGGTCCCTGGTTAAAGAACACTTCATCTATTTCCCTTCTTTCATTCATAAACATATCATTCTCATGGTCTAGCAAATATTGTTCTAAAGGATCACTAGGAGGCACGTCAATAGAAGCGAGACCAATAATTTCATCCTTACTAGGCAATTCCTCTTCACGGTGTTGTCTACGAAATTTAGAGAAATTAAACTCATGAGACATATCACCCAAACCAATAGTAACAACATCCTTTTCGCAGTCTATCTTAGCATTAACAGTGTTCAAGAAGGGTCTACCAAATATAATGGGACAAAAGCTATCTTGTGGGGAACCAAGAACAAGGAAATCAGTAGGATATTTAGTTTTCCCACACAAGACTTCAACATCTCTAACAATCCCAATTTGTGAAATAGTATCTCTATTGGCAAGCTTAATTGTGACATCAATTTCTTCTAACTCAGTAGGTGCAATATCATGCATAATTTCTTTGTATAAGTCAATAGGTATTGCACTAGCACTAGCACCCATATCACACAAGCCATGATAACAATGATCTCCTATTTTAACAGAAATAACAGGCATGCCTACCACAGGTCTATGTTTATCTTTAGTACTAGGTTTAGCAATTCTAGCAGTCTCATCACAGAAATAAATAACATGCCCATCAATATTATCAGCCAAGAGATCTTTAACAATAGAAATATTAGGTTCAACTTTAACTTGCTCAGGAGGTGTATAGGTTCTAATACAGCTTTTACGAACCACAGTTGAAGCTTTAGCATGATCTTTTATCCTAACAGGAAAAGGTGGTTTCTCAACATAAGCAGTAGGAACAATAGGATCATTATAAGTGATAGTCTTTTCTTCAACTTTAATAGGTGCAACTACTTTTACTTCTATGGGAGGATGCTATTTAAACCACTTCTCCTTAGGGAGATCAACGTGAGCAGCAAAAGATTCACAAAAAGAAGCTACTATCTCAGAGTCAAGTCCATATTTAGTGCTAAATTTACGGAAAACATCGGTATCCATAAAAGATTTAACACAATCAAACTTAGGTGTTATACCTGACTCCTTACCTTCGTCAAGGTCCCAATCTTCAGAGTTGCGTTTAATTCTTTCAAATAAATCCCATTTGAATTCAATAGTCTTCATCATAAAAGAACCAGTACAACAAGTATCGAGCATGGTGAGATTGTTGTCAGAAAGCCGAGCATAAATTTTTTGAATAATCATTTCTCTTGAGAGCTCATGATTGGGGCATGAATATAACATTGACTTAAGCCTCCCCCAATCTTGAGCGATGCTTTCTCCTTCGCGAGGCCAAAAATTATATATATAATTACGATCACGATGAACAAGATACATAGGATAAAACTTCTGATGAAATTCCAATTTCAATCGTTTGTAGTTCCATGATCCCATATCATCACATAGCCTATACCATGTCAATGCATCTCCCTTCAAAGATAAAGGGAAGACCTTCTTCTTGATAACATCATCGGGCATACCTGCAAGCTTAAATAATCCACAAACTTCATCCACATATATTAGCTGCTCATCAGGATGTAATGTTCCATCTCCTGCAAAAGGATTAGCTAGCAGTTTTTCTATCATACCCGAAGGAATTTCAAAGTAGACATTTTCATTTTCAGTAGGTTCAGTAGGTTGAGGAGCAACTCTTTGCTCTACCTGGTCGGGGTGAATATACCCCGAACAAGCCCCTCAAAGGATTACTTTCCATAGTAACAAATGACAGTAAATTTCAGCACACTATATAAATTTTTCCTTACCAAATTCCACCTACCAAAGGCGCTTCACTCCCCGACAACGGCGCCAGAAAAGAGTCTTGATGACCCACAAGTATAGGGGATCTATCGTAGTCCTTTTGATAAGTAAGAGTGTCGAACCCAAAAAGGAGCAGAAGGAAATGATAAGCGGTTTTCAGCAAGGTATTCTCTGCAAGCACTGAAATTATAGGTAACAGATAGTTTTGTGATAAGATAATTTGTAACGAGCAACAAGTAACAAAAGTAAATAAAGTGCAGCAAGGTGGCCCAATCCTTTTTGTAGCAAAGGACAAGCCTGGACAAACTCTTATATAGAGAAAAGCGCTCCCGAGGACACATGGGAATTATCGTCAAGCTAGTTTTCATCACGTTCATATGATTCGCGTTCGGTACTTTGATCATTTGATATGTGGGTGGACCGGTGCTTGGGTGCTGTCCTTACTTGGACAAGCATCCCACTTATGATTAACTCCTATTGCAAGCATCCACAACTACAAAAGAAGTATTAAGGTAAACCTAACCATAGCCTGAAACATATGGATCCAAATCAGCCCCTTACGAAGCAATGCATAAACTAGGGTTTAAGCTTCTGTCACTCTAGTAACCCATCATCTACTTATTACTTCCCAATGCCTTCCTCTAGGCCCAAATAATGGTGAAGTGTCATGTAGTCGACGTTCACATGACACCACTAGAGGAGAGACAACATACATCTCATCAAAATATCGAACGAATACCAAATTCACATGACTACTAATAGCAAGACTTCTCCCATGTCCTCGGGAACAAACGTAACTACTCACAAAGCATATTCATGTTCATAATCAGAGGAGTATTAATATGCATATAGGATCTGAACATATGATCTTCCACCAAATAAACCAACTAGCATCAACTACAAGGAGTAATCAACACTACTAGCAACCTACAGGTACCAATCTCAGACTTAGAGACAAGAATTGGATACAAGAGATGAACTAGGGTTTGAGAGGAGATGGTGCTGGTGAAGATGTTGATGGAGATTGGCCCCCTCCCGATGAGAGGAGCGTTGGTGATGACAATGGCGATGATTTCCCCCTCCCGTAGGGAAGTGTCCCCGGCAGAACAGCTCCGCCAGAGCCCTAGATTGGTTCCGCCAAGGTTCCACCTCATGGCGGCGGAGTCTCGTCCCGAAAGCTTGCTTATGATTTTTTCTCAGACGAAAGACCTCATATAGCAGAAGATGGGCACTGGAGGGCCACCAGGGGGCCCACGAGGCAGGGGGACGCGGCCAGGGGGTAGGGCGCGCCCCCCACCCTCGTGCCCAGAGTGTGGGTCCCCTCTGGTATTTTCTTCGCTCAGTATTTTTTATTATTTCCAAAAATAACTTCCGTAGAGTTTCAGGACTTTTGGAGTTGTGCAGAATAGGTCTCTAATATTTGCTCCTTTTCCAGCCCAGAATTCCAGCTGTCGGCATTCTCCCTCTTTATGTAAACCTTGTAAAATAAGAGAGAATAGGCATAAGTATTGTGACATAATGTGTAATAACAGCCCATAATGCAATAAATATCGATATAAAAGCATGATGCAAAATGGACGTATCAACGCTCGTCGGGCTCCCCGAGATACGTGGTCGAGCTTAGGCTGCGACATTCTGGAGCAGGGGATGTGGATCTGGCGGGGAGGGACACCGCAGGCCTCATCTAAAAACTCAGGGGAGTGGGGCGACGGTATGGGCAGACCGGCGGCGCCTGCGGCGGCCGCGAGCTAGTGTTCGAGGGGGGAGGGGGCGGGTGGGGGACTGTGGAGGGGGGTGGTGTTTGAGGATACGCCGCGGCTACTAATTTTTTTAGTAATGGTGGGTGGAGACGGTGGTGGACGAGGGAGGGCGACGGTTCAAATGCCTCGGCTACTGCAATTTTACTATAAGGTCGGTGCTGGAGGAGTGTGGGCAACGGTTGAAGTACGGCGGCTACTAAAATTTGGGTAAAGGAATTGATGCGGGGCGGGAGTGCCCAAGATCGCGCACGGTCCAATAACAATATGTGTGTATGATAATAAGGAAAAGTGGCGCAGATCCGCCGATTTTTGCAACGCTCAAGGCGGGTAGTTTGTTTTTTATATTTCTAGCTAGCTGGTCTATGACACACGGTTCGTCCTAATTTACAAATAAACTTACTGTAACGCCCACAATGCGGCTATATCTCCCACGTGTCGAGGCACGACTTAGAGGCATAACCGCATAGTGGTTTTGTCGCAAGAAGGGTCATCTTCACACAATCCCATGTAATGAACAAGAATGGGATAAACAGTTGGCTTACAATCGCCACTTCACACAATACATAAATATAATTCATACATCATCCAAAATACAAACATATAGACCGACTACGGTCAAAATCCAGATGAAAATAAGATAACCCCAAATGCTAGATCCCCGATCGTCCCAACTGGGCTCCACTACTGATCATCAGGAAAAGACACATAATAACGACCACGTTCCTCGTCGAACTCCCACTTGAGATCGACCCCATCATCTGCACTGGCATCGTCGGCACCTGCAACTGTTTTGGTAGAATCTGTGAGTCACGGGGACTCTGCAATCTCACACCCGCGAGATCAAGACTATTTTAGCTTATAGGAAAGGATGGTGTTATTATGTGGAGCTGCAGCGGCAATAAGCATATATGGTGGCTAACTTGCGTAAATGAGAGCGAGAAGAGAAGCAACGGAACGGTCGTCATCTAGCAATGACCAAGAAGTGATCCTGAACTCCTACTTACGTCATACATAACTCAGACCGTGTTCACTTCCCGGACTCCGCCGAGAAGAGACCATCACGGCTACACACGCGGTTGATGCGTTTTAAATAAGGTCAAGTGTCAAGTTCTCTACAACCGGATATTAAAAAATTCCCATCTGCCACATAACCGCGGGCACGGCTTTCGAAAGATAATACCCTGCAGGGGTGTCCCAACTTAGCCCATCATAAGCTCTCACGGTCAACGAAGGATAAACCTTCTCCCGGAAAGACCCGATCAGTCTCGGAATCCCGGTTTACAAGACATTTCGACAATGGTAAAACAAGACCAGCAAGACCGCCCGCTGTGCCGACAAATCCCGATAGGAGCTGCACATATCTCGTTCTCAGGGCACACCGGATGAGCCAAACGTCGGGTTGGCATAGACCCTGGTTGCCCAGGGGGCGCCAGACATCGCTCAGTTTGGGCCAGCACTCGAAGGAGCACTGGTCCGGGGGTTTAAAATAAAGATGACCCTCGGGCTCGCGCAAACCCGGGGGAAAAAGGCTTAGGCGGCAAAGGGTAAAACCAAAGTTGGGCCTTGTGGAGGAGTTTTATTCAAGGCGAACTGTCAAGGGGGTCCCATAAATCACCCGACCGCGTAAGGAACGCAAACTCAAGGAACATAATCCCGGTATATTAGCAACTAGGGCGGCAAGAGTGGAACAAAACACCAGGCATAAGGCCGAGCCTTCCACCCTTTACCAAATATATAGATGCATTAATTAAATAAGAGATATTGTGATATCCCAACATATCCATGTTCCGACATGGAACAAACTTCAACTTCACCTGCATCTAGCAACGCTATAAGAAGGGCTGAGCAAAAGCGGTAACTTAGCCAAACAACAGTTTGCTAGGAAAGGATGGTTAGGGCTGACATGGCAAAATGGGAGACATGATATAGCAAGTGATAGGTAGCGGAGCATGGCAATAGAGCGAACAACTAGCAAAGCAAAGATAGAAGTGATTTCGAGGGGTGGTCATCTTGCCTGAGATCCTGCTAGGAAGAAGAGCGAGTCCACGAAGAAGGCAAATGGATGTAGTCGAACGAATCCTCACAACCCTGGAACGAAACCGAAGCTAACGAGAGAAGCGACCCGGAAAGAAACAAACAACATAGTAAACAACCATCACAGAAACATGGCATGATGCACAATCAAGTATGATGCATGTCCGGTTTAATGAGCATGGCATGGCAAAGTGCAACAAACAACACTACAAATTAAGTGGAGCTCAATATGCAACGAGTTGCATATTGACGAAACACCACATTTAATTATTTAGTTCGCTCGGTTATGTACCCAACAATATTAAATGTTGATTAACATGGCGAGAGGTGAAGCATAAGTAAACTAACTACCTAGGCAATTTAAATGAGGCCGGAAATAACAAACGACAATACCGGAAAATCCCCATATGTCAATTAGCAATTTTAAAGCAAACATCAATTTTAGACATTTTAAATGTTGTTATCATGATGCGAATGACAGATGTAAGTTATATGCAATTTTATGAAAATGTTGACATGAAGATGATTAGGAGCCTTTGGGCACCATGGCAGAAAGAATTGGGTGCCACGGCGATGAAAACAGAAACGACGCCATGGCAACGTCCCGGTTCCGATAACTCGTTGAGCGACCGGTGCAAACGAAGATGTGGATGTGCGGAACATGCAAAAGATGGTGGGGTGATCCCGGTTACCGGGTTCCCACGGGACGATGGCATGACAACGAGGAGGAACATGGAATGACAACTCGAAAACGGTGCAACCACGAGCATCTCATACAACACCATGCATTCGGTCCACGGACGTCGTCTCGGGGTTATACCTTCGAAGCGTGCATTCGGGGCGGAACCCGTTCGAAGTGGAAGTAGATGTTCACGTGTCATAGGGGAAGTAGTGGTACACATGAAGGTAGGTCGAACTTGACGGTTCCGTTACACGGTCTTCGGCGACGGTATTAGAAGTAGTGGTTCACATCTCGCAATCGTGCAAGCTCCGTAGATGTTCGGGGTCGTCGGTAGAGGTACTTGACGCAATCCATGCAAACGGTGCTTGTTCGGGCATCGGTCTTGACGAAGGTGTACTTGGCCAACGTAGTGGTACTCGACGGTCTTTGGCAATGTTCGTCGTACACGGTTCATAGACGTTCGTGTCTTCCGTAGAGGTACTGGACGCATCCCGGATGTGTAGTCGTGCACGCACGTAGATGAACTTGACGGGTCCCGTGAGTAATCGTACTCGGCGACTACGTGTAGTTGTACATATCCTTGTGCCGTAGCCGAACTTGATGGAAAACCCACGGCGACGGTAGACGAGATGCTGCGGGGTGTCGGGGAGGCAACGGCGAGGCGAGGCGCTTGAGGGTGCGGCGCGGCTGGACGGCGGGGCCGGACGAGGAGCACGGGTAGGAGGGAACAGAGGGGAGGCGGAGCCGCGGTCGGTGGCGACGAGGAGAAGCAGGAGGAGAGGCGGCGTCGACGGAAGTAGAGGGCGACGCGAGGCAGGGGCGCCGGAGTTGGCCTCCAGTGGCGGCAGGAGGAAGCTTGCCAGGGCCATGGCGAGGAGAGGTGGCCGCGGCCTGGTGCTGCAGAGGGAGGCGCGGTGGCCATGGAGGCAAGGCGGCGCCATGAGAGGGGGCCTGCAGAGGGGAGGAGGCACGGCGGAGCGGAGGGCTCGGGGCGCCGGCGGTGGAGCTTGACGGGCGGCGACGCCATGGGAGCGAGGAGGAGGTCGGCGCTGGGGAAACGGGTGCAGGGATCCTCCTCTGGCTCGAGGAGGGAGACGAGGTGCTGTGGTGATGGCGAGAGGGCGTCGGCGGGAGGCTGCGAGGGGCGAGAGGGAGGAGGTTGCTGCGGGCGGCCGGTGCTCGAGGAACTCCTCTCCTCGGGCGCTCGGCGACAGGGGATCTCGCTCCTCTCCTCTCTCTGGGTGGCGGTGCAAGGGAGAGGACGAGAGGAAGAGGGTGAGGGGATCGGGAGGATGAGACAGGGGAGGCTGGCGGCGCTGGAGGAAAAACGAAGGGAGAGATGGGCTCGGTCTCTGGCGGCTAGGGTTAAGGGGCGCGGGCTGGGCCTTAGAGCTGCGGCTACAGGAAGCCCAAGTGCAGCGCCCAGATAAGGAAAAAGGTAGTTCCCTTCTCTTTGTTTTTATAATAAGCAGATTTCAGAAAAAGAAAAGAAGGGGAACTAGGGAAAGAATTTGGAAGATGTAAGAATATCCTCATGCTCCTGGGAACATGCAAGATTTAATAAAATTGGTTTGGCAACTTTTAGAGACAGAAAATTTAAACAAGTTTGAATTTGATTCAAACTTGAGTAAATTCTTAGCCCAACCAAAACAACTTTAAAAGAGATGAAATTTGACAAAGAGGTAGTTAGCATGGTTTAAGATTTACAGAAAGTAAGTGAACAATTTACTGGGACAGAAAAATACCACTTGCAATAAATGGGTGAGAATAGAAAGGAAGACGCTTGTGATGGGGTGTTGCACTAGATGATGTTTTAGATGGAAAGGGCAAGATGAAACAGAAAAGAAGATGAGAAGAAGGAGTAGGATTACAAAGTGTCCAACATGTTGAACATTTAGGAAGGGCCTCGATAAGAGGGAAAAGAATTGTTGGCAAAGCTTGGAGGTGAAACTTGAGGTGGAAAATAGACATGGGAATTATTTTGCAAGTGTGTTCCGGTTAATTCCAAACTAATGGAATATTTATAATAGCTCCATAAATATTAGGAGGATATGTTATAAAGAGAAATCACCATGTGAATTCCCTCGATTTAAATGGATCGAAGATCCATGCAATTTACTTAGTTGAGTTTTAAAAATTAAATGACATGATGGCATGATGACATGATGCAATGAAAAAAATAAAAGAGCAAGCAGAAAAGAAACACACGGCGATCACGAAAATAAGGAAGTCTTCTGAAGCGTCGGACTCGGGGCGTTACAACACTCCACCACTACAAGAGGATCTCGTCCCGAGATCTAGGATGGCACCGGAGAGAAACGGAAGAGGAACAGGTAAAACAAGTTGCTTCTTTGATAAAACGAGTGAAACCACAAACCTTGAGAGATCGCAAAGCTTGAAGAAATGACACGACAGAGGTGAACAAAATTGAGAAGACTCCGGTAGAAAAGAGAGACAAGGAACACCATGAGAACCTTGAGGTTAAATGACCCAATAGATATTTAAACCACTCCTGTTAAAACAAGGTAGAGAAGGAATAAGAATGATATAATTTGGGCAGCACTCCGATTGTAAATGGAAGGAATTGAACATGATCTTGACAAGATGAGAGGATACTCGATGAAATTAACAACACATTGCCTCCGGAACTAATGAAAGAATGGCACAAGGGGTAAGGAAGATTTTAGACAGCACTCCGGTTGAGGAGGGAGACGAAACTTGATAAGATGAGAGAACTCGAATGAAAACACGACACTCCGGCTAAACGGATAAGAAAGGAAAAATTACATGATCTTGACAAAACAAGATGATTGGTCGAAGAGAGCAACATCACAATGCCTCCGGGACGAACGAATAGAAGATAGATCGTCAGAATAAGATAACGGAGAAGAAAATGACAACTTCTGCCACAAATGAGCTTGGAAAGCATCCTTCCAAGAAGGTTATAACGGAGTTGTTGGAGAAAAACAACAACAAAAGGATATAATCCTCGTGGGCTTATGGAGACATCTCAAAACATGAGGTGAAAATTTTCCCACTAATGAAAACAATTGCTTGCTTGAGATCAACGAAGAGATGAAAACTTCTCTCGCCGAGAGGATAGGAGAAAACTTGGATCATTGATAAGCACCATAATAGCAACATTCCTTAGGGAAGGATTTAGGTGAAATATAACCCAATACAACTCCAACAAAAATATTGATTGGACGAAAAGATCTCTTGAACGAAGAGAAAATGATGGGTTTAATTATCTCATTCCCGACAACTTGTGAATCATGAAACATGAAGAAAAATATCAAAAATGACATAACACCACCTCAAAAGATAAGAGGGAAAGAATTGCACTTCGTAATGCAAGATGAAGAATACTTGAACTCCTCAAAACAAGACATGTGTTGAACACCATGTTAATTTTTGAGTATAGCCTGGCGGATCATAACTCCGAGAGAAATCTTGAAGAACAATTGAAGAATGAAAGGAATCCTTGACGAACCACCATGTAGAGCCTCCATGAAGAACTCCGATAATAAAAGAATGATCAAACGAGATGGAAAGTTGAAAAGAACTCCGGGAGAAGCCTTGCAATGATTTAGATGGAGCTTTGAAATGATATAATTGAAATAACTTGAAGCTCCGGAAAGAAAGATGAACAATTGAAATCAAGAATTAGATATCATGAACGAACTCCGGAAGAAGGAATTAAATACTTGGAGGAAACAAGAATAAGAATTACATTACGCGTATCCTTCACCAATTTAGATTGATGACAAGCAACGGATTTGGCATACTACTTATTCTCGTAGAAAGGATTAACATAGATATTGCGCAAACTTGGGAAGGTCTTGATGGAACCACCGGTAGGATTGGAAAGAACGAATAAATTGATATGATAACGAAGGAAGCGAACTCTTGAATGAACCATCATAAGAATTGAAAACAATTGAAGAAAAGAGGGCGAAACACCGCGAGAATCTGAAAATCAACGAAGATAAGATAAAGAAAAAACACCGGGAAGAATATGGAGATGAACGAAGAGACATCAATTTAGAATAATTGGAGAACGAGGTTGAAAACTTAGAACGAAGAAATCTTCTGAAATGATGGCCTTTGGATGAACAAGAAACGAAAACAACTCTGAAATGCTCCGGATGGGTAAGAAAAGAAATGCGCGATTGGAAACAATTATGAGAGGATGGCATAAGCTAGAACTATGAGTCTTCAAGAGAACGGACCAAGATTTAGGAGAAATTCTTCTTCGGTCTTCAAATGTTGAGAATGACGATGAGAAACACCACCATGAATTGTTGAGGCACTCCGGAACCATGAAGAATAGAAAGGTTGAATCAACAATGAAAAGAATTTGAAAGATCTTGGAGAAAGACATATGACTGATGATAATTCATTCTTACGTCAAATTTTGCAATGAATTTGAGAATAACTCCGGAAAGAATTAGAAGAGTCAGGTAAGATCCTGGGAAAAGACCTGTGGGTTAGGGCCCACTCAAAAGAAACACCGTTAAAAAGGTTGCTTGGAAAAGATATTACACCGGTTGAATTAAATGGTTCAAAAAAGATAACACCCTCGAGATATCTTCAGCACACCGGAACAAATGAAAGGCGAGAAATGGATGATTAAGAGGTACACCGGCATGAGAAAGCATTTGAAACAAGGAAAGGAATGTGACCAACATTGAAGGCTTGAATTTAGTCCACCGGAGAAGAAAAAGAATGAAGAATGATAAACTTGAAGCACATCTTCATGCGAACCACCGGGTAAGAACATTGATTGAAAAGAATGAAGGGACTTCACGTGAATAAAATGGATACTTGGTTAAGAAATCTGAATCCTTGAAGAAAAAGGGTGGTAGGGCGGGAAAAACAAAGGCAACTTGGGTCGGATGAAATGAGCACCGTTGAGAAAAAGCTTAGAATTGATCTTGCGGATGGGGAGAATGATGGGATCATCTTGAAGAGAAAACGCACCGGTTGGAAATAGAATTAAGATGGCAATCTCGATGGTCAAGAAGGATTAGTATCCACATAGGAATATGAGAACACCGTTTAGAAAAGGTATGGATTCAACATTTGACTTCGAAGCAACTCGAATACCACAAATAAAACAAAACAAAGGATTGGCTTGCGGAGTAAGCCGGAACAAACATATGATAGAGATTTCGTCCGAAATTTTCATGGTGGGGCCCACATGGGCTCGATCCTACAGCACCATCATGTACAAGGCAGTGCACATGACATACGAAGCGTCCCCGAGTCGGCATAGCCATGGACTCTTTAAGACACTACGAGACCACTGTAAAATCAACCGTGTACAGGCGGACCACTAGACGTCGAACCCCAATCTCATATCATGCGTCTGTCGGAAATATATCCTAAGGCTACTTGAATTCCCACTTATAAACTCCCGAAACTTTCTGGTTATGCAATCTGGCGTTGGGGATACAGGGGACACAAAATATATCACCCAAACTAGCAATCCCTAGATCCAGCTGTATCCATCCGTCAACACATAACCAAGAAACCTCCGGAAATCGTTTACCTCAACCTTCGAAAAACATCCGTTATACAAGTTATGGCAATACTCCCGAACTCCCGCCCCAGTACTGGGTGGCGTCGAGGTGATCTCACCAACAACTGCATAAAAGAGATTTCGATGTCGGCGAAACTCAGGTATTCCAGAACTACAACGATAAAATTGTGACGACAACACCTCGGAGCTCAACTCCTCGGGACACTGCCACAACCCCTAAATGTCAGGAGGCACCAAGAACAATGTTCTCGTCACAAAACCATCGGAACGATTCCAAGATACCCGCGTGATCCTAAAATTTTTTTTAGTGAAATTTGAGGAGAGAATAGTCAAAACTTCTACGTCAGGAGACCTCACGAGAGCGACGAAGGGACTGAGGAGTAAAAAGAATCCTACTCTCCGATATATATAATCCTAAGACTCAAAAAAATTTTGTTCTAGACTCAACAACGCCAGCGATTCGATCAAGCAGGGGGCTCCTAAGTCGGGGATGGCTCTGATTACCAACTTGTAACGCCCACAATGCGGCTATATCTCCCATGTGTCGAGGCACGACTTAGAGGCATAACCGCATAGTGGTTTTGTTGCAAGAAGGGTCATCTTCACACAATCCCATGTAATGAACAAGAATGGGATAAAGAGTTGGCTTACAATCGCCACTTCACACAATACATAAATATAATTCATACATCATCCAAAATACAAACATATAGACCGACTACGGTCAAAATCCAGATGAAAATAAGATAACCCCAAATGCTAGATCCCCGATCGTCCCAACTGGGCTCCACTACTGATCATCAGGAAAAGACACATAATAACGACCACGTTCCTCGTCGAACTCCCACTTGAGATCGACCCCATCATCTGCACTGGCATCGTCGGCACCTGCAACTGTTTTGGTAGAATCTGTGAGTCACGGGGACTCAGCAATCTCACACCCGCGAGATCAAGACTATTTAAGCTTATAGGAAAGGATGGTGTTATTATGTGGAGCTGCAGCGACAATAAGCATATATGGTGGCTAACTTGCGTAAATGAGAGCGAGAAGAGAAGCAACGGAACGGTCGTCATCTAGCAATGACCAAGAAGTGATCCTGAACTCCTACTTACGTCATACATAACTCAGACCGTGTTCACTTCCCGGACTCCGCCGAGAAGAGACCATCACGGCTACACACGCGGTTGATGCGTTTTAAATAAGGTCAAGTGTCAAGTTCTCTACAACCGGATATTAACAAATTCCCATCTGCCACATAACCGCGGGCACGGCTTTCGAAAGATAATACCCTGCAGGGGTGTCCCAACTTAGCCCATCATAAGCTCTCACGGTCAACGAAGGATAAACCTTCTCCCGGAAAGACCCGATCAGTCTCGGAATCCCGGTTTACAAGACATTTCGACAATGGTAAAACAAGACCAGCAAGACCGCCCGCTGTGCCGACAAATCCCGATAGGAGCTGCACATATCTCGTTCTCAGGGCACACCGGATGAGCCAGACGTCGGGTTGGCATAGACCCTGGTTGCCCAGGGGGCGCCGGACATCGCTCGGTTTGGGCCAGCACTCGCAGGAGCACTGGTCTGGGGGTTTAAAATAAAGATGACCCTCGGGCTCGCGAAAACCCGGGGGAAAAAGGCTTAGGCGGCAAATGGTAAAACCAAAGTTGGGCCTTGCTGGAGGAGTTTTATTCAAGGCGAACTGTCAAGGGGGTCCCATAAATCACCCGACCGCGTAAGGAACACAAACTCAAGGAACATAATCCCGATATATCAGCAACTAGGGCAGCAAGAGTGGAACAAAACACCAGGCATAAGGCCGAGCCTTCCACCCTTTACCAAATATATAGATGCATTAATTAAATAAGAGATATTGTGATATCCCAACATATCCATGTTCCGACATGGAACAAACTTCAACTTCACCTGCATCTAGCAACGCTATAAGGGCTGAGCAAAAGCGGTAACTTAGCCAAACAACGGTTTCCTAGGAAAGGATGGTTAGGGCTGACATGGCAAAATGGGAGACATGATATAGCAAGTGATAGGTAGCGGAGCATGGCAATTGAGCGAACAACTAGCAAAGCAAAGATAGAAGTGATTTCGAGGGGTGGTCATCTTGCCTGAGATCCCGCTAGGAAGAAGAGCGAGTCCATGAAGAAGGCAAACGGATGTAGTCGAACGAATCCTCACAACCCCGGAACGAAACCGAAGCTAACGAGAGAAGCGACCCGGAAAGAAACAAACAACATAGTAAACAACCATCACAGAAACATGGCATGATGCACAATCAAGTATGATGCATGTCCGGTTTAATGAGCATGGCATGGCAAAGTGCAACAAACAACACTACAAATTAAGTGGAGCTCAATATGCAATGAGTTGCATATTGACGAAACACCACATTTAATTATTTAGTTCGCTCGATTATGTACCCAACAATATTAAATGTTGATTAATATGGCGAGAGGTGAAGCATAAGTAAACTAACTACCTAGGCAATTTAAATGAGGCCGGAAATAACAAACGACAATACCGGAAAATCCCCATATGTCAATTAGCAATTTTAAAGCAAACATCAATTTTAGACATTTTAAATGTTGTTATCATGATGCGAATGACAGATGTAAGTTATATGCAATTTTATGAAAATGTTGACATGAAGATGATTAGGAGCATTTGGTCACCATGGCAGAAAGAATTGGGTGCCACGGCGATGAAAACGGAAACGATGCCATGGCAACGTCCCGGTTCCGATAACTCGTTGAGCGACCGGTGCAAACGAAGATGTGGATGTGCGGAACATGCAAAAGATGGTGGGGTGATCCCGGTTACCGGGTTCCCACGGGACGATGGCATGACAACGAGGAGGAACATGGAATGACAACTCGGAAATGGTGCAACCACGAGCATCTCATACAACACCATGCATTCGGTCCACGGACGTCGTCTCGGGGTTATACCTTCGAAACGTGCATTTGGGGCGGAACGCGTTCGAAGTGGAAGTAGATGTTCACGTGTCGTAGGGGAAGTAGTGGTACACACGAAGGTAGGTCGAACTTGACGGTTCCGTTACACGGGTCTTCGGCGACGGTATTAGAAGTAGTGGTTCACATCTCGCAATCGTGCAAGCTCCGTAGATGTTTGGGGTCGTCGGTAGAGGTACTTGACGCAATCCATTCAAACGGTGCTTGTTCGGGCATCGGTCTTGACGAAGGTGTACTTGGCCAACGTAGTGGTACTCGACGGTCTTTGGCAATGTTCGTCGTACACGGTTCATAGACGTTCGTGTCTTCCGTAGAGGTACTGGACGCATCCCGGATGTGTAGTCGTGCACGCACGTAGATGAACTTGACGGGTCCCGTGAGTAATCGTACTCGGCGACTACGCGTAGTTGTACATATCCTTGTGCCGTAGCCGAACTTGATGGAAAACCCACGGCGACGGTAGACGAGATGCTGCGGGGTGGCGGGGAGGCAGCGGCGAGGCGAGGCGCTTAAGGGCGCGGCGCGGCTGGACGGCGGGGCCGGACGAGGAGCACGGGTAGGAGGAAACAGAGGGGAGGCGGAGCCGCGGTCGGTGGCGACGAGGAGAAGCAGGAGGAGAGGCGGCGTCGACGGAAGCAGAGGGCGACGCGAGGCAGGGGCGCCGGAGTTGGCCTCCAGTGGCGGCAGGAGGAAGCTCGGCAGGGCCATGGCGAGGAGAGGTGGCCGCAGCCTGGTGCTGCAGAGGGAGGCGCGGCGGCCATGGAGGCAAGGCGGCGCCATGAGAGGGGGCCTGCAGAGGGGAGGAGGCACGGCGGAGCGGAGGGCTCGGGGCGCCGGCCGTGGAGCTTGACGGGCGGCGACGCCATGGGAGCGAGGAGGAGGTCGGCGCTGGGGAAACGGGTGCAGGGATCCTCCTCTGGCTCGAGGAGGGAGACGAGGTGCTGTGGTGATGGCGAGAGGGCGTCGGCGGGAGGCTGCGAGGGGCGAGAGGGAGGAGGTTGCTGCGGGCGGCCGGTGCTCGAGGAACTCCTCTCCTCGGGCGCTCGGCGACAGGGGATCTCGCTCCTCTCCTCTCTCTGGGTGGCGGTGCAAGGGAGAGGACGAGAGGAAGAGGGTGAAGGGATCGGGAGGATGAGACAGGGGAGGCTGGCGGCGCTGGAGGAAAAACGAAGGGAGAGATGGGCTCGGTCTCTGGCGGCTAGGGTTAAGGGGCGCGGGCTGGGCCTTAGAGCTGCGGCTACAGGAAGCCCAAGTGCAGCGCCCAGATAAGGAAAAAGGTAGTTCCCTTCTCTCTGTTTTTATAATAAGCAGATTTCAGAAAAAGAAAAGAAGGGGAACTAGGGAAAGAATTTGGAAGATGTAAGAATATCCTCATGCTCCTGGGAACATGCAAGATTTAATAAAATTGGTTTGGCAACTTTTAGAGACAGAAAATTTAAACAAGTTTGAATTTGATTCAAACTTGAGTAAATTCTTAGCCCAACCAAAACAACTTTAAAAGAGATGAAATTTGACAAAGAGGTAGTTAGCATGGTTTAAGATTTACAGAAAGTAAGTGAACAATTTACTAGGACAGAAAAATACCACTTGCAATAAATGGGTGAGAATAGAAAGGAAGACGCTTGTGATGGGGTGTTGCACTAGATGATGTTTTAGATGGAAAGGGCAAGATGGAACAGAAAAGAAGATGAGAAGAAGGAGTAGGATTACAAAGTGTCCAACATGTTGAACATTTAGGAAGGGCCTCGATAAGAGGGAAAAGAATTGTTGGCAAAGCTTGGAGGTGAAACTTGAGGTGGAAAATAGACATGGGAATTATTTTGCAAGTGTGTTCCGGTTAATTCCAAACTAATGGAATATTTATAATAGCTCCATAAATATTAGGAGGACATGTTATAAAGAGAAATCACCATGTGAATTCCCTCGATTTAAATTGATCGAATATCCATGCAATTTACTTAGTTGAGTTTTAAAAATTAAATGACATGATGGCATGATGACATGATGCAATGAAAAAAATAAAAGAGCAAGCAGAAAAGAAACACACGGCGATCACGAAAATAAGGAAGTCTTCTGAAGCGTCGGACTCGGGGCGTTACACTTACCCACCTTTAGCTTGCACAGGTGGTGGTTTTACAGCGCACTTGCATCGTACACGGTTAAGCCAGTACCTCCACCCTTTGCTCGCGCTTGCGCGGTCGTGGTGATTTCAGCGCACTTGCATCGCACACGGTTGAGCCAGTACCTCCACCCTTTGCTCGCGCTTGCGCGGTCGTGGTGATTTCAGCGCACTTGCATCGCACACGGTTGAGCCAGTACCTCCACCTTAATTTGCTCGGGCTTGCGCGGTCGTGGTGATTTCAGCGCACTTACATCGCACACGATTGAGCCAGTACCTCCACCTTAATTTGCTCGCACTTGCGCGGTCGTGGTGATTTCAGCGCACTTGCATCGCACACGGTTGAGCCAGTACCTCCACCTTAATTTGCTCGCGCTTGCGTGGTCGTGGTGATTTCAGCGCACTTGCATCGCACACGGTTGAGCCAGTACCTCCACCTTAATTTGCTCGCGCTTGCGCGGTGGTGGTGATTCACATCGCACTTGCATCGCACACGGTTGAGCCAGTACCTCCACCTTCATTTGCTCACGCTTGCACGGTCGTGGTGATTCACATCGCACTTGCATCGCACATGGTTGAGCCAGTACCTCCACCTTCATTTGCTCGCGCTTGCGCGGTCGTGGTGATTCACATCGCACTTGTATCGCACATAGTTAAGATAATATACCCCGTGTCTGTTGAGGGTCATCAGAGTTTTTGCAGCAAAAAATAACGTTAGAGAGGGTCAAAATACAGACACACCAGCATGTGGCCCAAATATATATGAGTGTAAAGGGTGGTCTGTGATGTTCAAAATTCCAATGCACAACTTTGACCCCGCGGGCCCATGGTTGGGCGCGTCGTTGAAGATCGATGAGAGGGGCCAGAAGTCAAGAACCACCTGGAAGTCGCCAAATATATGTATGAATATTGGGGATGTTTAAAAATTTAAATACACAATGCATAACTTTGGTGGCACCTGCCTCGCAAACCCGAAAGCACCCTAACAACCACCTAGCTAGGATATATATATAATGACATAATGTCGTACCTAGCTAGGATGCTTGGCCCACCACCTCCCACTTCGTGTCAGCGGGGCGGATGCACGTAATGATCGATACTTTGGTCATACATGCATGTTTCCATGACCTACCATAATACGGACCAATGAATCTTTCGTTTGGTCAAATGACAGTTGTTGTTGTTGATAAACCGCTTGGGCCAATAGATTGAACCATCATAAAAATTGCACGAGAGGGACCACAAAACCAGCACCTCTTGCATGCGGCCCAAAATGATGTATGTTGGGAAGGGGTGATGTGTGTTTTCAATATAGAAGAATGTACAATTTAGATGTGGTGTCTAACTCTCGATACAGACAACAACCATGAAGGCAAGGTAGTTAAGGACGAGATACATACGCAGGGTTTCATGTAGGTCGAACCCAGCAATCCGAGCATCTGGGAGGGAATCCTGACAATGCATGACCTTGAGCTTTGGCTAACCGACATTTGACGGTGACCGGCCCTAACACGAACTAGGAGGACTCCATTCATGGCCAACACATACCCCTCATTATCGGTCAAAGATGTATACACTCGGGGAGCCCACAGATATATGTGTCGTCACAAAAAACCGCACAAGGGAGACATGGTCGATCAGAAGACCTCGTATACACTGTATGCGGCCCGAAAATATGTATGGCGTATGATGGTGTATGATGTGTTTAAATCCCAAATGCACAACTTCGATGGGCCACGCCAACTACATTACAAACCGAACACCGTACCCGACTCCAAGCCCAGTTCAATACCTATATATGATGTTCGTTTCCCAACTTCGAGGCAGCGGCGGCGGGGGGGGGGGGGGGGGGGTAATAGAGTATCGGACCAAAGCATTCACACTTACTAAATACATGAACTCCTCAAACTACGGTCATCACCGGGAGTGGTCCCGATTATTGTCACTTCGGGGTTGCCTGATCATAACACATAATAGGTGACTATTGACTTGTAAGATAGGATCAAGAACTCACATATATTCATGAAAACATAATAGGTTCAGATCTGAAATCATGGCACTCGGGCCCTAGTGGCAAGCATTAAGCATAGCAAAGTCATAGCAACATCAATCTTAGAACATAATGGATACTAGGGATCATCCCTAACAAAACTAACTCGATTACATGGTAAATCTCATCCAACCCATCACCGTCCAGCAAGCCTACGATGGGATTACTCACGCACGGCGGTGAGCATCATGAAATTGGTGATGGAGGAAGGTTGATGATGACGACGGCGATGGATTCCCCTCTCCGGAGCCCCGAACGGACTCCAGATCAGCCCTCCTGAGAGAGATTAGGGCTTAGTGGCGGCTCGGTATCGTAAAACGCGATGAATCCTTCTCTCTGATTTTTTCTCCCCGAATGTGAATATATAGAGTTGGAGTTGAGGTCGGTGGAGCCTCAGGGGGCCACGAGGCAGGGGGCCGCGCCCCAGGGGGGTGGGCGCGCCCTCCACCCTCATGGACAGGGTGTGGGCCCCCTGGTGTTAATTCTTTCGCCAGTATTTTTTATATATTCCAAAAATATTCTCCGTGAAGTTTCAGGTCATTCCGAGAACTTTTATTTCTGCACAAAAATAACACCATGGCAATTCTGCTGGAAACAGCATCAGTCCGGGTTAGTTCCATTCAAATCATGCAAGTTAGAGTCCAAAACAAGGGCAAAAGTGTTTGGAAAAGTAGATACGATGGAGACGTATCAACTTCCGCAAGCTTAAACCTTTGCTTGTCCTCAAGCAATTCAGTTGATAAACTGAAAGTCATAAAGAAAAAAATTTACAAACTCTGTTTGCTCTTGTTGTTGTAAATATGTAAAGCCAGCATTCAAGTTTTCAGCAAAGATTATGAACCAACCATATTCACAATAACAATTAGGTCTCATGTTTACTCATATCAATGGCATAATCAACTAGCGAGCAATAATAATAAATCTCAGATGACAACACTTTCTCAAAACAATCATAATATGATATAACAAGATGGTATCTCGCTAGCCCTTTCTGAGACCGCAAAACATAAATGCAGAGCACCTCTGAAGATCAAGGACTGACTAAACATTGTAATTCATGGTAAAAGAGATCCAGCCATACTCAATGTAAACTAATAGTAATGCATGAAAATGACAGCCGTGCTCTCCAACTGGTGCTTTTTAATAAGAGGATGATGACTCAACATAAAAGTAAATAGATAGGCCCTTCGCAGAGGGAAGCGGGGATTTGTAGAGGTGCCAGAGCTCGATTTTTGAAATAGAGATAAATAATATTTTGAGTGGCATACTTTCATTGTCAACATAACAACCGAGAGATCTCGATATCTTCCATGCTACACACATTATAGGCGGTTCCCAAACAGAATGGTAAAGTTTATACCCCCCCCACCACCAACAAGCATCAATCCATGGCTTGCCCGAAATAACGGGTGCCTCCAACTAACAACAGTCCTGGGGGAGTTTTGTTTGCAATTATTTTTATTTGAGCATGGGACTGGGCATCCCGGTTACCGGCCATTTTCTCGTGAATGAGGAGCGGAGTCCACTCGTCGTGAGAATAACCCACCTAGCATGGAAGATACAGACAGCCCTAGTTGATACATGAGCTATTCGAGCATACAAAGCAGAATTTCATTTGAAGGTTTAGAGTTTGGCACATACAAATTTACTTGGAACGGCATGTTACCACATATAGGAAGGTATGGTGTACTTGTATGGAATAACTTTGGGGTTTATGGAAGTGGATGCACAAGCAGTATTCCCGCTTAGTACAAGTGAAGGCTAGAAAAAAAGACTGGGAAGCGACCAACTAGAGAGCGACAACAGTCATGAACATGCATTAAATTAATCAACACTGAGTGCAAGCATGAGTAGGATATAATCCACCATGAACATAAATATCGTGGAGGCTATGTTGATTTTGTTTCAACTACATGCGTGAACATGTACCAAGTCAAGCCACTCGAATCGTTCAAAGGAGGATACCACCCTATCATACCACATCACAACCATTTTAATAGCATGTTGGCACGCAAGGTAAAGCATTATAAACTCCTAGCTAATTAAGCATGGCATGAGCAACTATAATCTCTAATTGTCAGTGCAAACATGTTTCATTCATAATAGGCTGAATCAGGAACGATGAACTAATCATATTTACGAAAACAAGATAGGTCGAGTTCATACCAGCTTCTCTCATCTCAATCAGTTCATCATATATCTTCATTATTGCCTTTCACTTGCACGACCGAACTATGTGGATAATAACAATAGTGCATGTGCATTGGACTAAGCTGGAATCTGCAAGCATTTAATAATTAGGAGAAGACAAGGTAATATGGGCTCTTGGTTAAATCAACAATAATTCATATAGGGCCACTTAAACATTTTCATCATGGTCTTCTCCTCTCGACCCCCAAAGAAAAGAAAGGAAATAAAACTATTTACACGGGAAAGCTCCCAACAAGCAAAAGAAGAACAATAAATCTTTTTGGGTTTTCTTTTAATTACTACTACAGGCTTGGAAAGTAAACTAGCTAGAAACTACAACTAATTTTTTTGGTTTTTCTTAAGGTTTTTCAAACACACAAGAAGAAGGCTTAGAGAAGAAAATAAACTAGCATGGATAGTACAATGAAAAAGTATGAGCACCGACAACTAGCATGAGTGTGTGAACATGAATGTAATGTCGGTGAGAAATACGTACTCCCCCAAGCTTAGGCTTTTGGCCTAAGTTGGTCTATGCCCATGGATCAAAGTGGTCCTCTCCAACGTACTGAGGAGGATCCTTGGGGTGCCACTGGTTGGCGAGCTCTTCCGGATCCCACTGATAAACAGACTGTCGATAAGGATCAGGAGATGGCTCAGGCTCTGGCTCTGGGGATCGTGTTTGCTCCCAATATGCATAAATGTCATCGGGCATGATGATGTATGTGCATGAATGAATGTTAAACAAAGAAGGTGCAGGCAGGGTAATAATCTGACAAGTCTTTTCACTGAATACCAGGTTATAAATGATTCTCTTCTCCTTATCATTGCAAATAAAATCATGTGCTACCATACTTTTATAGTCTAAGAAAATAGGGGGAAGCACCTTTTCTTCTTTCTCATAGTGTCTAATAGGTATCTCAAAATATTTAGCAAGACGCGAAGCAAAGATACCTCCAAAAATGGGGCCTTTTGTACGGTTTAGACTCAACCGTTTAGCAACCATAGCGCCTAAACTAAAAGTTCTATCATGGAGCAAATCATGGCGCAAAATGGCGAGGTCAGGAGCACTGAGGCCCCCACTGTTCCCGTGACCAATTAGACATCTACTAGCAAATATTGCATACTAACGTAGAACAGGGAAATGTATACTAGTAGTTCTTGCATCTGACACTTCTCTCTTTTCCCCTACAGCAATTTCATCAATAAATTCTACCACATCACTAGGATGTGGTTCCTCGACGCTGCCCTCAGAAGGCAACTTGCAAGCCACACAAAAATCATAGAGTGACATCTCCTTAAACTCATCATATAAATAAAAATCTACCGAAGGTGGTGATCTCCTAGCATGGAAATGAAAAATTTGCACAAAAATATTAGTGAGTAGGAGATACTGTTCGAGCTGGTCGTGGAGGAAGTCAGTGAGGCCTGCATTCTCAGCCAAGTAATAAAAATCATCATAAATTCCGATGGCTCACAAGAACTCATCGCAAGGCCATTCGCACGGCCGAACCTCCGTAGTGCGAGGAATATTATATTTGGGCTTCTTATTTTCTTCACTTTGCTTATCCTTCGAGCTTCGGCTCGAAGAGCCTCTCAACAATCTCTTCAATATTTTCTCCCTCTGAAAATTTCTGAAATTTTTAGTGACACAAAATAAAAATGAACCAAACTCAACAAGATTGTTAACAACTACTCCCACAAGTGCCTAGAGACTATATCATGCATTAGAACTACTTTTGACCATATAAATTTGACATGCAAGCTCAAGAACAGGGTCACCTAAGCAGCAAAAAATTTCAATAAATAAAGCACTAGAACAAAAACTAATTGGACCATTGGAGGAGTCGCATACCGAAGAACAATCCCCCAAAACAGTTTTGTGAATGGAGCTTTGAGCAAGGAGATCGAAAATTGCAGCAAGATGAGCTAGAACATGGGTTTGAGCTATGTGGTGATTTTTTCTGCAGGAAGACAAAGTGAGTGGGTGCAGGAATAAGTGGAGGGGGCCACGCAGGGCCCATGAGGCAGGGGCGCGCCCCAGGGGGGTGAGGGCACTCTGGACCCTCATGGCCAGGTGGTGGCCCCCTCTGGTGTGTTCTCAGTGCCAGATATTCTTAAATATTCTACAAAAAATCATATTTCATTTTCAGGACAATTGGAGAACTTTTATTTTCGGGGTATTTTTTATTGCAAGGATAATTCAGAAAACAGACAGAAAATACTATTTTTGTTTTATTTAATCTAAATAACAGAAAGTAAAAGGAGGGTACAGAGAGTTGTGCTTTCTAACTTCATCCATCTCATGCTCATCAAAAGGAATCCACTAACAAAGTCTTGTTAACAAACTCATTCCGAATCGCATGAAACCGGAGAATTTTCGAATAACACTAAGTTACCTCAACGGGGATATGCACATCCCCAACAATAAGAATATCATATTTCTTCTTGACATTAGGAAGAGGAAATTAAAAACCTCCAATAGTAATCGTTGGAATTTTTCCAATAGAATTGATACTGTGGACTTGAGGTTGTTTCCTCGGAAAGTGTACCGTATGCTCATTACCATTAACATGAAAAGTGACATTGCCTTTATTGTAATCAATAACAGCCCCTGCAGTATTCAAAAAGGGTCTACCAAGGATAATCGACATACTATCGTCCTCGGGAATATCAAGAATAACAAAGTCCATTAAAATAGTAACATTTGCAACCACAACAGGCACATCCTCACAAATACCGACATGTATAGCAGTTGATTTATCGGCCATTTGCAAAGATATTTCAATAGGTGTCAACTTATTCAAATCAAGTCTACGATATAAAGAGAGAGGCATAACACTAACACTGGCTCCAAGATCACATAAAACAGCTTTAACATAGTTTCTCTTAATGTAGCATGGTATAGTTGGTACTCTTGGATCTCCTAGTTTCTTTGGTATTCCACCTTTAAAAGTATAATTAGCAAGCACGGTGGAAATTTCAGCTTCCAGTATCTTTCTTTTATTTGTAACAATATCTTTCATATACTTAGCATAAGGATTCATTTTAACCATATCAGTCAAATGCATACGCAAAAAGATAGGTCTAATCATTTCAGCAAAGCACTTAAAATCCTCATCATCCTTTTTCTTGGATGGTTTAGGAGGAAAAGGCATGGGTTTCTGAACCCATGGTTCTCTCTCTTTACCATGCTTCCTAGCAACGAAGTCTCTCTTATCATAACATTGATTCTTTGATTGTGGGTTATCAAGATCAACAGCAGGTTCAATCTCTACATCATTGTTATTGCTAGGTTGAGCATCAACATGAACATCATCATTAACATTATCACTAGGTTCATGTTCATTGCCAAATTGTGTTTCAGCATCAGAAATAGAAATATCATTAGGATTCTCAGGTGTGTCAACAACAGGTTCACTAGAAGCATGCATAGTCCTATCATTTTTCTTTTTCTTCTTCTTAGAAGGACTAGGTGCATCAACGTTAGTTCTCTGAGAATCTTGCTCAATCCTCTTAGGGTGGCCCTCAGGATACAAAGGTTCCTGAGTCATTTTACCCCCTCTAGTCATAACTCTAACAACATTATCATTTTTCTTATTATTTAATTCATTGAGCAAATAATTTTGAGCTTTAAGCACTTGTTCTACTTGAGTGGTAACCATAGAAGCATGTTTACTAATAAGTTTAAGTTCACCTTTAACTCTAGACATATAATCACTCAAGTGTTAAATCATATAAGCATTACGTTTCAATTGTCTACCAACATAAGCATTGAAGTTTTCTTGTTTAACAATAAAATTATCAAACTCATCTAAGCATTGGCTAGCAGACTTATAACGAGGAATATCCTTCATCAAATCTATAGAGAGAATTTACCTTTACTACCTGTGTCGGGTTATCAAGACCATGTATTTCTTCAATAGGTGGTAAATTTTTAACAACTTCAGCTTTAATACCCTTTTCTTTCATAGATTTCTTTGCCTCTTGCATATCTTCAGGACTGAGAAATAGAATACCCCTTTTCTTCGGAGTTGGTTCAGGAAGTGTCCAATTATTATCATTACTCAACATATTATTCAATAGCAATTCAGCTTGATCAACAGTTCTTTCCCTGAAAACACAACCAGCACAACTATCCAAGTGGTCTCTGGAAGCATCGGTTAGTCCATTATAAAAGATATCAAGTATTTCATTTTTCTTAAGAGGATGATCAGGCAAAGCATTAAGTAGTTGGAGAAGCCTCCCCCAAGCTTGTGGGGGACTCTCTTCTTCAATTTGCACAAAATTATATATTTCTCTTAAGGCAGCTTGTTTCTTATGAGCGGGGAAATATTTAGCAGAGAAATAATAAATCATATCCTGGGGACTACGCACACAACCAGGATCAAGAGAATTAAACCATGTTTTAGCATCACCCTTTAATGAGAACAGAAATAACTTGAGGATATAGTAGTAACGATTTTTTTCCTCATGAGTGAATAGGGTGGCTATATCATTTAATTTAGTAAGATGTGCCACAACAGTTTCAGATTCATAGCCATAAAAAGGATTAGATTCAACCAAAGTAATTAACTCAGGATCGACAGAGAAATCATAATCCTTATCAAAAATACAGATAGGTGAAGTAGCAAAAGAGGGTCATATTTCATTCTAGCATTCAAAGACTTTTCTTTCAGCTTAGCTAACAATTTCTTAAGATCATATCTATCTTTGCAAGCAAAAAAGTCTCTAGCAGTTTCTTCATCCATAACATAACCCTCGGGTACATTAGGCAATTCATATCTAGGGGGAGAATCTTCATCATCACTTTCATCAATAGTATCAGTTTCAATAATTTCATTCTCTCTAACCCTAGCAAGTTGTTCATCAAGAAATTCACCTAATGGCACAGTATTATCAAGCATAGAAGTAGTTTCATCATAAGTATCATGCAAGGCGGAAGTGGCATCATCAATAACATGCGACATATCAGAATCAATAGCAGGAGTAGGTGTCGCAAGTTTACTCATAACAGAAGGTGAATCAAGTGCAGAGCTAGATGGCAGGTTTTTACCTAACCTCGTAGTTGAGAGATAAATCTTGGTTTTTCGTCTTTCAAGTTCCTCATAGTGATCAGCAGATATAAATCCCAAGTGACTCAAAGAATAGAGCTATGCTCCCCGACAACGGCGCCAGAAAATAGTCTTGATAACCCACAAGTATAGGGGATCACAACAGTTTTCAAGGGTAGAGTATTCAACCCAAACTTATTGATTCGACACAAGGGGAGCCAAAGAATATCCTCAAGTATTAGCAGTTGAGTTGTCAATTCAACCACACCTGAAAGACTTAATATCTGCAGCAAAGTATTTAGTAGCAAAGTAATATGGAAGTAACGGTAACGGTGGCAAAAGTAACAGTAGCAGTTTTGTAGCAATCGTAACAGTGGCAACGTAAAAGTAACTAAGCAAAGATCAATATGTGAAAAGCAAGTAGGCAATGGATCAGTGATGGATAATTATGTCGGATACGATTCCTCATGCAACAGTTATAACATAGGGTGACACAGAACTAGCTCCAGTTCATCAATGTAATGTAGGCATGTATTCCGAATATAGTTATACGTGCTTATGGAAAAGAACTTGCATGACATCTTTTGTCCTACCCTCCCGTGGCAGCGGGGTCCTATTGGAAACTAAGGGATATTAAGGCCTCCTTTTAATAGAGTACCAGACCAAAGCATTGACACTTAGTGAATACATGAACTCCTCAAACTACGGTCGTCACCGGGAGTGGTCCCGATTATTCTCACTTCGGGGTTGCCGGATCATAACACATAATAGGTGACTATTGACTTGCAAGATAGGATCAAGAACTCACATATATTCATGAAAACATAATAGGTTCAGATCTGAAATCATGGCACTCGGGCCCTAGTGACAAGCATTAAGCATAGCAAAGTCATAGCAACATCAATCTTAGAACATAATGGATACTAGGGATCAAACCCTAACAAAACTAACTCGATTACATGGTAAATCTCATCCAACCCATCACCGTCCAGCAAGCCTACGATGGGATTACTCACGCACGGCGGCGAGCATCATGAAATTGGTGATGGAGGAAGGTTGATGATGACGACTACGACGGATTCCCCTCTCCGGAGCCCCGAACGGACTCCGGATCAGGCATCCCGAGAGAGATTAGGGCTTTGCGGCGGCTCCGTATCGTAAAACATGATGAATCCTTCTCTGTGATTTTTTTCTCCCCGAACGTGAATATGTAGAGTTGGAGTTGAGGTCGGTGGAGCCTCAGGGGGCCCACGAGGCAGGGGGCGCGCCCTCCACCATCGTGGACAGGGTGTGGGCCCCCTGGTGTTGATTCTTTCGCCAGTATTTTTTATATATTCCAAAAATATTCTCTGTGAAGTTTCAGGTCATTCCGAGAACTTTTATTTCTGCACAAAAATAACACCATGGCAATTCTGCTAAAAACAGCGTCAGTTCGGGTTAGTTGCATTCAAATCATGCAAGTTAGAGTCCAAAACAAGGGCAAAAGTGTTTGGAAAAGTAGATACGATGGAGACGTATCAGGAGGGTCGTCCCACGCATGCGCTCAAACTTTATTTTGTCTAGCATGGGACACATCTATATATATCTATACACCTATATAGTGTGCGAATAACTTTGAAAGTTGCTAGTTGGATGAAGCCAATCCGACGGTACAGAGATGGCAAATCCGAGCACTACTAGCCGTTGGATATCATCTACATTCCACCAGATTCCGCCACATGTACAATCTAGAAGACTCCATGGTTGAACTTAAGCATAATGCACAAACCTCAAAACACAAGCACTTCTCCTTTGTTCTCTAGAATCTTCCATATCTTAATTGCCCAAACCTTTTTTTTCTAAATGAATTGTCACTTTTTGTTTTTACCTTTACCATGCACAAGTCCATGAATCTTAAAATAGTTTTTTTATAAAACTAATTGATTTTGGATGGGATGAACTATAAGAATTGAACGAACATCTACATCATGCATATCTGGGAGAAGAGGCGGGAAACCGATGAGAGGAGTGGCGAGAAACGGTAGCATGTTTTGAATGAAAACCTAGTAGAGAAGGAAGCGTGAGCTACACGACGCATGCGCACAGTGCTTACCCATGTACTGCATGTGCTCTCGAAAGGGCTCAGGGTTGTCATTCGATCTGGGAGCATCCAACGGTGCACACGTATGATCCGTGGGGTTTGGGTTCTGGCCAGTCAGAACGCACGACTCAAATCGCGCACGCAGCGGGGGGGTGTCATACAGAAACCAACATTCGTTGGAAACCGGTGAAAACCACGAGAAAAAGATGTTTGAAGTTTCAAAAAAAATTCAAAAAAATGCGGGATGTTAAGAGGATGATGTTTTATTGCCACACATAATTTCAAGTTGAAACACATTACGAGATGTGAGCTATGAAAAAGACAAAATCAGTGTTGAATAGTGCCGAATAGTAATGTCACTATTCAGGACGGAATTTGTCTTTTTCATAGCTCACATCTCGTAATGTTTTGCAACTTGAAATTCTGTGTCGCAATAAAACATCACCTTCTTAACATCCCACATTTTTTTCAGATTTTTTTGAAACTTTAAAATATGGTTTCCACGAAGTTTTCATAGAATATCGGCTTTCGTGAATGAACCGTGTGCTATTTGAAAACATTTCGTGAGAAGAATCTCGGATTTTAAATCCCCGTTAATCCAAAACTAAGCTGAAAATCGTGAAACCTGCCATGGTGTCACGACATCGCACTTATATGTCGAGGAATTTTTTTCGTCCATTGTAGCACAAGTTTTATTACAAGCCTCTTACAAACCGGAGCTTCTCTCAAAGAAGCCTCGTGGTTCCGATAGGGAAACGTGTCCCCCTTGTGGGCGAAATGTAATCACTGCCTCTTTTCGCCTTGTAGTTTCTTCTACGGGCAACATGGAATGATAGGATATCCGTGCTGAAATTTAAACTTATTCAGGGTTCGTTTGGCCTTTTTATACACTAATTGAGTTTCCTAGGCATTTAATGTACATAATCTGAACTACAAATACATGCTCCAGCTCACCAAAATGGCTAGAAAAATTATACATGTGTCCTTGGGTGCATGTTTAGGTCCCATGCGAGGAATGGGAACGAATTACAACCGTACCAGTGTCATGGCTCGTCCTCAAACATTTCGAATCTCGGTTTTTAAGTCCCCATAAATCCTAAACTCACTAGAAAGTCATCAAAGGTGGCATGGTGTCACGTCATGGCACATATATGTCGTGGTAAAAACATTTTCCAATTTGGGCCAAGCTTTATTACAAACCTCTTACAAAAACTGGAGCTTCTCTCAAAGAAGCCTCGTGGTTCTGATAGGGAAACGTGTTCCCCTTGTGGGTGAAACGTAATCATTGCCTCATTTCGCCTTGTATTTTCTTCCACGGGCGACACGGAATGACAGGATATCCGTGCTGAAATTTAAACTTATTCAGGGTTCGTTTGGCCTTTTTATACACTAATTGGGTTTCCTAGGCATTTAATGTCCATAATTCAAATCTGAACTACAAATACATGCTCCAGTTCACCAAGATGGCTAGAAAAATTATACATGTGTCCTTGGGTGCATGTTTAGGTCTCATGCCAGGAATGGGAACGAATTACAACCGTACCGGTGTCCTGGCTCGTCCTCAAACATTTCGGATCTCGGTTTTTAAGTCCCCATAAATCCTAAACTCACCAGAAAGTCATCAAAGGTGGCATGGTGTCACGTCATGGCACATATATGTCATGGTAAAAACATTGCCAATTTGGGCCAAGCTTTATTACAAACCTCTTACAAACCGGAGCCTGTCGCAAGAACCCTCATGGTTTCGATAGGGAAACGTGTCCCCTTGTGGGCCAAACGATAATCACTCCCTCTTCTAGCCTCGCATTTTCTTCTACACGCGACACGGAAAACTGGAGGTTCGCGCTGAACTTTGAAATTATTCAGGGTTTGTTTGACCTTTTTATTCATTAATTGAGTTTTCTAGGCATTTAATGTCCATCATTCAAATCCGAACTACAAATACATGCTCCAGTGCACCAAAATGGCTAGAAAAACGTACATGTTTCCTTGGGGTGCATGTTTACGTCCCATGGAACGAATGGGAACGAATTTAACCGTCTCGCCGTCCTGGCTTGGCCACAAACATTGCGAATCTCGGTTTTAAATGTCTGTAAATCCAAAACTCACCAGGAAATCATGAAACTTGGCATGGTGTCACTACATGGTACATATAATTGTCCAATTTGGGCGAAGCTATATTACAAGCCTTTTACAAACCGGAGCCTGTCGCAACCCTCGTGGTTCCGGTAGGGAAACATGCCCCTCTTGTGGGCGAAACGATAATCGCTGCCTCTTCTCGCCTTGAACTTTGTTTTCTACAGGCAACATAGAATAACAGGAGTGTCGGGCTGAAATTTGAAACTGTTCAGGGTTCGTTTGGCCATTGTATATATATTACTAATTACTAGGTGTTCTATGCATTTAATGTAGTCCATCATTCAAATTTGAACTACAACTACATGCTCCAGTGAAGCAAAATGGGTGGGAAATCGTACATGTGTCATTTGGTGCATGTTTAGGTCTCGTTTAAGGAATGAGAATGAATTACAAACTTGTCGTCATCCTGAAACAATGAGAATCTCGGTTTTTAAATCCCAGTAAATCAAAAAGTCACCCAAAAAATGAAACTTGGCATGGTTTCATGACATGGCACATATATGTCGTGGTAAAAAAATCGTCCAGTTTTAGAAGAGGCGCACACATTAGTAGCCAACGAAGTCCTTTTTAAAACAAAAAGCTGACACGTTAATATCGCAAACGATTGTATTATATTTACCGTGTCGAAATTTAACCATACACGGTGGTGTGCGTGCCTGTTTGATTAGACGGGACGAGCGCGAGAAGTCCGCTGTGCGCAGGCTCGACGGGACGCGTGCGAGCAGTCCGCCGCGCAGGCTCGACGGGACGCGTGCATCCTGCCCACCTCGTAGGCTCGACAGGACACGTGTGAGCAGCAAGGCTGCCCATGCTCACCGGGAAGCGAGCTCTTTGACCCCATGCACCAGCCACCGCACGCCTCGCTCACAACTTCTCCATTAATGGGTTAATTAAAGCACCTGGACGAAGGGTGTTTGCTTGTGATCCCATGGCAGCATTTGCTTTGTTCGTGTTTTCAACTCGTATTCCGCCCTAATTTAAATTGCCACATAGAGCAACGGATAATACAACCACAAATAAAATGGCAACGGATAATATGACGACAAATTTACAATGGCGTAGATAATAATTGTCTTACATATTCCGAATAATTTCAAATGCCACATGCGGCAAAGCCCGGAAGACTCGGGGGCAAGAGAAGAAGGAAATTGCAGAGAACGATTTGGGTCGCTACTGTCTCTACTCATCGATGGATCGCTGGGCGGCGAAATCCTCCAGCTCCTTCTTCAATTCCTCACGACTTTGCTTGAAAGCAGCAATGGATTCCTCCACCTCCTGCTCGCGCTCGATCCGGAGCTTCCTCAAGCCTCCCATCAGTTCCTCGATGACCGCTTTCAGCGTCATCTCCGAGGCACTGCTCTGCTCATGCAACATCTTCTAGCCGACGGCCTCCTCCTCCTTCTCGGCGACCAACTTGAGGAGCTTCACATTGTCACCCATGAGTTGCTCGACGAGGCCGGTCGCCTTGTCAACCGAGGCATCACTGATCTTGAGCAGCTTCATCAAGCCGTCGACCAGCTCCTGCTGCGTAGTGACGCTAGCGAGAATGTCGTCGTCGCCGGTGAAGGACTTCAGGAACGCCAGCTCGTCACGATGGCCGCCGCCGCGAATGCGTTTGTGAGAGCCCTCGCGTTCCCGTGAGAGCTCGTTCGAGGGCTCCGCGGCGCGCCGGGACATCTCTGATGCGGCTGCGGCTTCACGGCGGGACCTCTCTAGTGCTTCCGCGGCCTTGGTCTTTGCTGCCTGGTTATATGTCCACCCTAAACTCCTCCTACCAGTCATGGTCGAACGACTTGATAGAAAAAACCAGTTTTGTGGGTGATAAGGAGAGAACTGTGAAGTAATTTTCAAGTGGGTGGTTTTTATAGCCCGGTGCTAAGTGTGAACACATATTAGTTTGATAGTTGTGAACAGATTTTGCAATTACTTATTGCATTGTAATCAGCAATGTGACGAGAAACAAGGTCAAAATTTATTGATGGCAGAAGGTTGACCACGTGGTTGCTCGCCGTTGAGGCGGCCGCGGCGCGCTCCGCTCTGGCAACCCTGCGCGCGCTCTGCTCGCCGTTGAGGCAAAGTTACAATGGCAACTGTTAATAATTCTTAATAATTGTCTTACATATTCAGGATAATTTAAAATGCCAAATGCGACAAGGCCCAGAACACTCACGACCTACATATGCATACAATTATAATAAAATATAAGCTAAAAGGCTGAGCTGGCGGCCTTCCGACGATGGTCTTCTCGGACTCCATGATCAGCATAGCACCCTTGCAGCCGTTCACTCCAAGTGTCCCGACCCGCCTCCGCCTACGGAGTTGCTGCTGCTGGGAAGCTCTTGGGGCTGTTGGGCCTGTTCCAGAAGAGCTTGACAGCGTGCAATCGCGTGCATGACAACTCCGCGGAACCGCTCCATTTCCATTTCTCTGGCCTGGTAGCAAAGTCCGTCGATCACCTACATCCTCAGGATATCACGTTGGTGATGTTCTACTTCGTCGGGGATGTCAACTCCGCCAAGGATGCGCTCGAGCCTGGCCACCACATCATCGGGATCAAGGTTGACACGGCCGCCGTGGGCAATGATGAAGCCGTAGGCTGCCTTTGTCTTGACTGAATCGCAGAGGTCCTCTGCCCATTCCTTGCGGGGCATCAGGCTCTCGATGAGCACTGGTGACGGCGGCTCTTCGGGTGGGTCGTCGATCATGCCGCCGAGCAGCTCTGGATCTTTTGCACGGTGGATGGCAAACTGCTCATCACACCTCCTCTGCAATATGTCGATTGTGCTCCCAAGGACTGTGACGCAGATATCGCTACTGATGGGCCATGGTGCCTGCACCGGCCGATGAAGCTCTTGCTCCCCGACCTGCTCCGGCTCGTTCTCCTCGCCGAAGATGTAACGCAGGTAGGCGTCGACGTCGAAGCTTTGGTCGTTGCCTGGCATGCTTGGAATAACTAATGGTAGATGGGTGAGGACTAGATCTTCGCAGAGTGTCGCAGCGGTGCGTTGCCGCCTGGGTTATATGCAGCAAGCCGTTAGCTTGTGGGGGGAAACCAGTGAGGGAATAGGCATGGATTTTACAATTCACCCATGTGGAGCGCGGGAAGCACTACAAAAAAAATACACTTCTGTGATGATACGTGTTTGTCACAGTAGGTCACTTTTTTGTCATGCATGTACATCCATGACGATTTTATGACAGAATCAAGATAGTCATACCTGTGCTGTCGTAGAAGTGTTCCATGACATTACCAAAATTATCATCACGGAAGTGTCCACTTCCATGACGATAAATCGCGCGTCACAGAAGTGCTTTCGTCAAGGGTGACCGACACGTGGCATCCACCGTAACAGAATGCCGTTAAGCTATCAGGTCCGGTTTTGGATCCGATAACCCGCTAACATCCCCGACCAATGGGGATTTTCCACATGTAAAATCATCATTGGCTGGAGGAAACACGTGTCGGCTCACCATTGGGACAGATGTCATCCACTCATTGGACCGAAGGCGCCTATGATACGTCGACACATGGCATGGCCGAACAGAGGCCCATTCCTGTGAAAAGGCCGGCCCGTCTGACTTGGTCAAAAGGTGGCAGGTCGGCCCACGGAAAGCCTATTAATGGCATGTTCGCATATAGCCCATTTACAGCCCGCTAACCCAGGGCCCGTTACGACCTATCCGAATTAGGCCCAGTAGCGTCATCTGGGCCATCCAATATGATTCTAGCCCATTTTAAGTTCTGGCCCATGTATGGCCCATGACGTCTTTCGTCCCATATGAGGCCCTTTGTAACTCTTGGCCCATTAACGGCCCGTGGTGAAACTGGCCCGTAATGAACAGTGTATCACTTTATACCCATTAACGGCCCATTAATCCATTGGGTCGTTTGCAGCCCATGTTATCTTTTGGCCTTCTCAGGGCCCATTTATTCTTGGGCTCATTTCCAGCATTCGGTTACTTACGGCCCGTTATTGCCATCTTCTGCTTGTGGGCCAAATTCAGCTCGTGGTTACAGTCGGCCCGTTTGTGGCCCGTTAATACGTTGGGCCGTTTTCATAGCGTCATCAAATACGGCCTATTAACGATGGCCCGTTATGGTCGGCCCATGAACGGACGACTCCAACTCTAGCCCGTTTACGGCCATAATGCGGTCTGTTTTTGGCCCATGTTTGGCCAATCGATCATACGGCCCGTATAAGGCCCATTGATGATACAGCCCGTAGAAGGCCCATTGTTTCTACGGCCCGTAGAAGGCCCATTGTTTCTACGGACCATAGAAGGTCCATTGTTTCTACGGCCCGTAGGAGGCCCAATGTCACTACAGTAAATATGTAGCCCATGGTTATTGTGGCCTAGTTTTAAAAAATAAGTTATTGCGGCCACTAGCAAACCGCGGAAAAAGAACTGCACTGACTACAAGCAAACAAATAAACAAGACAACAAGGAAATAAATAAGCAGCAAACTCACACTAGGCTATCACGGCTATTACACATATTACATCCACTGGGCATCAAAGTTCGCCACCAGTGCAAATAAATGCGCCGACAAAAGAATATACAAAACTGAGAGCACTTCAGAAGGCACTAGGCCTGGCCATGTCGGGGCCCCCAAACAGCCGAACAAGCTGATTAGACCTCAGTTGTGTCAATGATAGATGCATCACCCGTAGCTGTATGGCATGATGGTGCGCAAGGCAGTCCTCTGACATCTTCATTACTTCTTTGACTTCAAGTCAGAGCTGAGCTGAAGCAAGCCTTTCCGCTTTAAGTTGAGACTGAAGAAGTGAACTGATTGGGGCAGCGACTGCACAGAGGTTGTCTCACACCTGCTGGTGAGTAGCTTCAACTCACTGTCTTCATCAAGACAGGACCTTGGGTTCATCTTGTTGTCCTCAAGATGGTTTGGCTCGCTATCTTCCCTAAAGTTCTGCCTGGCATAAGAGATACGACTCTGAAAGAGAAACAAGGAGACACGTAACAGGTTTCACAATTATATAAGCAAATAAATGGATCTGTTCTGCATTAGGAACATTTTTTTACAACTACAATTTGAAACTGGTAGTTGTTGCAAACATCCCATCAGATGTAAACAGCAAAGCAAACAGTAGTGGAGGAAATGATGCCTATCCAAATCTATACTAGAACAAAGTTCGAAGGCTTGAGAAGGATGAACTTACATTACATGTTAACACGGGCTGGACAAAGCCCTTCTCCATGTTGATGGAAGGATAATTCAATATATTCCCCAAAGAAAATTCTTTATAAGCGTTGCCATTATTCTACATTTTGCAAAGAGTAAATATAGATCAAATAATATTGGAAGAAACAGAGGATAATGAAGCTCAGGTGCATACTGATGATACATAATCAAATAGCAATTAATTAAGTACAGCGTTACAAGGCAAAAGGGAGAGAGGTACTGACAAGAGCAATGCAGAGCCCAGTATTGTTGTGAGATCGTATGATCCTTTGAGCAAGGAGATTCATCTGGAATTAGTTTTCATACAAGAGAGAAGGTAAGGCACATGCAGAAATTTAGGAGTTCAAATTTTGAATTGATATCATAGATAGTACCTGACGCTGGGCTTCTAGCAGTTCTAATAGGGGTTTGGCCACTGAAGTAGGGGTAAAGTGTGGTACAGTTGGGCATGTGTTTTCTGTGGCTGCTGATCTATTTGATTTAACAGGTATCACTACCTTTTCCAAATACCTAGTTTGTACTCCTTGAGGATGTGCACTCACCCTCTTCCTTTTGGACATCTATTACGAAAGAACAATATTTGACTGAAAAAACATAGTATGAAAACACATGGAATAGGTACAGAAAATGGATAGGTATGGCATATACTCATATATGATGCTTAAACTAAGCAGATGGTGTAACAAAGTAGAAGTAATGCAAGAGGTTAGATGCAAAATATCTACGACCAATACAACCTTGCCAAGTTAGAGCAAGCACCTTGATGGGTGAATAAGATAGGCCATCCTCCACCATGCCAATTTTGTTAGCCAGTGGATTGTTCTGCAATATTCCTCTCATGCGCCCATTCTCATATTCATTTTGATAATGTTCAATATCTGACATGCATGAAAACATAAAAACAAGTGAGATTATCTTTGTAATGCAGAAGTGATTCTAATCCAATACTGCCTCCCTGTAAACCCCTTTGTGCTATCTCTGCAATTCTTTTAAGAGATGCATGCATGCTGTAATTTGGTGTGTGCATTAATATAATGTGGCCTACTACTCAAAATATGAGAGCTCCAGAAGTGATGACACTTCGCAGATGACAGCTTCAACATATAGTAAAGAAGAACAAGTCGACCTGACCTGACAGATTTGAAATATACTAAGGGAGAACAACTCGACCTGACCAGTCGACCGCAAGAGAAGAGGATCATCTTAAAGAAGAGCAAGCAGATTGAAGATATTACAAGTCTTTCAATACAATGTCGGTTGGCCACCCATGATGAACCAGAGCGCACAGAGAAATACTATTCCTTCCGGTCTCTCCATATGTGGCTCACATGCATTTCGAAACTAAACTAGGAACATTTAGCTGACCAATTAAACATCTCACAGTTTTACTAATATCAGCATAATATCAGATATGAATTTGTACAACTAAGCTTGTTTAGCTCGATGGGTGGAGCAGTGCTATTACGACACGAACCATGTAGGCTGATCGTGGTCATCATAAAATGGGGAAACCATAAGCATGATGAGTACAGTGTTGACCGTGGGAGTGGGATGGCAGATCTGAAGCTGCAAACCGTGCAAAGGGTAGTTAGAAACCGATGTTTGCTTTGAAATAACAACTAAGATTTGGTATGGACAAGAAAGTACAGTCAACAAGTGACAAAGAAATGCAATTCTGCTGTCTCTCTATATGTCGTGACATGCATTTGGAAACTCAAGTGGGACCTTTAGCTAACCAATTAAATGTGTCTGTTAACTAATATCAGTATCATATCACAATCATATTTGAACAACTAAGCTTTCGAATTTTGAGTGTTGTGTTGTTTAGCTTGAAGGGTGGAGTAATGCTAGTACGACAGAAAGCACCTACGCAGATCATAGTAGAGTAGATAAAAGGGGAAAACCCTAAGCATCAAGAGAAAAATCAGGAAAGTGGAATTAGCTAGACTAGTGGGTGGCGCACGTGCTTTTCGAAACGAATATAGGAACATTAGGTGACCAATTAAACGTTCACCGTTTTAGTGATATGAGCATCATATCAGATTCGTATTTCAACACGTAAGCTTTGGGTTGAGGTCTTGAGGAGCAATGCTAGCACGACACGAAGCACCTACGATGATGGTAGTGAATATAAAGGGGGGAAACCATAAGCTTTACGAGTATAGTGCCCGTGCCATGGCAGATCTGAAGGTGCAAACCGGACAAAGCTACTTCGCGACCGATGTTTGCTTTCAACTAGCCACTACGATTTGGTACGGACAAGAAAAGTACAGTAAACAAATTACGATCTATTTTCTGGGTGAGATCAATAACATAAGCACATATGGAAGAGTACCACCTCTCTTGCGACGCTGTGTAGGCCTCTGCTGATACGTTGAGGGTGCTGCGGGTGCGATGGCTGTCGGCGGCGGGGAAGAAGACTTTAGACGGCAGACAGCCGGGTCGGGGGATAAATCCTGTTGCCGTGGACGAGGCGGTCGTAGAAGCGGCAACGGCAAGGTGGATGACGGCGCCGATGAAGCGAGAGGACGCGATGAAAGGATCCTGGTCCAGCGCCATGGATGAGAGACGTCCATCTCTTGCAGTGGACGACGGGGTAGGGGTAGCAGCTCCGGCAAGGTGGAGGATGGGGTGGCGGACGAAGGAGGCTGGCCGCAGTGGGGAGGTTGTCGTGGCGCCGACGGTGTATGAATGGGGAAATGGAGAGGAGGGGGGATCTCAAACTTTGGGACGCGCTTCTCAGAAATGTGGGAAAGTTACGAACTTATCCCCCGTTTAAAATTTCGGACATCTCGTTGGTTGGGGATAGGACGGTAATCTCGCATCTCCCAAATATTTGCCGGTACCTATTTCGGGCGAGGAGAGGGTGTTTTGCCGCCCACGGTTGGCGCCCACGGTGTATGAACGGGGCTGACAGGTAGGGCGGTTGTGTCACGTCTGAGGGAAGTTACACATCTGCCCCTATTTAAAATATTAGCCTACATCGATTTCGGATGAGGAGAGTTTGTTTTGCCGCCCACCGTGTATGAATGGGGAAATGGAGGGAGAGACACATGTCTTTCGGACGATCTTGAATCAAATGTGTTTTGCCGCCCACGTTTGGTGCCCACCGTCTCTGAATGGGCTCAGAGGCCGTCGTGTCACGTCTGATTGAAGTTACTAGTCTACCCCTATCGATAGCAGTGTAAATCCGGTCGATAAGGATGTAAGTGTCACGGGTAGACAGTAATTTTCATCTCGCAAACACTTGCTTCGGGCAGCCCACAAATTATAGTGGGTGTTTAGCCGCTTCGTTCAAAACTTGGGAGAACTAGCATTCACGTTTGCCCTGGGCCCTGGCAAACTAAATTCAAATCCAATTTGTATTCGATTACAAATATCCACAGATAATTCTATGTTTTGTTATTTATTTCTTCAAAACACACAACAAAGATTTATTCCACCTTTATATGTGATTATGATTTAGAAATGTCGTGATCTTCGAATTCAGTAGGTTGGATACACTTTGAGTCAAACAGTTATTTCATCCAATACAATATGCTCACACGAAAAACAGTTCACCTTATGTCAATCATACAAGTACTGAGGATTACCTCGCCTTAAAAATTCGGATCATTACAACACATGGACAACATAGGGGGTCTTACAACATAATCCATTTAGAGACATGACACAACATGCAAGTACAATAATCTAATGACAATTTCAATTGGTATCTAAAGAAGAACCGGGATTACCCTGGGCTTCATATAGCAGAAACAGCAGGACCTCCTCCGTCTTCAAATGCAACATTCTTACTTCCTCCAATTCTTGGGTTGCTTGCATAATGTGTGTCGCTAATTCCACAATTTCCAGCCTCAAGATAAAGATTACCTCATTCATGGCAGCCACACCATCTCTTTCTGCCTCTAGTAGAGCCTCAAGAACTATAATATATGTGCTCAGACTGCTCTCCGGCGGTGTTGCCTCTGAACTGCTACCATCTGGTAACATGGATGGCGCACTGCTTCCACAAATAGATTTTGGGGTTGTACATTGTGTCCTAGTGTGAACGGCATCCTGAAAGGTTTTCGCTGGACATAAGTAAGAGATAGTTATCGCATGATCCAGGCAGTAAGCTTACATGGTAAACGACATACGAATTATTGCCGAGCATGGCAAGCTATATTTAAATGGTTCGAAGCAGCATCAGCCGAAAAGAAATTAAAATGGTAAGATGAAAGTTGAAAGGGAGTGTACCACCGCTATATTTAAGTTGCCAAGGCATCTAAGCAGTTGAAATAATCTGAGAAAGCACTTAACAGTGTGGCCTCATATAAACTACGAAGACAGTCTTGTGATGAAGTTTAGAGGAAAAGTTAAGGACTCAAATGAACTAGGCATGCATTTCTTTACGATAGTACAGCAGGCACTGCTGACATATTGGCCAACTCAGGTATAGCGTAACAACAAACAAGCATTCGAATCAAGCAATACAGCAAAGATGACAACTGAACTATTTGTAATTCTGTAGGATTACAGGTTGAGGGCACAAGCCAAGAAAGCAGCCCACTCGCATTACATTTCACATGTACTAAAACACACTGGCTTACCATATGTTGTTGTGAAGCCTCGCTGCTGTTGCAATGTTCTTTGAAGATATCGTCAGCATCCCGTGGTTGCAAATCTAGTTGTTGTAGTTTATTCTGCACCCTCTATTTAGGTAAAATTAATTTTAATCGCATGCACTGGTCCGAATTGATCATCAATGGTTCATCTAAACTAATGAAAGAAGGGTGTGTGCATACACGACAATATATCTGCTTCCCTCTATTTTTATGCTTGTTCGAGGTGCCAGCCCCAAAAGAACAAATATTTTGCTTAATGGGGTTGGCAGCTCCATAATTAATAGAAGCATCAAATTAGTCATGCAACTTGGGAAGATCAAGAACACACAAACAAGTAATGAACAGAGGCTCGGAGCAGTGATGTAATAGCTAGCATCAGAAAATGTAGGGTAAAACAAACAAAAAGCAGCGGAACCACATGCTAGTTTGCTGATGTGTAATTAAGCATAGAGAACATTAAGCAGTCTGATGGAACCAACAGGTGGCATCAGAACAACACCATTATCATAAATATAGCATTAAAGAAGTAAAATAGTAGGCAGTGATATCTAGGAAGTACAGTAATACTTAGGACAAAACTAAAGCATATTAACTATATGTGCACTGGTATGTAATTTAGCACATGTAACATGTTCACTGCCAGAAGTATGGCCCTACAGGTGCAAGCAGAATAACGCGTCTCATGAAAAACTCAACGATGCCCTGAAGAAATTCAAAGGTGCGGTGCTTATGATAAGAAAGTGAACGTAGGCGCCAGCCATTGGATAATAGTACCTGATTCTCGGCGGCGTATGGGTATCATTATCATACTTGATAGCTAAGGATCGTCGATGGTGCTCGTGTTGCGGTTGAGTTTGGGCCGGCTGTCGCCGTCGCTGAAGCGGCTCCGGTGCTACGGTTGCGGTGCCTGTCGACATACAAGAAAGCTCATCTGTGGTAAGTGAACAGTTGCACAATAAAGAGAAATACCGAAGGAGTACAAATCGAAATAACCTGATGAGGCTGCGGCGTCGGTAAAGCAGGGCCGGTGGAGTTGAATATGGCGTCCGTGGAGCGGGTCCGGTACAGTGGACGAAGGCTTCGGCAGGCGCGTTGTACAGTGCTTTCGGTGAGGCGGATCTGTTGCGGCGGACGAGGGCTTGTATGAAGGGCCAGCAAAGGGGCGAATGAGGGAGTCAGTGAAGGGCCTACACTGTGGTGAACGAGGGCGCCAGTTAAGCAGATCCGGTGCGGTGGACCATGATGGCAGTCAAGGAGATCTGGAGCGGTGGACAAGCCAGTCGCTGAAGCGGCTTCGGTGAAGTGGTGAGTTGGCAGTTGGGGGTTCCAAGGTGCGGAAGGTAGATCCGTTGGGGTGTGAGGTCCACCGCTGCGGCGGAGGACTAGATTCAGCGGCTTGCCGTGGTTGGGGGGTCGGGGAGGGGAAGGAGAGGGGCTTTGGGGAAGAATGTTGGCGGCAAAGAGGGGAAAACAATGGAGTTACCAAAGCAGCCCTTTTCCGTTCATGTGGCAGGGGTAAAAAAGGAATATCGCAGGGCTAAACTTTCGGGCGCGAGATATTTCGATGTGAGCGGGAAGTATGAAAGCTTTTGGCGCCTAAGATTATATTATGCTCTTGTATGGCCGACTATGATATCATGGCCGAGAATTTGTTTGTTTTGCACGCAAAAAAAGTGCAAGTTTTGAAAATCAATGTCTCCAACTCGAAACTTAGATTGTCCATTCAATTCGAATATGGATCATTGAGCTACTACAAGCAAATACCATCATACGGTCCAATTCAAATGAAATTCCAAATGTGTTTATCCTAAATATGATGACAAAAGCAAAAATGTGTATGTGTATGAATAAAGTGGATGGTTATAAAGTTTGAACATGCCCGTATGTGTATATCTCTAGGTTTGATATATGAATTTGAAATCACGAAATCTCGGCTTAAAAAATGTACCTCCGTTTAAATGAATTACAAAAGCTAATGATGGAGTCGAATTCCAAAATTCCAATCTTAGGTTTGTAATTCTGGTACATCAAGGTATATCACGCATGTTCAAAAGTATTGTTATCTCATAGTCCAAACTGTGAAACAAATTGATCAACCATGAGTGCACACACTATTGACCATGTATATCTCAATTACGCTAAAGTCCCTCAAATATAGACACCTCACTCTTTATCTGAAGCCAACCCCCCCCCCCCCACACACACACACACAGAGAAGTCATTCTCTCCCCCAAACACCAACACACGAGCACATTAACACCCCTCTCTCCTCTAAAGTCCGGACCCCAATATAGGTCTCTATCACTTTGTCTCTTGGGCATGCACACATCTCTTCCCCCACTCTCTAGCTAGGTCTCCCGGCATCTCTCTTTCCCAAGCACACGCACTATGTAGAGTGTATCTTTCCCATACACACAAAACGTCGCCCCCAAACGTCTATCTCCCTAGTTATGTGGTTCTCACACACCACCCCCATTGCAAACAAGCACACTTTGTATCTTTGTGCACCACTCTCCTCTTTCTATCTCTCCCACATGCGGACCCGCCCCAGCTCCTTCCCTGTATACATATATGTCATGAATCTTTCCATAGCTCCCTAATGTATCATCGTTCTCGATCTCGCACATTGTTCTCTACACCATCTATTCTAGATCTCTCATGAAGTCCCTATCACACACACGATGACTCACTTCCCTTGCGTCTCCGTACATAGGCCAATTTCAAACAACATCAACATTGTCTCCCTATCTATACGCCATTTATGGACACAAACGCCCCCTCTCTCGCCCCCTCTCTTGCTCTCTCTCTCTCTCTGTGTGTGTGTGTGTGTGTCGCTAGCTCTCTCTCTCTCTCTCGCTCTCACACCCCTCTCCCACACACACTCGATGTCTCTTCCAAATAGCCTGCTCCCCCCGCCCGCACCCATGCTATCCCGCTACTACACATGTCACACCGTTCCCCCTTCCCTTATACTAGGTTTACATCATTAGTGGTCTCTCTACTCCACATACACACACTCCCTCTCACACACAAACGCGCGCACAAACACACACAGACACGCACAAACACCCATTAATTTGGATCCTCATCTCCCCCCATGTCCGCATGTGTATCTCACACACTCACTCTCTAATTATGTATATGTGTCTCCACGTTACACAAACAAAGCCCCATGTACATGTCTCTCTCTATCCTCCATACATATAGACACAAAGAATCTGTTATCATTGACTCAGTCTCTAGACATATCACACACGCACACTATCTCCCTCTCTCGCAAACACACTCAATAAGGGTTTCCCCATGAATAACTTACCGTATTCATCAACAGTCGTGGTAGTACGGCGAACACGAGACGTGAAAAGGAATAAATCTAGACGTGCTTAGACCACCTAGTATGACTACTAGGACTAGAGCAAGCCAAAAAGCGCGCCGCCGTCACCCCCTCCTTATCGGCGACGGTAAAACCTTTGTTTTACATAGTCGAGAAGTCATTGTGCTAAGGCCCCACATGTTGAGGCGTTGAATAGAATGTAGATGCTAGTTTATGGAAACAAGTATCGATAATATGTTTGTATCTCCATACTTATATTTCTTCCCTTATAAAAAACCGATTTGGTGATGATGGTACGCGTGCCATCTTGCAATATAGACCATCCGATCTATATCTGACGGATGGAAATTAAACTAAAAGATACCCGCACCCCTCTCCACATTTGCAGACAAAGCCTTCCCTCATTCATCCTTATCTCCAACAACCTCATTGTTGAGCAATTAAGAAAGGAAGCCTCTGGAACAAACTTGCCTGGTGGCCGCTGCCGGCGTCGTCAATCCCCATGCCTCCGCTCAGTCCGACCACCAATCACCACCACGCCCCACTCCTCTTCACCTTATCTCCTATTTCTCGAGATATCATTAGTTTTTACACATGGGATTACTCCCGCATGGGTCAATCACAACAAGCGTTTTATAAAAAAATGCATCTTGATGTTCCGTGCAATGCACGGATCTTGCTAGTACTCCTACAGAAGACTAAGTTGGTGATGATGGTGTGTCTGCCATCCGTCGTTTGTGACCAATAGATCTACATCTAACGACTGTGAGGTAAGTTGTTGCCTTTTCTCACCAACATCCCACTTGTCTACCAGTTTGCAGAAAAACCATAATTAGTATCTTACAACCAACCACATCCCTCCCTGACCTCACAAAAACAGCCCAAGGAATATATTCTAATTGAAACATAATATATCTCTAGTGATATATGTATATCAAAATTAGAGTGTTTTGTATCAAGTTTGTGAATAAGTATTATTCTAATTATGATTCATTGCAACGCACATGAACATTGCTAGTATTTCCAACCATGCAATTTTTTCCTAGTATTCCATAGTTTCGAGTTTTCCATCAAGATATTAGTCACTCATGGTTGATATTTACTTTCAATCATGTACAAATATGCACTATGTAACTAGCCTTGCTTATTGGGTTCCAAAGCTTAACTTTCTCTCCTACTTACAATATGTAGAGTATTTAACAAAAAACTACCACTTTCAACCAGCCCTAGGAAGAATCTATTGTACAAAAAATAGCAAAAACATACCCAAAATTTCTTAATCCATGCCAAAAACTACTACCTAGTACTCCCTCCGTCCCACAATGTAAGACGTTTTTGCAAGCTAGTTTAGCTTGCAAAAACATCTTATATTATGGGACAGAGGGAGTATCGATTAGGTTAGTTTAAACCCATTTATGACAGGGTTGGCCCACACGTCCGTGCTGACGAGGCAGCTTAAACCAACACATTTTGTTTGACCGTTGACACGAGGGACCCACATCTGACCTTCTATCATGTTATTCCCCCTCAAATCATTATTTTCCTGAACATTACTTCAAACAGTACTGATGCGTGTTCGTCGGTGGCGCCGGTGATGAGCGAGTTGGCCGCCGCTCCGCCGGACGGGCCAGACGCCGCGCTGGCCTCCGCACGGGTTGGCAGGCTGGCCCGAGCGTGACTCACGAGCGAGCAAGCCGCCGTGCTAGCCTTCGCTTGAGCCAGATGGCTGGCCTTAGCGTGGCACGCGCGAGCAAGCCGCCGCGCCGCCGTGCCAATCTAGCTAGCAAACCTTGCAGACAAGCAGCTGGACGGAGCTAGCTAGCTAGCGGCCGCGAGCGCCGGACGGAGCTGGCATCCGGGCTGCCGCAAGATGGGCTCTGCACCGCCGGCGGTTTTGACCTCGCCTTCTGCGGGCGGCGGTAGCTGCGTCCCATGGCCGAGGATGACTAGGTGGACGGGCCGGAGGTAGGAGGTCACTCAGGGATTTTTGTGCAGACTGACATGTAGGTCCCACAAGTCATAACGCCCGGTCGAATAGAAGGCGTTGACTTAATGGGCGACATGGGCCCTGCACTACTGGAATTAGCTAATTTGCCATCTGCCAGCTCTTTGCCGTCTGCTAGCTGACGGCAAAGAAGCTCTTTGCCATCAGCTACCCAAAAGCAGACGGCAAAGAAAAGGCTGACGGCAAAGGAGCTCTTTGCCATCTGCCAACTCTTTGCCCTCCGCCAGCAGACGGCAAAGAATCTTTGTCGTCCGCTGGCAGACGGCAAAGAGTGTGGTGGCCCCCACCCCCCGCTCGTTTGAAAAAATCTTAACGGCCCACCTCTTTGCCGTCCGCTAGCAGACGGCAAAGAGGCAAAAAGGCGGACGGCAAAGGCTGGCGGACGGCAAAGAGGGTACCCCCCCGCCCGTTACTCACTTCCTCCTCGCCCTTCTCCTCCCACCCCGCCGCCGCCGCCGCCGCCCGTCGCCCCACCGCCCCGGCTCCCCGCCGCCCCACCGCCCCGTCGCCCCCCGCCCCGGCCCCCCGCTGCCCCGCGCCCCACCGCTGCCCCGGCCCACAGCCGCCCCGGCCCCCCGCCGCCCAAGGCCGCCTCCTCCACCGCCCCTCCCCGGCCCCCCGCCGCCCGGCCCCCCCGCCGCCCGGGCCCCCGCCACCCCGCCTCCTCCACCGCCCCGCCCCGGCCCCCCGTCGCCCGGGCCCCCCGCCGGCCGGGCCCCCGCCGCCCCGCCTCCTCCACCGCCCCGCCCAGGCCCCCCGTCGCCGGCCCCTCCCTGACCCGTCGCCGCCCCCCACAGTGAGCCCCTCCCATTTTTTTCTGTTTTTTTGTTTTTCTTTTCTGTTTAGATAAGGTTTTTTAGTTTAAGTTTTTTCAGTTTAGAATTAATTAGTTTAGGTTATTTAGTTTAATTAGTTTAGGTTTAATTAGTTTAAATAGTTTAGTTTTAATTAGTTTAGGTTTTTAGTTTAGGTTTAGGTTAAGTAGAAGGGGGAAGAAGAAGAAGAAGAAGAAGAAGAAGAAGAGGAGGAGGAGGAGGAGGAGGAGGAGGAGAAAGAAGAAGAAGAAGAAGAAGAAGAAGAAGAAGAAGAAGAAGAAGAAGAAGAAGAAGAAGAAGAAGAAGAAGAAGAAGAAGAAGAAGAAGAAGAAGAAGAAGAAGAAGAAGAAGAAGAAGAAGAGGAGGAGGAGGAGGAGGAGGAGGAGGAGAAAGAAGAAGAAGAAGAAGAAGAAGACGAGGGATGAGAAGAAGTAGAAGTAGTAGAAGAATGAGAAGACCCCCTGACCCCCCAACCCCGACACCACACCCCGACACCCGACCCCGACTCCACCCCGACACCCGACCCCCTAACCCCCTGACCCCGACACGACACCCCGACCCCCCGACCCCCTAACCCCCTGACCCCGACACGACACCCCGACCCCCCGACCCCGAAACAGCGCCCCGACCCCGACACGGCACCCCGACACCGACACGACACCCCGACACCGACACGGCACCCCGACACCGACACGACACCCCGACCCCCGACACGACACCCCCGACACCCCGACACCCCGACCCCGAGACCCCGACCCCGACCCCGACCCCGACCCCGACACCCCGACCCCGAGCCTGACCCGACACCCCGACCCCGACACCGACACGGCACCCCGACCCCGACCCGGCACCCCGACCCGACACCCCGACCCCGAGACCCCGACCCCGACACGGCACCCCGACCCGACACCCCGACCCCGAGACCCCGACCCCGACACGACACCCCGACCCCCGACACCTCCCGAAAAGGTGTTCTTTGGCCTTCCAGAAGCCGACGGGGTCATATATTTGTGAATTATTAGTTAGGTCATATATCTTTCGATTTTGTTATGAAAAACATCATATATAATTGTGTTGATCGGGTAGTTTTAAATGTGCAGTTGTTTCATCGCTGCGAGGTTTGGTGTTCGACGACCTCGCCGTGCGTTTGACGAGCTCTGCCCCTTCGTTCGTGGGTGAGCACAAATGATATGTCCTCCTCCCCCATTAATTATTTGATCTATTCCGATGAAACTTGATAGCTAGATATATATGTGTCTTGAATCATCAGTATGCGTAACCAATATGTGTCTCCCGTTCGAAAGCGTCATAGTTATAAATATGCATGCATTTGCATATTTATAACCTTGATTCTTTCGAATTGTCCAACGCTATCCATGGACAGCCCGAGTATGTTTAGATTGGGTTCGTTTTCCCATATGCTTTGCTCCGGATCCGACGCATAAATTTCGTCAGTGCCTCCCCTGTTGTTCTCCGGGTACACATCCTCTCTGTTTATTGCAGAGACGTGTATCAGGAGAACAGCGGGGAGGTGCTACCGAAATTTTGCGTAGGATCCGGGGCATAGCATGGGAAAATGAACCCAATCTAAACATACTCGGGTGGGATTAGGACCTATCATTACCTATTAGAGTGTAGGTTGCATGGACGAAAATTGACAAAGTAGATCAACTGATGAATACATACATGGTGAATTTTATATATATATATATATATATATATATATTTGTTGTGTGTCTAGTAGCTCTGAAAGTCAAGATGAGTGATCGTGCGTGGATGTACACCGGTCACACTGGTCAGAACAAATGGAGCACTGAATGGTTCACAAAAACCAAGGGGTTTGTGCGAGCCGCATTTGCAAATGGCCAGAGGAAAACCTGGTGCCCCTGTTTACGGTGCGGCAATTGGGAAAAGAGGACAGAGGCTGAAATGGGCAAACACCTGCAGAAGAGTGGTTTTACGCCCGATTATACGGTGTGGACATTTCATGGTGAGTCTGCCCAACGTGACCGAGCTGAGGTGGATCGTCGTCACACCGACGAGCATGGTACCGGGATGGAAAACATGGTGCAAGACTTTGATGATGCTCGGGATTCGGACGAGGAGATGGAGGAATCTGCAAAGGCCTTCAATGAAATGTTGGAGTCTTCAAAACGTCCGCTCCATGAGCACACTGAGCTTTGTCAGTTGGATGCCATCTCACAAGTAATGGCTCTGAAGGCTCAGTTCAACTTGGGCAGAGAATGCTACGATGCAATGTTGACAGTATTTGGACGCTTTCTACCCAAAGGCCATGTAATGCCTGCAAACCTGTACCAGTCGGACAAAATCCTTCGTGCACTGAAGATGCCCTATGATAAGATACATGCCTGTGAGAAAGGATGTGTCTTGTTTAGGCTTGACTATGCGGACTTGAACTATTGTCCCATTTGCAAGTCTTCCAGGTATGTTGTGGTAGACAACGGTATGGGTGAGAAGACACAGACCAAAATCCCCGTTAGTGTTCTTCGGTATATGCCAATCGTACCAAGACTTCAACGTTTTTCATGGTCGAAGAGACGGCCAGACAGATGACATGGCACAAAACGGGCAAAAGAACCAAACTAGATGCAGATGGGAATCTGATGATTGTACACACATCGGATGGTGTTGCGTGGAAAAAGTTTGATGAATTACATGGTGACAAAGCGGCAGATCCGAGGCATCCTCGAGTCGGCATCAGCATGGATGGGTTCAGTGTGTTTGGTATGACGGCAGCCCAATACAGTTGTTGGCCCATATTTGTCTTTCCACTCAATCTCCCCCCCGGACAGATTATGCAAAGAAAGAACATTTTCCTGACGTTGATAATTCCAGGGCCCAACTATCCGGGGAAAATATGAATGTGTACATGCAACCGCTTAAGGACGAATTGCAAGAAGCCTGGGATAATGGGTTCAAGACATACGATGCCTATAGCAAACGGAACTTCATAATGCGTGTCTGGTACATGTACTCGACGCATGACTTGCCGGCGTATGCGCTATTCGTTGGCTGGTGTGTGCATGGAAGGTTCCCGTGCCCCACATGCAAGGGAGCTCTTGAGTTTCGTTGGCTTCAGGCCGGTCGCAAGTTTTCTTGCTTCGACATGCATAGACAGTTCCTGAATCCTCGCCATAATTTCAGGAAAGACAAGAAGAACTTCATCAGAGGTAGAGTTGTCAAAAACTCTGCACCACATGCATTGACAGGCCAACAGACCCTGGATCAGTTAAACGCTCTCGAGCCAGATCCAGAGCGTCCAGGGTACTTCAAGGGGTATAATTCTAAGCACGCCTGGACTCACAAAACATGCTTATGGGATCTGCCTTACTTCAAAGACCTCCTTTGCCCACACAACATCGACGTGATGCATACTGAGAAGAATATCGCCGAGGCACTTTTTGGTACATTGTTCGGCATAGATGGGAAGTCAAAGGATAATATTAAGGCTAGAGTCGATCTGGAGGCGCTATGTGATAGGCCGTTACAAAACATGAAAGAACCGAAAGGAAAGCAGAACTGGACGAAGCCAAAGGCATGGTTCAATCTTGGAAGACCAGCTATGAGGGAAATTATCTTGTGGGTGAAAATGCAGTTGATGTTCCCCGATGGGTATGCAGCGAATGTACAGAGGGGAGCCAGTCTTGATAAACTGAAGATATTTGGTCTCAAGAGTCATGATTGGCACATATGGATTGAGCGGGTAATGCCGGTGATGTTGCGTGGCTTCATCCCTGAGGATGAATGGCTAGTACTGGCAGAACTCAGCTATTTCTTCCGTGTTCTTTGTGCGAAAGAACTATCGCCTAGCGTGCTAGAAGAAATGGAAGAGTTGGCGCCGGAGTTGATCTGCAAGTTAGAGAAGATCTTTCCACCGGGCTTCTTTAATCCAATGCAACATTTGATTTTGCATCTCCCGACCGAGGCAAGATTGGGGGGGCCGTGCAAAATTGTTGGTGCTACCCAACTGAGAGGATGCAGAAGACGCTTCGACAAAAATGTAAAAATAAACGTAGAATTGAAGCATCGATGGCTGAGGCATTCATCACTGAGGAGGCGGCAAACTTCGTGACAGCACACTACGAAGCCAAAAATCGTCATTTGCATAATCCGAAGCCTCGGTACAATGCTGACGACCCTAAAAAGGGTGGATCCAACCTCAGCCTATTCAAAGGGAATCTCGCACCAGCCAGTGTTTCAAATCCAGTATCTTTGGATAACGAACAATGGCGGACCATTTCGTTGTATATCTTCAACAACCTGATAGAAGCGCGGCCGTACATCGAGTAAGTTCTCGGTACATAGTTTCGCAACTTCTATTTCCTTTGAACTGCTCTTATTCCTGGATATTTCATACAGTCGATACGTCGCCTTATTCTCGTATGGAGCGGTGATCCAAAAGGATTCTGTCGAAGAGTATGAGCTTCTCGCAAAGCAAGGAGGCGGCTATCCCGGTTTCATCTCTTGGTTCAAACAAACGGTAATTTCTATTAGACTTGTAGGCTAATTTGTAGGCGGCTATCCCGGTTTCATTCGCTAATTTGTGCGTAATGCAACAATCCTTTCATATTAAACTTGTAGGCTAATTCAGAGTCTATGGACACCGAATTGAGACAAGTCGCTAATGGTTTTGACTATAAGGTCCGTTCATTTGACAAATACGACATCAACGGGTATCGCTTTCGTACCTATGGCAAAGAGCTATCTATGGCCGACCGAAAGTCTACAAATTGTTGTGTATCTACTATCGGCGAAGGAGGTACCGAGTATTATGGGAGAGTTGAAGCAATTTATGAACTTCTGTTCTATGGTGAAAACCCACCGAATGTCGTAGTCTTCAAATGTTATTGGTTTCAGCCGAAGGAGACAAGAAGGACTCATGAACATATAGGGCTAGTTGAAATCAACCAAAGCACCCATTTAGATGTTCCTGATGTCTATATTATGGCTCAACAGGCGACCCAAGTATTCTATCTACCGTGGGCCTGCCAAACTAATCCAAATCTGAAAGGTTGGGATGTCGTTTATGAAGTGCCGCCACGTGCTAGACTATCTCCCCCAAAGGAAGAGGATTATGAACCTCACATTAACCCAGACACATATGAAGGAGAATTCTTCCAAGAGACACGTCTTTCCAAAAAGCGTTTCAAGAACCGCTATACTTCACCCCAAAACATTGAAGTAGACAGCGATAGTGAATCCGACATCACCCCAGAGGAGGAACAAGAAGAGCCGGAACAAGAAGAGGTTACCGCTGCGGATGACCTGTCATTGCTTGACCGATTACGTCAAGGTGGCCTTGCACATGTTGATGCCACTGAACCCTATGAGCCCGTCATTGATTATAGTGATGATGATGATTATGCATTTATTGATGATACTGATCGAGATTATTAGTAGTGTCAGGTATTAAATTTTTTAATGTTGTACTTGATGATGATACACTTAAGTGATACACATATTATTATTCATGTCGGTCTTTTTTTTATGTTGTACTAATTTCGTTTACTGTTTGTCATGGCAGGTGTTGAAAGATGGTGGGCGCTGGTGGGGAGCGCGCCAAGGCCCCTTCTTCGTCGGTGCGTGGTCTGAGGTCTTCGATTCCAGACGTACCTCTCCGCCGAGCGTTGCTGGACAATATGTCCACACCGCCGGGCCCTTCTTCGTCGACCGCGGTGCCCAGCAGGGGACGAGGTAGGAAGAGAGGAGGTGGGGCACGTGGTCGCGGGAGAGGAGGTAGGGTGACTGCTACGGCGCCTTCCTCGCCGCCACCCCCAGCTGTTTCACCCGAGCACGTGACTGCTAGGGTGGACTCGTCCGAGGAGGAGGCTACACGGACTCCGGTCCACGAGCCTCCGGTCCACGGGTCTTGGGCCCACGAGCCTCGGGTCGACTGGCCTTCGGCCCACGAGAGTTCGGCCCACGAGACCCCGGAGGAGCACACGTCCGGATGGGGTACCTGGCCGGATCAGCCCGAGGAGCCGAGTGGCCATGCTGATGATGGCGGGGAGCCGACTGATCTTGAGGAGGAGGGTGGCACCTTCTACCAGCGTGGTGCTACACGGCTCCCGTCCGTGCCGGCGACCTGCGAGCAGAGGTGGTTGATCTTCCCTGATGGGGAGAGGTACGTAAGTGCATTTAATATTTTTGTACCTTCTGCATTCACGTTTCTTCAAATAACTAATGCGTTGGCCTTGTCATGCTGCAGGGGTTGGGACCACCATCATAGTGTCCGCCGGCCCAACTCCGTCCTTAGAGTTCTTTGCCGGCAAAACTTCCCGGGGTTTGTCACGTTGCCTGGTGAGGGTCGGCTTCCAGAGCTTGGGTTGAGCTGGGAGCACTACGTGGCTGCCCCGGCCCCGCCGGATGTCATTATCGACGGTGTCGTGTGCGACACGAGGGCAGACATGGTGATCAGGACGTTCTGGGTAATTTCTCCTTTACACATTTCAAAATCTTCAACTAGCTAGTTATTAATTGTACTAATCAATATTGTCTCATTTGATTGCAGACATTCTACAGGTGTGAGGAGGGATACGAGGAGGACAGCGCAAATGTTATCCAGAACGTCTGCAAGCGCCTACTCCAGAACTTACGGCACGAGGCTCGGGTGCAGGCTGTTCGAGACTACTACGCCTTGCGTGGTATCAAGAAGACCAAGCCGGCGTGCCGCGATAAGTTCCTGAGTAAGGAGCAGTACATGAAGGTAATTCTTAAGGCCTTCTACTTAAGTTCCTTCATTTAGTAATTCTTAGCCGTAGCGCTCAAGTTTCTATTTGCTAACTTAGGCGCCTCCGAGATGGTGTGCGGATCGGATGGATTGTTGGGAGGTGTTGGTCGATGAGTGGTGCTCACAAGAATGGCTAGCCCTCCACAACCAGGCCAAGGACAAACGTGCCCAAATGGAAGGTGTGCCACACCATCAAGGCAGCTCCAACTTATATCAGTTCGGGCGCAACTGGGTATGTGGTTTGCTTCATGATTCATGCAATTCATTCATCATGCTAGCTTGAGCCCTTTAATTACTAATTTTCATTGTTTCTCTCTTTCAGGCACGCTACAATAAGGCGGATAAGGTGCCAGAGGTGTACGACCTGTATGCCATGGCCCACACTGGCTCTTTCAAGAAAGTCAAGGCTTTCTCTCAGTCTGACCTCGATGATGCAAACAACTTCACCAACATCTCCTCCCACAACAAGCTCGTGAGATATAGAGATGAGGGGAAGGCGAGGAAAGGGGAGGACTTTAACCCGAGCCAGGGTCCCATTGATCCAGAGCTGGTGATGATATCTGGTGGCGGGAGGTCCCATGGCTCCATAGCCATTGGAGATGGACTTATCCGTTGTCCTAGCACTCTCCCGGAGATCAAGGCGCGCCAGTCGAGCTCCGCTCCTGAGATAAGGCCTCGTGAACGGCCAGTGCAACTCGCCATCAAGGTTAGTGATACGTACTCAGTTATCTTTCTCCATTACATTGTGTGCGCTTCCATCAATGATCACAAATGGTCATGTGAGTGGTGTTGCAGGCTGCTATACAGACTGAGAGAGATAGAACGGAGAAACTTCTGGCGGAGGCGGCGGAGAGGCAGCGGGAGATGGAGGAGAGGACGAGAAAGATGATGGAGGAGGAGAGGGCACGGAATGACATGCAGGCAAGGGCCATGTACGAGCTCCTTGTGGTAAGTTTCTTCTGCAGATTACTTGCTAGTCTTAACATTTGAGTCTCATTACTAACTAGTATGACTCTGTTCTGAAAACCAAATGTGCAGTCTGTGTGCGAGAAGTCCGGTCAGCCCGCTCCGCCGATGCCAGTGATTGCTCCTGGGAGCACGGTGAGTTTAGTTTGAATGGACATTACTTGGTAGTCTTAACATTTGAGTGTCGTAATGCTAACGAGACATTGGATCTTTGGTGCAGCTTAACTCCAGAAACGCATCGCACGATCCTTCTCCAGGTAGCGGCACTAGCCAGCCCGCTCCTACACCTCCCTGATCACGGTAAGTTTCTCTAGTGTTTTGCTTAACAAATGCATAAAGACCTAGACTTAGCTTTATTTCCTCCAATATGCTTACCATAATGACCTAGAGTTAGCTTATTTTCCTCCAAAATGACCCATTTTACCTAGGTTAGCTTATAAATGATGCAGTTCATCCAAGTTAGCTCAAAAATGACCCATTTTACCTAGATTAGCTCCTAAATGATCCATTTTACCTACGTTAGCTTTAAAATGGCCCATTTCACCTACGTTAACTCCAAAATGACCCATCTTACCTAGGTTATCTCATAAACGATCCATTTCAACTAATTTAGCTCATAAACGATCCATTTGACCTAAGTGAGCTAAAAAATGATCCATTTCACCTAAGTTAGCTCAAAAAGATCCATTTCAACTAAATTAGCTCAAAAATGATCCATTTCAACAAAGTTAGCTCAAAAACGATCCATTTCAACTAAGTTAGCTCAAAAACGATCCATTTGACCTAAGTGAGCTAAAAAACGATCCATTTCACCTTAGTTACCTCAAAAACGATCCATTTCACCTAAGTGAGCTAAAAAACGATCCATTTCTAACTTTCTTATTTTGCCATTTTGCAGATTTCATTATGTGCTGGATGGAGTGCTTGTTCTACTCTTCTTGTTCTTGTCTTCTCATTCTTGTCTTCTCATTCTAGTCACCTTAGCTATGGAGTGCTTGTTTATGTATGGATGGAACTTGTTTATGTATGAAATGATGGATGGAACTTGTTTATGTATGAACTTGTTTATGTGATGAATGCCTGTGAAATATATCTATATGTCATATATATTTTCTGTGCAAATTGTGGGATTTAATAAAAAACAGAAGAAAAAAAACCCAATATGCAGGCTCTTTGCCGTCTGCCACAGACGACAAAGGCCTCTTTGCCGTCTGCGGCGGACGGCAAAGAAGCCACGTGGCAGCCAACTGTGCTTCCTGGGAGCTGACCCATTTGGTCAGTTTGCCTACAGTGGCAGACGGCAAAGACTTTGCCATCTGTGGCAGACGGCAAAGAACCTGCACTTTGCCATCAGTGGCAGACGGCAAAGAACCTGCCATCTAGTGACGTGTAGATGACATCATACGGCGGACGGCAAAGACCAGAGAAATTTTGCCGTCAGCGGCGGACGGCAAAGGTTTGCCGTTAGCCACTTAACGGACTGACAGCGCAATTATTGCCGTCCGCCCTCTTTGCCGTCCGCCACAGACGGCAAAGAGCCTTTGCCGTCCGCCGCCAGGAAGCAGACGGCAAAGCAGCTGTTTACCGTAGCCTTCTTTGCCGGAGCCTTTTGCCGGCCGCGGCTGACGGCAAAGGTCTTTGCCGTCCGCCTTTCGAGCCTTTGCCGTCCGCCGTGGCAGACGGCAAAGTAGTTGTTTCCTGTAGTGCTGTTTGGATACTCTAAGTCAGAGGTTAGAGTTAGATTCTAACCCTGAACTAACTCTAACCAAAGTGGTGTTTGGATGGCAGGGTTAGATTGACAACAAATGTATCCAAACAGGGCCATGGGTTGAAACGTGCCTATAACGGCACTTTGTAGAGTAGTCGTTTCTTGGTAGGGCTGGTTGGTAAGAGCATGTACAATGGTTGATAAGGTAGTCTTATCTTAAGTCTGCCACGTATGCAAGTGGTAGTAGTTTCTTGGCATTATTAGTGGTTTCTTGCATTATTAGGGGTTTCTTGTAAGGAACAATGTACTACTAGCGACAAAAGGCAATTCTAGGTTGCGTTGTACTCCAACGAGTACTACTAGTGGTCGCGGGAGTGTATACCTCGTTTTGTGGGTTCGATCCCGGCAGAACGCACGGCGGCCTTTTTTTAAATAGTAACTTCGCTGCGAGCCAATATTTTACACGGGTAGTTTGAGTTTTGAAGTCAAACGGACGTGCGGCACCACAATCTGGGTGCACTGGATAGCCTAGCCACGTGAACGGGTTTTCCTTCCCAGCATCTCATGGCTCGCGTGCTCGCCCTAGCCGCACCTCGCTTGCAGCTTCCTCATCAGCTAGTATCATATTTAAACTAGCGCCTCCCAATTAAGCCCGAGGAGCCGGAAAAGCCTGCGGGGCATTGGGAACTATGCAATATGGCTCTGTACGTAAAGTGCTCTACTACTACTCTGTAGCTTGTGGCGTTGCACGCATGGACTTCACTCCATTATCGAATCTACTATAAAAGAAATTCCACTTGACGTGTTTTTTTAAACGGAGGCAAAAGCTTTGCTTCATCTCATTCATAAAGAAGGAACTACTAACAAAGTTCGACGAGATCCATTACACCTCCACAAATGGAAGCGAAAAGCCTAGTCTCGCTTTATCAAATAACTCAAATGTTCTGCCCCTGCAGTAACCGTCAATGATAAACAGGCTGCTAGTGTGTGCGTGAGAGGAGCGGCTGAGTAGGCCAGCTACGTGAGAGGAGCGGCTGAATAGAGCACCGAGAGTACCCACTAGGCCACTACGCAGGTGTACTTTCCCTGCATTGATAGTACAACGATGGTTCTAGAGAACAGTAGTACCCTCCACTTCCAAGTGTAGCTCCTTGGCCCTGAGATTCAAGAGTTCAAAACTGGTGCACTATACTAGAAGTACAGTACATCGCACTACTAGTTGAGAAAGTAGTACTAGTACTGCTACAGTACGAGTATGTACTCCTCCATCACATAATGTAAGACGTTTTTTGACACTAGTTGGCGTTAATCCACGCCAAAAACTACTAGCTAGTGCCAAAAATTTCTTACTAGTGCTATTATTTACAGTATAATGCAATCCCATAACGTCCCATAATGCTAGTACTAGTAGTAAATAATAGCCTCACCCCTTCGCTAAGGAACGATCTATAGTTGGAAGGGACGAGGCCCTACGGTTACTACGCTCTTATCTCCTCCTCGCTAGTTCCCCTCCCCCCGAAGAGAAGGCAGTTCGTCGTTGCTCCCATGGATTCACCAGGCGGTTCTCCTCCTTGTCGGGGCTGGGAGACCTTGGATGACAACCCTCTGGGAGAAATCGCACGCCGCTCCGACGTCCTCACCGCCGCAAGACTCGGTGCTTCCTGCACCAACTTTTTCAAGACGGTGCTTAAACAGGCTTAGGAAAAGGCCATGCTTGTTGGTCTTCCATGTGTCCTCGAGGAGAAGGTTCTTCTATGGGACAATCCTTTGAACAGTCCACCGCTCCCTGGCCATGGTTGAACGTTGGCTCCGCTAGAGTTGCCGACGTTGAGAGGTAGTCAGATTTTGTCCGATGAGCAGGTCAGTAATGGAGTTTGATCATGTAGTACTTAGTTATTCCATTTCCATCCCGTAATTTCTCCGCTGCCCACCGTCTTATATATAGGTATGGGTCGGTGCCAACGAAGATTGGCTTGCATACCTCCAGCCGGATACCACCATCATTTTGCACAACATCCATAGCAGTACGGCCGTTCCGGTAGACCCTTCTCCACCATTGGGATCGGCCTGACTGGCTGGGCTTGAATATGTATGATGATGCCTACATGAGATTGAAGAAGATAGCAATTGCGGACCCGCCGACAAAGCGACGCGGCTACCACGATTACTATCTCATCGTGGTGTTCGACATAAGGATTGCCATCAATGCAAGAGGCAGTAACGGCATAGGCTGGCGCATGTTGGCCGCGGCAGATTTTTACCCCTACACGTTCGAAGACGCCGTGCGCCATCTAGGCTGCATCTTCGCGGTGACAAGCTAGGGGACTTGTTTCATCTGGTTGCCATCCTACGGTACGGGAGATTACAAACGGAATGCACAAACCATCATTTGCATCCCTAACGGTACTCCATTATTTTGCAGGGACCAGTCATCCCCCGATCAAAATAAGATCGCCGATCCTGGATGTGCATTTGCATCCGCGATTCGGTCTAACCTGGAACCTTGTAGCTGACTTTGGCATATTGGGGTCAACTATCTTAGTAGTCGTTACCCACGGTACCACTGATGTGCAACATGGTCACACAATCTACCACGATCGGACCGTCACCATCCACCCAGGTATTCCATTTTTTAACCCTCTCGCCTTCTCTTTCATTGTTGTACTAGTACTCTACTTACGTGCTAGTAGGAGTACTTTTTACCTTGGAGGATGCGTATAGCTAGCTAGGCCCTTGAAGACTTGAACCCACTAGCTGCCACCATTTTTGTTTTTCCATGTCTTACTATCTCATCCATGTAGCCAAGAGTGGCTATATATAATAAGCCGGTTATTTTACTTCCTCTATACTGGAGTAGTACTATTTGCTGCATAGTATTACTGACCGCCATATTTGAGCAAAAAAATATTATTCATGGACCTTGACTATGTACGTCACCATGTGTCCAGATCTGAGATGCCACGTGTACCAGATGAACGGCGCCGAGTTCGACCCCCGTGATGTTACGTGGGTGTCGAGGAACACTCTTGGAGAGTACTGCTTTTCATTAGGGATAGCTACCCCATTGTGAAGCGGATGCCACCTTCCGTGCACGACACGGAAGGCCTGCCGTTCATGAAGCATGGTTGTGTCTTCAGTGCGCACCGCCGGATGAACGACATGTTGGGACACGCTATCCCTGATTTATGCCGCTTCAGCTTGGATGAGTCTCCATCGTGTGGAACCGGACTAGAAGGCTGCGACAATGATTCCCGTTGCCCACCGCTATGGATCGTGCTATCCATGAAAAACACCTGGGACTGGAACCTGGAGGAGGACATGTAGCCCATCTATAACGTGTAAGTAGAGTATGGTAAATTGTGAACGGTAGCGCTGTGAATATATGTAGACTAGTCGTGCACAAATTTATCACATGAATTGGAGATGAACTTGTGTGGCATACTGGCATTTGTCCTTTAGAATTTATTACTAGTAAATGTGTTATGTGTACGTGCAACTTGTGTGGTTGTTGCACGGGCTCCAACACGCTCTTTGAGAAAAAAAGGTGGCACAGCTTCGGATATACGTGACATGGCGGCATCATACAGTAGCATCGTTGGCTATAATTGTAGTACACTCCTACTAGGATGACAACTCCTATAAAACCTTGCGCTTGGCTCTTTGCCTCTTTGGGAGGTTCAACGGTTCGTACTCGTGTGAACCTTGCACTTGGCTCTTCGCCTCTTCGGAAGGTCCAACAATGATGATACTACGGTACAATATGCTTCTGGCAATCTGACATCGATTGAACTGCTACACATCCACCGCGAGGGCGAGGGCGAGGGAGAGGGAGAGGGAGAGGGAGAGGGTGTTGTATTCAAAACCCTCTCCTCGTCCTGCGAACCACCGCGCGCGTGGGCGAGGGAGAGGCGTAGTAAGCAAGCTTCTCCTCGTTCGGCGAGTTGACGGGACACATCAAAGCAGTACTAGTACTAGTCCATACTGCATCCTTTCCGGTTAATATGGCTTAATTTGAAATGAGAAAAATACACTGGCGGTCAACGTATGTAACAATACGCTCTTTACGGTCACTATAGATAGTTTTGCAGTGATTATACGATCACTAGCTCATCGTAGAGCACCATATTGCACCCTACTGACCGGCCACATAGTCGACGTGGCACTTTGTTGACTGGTTAAATTGTCACCTGGTTTCTGGATCCCACCTGTCAGTTGGCAGAGCAAAGAAATCAGCTAAAAAACAAAGAGTGTAGTACATCTACACTTCCAATGCATTTAGCCTTTAATCTAAATCGATATTGATTGACTAATGCACCAACTTGTGCTCTAGGTATAGGCTACATGTCTATCCTTAATTACAGCATGCAACGACCTTCATTTAATCTTCTTCTCTCAATGGTCGCATGCACACATAAGTCTGCTACTTTTGGGCGTTAATTATGCCATGGTCAATGTGTAAATCTCTAAATGTACAGTCTTTCACGGACGTAGGGAGTAGGTTGAGCACTTGAGCGTGAGCGTGTGTGTTGCGTCGTGTGCTGTGTGCCGCATGGGTGCGTGAGCGTTGCGTGCGTCCATGTGTACGTGTGAGTGTTGCATGTTGCATGCATGCATGGGGCTTACTCCCTCCCATTGACATGTTCATATTTCAAGCTTCCTCTGTTCCCTCCATATGGTGATACTCCATTTGTTCCCAAATACGGGGTAAAATCCTCCCTCTGTTCCCAAATACGGACTATTTGTCTTTCTAGAGATTTCAACAAGTGACTACGTACGGAGCAAAATAAGTGAACTGAGCGTAGAGGCATAGTGATACTATAGAAAGGAAGTCTTCGCGATCCATTATTCCCCATCTCGGTCAGAGAGAACTATTCAACTAGTCTTCACAGTGAAGTGACAATACACGCTGCAGCAGATGGGACACTTAATTAATAAGCTGAACCAACGTGTTGGTGTTACTAAATCAGCCTTACCCAGTACTGCCATCATGTTTGCCAGTAGAGCACGCTTCTGTCCTCCATTAACTGACATATGGGCACTCTTGTGGTAGACCCACATGTCATCGGTGTAACTATTTACACTCCGAAGGATAGTATATCCTGGTAGTAGTACTAGTAGAATTGAGATTTAATGCACTTTCTTCCCCGTCTTCCACCCTTCTTCCTCCTCTCTTCTTCTTCCTCCTCTCTTCCCCATCGTCGGCCGCACACCATTTCCCATGCTCACTGCTCGCCCGCCCGCGCTATCTTCCTTGGTAGCTTGCGCGTACCATATCCCCCCACTCACTACTCGGCCACACGAGGAGAAGCTTCTTCGCTCGCCCACCCGAATCCACTTCCCCGCTGGCTCGCAGGCACCGAAAACCCCAATGGCAGAACCGACTGACACGCAGAGCCGCGATTGGAATTCCCTCCCCGATGTTCTCTTGGAGCAGATCTGTAATCGTATGGACCTACTCAGCACTGTCCGTCTGGCCGCATGCTCGGTGTCTTTGTACCGTCTACTCGTCTGCAACTGGTCGGCTCTTTTCAAGACACCCTGCTTGCTGATGCCCGATCCTCGCAGGTGGCCCAGACACCAACTTGACGATCCTACGCAGGTTGTCGTGGTGCCCCTCGACATGCTACCACTACCCGTCCACCTGTCCTTCATGCGCGGCCACTACTGGGCGGGCACGAAGGCCAACTGGATCGTCCTCATCCACCAATCCGGTAGTCCATGGCGTCTCGTGGATATCTACACCCAGCGAGAGATCACCCTTCCATCGTTGGATACCGCCGCCATCGAGCCTCGCGGCCCACCGGACACTCCTGCCTACTACGCACGAGACGCGTCAAGCTTTTGGCTTGACCTCTGTTTGCTGAAAGTTGTAATCTGCGAAGTGCCCACACCATCAGAAGACTACATGGATTACAAGCTCATTGCCTTGTTCAACATGGGATTAGTCTATCTGGAATCCGGTCGCCATACATGGTTATGGCTCATCGTCAATCCAGTTGAGGCAACATTTCTGTCTGATGCTATAGTGCACGATGGCATTGTTTACGCGGTCGACGCACAGATTGGCTGCCTATACTGGTGGAATCTATCGTCGTGTAATTGTTCTATCTCATCTCATCTTTACCTTATGAATATGACTGCCTGTTCATTGTTACAAATTTAGAATAGATAGTATGTATATAACCACATCATTGCTATATGTTCCTCTCATTTCCTAGATTTTTATGACCACACATGTTATTGTTAGAGTTGATATGAGAACAATTGGCATCTAATGATTGTTAGAATATATATTATGAGCATAACATCATGATTGCTATATGTTACTCTCATTTCCAAGATTTTTATAACAACGCATGTTATTGCTTATAGTTAATATGAGACCAGTAGTAGTAAGTGCTATGGTAGAATATGAATAGGCTCTGTCATAGTTGTTTTCCTCTCATTGTTACATGATGTTTGAACCATGACATATTGCTAGAATATGAAAGCCATTGGCTTATTTTTTTAACTTGGGGTATGATTATGACCACGGCATTGTAATTCTTTGTCTATGATATGTGTCACTGTTATAATAATCTTAATTCCACACATACTCTGAACATGATTGTTTATTTTTGTCATTTTGGTCTCCAATTTGAATTGTTGCATGATTTCAGGACCTGGAATCATACCAGCCGATGGGTGGTGGTTTATCGCTTGTTCAGCTGACGGCGGTCATTTGATGCTCATTCGCACGTATCAAATTGACCAAACCATTACATCAAACCACATGCACTACAATGCCTGGGGCGTTCGTGACATTGATGGCTATGGCTGCTCCGTGTTCGAGAAAGATCCCAGCTTCGTTGGGCCAGGCGTATTCAACTGGAGGCGGGTTTATAGCCTCGGCAACCACTCCATGTTCCTCAGGCTCAATTATTCGATCATCCAACCAATCATCGATCATATCACCGGCGGTGATTACTGTGCTATGCAACTTCCATTCGCCAGGGGGGACTGTGTTTACACATCATACCATGGGTTTCATGAATCACCATATCCAGAGATTCGTTGACACAGCTTGTTGCCAGATAATCTTCAGTGTGTGAAAGGCATCAAGCTTCCATGCGATGGTTGGCTTTTGCAAACCCGACATGCGGCGATGTGGTTCATGCCAACAGCAAATACGCACAACTTGATTCGTACTGATATCTAGACTGAGCCATGTATTCTGCTGCTGTAGCATGACCCTCTTTTATTGGATATTATGTACTGTTGTTAGTTTGAAGCACTCCTCTGGTTTGAAGGATAGATACCTTTCTGGGATCAAGTGCATCCTAACTCACCTGCGCGGGATGTACTGATAATGATGATGGAGATGCTGTGCAGTATATATATATATATATATATATATATATATATATATATATATATCAATTAGGCTTCAAGTGCGTACTTGTTAGTTAAACCTATGGTTAAAATGTGACACTAAATACGACTAGGAAGTAGTACAGTAGCAGTACTAGTATAAGTTGGTCAAATTATTCATCATGTCCACACATTGAATTGACGTGACAACACGCTGCGCGTGAGGTGACACAAGAATCCCGGCGGCGTGTTCGGGTATTCTGGACTTCAGATTTGGAGTACCACTTATCTGTCGAAATCTTTCATCATTCACTTAAAACAATCGATTGATCATACATTGAGTACCATATAACTGGAATTAACCGATGCAAGTCGAAGAAGGATTGGCCGGTGCTGTCATCTGGCGTCAAGTTTGATCCCATGGATCAGGAGCTGATCAAGCACCTTGAGGCCAAAGTGAGTGCTGACAGCGCGAGATCTCACCCTCTCATCGATTTGTTCATACCAACTATCGACAGCGAGCACGACATATGCTACACGCATCCTGAGAAACTTCCAGGTAAGACACCGATCGACCGTCTACTTGCACAAACATATTCCTTTGTTTATAGCTCTATTTTTCTTTTTAGACGCAGACCTGGTGAAGCAATTACAATTTGACAGTTAATAAAAAGTGAAACAAGTGACTGCAACATGCCAAAGATGCTATGAAATGCCAACTACGTACACTAAAACCTGTATTCGAAAATACTGCAGGTATCACACTGAGTGGCCTAAGCAAGCATTTCTTCTAGCACAATTCTAGGGCATTCAAAAGGGGCACGTGGACGCGTCGCAAGATACAGTCGGAATGCGGCATGCACGCGATGTGGCACAACACCGGCAATACCTTGTCGGTGATGGTCAACGGCCGGCACACGGGCAGCAAAAAGGTTCTGGTGCTGCACACCAACAAGAACTTCAACCAGCAAAGGACCAACTGGGTGATGCACCAGTACCACCTCGGGGACCTGGAGCAAGAGAAGGAGCGGGAGATGGTCCTCTGCAAGATTTTCTACCAGACGAACACTAGGGCCAGGAATAAAAAGATTATAAGTTAGTTTGGTATTGGTACTTGTACTACCTTGTCGTCCGCAAGTTGGTATTGTTGTTAACGATCTTTTGGTATGAACTTGGCATTTGCTTCCAACTATCATGCCGAGGGTCGACGTGGATATAAAGCTAAATCATTTGTCTCGAAACGAATTTTCAGCCACCTGATTTTTATTTGATGGGTAGCATAAGCACCTGCCGTTCGAATTCCCAGTTCTCCAAATTTTTTGAAACAAGTGCATGCACTTATTATCACGATGAAAAAACAATATCCCTGCTGCATCCCAGTTATCAGTCTGTACTTGCAGAATTCTCTCGTTTATTGAGCATGTATATTGTTTTTTCAGGTCGAGCAAGTTTCAACTGGCCTGTAGACTGCCCAGGCTTTGTTTTGTTTTTAACAGGTCCAGCCCATGACGACAACGGGGCACAAAGATCCAGCAGGTATCTACTGGCCTCTGGCCCGCCAGCGTTAGTTATATTTTGTCTTACAACATCCGCAGACAGTTTTTTTACTGAATCAAACACACATCCCAGTTCTATTTTCCTCTTGAAACGCATGTCCTACATCCGTTTTCTAATCTCTACCTATAGTTTTACAGTTCATATACACGTATCATTATATTGAAAATACATAAAATTCCCTTTTCACATTTACATCCTTATTTTTGTTGTTGTTTTCCCTCCCAGCGCTGATTTTTTTACCACTGGTTTTCCCTTAAACCAACTCAATTGTCCCACCTCTTATTTGCTTACAAAAACAAAATGATTTTTTTGGCAAATCAATAATTTCTTAATAAAATGTTTATCATTTAGGGATTACAAAAGTTCGGACTCCACCGAAATATGCAAAATAAGGTTGAACTTTTTGACCGTGGTCCTGGGCAGAAAATGGGTTGTAATAAATTACTTAAGAATTAGCAAATGGGCTGCAAATTATAAAAAAAATTAGCCTACTAATTTGGAGGCTGACTTGTGGGCCTACTAAGTTCATGCGTACACAAGGTTTCTCAAAAAAGAAACTTAGTCAACAATCGACTCTACCAGCGTCACACCGTTAGATGTCAATCTAACGGCAATCGTGCTTCTTCAGTCTCTGATCTTCCTGCCCCAGCCGCCCAAACCAGCGCCGTCGGAACCGCCTGCTCCAGCTCCCGTGGCCGGCTGTGCTACCGGGCAGGCCTCACGGCCCCATCATATACTCGCATCCCTGGCCTGTCTATCCCTCTACTCACCCACACCTCCTGTTATTTTCCGGCGACGGCAGCCAAACCAGTCAACCCTAGTACTCTCCACCGCGTGGGGCAGCCACTGCCGTGTCTTCCCCGGCTCCGTGTCATTCCTTCATAGGCCTCGCCGTCGTCCACCGTCCTGGTGCTCTCGGCGCGGTGTGGTCAACGTGGTCAACGAACGACATCCATCGAAAGTGGACTGTACGTGGAGAGGCTGACAATTGGGTCCATGGCCGCACACAAGGAAATGCCTCCTTATTACGCGCAAAATAATGATTCCTCCACCTGACATCTAGGACCCGCCGGAAGGGCCTCTGTATTTCACGAAAAAAACGTTCCCTCCGCTGACAGGTCGGACCCACCAACTATATCTTCGCACGCAAGGAAGTGCCTCCTTATTGCACACAAAAAATGAATACCCCCTGCCAGCTGGGACCCACCACAGTGGGAGGCTGACTTGTGGGCCTACTAAGTTGACGAGGACGGAGGGCTTTGTCAACTTAGTCAATATATGAATGATTCTAGCTCCAGTGACCGTACGATGTCCATCCAACGGCCGTAGTGCTTCTTCAACCTCTGGTCTTCTTGCTCCAGCCGCCCAAACCAGCGTCGGCCGTGCCGCGTGCTCCTGCCTCCTGTGGCTGGCTGTGATGCCGCGGAGGTCTCACCACCCCCTACTACTCCCACCGCTGGCCAGGCCATCCCTCTACTCACCCACACCCCCTGTTATTCTGCGGCGACGACAGCCTCACACCGCAGCCGAACCAGTGAACCCTCGTACTCCTCTCCGCGTGGGCATCCACTGCCGCGTCTTCCCTGGCTCCGTGTCGTCCCCTTCCTAGGCCTCGTCATCGTCCACCGCCTTGGTGCTCTCGACGCGGCGTGGTCAATGTGGTCAACGACCGACTTCCATCGGAAGAGTACTGTACGTGGAGAGACTCACAGCTGGGTCCATGGCAGCCGCAAGGAAGTGTCTCCTTATTACGCGCAAAATAATTATTCCTGCACCTGACAGCGGGGACCCACCGGACGGGCCACCGTATTTCGTGAAAAAAACGTTTCCCCCCTGTCTGCTGGGACCCACCAGCTACATCTTCGCACGCAAGGAAGTGCGTCCGGGAAAAAAAATGATTCGCCCCCCTGACTGCTGGGACCCACTAGCTACATCTTTGCACGGAAGGAAGTGCCTGACAGTCGAGACCCACCTGGTCGAAGCGTACGTAGCGTTGTCATTCTGGTCGCGAACGTGTACGTACATACTGGTCGATGTAGAGGCGCGCACGTGTCGTAGTAGAGGCGCGCACGTAGCATGTACACATACGTACAGCGGCCAGTGTGCAAGAAAGAAAATACGGCCACGTACGTACATATGGGTGGGGTCTCGAACGCCTACTCGCACATACGTACGGCCAGGGCTCATGTACATGGCTGGGTCGGAACGGAGAAACAGCGTCGTCGTCGTGTTCATGGGGAGCCAACCGGCTGGGTCGGAACGGAATGCGTCGTTGTGTTCATCGGGAGGGCTTGGACGGAACAGCCGATGGAAACGAGGCCTGGCATACCACATAACGGAGGAAACGGCCTTGTGTTCGATCGGCCACGTTCGAAACGGGATCCTATTCATCAGGAGGGGTCTGGCGTACCGCAAAATGGAGGAAACGGACTTGTGTTGGACCTCCTACGGTCAAAACGGGGTCCTGTTGATCGGGAGGGGTGTGGCGTACCGCAAAACGGAGGAAACGGACTTGTGTTGGAGCGCTACGGTCGAAATGGGGGTCCTGTTCATCGGGAGGGGTGTGGCGTACCGCAAAACGGGACTCCACGGGATACTGTCCATCTCCACCGTCGACCCCCTCCAGCCTCCATGGGCTACTGTTCATCCATCGTCGACCTCCTCCAGCCTCCACCTGCGACTGTTCGTCCACAGACTCCTGTTCATCCAGCCTTCACCGCGCGCTACTCCACCAGCTACTGTTCAACCAGCCCTCTCCATGGGATCCTGTTCAACCATCCTTCCACGGGCTACTGTTCATCCAGCCCTCCACCGTCTACTGTTCATCCAGCCCTCCATGGGGTGGTCCTGTTCATCCAGCCCTCCACGGGGTCCTATTCATCCAGCCCCAACCGGCTCGATCGATCGGGGTCCTGTTCATCAGGCAACACCACGGGGTCCTGTTCATCCACCCCCACAGGGAACTGTTCATCCAACCCCCCCCCCCAGCAATGCTCACTGTTCATCCAGAGGTAGCATCGATCGGCTTCAGTTAGCAGCAGTAGCGAAGGAATCGCTTGGGTTCAGTAACGCGTAGCGTGCAGTGCAATCACTCGGGTTCAGTAGGCGAACGCCTCGCTCGGGTTCAGTTAGAGCCCAACGCCTCGCACCCACACGCGTGCGTGTACGAGAGAAATGCGCAAACCTCCGTGCATCGCTTGGCCCCGACCACCCACCGTAACCGGGAACACCCTCGATATTTTCCTCGCCCTCGCTTCTACCACGGTTTTTTCCGTCATGGACGGCCCAAGGAATGTCATGCAGCTGCATCTCCGGCCCGCCAAGGACAAAAAGCCCATTTCTGTCATGATTTTTTGTCATAGAAGTAGGAGCCCACCACATCTATGATGATACTGGGTTTTGTCACAATTATCGTCATAGAAGTATCATAAGTACGACAGAAAAAAAATTCGTTCGGCCCAAAATGTCACGGATGTGTCTTTTTTTTGTAGTGAAGCGTTTGCTGGAGCGCGGGAAGACTAAGTGGAGCACACACACAACCCGAATACCGTATCCGGTGCCACGTGTTATTTATCACACAAGTGTTAACATAAGGAAACATATGTGTAACTTACTAATCATCGCACACGAGTACTCGTAAACGCATCGTGTGCGATACTCCTAGCCACCGCAAGCAACTAGTTTGCATTTTTCAAAGTTTTTTGTACACACAGAATCGCACACGAACTAACTGTATTAACCGTTTGTGTTGTAATTTCTCATCGCAAACAGTTCATCCGAGTCGGTTGTTTGCCATGTATCACACACATCTTGTTAAGTTGAACCGTTTCTGTTGCATTCGCTAACCGAAAACAGTTCGTCCGAGTGAACCATATGCCCTATATCACACAAACCTTGATCTGGCTAACCGTTTATGTTGAACTCCCTAATAGCAAATGGTTCATCGGAGCGAACTGTATGCCGTATATCGCACACACATTGATATGGCTGCTTGTTTCTGTTGTTCTGGCTCGTCGCAAACAGTTCGAACGGGTTAACCGTGTGCCCTGCATCGCACACGCAACTAAAATCTTAACCGTGTTTGATGCATCCTCCATCGCAAACGTTTTGCACCTTTTTTGATGGTTTTTTTACATCCCCGTTTGTGATTAATGCATCGCACATAGTTTCGTCAAAGGGTCTCTGATCGTAGTGTCACGTTAGCAGCATCCTGCAGTAGTGATCACATGCGATCAAAATAAGTGATATGATATGGCCATCATCATCTTGTGCCTTTGATCTCCATCTCCAAAGCACCGTCATGACCACCATCATCACCGGCTTGACACCTTGATCTCCATCTTAGCATCGTTGTCATCTTGCCAACTATTGCTTCTACGACTATCGCTACCGCTTAGTGATAAAGTAAAGCAATTACATGGCGATTGCATTTCATACAATAAAGCGACAACCATAAGGCTCCTGCCAGTTGCCGATAACTTTTACAAAACATGATCATCTCATACAACAATTTATATCTTATCACATCTTGACCATATCACATCACAACATGCCCTGCAAAAACAGGTTAGACGTCATCTACTTTGTTGTTGCAAGTTTTACGTGGCTGCTACGGGCTTCTAGCAAGAACCGTTCTTATCTACGCATCAAAACTACAACGATTTTTCGTCAAGTGTGATGTTTTAACCTTCAACAAGGACCGGGCGTAGTCAAACTCGATTCAACTAAAGTTGGAGAAACAGACACCCGCTAGCCACCTATGTGCGAAGCACGTCGGTAGAACCAGTCTCATGAATGCGGTCATGTAATGCCGGTCCGGGCCGCTTCATCCAACAATACCGCCGAGTCAAAGTAAGACGTTGCTGGTAAGCAGTATGACTATTATCGCCCTAACTTTTTGTGTTCTACTCGTGCATATAACATCTACGCATAGACATGGCTCTGATACCACTTTTGGGTAACGTAGTATTTCAAAAAAATCCTACGATCACGCAAGATCTATCTATGAGAAGCATAGCAACGAGCGGGGAGAGTGTGTCCACGTACCCTCGTAGACCGAAAGCGGAAGCGTTTAGTAACGCGGTTGATGTAGTCGAACGTCTTCATGATCCAACTGATCCAAGCACCAAACGTACGGCACCTCCGCGTTCAGCACACGTTCAGCTCGATGACATCCCTCGAGCTCTTTATCCGGTTGAGGCCGAGGGAGAGTTCCGTCAGCAAGACGGCATGGCGACGATGATGATGAAGTTACTGGCGTAGGGCTTCGCCTAAGCACTATGACGATGTGACCAAGGTGTGTAACTGTGAAGGGGGGCACCGCACACGGCTAAGAGAAGGCTTGGTGTCCTTTGGGGTGCCCCCTCCCCATGTATATAAAGGAGGGAGGGAGAGAGGCCGGCCCTCCTAGGGGCGCGCCACGTGTAGGGAGTCCTAGTAGGATTCCCTTTCCTTTTCGGAGTGGGAAAAAGGAAAGCAGGGAGAGGGAGAAGGAAAGGGGGGGCTGCGCCCCCACCCCTTGTCCAATTTGGTTTGGGCAGGGGGGAGGCGCGCCACCTTGGCCCTTCTTCCCTCTCTCCACTAAAGCCCAATAAGGCCCATTAACTTCCCCGGGCGAATTCCCGTAACTCTCCGGTACTCCGAAAAATACTCGAATCACTCGGAACCATTATGATGTCCGAATATAGCCTTCCAATATATGAATCTTTACCTCTCGACCATTTCGAGACTCCTCATCATGTTCGTGATCTCATCCGGGACTCCGAACAAACTTAGGTCATCAAATCACATAACTCATAATACAAATCGTCATTGAACGTTAAGCGTGCGGACCCTACGGGTTCGAGAACTATGTAGACATGACCGAGACACATCTCCGGTCAATAACCAATAGCGGAACCTGGATGCTCATATTGGCTCCTACATATTCTATGAAGATCTTTATCGGTCAAACCGCATAACAACATTCGTCATTCCCTTTGTCATCGGTATGTTACTTGCCCCGAGATTCGATCGTCGGTATCATCATACCTGGTTCAATCTCATTACCGGTAAGTCTCTTTACTCGTTCCATAATGCATCATCCCGCAAATAACTCATTAGTCACATTGCTTGCAAGGCTTATAGTGATGTGCATTACCGAGAGGGCCCAGAGATACCTCTCCAATACTCGGAGTGACAAATCCTAATCTCGATCTATGCCAACCAAACAAACACCTTAAGACACCTGTAGAGCATCTTTATAATCACCCAGTTACGTCGTGACATTTGATAGCACACAAGGTGTTCCTCCGGTATTCGGGAGTTGCATAATCTCATAGTCAAAGGAATATGTATAAGTCATGAAGAAAACAATAGCAATAAAATTGAACGATCAACATGCTAAGCTAACAGATGGGTCTTGTCCATCACATCATTCTCCTAATGATGTGATCCCATTCATCAAATGACAACACATGTCTATGGTCAGGAAACTTAACCATCTTTGATTAACGAGCTAGTCAAGTAGAGGCATACTAGGGACACTTTGTTTTGTCTATGTATTCACACATGGATCAAGTTTCCGGTTAATACAATTCTAGCATGAATAATAAACATTTATCATGATATAAGGAAATATAAATAACATATATTATTCCCTCTAGGGCATATTTCCTTCAGTTAGATGCCTCTTCTCTCTCTTTGATCTTCAATACAATGTTCTCCTCGATGTTCTTGGAGTTCTATCCGATGTAATCTTCTTTTGTGATGCGTTTGTTGAGATCCGATGAATTGTGGATTTATGATCAGATTATCTATGAATATTATTTGAGTCTTCTCTGAACTCTTTTATGCATGATTGAGATAACTTAGTAATTCTTTTCGATCTATCGATTTGGTTTGGCCAACTAGATTGGTTTTTCTTGCAATGGGGGAAGTGCTTTGTGATGGGTTCAGCGGTGTCCTCTCCCAGTGACGGAAGGGGAGCGAGGCATGTACTGTATTGTTATAAAAAGATGAGGTTTCTATCATATTGCTTGAGTTTATCCCTCTACATCATGTCATCTTGCTTAAGGCGTTACTCTGTTCTTATGAACTTAATACTCTAGATGCAGGCAGGAGTCGGTCGATGTGTGGAGTAATAGTAGTAGATGCAAAATCGTTTCGGTCTACTTGTCACAGACGTGATGCCTATATTCATGATCATTGCCTTAGATATCGTCATAACTATGCGCTTTTTTATCAATTGCTCAATAGTAATTTTATTACCCACCGTATGTTTTCTTTCAAGAGAGAAGCCTCTAGTGAAACCTATGGGCCCCGGGTCTATTTTACATCATATATTTTCAGATCTATAAACCAAAAAACCCAAAAATACCTTGCTGCAATTTATTTATATTTACTTCAGTTTGCTCTTTTATTTATCTTTTATACCTATCTCTATTAGATCTCACTCTTGTTCATGACCGTGAAGGGATTGACAACCCCTTTTTTGCGTTTTGTGTAAGTGTTTGTTAGTTTGTGCAGGTGCATATATTGGAGACTTGTTTGTGCCTCCTACTAGATTGATCCCTTGGTTCTTAACTGAGGGAAATACTTATCTCTACTTTGCTGCATCACCCTTTCCTCTTCAAGGGAAAAATTAACGCAAGCTCAAGAAGTAGCAGGAAGAATTTCTGACGCCGTTGTCGGGGAGGTTCTACATCAAGCCTACCAAGTACCCATCATAAACTCTCATCTCTTGCACTTACATTATTTGTCATTTGCCTCTCATTTTCCACTCCCCCACTTCTAAAACGTTTTCAGAAAAATACAAAAATATTTGCCTTTTTATTCGCGCTTCTTTCGTTCGTATTTTCGTTTGCTTTCCGTTTGATTGTGTGCTAGATTGCTTGGTTTGCCATGATGTCTCAAGAAAATACCAAATTGTGTGACTTTTCCAACACTAATAATAATGATTTTATTAGTACTCCGATTGCTCCCACCACTAGTGCGGAATCTTATGAAATTAATGCCGCTTTGTTGAATCTTGTTATGAAAGAACAATTTTCTGGTAGTCCTAGTGAAGATGTCGCATCCCATCTAAATACTTCTGTTGAGTTGTGTGATATGCAAAAGAAAAATACGTGGATAATGATATTGTGAAATTGAATCTATTTCCGTTCTCACTACGAGATCGTGCTAAAACTTGGTTTTCATCTTTGCCTAAAAATAGTATTGATTCATGGAAGAAGTGTAGAGATGCTTTTATTTCCAAGTATTTTCCTCCCGCTAAGATCATCTCCCTTAGGAACGATATAATGAATTTTAAGCAACTTGATCATGAACATGTTGCACAATCTTGGGAGAGGATGAAATTGATGATAAGAAATTGCCCTACTCATGGTTTAAGTTTATGGATGATCATACAAAAAATTTATGCCGGATTGAATTTTGCTTCTAGAAATCTTTTAGATTCCGCCGCGGGAGGTACTTTTATGGAAATTACATTAGGAGAAGCTACTAAACTCCTAGATAATATTATGGCAAATTACTCTCAATGGCATACCGAAAGATCTTCCACTAGTAAAAAAGTGCATGCAATCGAAGAAATTAATACTTTGAGTGGAAAGATGGATGAACTTATGAAATTGATTGCTAGTAAAAGTGATCCTATTGATCTTAATGATATGCCTTTGTCCACAATGATTGAGAATAATAATGAATTTATGGATGTGAATTTTGTTGGTAGGAACAATTTTGGTAATAACGCATATAGAGGTAATTTCAACCCTAGGCCGTTTCCTAGTAATTCCTACAACAATTCTTATGGAAATTATAATAAAATACCCTCTGATCTTGAGCATAATATTAAAGATTTCATTAATTCTCAAAAGAATTTCAATGCTATGGTAGAATAAAAATTGCTTAAGATTGATGATTTGGCTAGGAACGTTGATGGAATTTCTTATGAGATTGATTCTTTAAAGATTAGATCTATGCCACCTAAGATTGATATTAATGAGTCTCTGAAAGCTATTAAAATTTCTATGGATGAATGTAAAGAGAGAACTGCAAGGATGCGTGCTAAGAGAGATTAGCTAGAAAGCATGTTCTTCTAAGTTTTGTGAAAATAATGATGAAGATCTTAAAGTGATTGGGGTGACTTCTATTGAATCTTTCTTTGCTAATATAAATATTGATAAAGATGGGACTGGAGATGAGTCAACTTTAGCTAGAAGGCGTCCCAATAATTTGGAGGGTGAAGATCTTAATGAAAAAATGGATAAAAGTGGGATTGGGGAGGTCAAAACTTTAAGTACCGATGAACCCACTCTTTTGGATTTCAAGGACTTTGATTATGACAATTGTTCTTTGATAGATTGTATTTCCTTGTTACAATCCATGTTAAATTCACCTCATGCTTATAATCAAAATAAAGCTTTTACTAAACATATTTTTGATGTTATGATGAAATCGTTTGAAGAAAAACTTGAGTTAGAAGTTTCTATCCCTATAAAGCTTTATGAAGAGTGGGAACCTACTATTAAAATTAAAATTAAAGATTATGAGTGTAATGCTTTGTGTGATTTGGGTGCTAGCGTTTCCACTATTTTGAAAACTTTATGTTATGTGCTAGGTTTCCATAAATTTGATGATTGTTCTTTGAATTTGCATTTAGCGGATTCCAGTATTAAGAAACGTATGGGAAGAATTAATGATGTTCTTATTGTTGCAAATAGGAATTATGTTCCCGTGGATTTTATTGTGCTTGATATAGATTGCAATCCTACATGTCCTATTATTCTTGTTAGACCTTTCCTTAGAACGATTGATGCAATTATTGATATGAAAGAAGGAAACATTAGATTTCAATTTCTGTTAAGAAAGGGCATGGAACACTTTCCAAGAAAGAAAATTAAATTGCCATATGAATCTATTATGAGGGCTACTTATGGATTGCATACCAAAGATGACAATACCTAGATCTATGTTTTATGCCTAGCTAGGGGTGTTAAACAATAGCGCTTGTTGGGAGGCAACCCAATTTTCGTTTTGTGTTTTTTGTTTTTGCTAATGTTCTTGAATAAATACACATTATTACTTCTGTAGTAATTGTGCTTTAGTTTTTTAAATTAGTTTTTGTGCCAAGTAAGACCTTTGGGATGGTCTATGGTGATAGTTGATTTGATCTTGCTGAAACACAGAAACTTTTGCGTCCAGTAGCAGAATTGTTTAAATTCACATGAGCGTGATAAAATTCTGAATTTTTTACACAAGATTGATGTACAAAATTCCTAGGTTTTCCTAATTTTTCAGATTTTTTGGAGTTACAAAAGTATACGAAGTTTCCATATTACTACAAACTATTCTGTTTTTTGATAGATTCTATTTTCTATGTGTTGTTTGCTTATTTTGATGAATCTGTGGGTAGTATCGGGGGGTATGGACCATGGAGAAGTTGAAATACAGTAGATATAACACCAATATAAATTTAGAATGAGTTCACAACAGTACCTAAAGTTGTGATTTATTTTATTATACTAACGGATCTTACGAGTTTTCTGTTGATTTTTGTGTTGTGAAGTTTTCAAGTTTTGGGTAAAGATTTGATGGACTATGGAATAAGGAGTGGCAAGAGCCTAAACTTGGGGATACCCAAGGTAATATTCAAGGACAACCAAGCATCTAATCTTGGGGATGCCCCGGATGGCATCCCCTCTTTCGTCTTCAATCCATCGGTAAATTTACTTGAGGCTATATTTTTATTCACCACATGATATGTGTTTTGCTTGGAGCGTCTTGTATGATATGAGTCTTTGCTTTTTAGTTTGCCACAATCATCCTTGCTGTACACACCTTTTGAGAGGGACAGGCTTTAATCGTGAATTTATTAGAATACTCTATGTGCTTCACTTATATCTTTTGAGCTAGGCAGTTTGCTCTAGTGCTTCACTTATATCTTTTTAGAGCACGGCGGTGGCTTTATTTTATAGAAATTGTTGAACTCTCATGCTTCACTTATATTATTTTGAGAGTCTTTAAACAGCATGGTAACTTGCTTAGGTTATGAATTTAGTCCTAATATGATGGGCATCCAAGAGGGATATAATAAAAACTTTCATATAAAAGCGTTGAATATATGAGAAATTTGATTCTTTGCATTTGTTTTGAGATATAAAGATGGTGATATTAGAGTCATGCTAGTGAGTAATTGTGGATTGGTAGAAATGCTTGTGTTAAAGTTTGTGATTCCCATAGCATGCACGTATGGTAAACTGTTATGTGATGAAGTCGGAGCATGATTTATTCTTTGATTGTCTTCCTTATGAGTGGAGGTCGGGGACGAGCGATGGTCTTTTCCTACCAATCTATCCCCCTAGGAGCATGCGTATTAGTACTTTGTTTCTATGGCTAATAAACTTTTGCAATAAGTATGTGAGTTCTTTATGACTAATGTTGAGTCCATGAATTATACACACTCTCACCCTTCCACCATTGCTAGCCTCTCTAGTACCGCGGAACTTTCGCCGGTGCATTAAACCCACCATATACCTTTCATCAAAATAGCCACCATGCCTGCCTATTATGGCATTTCCATAGCCATTCCGAGATATATTGCCATGCAACTTCCATTGTTCCGTTTTATTATGACACATACTATCATTGTCATATTGCTGGAGGCATTCATATAGAGTCATATTTTGTTCTAGTATCGAGTTGTAATTCTTGAGTTGTAAGTAAATAAAAGTGTGATGATCATCATTATTAGAGCATTGTCTTATGTGAGGAAAGGATGATGGAAGTTATGATTCCCTCACAAGTTGGGATGAGTCTCCGGACTTTAAAGATAATAAAAGAGGCCAAAGAAGCCCAAATAAAAAAAAGAGGCCAAAGAAGCCCAAACAAAAAATATGAGAAAAAAAAGTGAATGGACAATGTTACTATCCTTTTTCCACACTTGTGCTTTGAAATAGCACCATGTTCTTCATGATAGAGAGTCTCCTATTTTGTCACTTTCATATACTAGTGGGGATTTTTCATTATAGAACTTGGCTTGTATATTTCAATGATGGGCTTCCTCAAATTGCCCTAGGTCTTCATGAGCGAGCAAGTTGGATGCACACTCACTTAGTTTTTTTTAGCTTTCATACACTTATAGCTCTAGTGCATCCGTTGCATGGCAATCCCTACTCACTTGCATCGATATCAATTGATGGGCCTCTCCATAGCCCATTGATTTGCCTAGTTGATGTGAGACTTTCTCCTTCCTTTTTTGTCTTCTCCACAACCACCAGATTCTATTCCATCTATAGTGCTATATCCATGGCTCATGCTCATGTATTGCGTGAAAGTTGAAAAAGTTTGAGAACACCAAAAGTATGAAACAATTGCTTGGCTTGTCATCGGGGTTGTGCATGATGAAATACTTTGTGTGATGAAGATGGAGCATAGCCAGACTATATGATTTTGTAGGGATAACTTTCTTTGGCCATGTTATTTTGAGAAGACATGATTGCTTTATTAGTATGCTTGAAGTATTATTGTTTTTATGTCAATATTAAACTTTTGTTTTGAATCTTATGGATCTGAATATTCTTGCCACAATAAAGAAGATTGCATTGATAAATATGTTAGGTAGTATTTCACATCAAAAATTCTATTTTTATCATTTACCTACTTGAGGACGAGCAGGAATTAAGCTTGGGGATGCTTGATACGTCTCCAACGTATCTATAATTTTTTATTGTTCCATGCTATTATATTATCTATTTTGGATGTTTTATATGCATTAATATGCTATTTTATATTATTTTGGGGACTAACCTATTAACCTAGAGCCCAGTGCCAGTTTCTGTTTTTTCTTGTTTTTGACTTTTATAGAAAAGGATATCAAACGAAGTCCAAACGGAATAAAACTTTACAATGACTTTTCTTGGACCAGAAGACACCTAGAAGACTTGGAGAGAGGGCCAGAAGAGTCCCGGGGAGGCCACAAGCCCTCAGGGCGCGCCCCAGGGGGGCGCCCCCTGGCTTGTGGGCCCCTCGGGAGTCCCCTAACCCTAATTCCAGCTCTATATATTCTCAAATGTTCCCCAAACATCAGAAGCGTCCACCAAAATATTTTTCCGCCGCCGCAAGCCTCTGTTCCCGTGAGATCCCATATTGGGGCCTTTTCCGGCACTCTGCGGGAGGGGGATTCGATCAAGGAGGGCCTCTACATCAACCTTGCTGCCCTTCCGATGAAGCGTGAGTAGTTTACCACAGACCTAAGGTTCCATAGCTAGTAGCTAGATGGCTTCTTCTCTCTCTTTGATCTTCAATACAATGTTCTCCTCGATGTTCTTGGAGTTCTATCCGATGTAATCTTCTTTTGTGGTGTGTTTGTTGAGATCCGATGAATTGTGGATTTATGATCAGATTATCTATGAATATTATTTGAGTCTTCTCTAAACTCTTTTATGCATGATTGAGATAGCTTAGTAATTCTCTTCGATCTATCGATTTGGTTTGGCCAACTAGATTGGTTTCTCTTGCAATGAGATAAGTGCTTTGTGATGGGTTCAATCTTGCGGTGTTCTCTCCCAGTGACAGAAGGGGAAGCGAGGCACGTATTGTATTGTTGACATTAAGGATAAAAGGATGGGGTTTATATCATATTGCTTGAGTTTATCCCTCTACATCATGTCATCTTGCTTAAGGCGTTACTCTGTTTTTATGAACTTAATACTCTAGATGCAGGAAGGAGTCGGGCGATGTGTGGAGTAATAGTAGTAGATGCAGAGTCATTTCAGTCTACTTGTCACGGACGTGATGCCCATATTCATGATCATTGCCTTAGATAATGTCATAACTATGCGCTTTTCTATCAATTGCTCAACAGTAATTTATTTACCCACTGTATGTTTTCTTTCAAGAGAGAAGCATCTAGTGAAACCTATGGCCCCCGGGTCTATTTTCCAACATATATTTTCAGATCTGTAAACCAAAAAACCCAAAAATACCTTGATGCAATCTATTTATCTTTACTTTAGTTTGCTCTTTTATTTATCTTTTATACCTATCTCTATTAGATCTCACTCTTGTTCGTGACCGTGAAGGGATTGACAACCCCTTTTTTGTGTTGTGTGCAAGTGTTTGTTAGTTTGTGCAGGTGCATATATTGGAGACTTGCTTGTGCCTCCTACTGGATTGATACCTTGGTTCTTAACTGAGGAAAATACTTATCTCTACTTTGCTGCATCACCCTTTCCTCTTCAAGGTAAAAATCAACGCAAACTCAAGAAGTAGTAGGCTTCTGTACACAGACTACTTCACGGTGGACAACATACCATGAAGGTTTCTTTCGACGTTGCTTCTGAATGAGCAGAAATTTGTTATGCCCTGGAGAAGGCTGATGACAACTTCAAGCCGAGAAAGGATTGTTGCGGACAACTTTCTTTCTCTCCTCTACAGAAATGCACGGCTTCTCTCAGGATGCTTGCTTATGGTAAGGTCGTAGATGCAATTGATACTGAAATCCGGATGAGAGAGACCACTGTCTTGAACACCACGGTGTAATTTGCACGCATTATGGTGAAGGTGTTTGTACCAGTGTACCTCAGAGAGCCAGCTGTGGAGGACACAGAAAACTTGTTGGCAATTGGAGATCAAGAAGATTTCCAGGTATGTTGGGTTCAGTTGATTGCATGCACTAGCAATGGAAGAACTGTCCAAAAGGTTTGCGTGGGCAACACCAATGTTACGTCAAAGAGGCCACCATCATACTTGAAGCAGTGACATCAACAGATTTGTCGATTTGGCATGCTTTCTTTGACACGCCAGGTTCGTACAATGAAATCAATGTGCTCCAACGATTTCCTTTGTTCAAGAGACTTTGTTATGGGAACCGAGCAACTACACCGTCAACGGGTACAAGTACAACATGGGGTGCTACCTTGTTAATGGTATCTATCCTTAATGGACGGTGTTTGTGAAGATCATCTGTGATCCCCAAGGCAGCAAACAGAGCCACTTTGCAACAATGCAAGAGGTAGCTAGGAAGGATGTGGAGAGGGCATTTGGAGTGCTCCAAGCTCGTTGGGGTATTGTTCATGGAGTTGCGATGATGTGGGAAGCAGATACACTTTGGCAACTCATGACATGTTGTGTAATCTTGCGATTGTCGAGGATGAGGATGAAGGGACAGCCTGCACGCATGATTTTGCAAAGTCCTGAACTTAGGTCCGCCTCCCGGAACACGAGAGAAAGCACATTGCCAACTTTCTAAAGATGCATCGACAACTATGAGATCGACAGGTTCATATGCAACTTCTGGATGAACTTGTGGAGCATATGTGGATCCACACTGAAATTAGTAAACTTTACTTTTAGTTTAGCAATTATGCACTATGAACAATATTTATATTTGAACTATGTTCGGATTAATGTATTCTTAAGTACGAATGATTTGTATTTGTATCCGCTAATTATTGTTTGGCCAAGATGATCGATGTGCATGTGTTTAATGTTTCAAAAATAGGAATTATGGTTGCAAATTGAGTTATTTGAGGGCCGCTCCGTCAGCGGACGTATTGGCCCCGGATTAGGCAATTTCGGTTGTCCGATTAGGCAATTCCTGTTGTAAATGCTCTTACTGTGCTTCGACACAGTCGACCGCCCCATGCCATGCCATGTCAGGAACCGTGATTTCCAGAAATTTTGTAAAATTTCTATCTTGCCAACAAAACTGTATTGTGTATATGCATGCATTCATAAGGGTAAGTGTATGTACATATGTAGAGCGACTGCGTCTGTGTTAAAAAAGCTGTCAGTGACCCTAAAAAATACTGTCGTGTGCCACAGGCCTACAAGAAGTAAAGTATAGAAGAGTATACGGTGTCCACGCCTTGGAACTTTTTTGCATTGATTCTTCATCAAAACATTAACATCTGAGTAGAAGAAAGTTCTCAAGGCCGAAATCACTATTCTGACCTTTTCAGCAATCTTTGTCACAAAGTGAAGTAGCTCACGTTTCGGATCCACATTCGAACGCCAAGCTAGCTAGCGCTTCCGACCCGCATCGAAACGCCAAGCACGTTGGCGTTGCCGCCCAGACCGAAACGCCATGATGCTTGGCGTTTGTAGCCGATAGTTTGCATGCATGCTGTAGGGCCAACGTACACAACACAGGTTGAATTAAAGAATGGATGCTGGCTGAAGCTAGGTACTGAAATGCGGAAGCAGTGCCTACGAGGGAATTGAAAGGAGGGCCGTGCTGAAGGGTGAATCAATGAGTAGAGCCAGGCCAGCCTATCAGGTGCTACAGAGTGAGCAGTAAGAGTACTTCACCTGGAGCCGGCGGGAGTTTATGCTACAAACGCCAATGATCATGGCGTTTCGGCCTGGGCGGCAACGCCAACGTGCTTGGCGTTTCCATGTGGGTCGGAAACGCTAGCTAGCTCGGCGTTCGAATGTGGATCTGAAACGCAAGCTACTCCGGCATTTCTATATGGAGAAGAAACGCCACGGGCTGTGGCGTTGCTAAAAGGGTCAGATCGTAAAATACTTTCATGTCGAGTTCATTTTGTGGCAAAGATTGTTGAAAAGATCAGAATAGTGATTTCGTCCAGTTCTCAACAGGAAGCTTTATACTGACCAAAGGCCAGAGTTCTGAACCCGCTCAACATTACAAAGAAAGAAAGAACATACAGGTGAGCAATGGTGAAAATTTTGGAGCCCTGACTGGCTACTTTACTTGGTAGAAGTAAACTCATACATGGCCCCCTCAGAATCAAGTTGACCAAATAAGTATTGGATCATGGTTCTTGCAGTGATATGCAAAGATCACTCTATAAGCCAGGGTGTTTGAACTGATTCCCATTGAGCAAGCTCACCCTCTTTGAACCATAATCCTACAGATAGGACAAGAACATAAGTTTTTTATTGTCAAGAATTGCTGCAAATAGCGGTGCACTCAATTGCTGCGAACCAAGCTCCCTTCAAGCTAACATTCACACTGTAACCATACAAATGCTGAATCAACTGAATAGCAACCGGCAGTGCACCAAATTGCTGCAAAACTCACTGAAGGACCTAGATTCTAAGTACTAGGGGTGCCAAACTTCAACACGTCGGTACAAAATTTAAATAACTTAAGCTAAAATAGTATAATTTAGCCTAAATAGTCTGAAATAGCTCTAAGTTGTTACCGAATTAATATTAAATATAGTATACATATTATTTTGCATTTTTGTAGGGGGTGCCACCCCCGCTAGATCCGCCATTGGCAAAACTTACCGATTTCTCGCTTGCCGTTATCAGGGCTGTCACTTCCGTGGACGACATTCCTGAAAAAGCAATGTTCCATGATAATTTCTTTGGTACACATAGAGGGTGTAAATAGAGGTGAAATAAAATAAAATGAAACAGGAGTACTGCAAATAATAGTGTGAAGACATGGAAAGGCATGGGCGCCAACCTTCCTGTTTGAACTGCAAGATCACCCCTTATGGTCCCTGGCTCAGCTTGAAGGGGGTTAGTAGCTCCGATCAGTTTGCGAGCTGACGCAACAACACCATCACCCTCCCAGGCCTTAGAGAACAAAATAACAAAACTAATATAAAGGCGAAATTCATATTGATCAAAATGCGAAGTTGCAAATATCTTCAGTTCTTTACAAATATATACCATGCAGACTACAGGACCAGAAGTTATGTAGTCGATTAAATTGGGAAAGAAAGGTCTCTCCTTCAGATCCTTGTAATGTTCCTGAGGTAAAAAAGACAGAATAGGAGAGTTATTAACTTAGTATGTAAAAGCATTTTCAATTCGTTGACTTTCACATAGAGTCTCTACTTCTCTATGTGAAAACAAAGACAAGACCTTGTGCTCTTTTTGACTTGTAGAAAATCTGGCTTGACCAGATCTGAGTAATATTTTCAGAAAATGTTTTCTATAAACTGCTTGGCTGACACATGCTAAGAAATTTTTGAGTACATTCTATTATGGCAGATACATAGTGTTACAAAAAATGACGTTTAACAAAATAAACTGGGCTACGGTGTTCTACTGTGACAAATACTATTTGATGCTGGCATTTTAACCAATGCGAGTGATCAATGGTACCATTTTGAACTATTAAACTGACAGAGTGACAGAAGGATGATGCTTTCCTTTAGAAAAAAGGTATTGGTTATAATTACACTGAACATTTTACCATGCTAAGTAAGCACTAAAAAGTGACAGCAGCTTTGAAAGATTTAATGCATTTTTAAAGCAAACCTGAGCCAAGTCTTTGGGGCACTGAAAAAGCTTCAGCCCCTTCAGCAAAAAGCCCTTCTTCTCGAAGCGAGAAATAATCTCTCCAACCTACAGGCGAAGACTATATGTTTTATCTGAACTGAAACAAACAACAGATACCAACACAATGATAAAAGTCAAGAAGCACATACCAGACCACGCTGAACACCGTCAGGTTTGATCATAATGTAGGTCTGCTCAACCTCCTGCACAAAAAAAAAAATCTAATTAAGCAAATATCTCATAGTTAACAAGATAGACCACAATGTTTCTTAGTTTCTTAATTGGAAAAGGAATAGCTGGTAATGTCGTAAACTGGAAGTCATCGGTTTACTTTTCTGAGAAGGGATGAACTAAGTTGGAACTCTTAAATGGAACAACATCTATTATATCTTTCAGGCATCAAATACAACAGCCAATGCAAAACAAGCAGGCTGCAAATTTCCAAATTAGTGATACATCCATTATTGGAAGGGGGGCCTTGGCACAGAGGTAAGTTGTTGCCTTGTGACCATGAGGTCACGGGTTCGAGTCCTGGAAACAGCCTCTTGCAGAAATGTAGGGAAAGCCTGCGTACAAAAGACCCAAAGTGGTTGGGCACTTCCACGGTTCCTGCGCAAGCGGGAGCAACGTGCACCGGGCTGCCCTTTTAGTGATACATCAATTATTGTACACCTTGGAGGATCACCTTGGCTCAATCTAATAGAATGGAGAACCAAATCATGTTTACAATTCGGAAAATTAGGCATAGTTGGCCTCAGCTTGGTAAAGAGGTGACCTGTCATAGTCAATAAAAATAACAAATATCAAACATTGATGATTACGAACCGGTTGTGTTTAGGGGTGTGGCCACATCGTTTACTGGGTTTTATTCCTTGGATAACAATCTTGGGTAGCAAATAAATGTATGCATTAGGTTCCCCGAGTCCATTACTCGTCGACTGCCCTTAAAAAGTTTACTGATCAACCTTGTCTTGGTAAAAGGGATTAGCAAATGATGACTTCACTGAGAACCATCTACCCGCTATTACATTCCTAAAACTTGAGAAAAATGCTTTGCTGAATCTTCCAGGAATTTGGTAAAAGGACTACATCAACTTTAACAAATTCTCAAAATAACTAAGCCATTTCTGAAGTTCTAGTAGGTTTAATATAAGAGCATACCAAACAAAACCATGAGACCAGGACTCAGCCAGGAAAGATCCCTACTCTGTGTTTATGCATGTGTCAAAACAGATAAAGTTATTGATAGCATTACCCTTTTGGAGAGAGGTTGGAAGAGGAACTTGCCTACATGCCTTTTAACATCCTTAACTACCCAACACATTGTTACAATTCTCAAAAAAATCACAATCAGAACACAGAGATCCCTGCGCGAAAACTAAGGTCAAAAGTTTGACCGGAATTCTGGTGAACACACAATTGTAGCATGTGTAATGGATACAACCACTATACAGCACAGATCAATAAATTTCGAGGAATCCGACTGATAGTTCCATAGCTAGAGTTGAAACGACAACAAGATGCAAAATCTACTAAAAAGTACTTAATGAAAATGGCATTTTTCCCTTACAAAACAATCTACTCCCTCCGTTCCATAATATAAGAGCGTTTTTAACACTAGTGTAGTGTCAAAAACACTCTTATATTGTGGGGACGGAGGGAGTAGTAAACAGAAGACAGCCCGTCTTACAGTTTGATAGTTAACAGAAAAACAGACCAAAAGATGTGATCTAGGTACATTCATCATGGAATAATCTGACTTTTATTTGGTAATCAACACAATGTAGCATGTCTCAGTGCTATACATTGCCAAAATTGCTGGTTGCCAACTGACAGAAAGACAACAACTTAACTTCACTTCTATTTCAGTTCCTACCGACAGTCACATAGACAATTACTTAAAATGGTTGGAAGAAGTTCAGGCTCGTGTGTGCATAGTCACCCGCAATTAGAAGGGAACTAAGATAACAATTACTCTATTTCCTGCATTGACATCTTAGTTCAATTTCAGTGCTATACATTGCCAAAACTGTCGGTCGCTAACTGACAGAAAGACAACAGCTTAATTTCACTTCAATTTCAGTTCCTACCGACATTCACATAGACATTTACTTAAAATGGTTGGAAAAAGTTCAGGCTAGACCAGGCAAAATATGGAATTAGACACATTATGATGCATTTTCTTCATGTGTGCATAGTCACCTGCAATTAGAAAGGAACTAAGATATCAGATACTCCATTTCCTGAATTGATATCTTAGTTCAATTTCAGTGCTATACATTGCCAAATTGTCGGTCGGCAACTGACAGAAAGATAGCAGCTTAATTTCACTTCAATTTCAGTTCCTACCGACATTGACATAGATAATTACTCAAAATGGTTGGAAACTTTTTCTTCATCTGTCCATAGTCACCTGCAATTATAAGTGAACTAAGCTATCGATCACTCCCTTTCCTGAATTGATATCCTAGTTCAATTTCAGTGCTATACACTGCCAGAATTGCCGGTCGCTGACTGACAGAAAGACAACAGCTTAATTTCGCTTCTATTTCAGTTCCTACCGACAGTGACATAGACAATTACTTAAAATGGTTGGAAAAAGTTCAGGCTGGGCCAGGCAAAATATCGCATTAGCCACATTATGGTGCATTTTCTTCATGTGTGCATGGTCACCCGCAATTAGAAGGGGGTATTTCTTAACAAGCAGCTCATCTTTTTCCATTTACTGAATAACTGAGCTCAACCAATACTACAGTAAACCAAAACCATGACAATTCACAGCAACACCAAACAAAATTTCGATCCTAGCCGGCCCTAATGTCCAACAAGAAGCCTCGAGCGAGCGCAAGTAGGTGAGAGCCAAGTCCAGGGAACCAACCGAGGAGGCGACGATGCGGTTGGGGGTGGCGCGAGCTACCCTGGTTGCCCTCTGGTTCCACCCCGCCGTGCTCAGCCCGACGCGGCCGCGGTTCCTCGAGGAAGCGGAGGCGAAGGAGAGTGACGCCGACGGCCGGAACGTTGCGGAGCTCCTGTGGCCGGCGGCGGCGAGAGAAGGCCCCGTTCTGGCGACCGCTGCCATGGCGTCCATCTCCTCCTCAGCTCCGTACAGACGCGACAAGGAAGCACGCGCACTTTTGGATTAGGAGAGAAGATGCCGCCGAGCTGCGGCCTGTTACGCCTGTATATACAGATATACAGGATAAAAGCAGTGTACGCTTATACCGAGCGTTGACGTATTATGTCTGTTACGCTTATGACGCGTTTGGTTGTTCGCATCCAGCCCAACCAGGCCTATACGAAAGGAAATTGGTCCGTTTGATTGATTGGGTCGCATCAAAAACTGACATGCTTGTCTCAAAAAAAAATCAAAAAACTGACACGTACGAAGTTTAAAGCACCTCTGGGGCTGGCTCAAGGGTGTTTTTCCATAGCCACGGCCAAGCGATGCAACTCGAGACACGTGGGCGTGGGTTGTTGCACGCGAGGAGACAGTTATGAGACATCGCGTTGTTTCCTGAAGTGGTGGCATAATCACCCTCACCGCTCTCTCTTCCCTCTTCCCACTCTCACACTGGCGGCGGCGGCCAGCGGACCGACGGATTACAAGGTGATCCTAGGCGTCGAGCACCGGATTCACGAGCGCACCGGCAGGACATCAGCAATGGCGGTAAGCCCTTACCCTCTCTCTCGATTTACTACATTGGATTTTTGGACTCGACTCGAGCATTGTGGAGGGGATACAAAGGGGGTTGAGAAATTGGATTTGTGTACTCGATTCGTCACATAACCGATGGATTTTAGGGTTTATACGGTGATTTTTTTAGTACAAGAGGTTGGGGAACGGGGTTAAATCTAACTTACAAGCACCTATTCTAGACGCGACGACCTTGGAGGCGCTTCGAGTGGCGAGGGCCATAGCCTTATTATTGTCTTCCACCACTGCCTCCACCGCACCATCCACAATCTTCTCTCATCGTCTTCATCCAGAACGACGGGTCTTGCACGGTCACCTGTCGCCGATGCCCTGACCATCGTCTGCACCACATTGTTGTCGTCCTCTAGCGCTACCAACATCTTCATCCAAAACGATGCGACACACTAGCCTTGAGGAGCCCTATACCCCCTATACTTGGCCCATCTTGCTCTCTCACCAGTATCGCTGAAATCGGCCTAATCCATGGCCCAACGCAATATGTCCACTTGCATAGCGCCTTTCACCGGGTTAGGAATCAACGTCTTCAACTCCTTCGTCGTCGCCATCTTTACCACAACGCCTGCCTCCTTGTGCAGTCCTCGATGATGGTGAAGTTAGAGCACACATCCATGGTTTTCTCGAACTTGGTACGGTCACCGAGCGAGCAGCCGAGGAAGAAAGCCCTCCATCCAATTCTGGGGGGCGGGGTTGGGGATGGGGTTCATGGTGATGAAAATGTGGTGAAATAGAGATGTGGAAGAGGGGTAACAATGAGAGACAAGGAAGGTTTGAGTGCGACGGCGGGTAAGTAGGTTCCCTTTGTGTGGGCAAGGCATTTGGACGATAGGAATAAATTGTTGATCATCCTTTCAACTTTGTGTTGTTCATGTAGATCGATGCGGAGAACACGAAAGGCAAGGATGTGATGGCGGCCGGAGAGAAGGGCATGGAGATTGTGCTGTTGGGGAACGTAGTAATTTCAAAAAAAATCCTACGCACACGCAAGATCATGGTGATGCATAGCAACGAGAGGGGAGAGTGTTGTCCACGTACTCTCGTAGACCGAAAGCGGAAGCGTTAGCACAACGCGGTTGACGTAGTCGTACGTCTTCACGATCCGACCGATCAAGTACCAAACGCACGGCACCTCCGAGTTCAGCACACGTTCAGCCCGATGACGTCCCTCGAACTCCGATCCAGCCGAGTGTTGAGGAAGAGTTTCGTCGGCACGACGGCGTGGTGACGATGATGATGTTCTACCGACGCAGGGCTTCGCCTAAGCACCGCTACAATATTATCGAGGTGGACTATGGTGGAGGGGGGCACCGCACACGGCTAAAAGATCAAACGATCAATTGTTGTGTCTCTAGGGTGCCCCCTGCCCCGTATATAAAGGAGCAAGGGGGGAGGTGCGACCGGCCAGGAGGGGGGCGCCAGGAGGAGTCCTACTCCCACCAGGAGTAGGATCCCCCCCCCTTCCAAGTAGTAAGAGTCAAGGAAAGGGGAGAGAGAAGAGAAGGAAGGAGGGGGCGCAGCCCCTCCCCCTAGTCCAATTCGGACTAGGCCTTGGGGGGCGCCCAACCTCTCCTCTCTCTTTCCCCTAAAGCCCAATAAGGCCCATATACTCCCCGGCGAATTCCCGTAACTCTCCGGTACTCCGAAAAATACCCGAATCACTCGGAACCTTTCCGATGTCCGAATATAGTCGTCCAATATATCGATCTTTACGTCTCAACCATTTAGAGACTCCTCGTCATGTCCCCGTTCTCATCCGGAACTCCGAACTACCTTCGGTACATCAAAACTCATAAACTCATAATATAACCGTCATCGAAACTTTAAGCGTGCGGACCCTACGGGTTTGAGAACTATGTAGACATGACCGAGACACGTCTCCGGTCAATAACCAATAGCGGAACCTGGATGCTCATATTGGCTCCCACATATTCTACGAAGATCTTTATCGGTCAGACCGCATAACAACATACGTTGTTCCCTTTGTCATCGGTATGTTGCTTGCCCGAGATTCGATCGTCGGTATCTCAATACCTAGTTCAATCTCGTTACCGGCAAGTCTCTTTACTCGTTCCGTAATACATCATCTCGCAACTAACCCATTAGTCACAATGCTTGCAAGGCTTATAGTGATGTGTATTACCGAGAGGGCCCAGAGATACCTCTCCGACAATCGGAGTGACAAATCCTAATCTCGAAATACGCCAACCCAACAAGTACCTTCGGAGACACCTGTAGAGCACCTTTATAATCACCCAGTTACGTTGTGACGTTTGGTAGCACACAAAGTGTTCCTCCGGTAAACGGGAGTTGCATAATCTCATAGTCATAGGAACATGTATAAGTCATGAAGAAAGCAATAGCAACATACTAAACGATCAAGTGCTAAGCTAACGGAATGGGTCAAGTCAATCACATCATTCTCCTAATGATGTGACCCCGTTAATCAAATGACAACTCATGTCTATGGCTAGGAAACATAACCATCTTTGATCAACGAGCTAGTCAAGTAGAGGCATACTAGTACACTCTGTTTGTCTATGTACTCACACATGTATTATGTTTCCGGTTAATACAATTCTAGCATGAATAATAAACATTTATCATGATATAAGGAAATAAATAATAACTTTATTATTGCCTCTAGGGCATATTTCCTTCATGTGCTGCCATTAAGAAGGGCAAGGAGGTGGTGCCGCCCTTAGACGATGACATGGTGGCCGAGGAGCCCCTAGGATAAGCGGAGGAACTATGGCCACTCCCATGAGAAGGCAGGGCTAACCCACCTTGCAAGTGATCCTTGCCCCGAAGCTGTAGTGCCCTGCTTATGCCTCTAGGCTTCACGAAGCACTTCCCCCCACCCCGCAGGACTTCAAGCTAAAGCGAACACCTGATGCGCATGAAGGTCACGGTCGGGGTGATCAATGGCAGGGTCACCCTTAATCAGGGTTGGGCCCCTTCGCTGCCGTTCAGCATATCAGGATAGGCTACATGGTCACCTTCAAGCTACTGACTCCTGACACCCCAAAGATGATCGTCTTCAACAATGACGGCATTCAGGTGGTCACCAAGTGCAAGAGCACGACAATGCCTTCGTCCTAAACGTCTAGAGAGCTCTCTGTTGTCTGATTAAGAGTGTTGGTTTGGTTTTAAGACTATATCGTGCTGGTTTGTTTTAGGACTGCTTGTTTACATGTTAAACTTATTCTTATGCTATCTATATGTCTTTGATTTGTTTTGCCTATTATAGTGCGCTGGTAATCTCACCACCTCGATGAGAAGGTCATCAAACAAGAAACCAAACAACCTGACTTCTGTTTACCCAAATCTACAGTCAAATAGTCTGCCTTTTATTACCGAGAAAGGCTTTCGCCCCGCTTTATATATAAAGCAAAGATCAACATCATCCGAAACAAACGCACGCCAACACCAGACACACCCAAGGCAGGATACAAAAGTGCTTAGCGCAGCAACACCACCCCTAGCACACTAGCACGAAGAGATGAAGCTGCATACAATGAACCGTGGACTCCAAGGCGGCGCCTTCCGGAAGGATACGACACCGGAGCGCCGCCACCGCCCGATCCGAGGATCAGAGTTTCCCCCGGAGCCGCACGACGGGCGGTGAGAGCCGTGACGCCGCCTTCAAGAAGGGAGCGAGCTTCGCCGTCACCGGTCCGTCCGAAGATAGAGCAGGTTTTCACCCCGGCCAACACTCACCGCCACCGAACGCTACACCCCGGCTACCACGCTGCCCATACTAAACGATCAAGTGCTAAGCTAACGGAATGGGTCAAGTCAATCACATCATTCTCCTAATGATGTGACCCCGTTAATCAAATGACAACTCATGTCTATGGCTAGGAAACATAACCATCTTTGATCAACGAGCTAGTCAAGTAGAGGCATACTAGTGACACTCTGTTTGTCTATGTACTCACACATGTATTATGTTTCCGATTAATACAATTCTAGCATGAATAATAAACATTTATCATGATATAAGGAAATAAATAATAACTTTATTATTGCCTCTAGGGCATATTTCCTTCAGTCTCCCACTTGCACTAGAGTCAATAATCTAGTTCACATCGCCTTGTGATTTAACACCAATAATTCACATCACCATGTGATTAACACCCATAGTTCATATCGTCATGTGACCAACACCCAAAGAGTTTACTAGAGTCAATAATCTAGTTCACATCGCTATGTGATTAACACCCAAAGAGTACTAAGGTGTGATCATGTTTTGCTTGTGAGATAATTTTAGTCAACCGGTCTGTCACATTCAGATCCGTAAGTATTTTGCAAATTCTATGTCTAAAATGCTCTGCACGGAGCTACTCTAGCTAATAGCTCCCACTTTCAATATGTATCTAGATTGAGACTTAGAGTCATCTGGATCAGTGTCAAAAACTTGCATCGACGTAACCCTTTACGATGAACCTTTTGTCACCTCCATAATCGAGAAACATATCCTTATTCCACTAAGGATAATTTTGACCGCTGTCCAGTGATCTACTCCTAGATCACTATTGTACTCCCTTGCAAAACACAGTGTAGGGTATACAATAGATCTGGTACACAGCATGGCATACTTTATAGAACCTATGGCTGAGGCATAGGGAATGACTTTCATTCTCTTTTATCTTCTGTCGTGGTCGGGCTTTGAGTCTTACTCAATTTCACACCTTGTAACACATGCAAGAACTCTTTCTTTGACTGTTCCATTTTGAACTACTTCAAAATCTTGTCAAGGTATGTACTCATTGAAAAAACTTATCAAGCGTTTTGATCTATCTCTATAGATCTTGATGCTCAATATGTAAGCAGCTTCACCGAGGTCTTTCTTTGAAAAAACTCCTTTCAAACACTCCTTTCTGCTTTGCAGAATAATTCTACATTATTTCCGATCAATAATATGTCATTCACATATACTTATCAAAAATGTTGTAGTGCTCCCACTCACTTTCTTGTAAATACAGGCTTCACCGCAAGTCTGTATAAAACTATATGCTTTGATCACACTATCAAAGCATACATTCCAACTCCGAGATGCTTGCACCAGTCCATAGATGGATCGCTGGAGCTTGCACATTTTGTTAACACCTTTAGGATCGACAAAACCTTCTGGTTGCATCATATACAACTCTTCTTTAATAAATCCATTAAGGAATGCAGTTTTCTTTATCCATTTGCCAGATTTCATAAAATGCGGCAATTGCTAACATGATTCGGACAGACTTAAGCATAGATACGAGTGAGAAACTCTCATCGTAGTCAACACCTTGAACTCGTCGAAAAACTTTTTGCGACAATTCTAGCTTTGTAGATAGTAACACTACTATCAGCGTCCGTCTTCCTCTTGAAGATCCATTTAATCTCAATGGCTCGCCGATCATTTGGGCAAGTCAATCAAAGTCCATACTTTGTTCTCATACATGGATCCCATCTCAGATTTCATGGCCTCAAACCATTTTGCGGAATCTGGGCTCATCATTGCTTCCTCATAGTTCGTAGGTTCGTCATGGTCAAGTAACATGACCTCCAGAATGGGATTACCGTACCACTCTGGTGCGGATCTTACTCTGGTTGACCTACGAGGTTCAGTAACAACTTGATCTGAAGTTCCATGATCATCATCATTAACTTCCTCACTAATTGGTGTAGGCGTCACAGGAACCGGTTTCTGTGATGAACTACTTTCCAATAAGGGAGCAGGTACAGTTACCTCATCAAGTTCTACTTTCCTCCCACTCACTTCTTTCGAGAGAAACTCCTTCTCTAGAAAGGATCCAAATTTAGCAACGATATCTTGCCTTCGGATCTGTGATAGAAGGTGTACCCAACTGTCTCCTTTGGGTATCCTATGAAGACACATTTGTCCGATTTGGGTTTGAGCTTATCAGGATGAAACTTTTTCTTATAAGCATTGCAATCCCAAACTTTAAGAAACGACAACTTTGGTTTCTTGCCAAACCACAGTTCATATGGTGTCATCTCAACGGATTTAGATGGTGCCCTATTTAACGTGAATGCAGCTGTCTCTAATGCATCACCCCAAAACGATAGTGGTAAATCGGTAAGAGACATCATAGATTGCACTATATCCAATAAAGTACGGTTATGATGTTCGGACACACCATTATGCTGTGGTGTTCCAGGTGGCACGAATTTGTGAAACTATTCCACATTGTTTTAATTGAAGACCAAACTCGTAACTCAAATATTCGTCTCCGCGATCAGATCGTAGAAACCTTATTTTCTTGTCACGATGATTTCCACTTCACTCTGAAATTCTTTGAACTTTTCAAATGTTTCAGACTTATGTTTCATCAAGTAGATATACCCATATCTGCTCAAATCATCTGTGAAGGTCAGAAAATAACGATACCCGCCGCGAGCCTCAACACTCATCGGACCACATACATCAGTATGTATGATTTCCAACAAATCTGTTGCTTGCTTCATTCTTCCGGAGAACAACATTTTAGTCATCTTGCCCAAGAGGCATGGTTCACAAGCATCAAGTGATTCATAATCAAGTGATTCCAAAAGCCCATTAGCATGGAGTTTCTTCATGCGCTTTACACCAATATGACCTAAACGGCAATGCCACAAATAAGTTGCACTATCATTATTAACTTTGCATCTTTTGACTTCAATGTTATGAATATGTGCATCACTAAGATCGAGATCCAATGAACCATTTTCATTGGGTGTGTAACCATATAAGGTTTTATTCATGTAAACAGAATAACAATTATTCTCTGACTTAAATGAATAACTGTTTTGCAATAAACATGATCAAATCATATTCATGCTTAACGCAAACACCAAATAACATTTATTTAGGTTCAACACTAATCCCGAAAGTTATATGGATTGTGCGATGATGATCACATCAATCTTGGAACTACTTCCAACACACATCATCACTTCATCCTTAACTAGTCTCTGTTCATTTTGCAACTCCTGTTTTAAGTTACTACTCTTAGCAACTAAACCAGTATCAAATACTGAGGGGTTGTTATAAACACTAGTAAAGTACACATCAATAACATGTATATCAAATATACTTTTGTTCACTTTCTTATCCGCCAATTATTTGGGGTAGTTCTGCTTCCAGTGACCAGTCCTTTTGCAGTAGAAGCACTCAGTCTCAGGCTTAGGTCCAAACTTGGGCTTCTTCACTTGAGCAGCAACTTGCTTGCCGTTCTACATGAAGTTCCCTTTCTTTCCCTTTGCCCTTTTCTTGAAACTAGTGGTCTTGTTAATCATCAACACTTGATGCTCTTTCTTGATTTCTGATTTCATCATCATGAAAAGCTCGGGAATCGTTTACGTTATCCCTTGGATACCATAGTTCATCACGAAGTTCTACTAACTTGGTGATGGTGACTAGAGAATTCTGTCAATCACTATCTTATCTGGAAGATTAACTCCCACTTGATTCAAGCGATTGTAGTACCCAGACAATCTGAGCACATGCTCACTGCTTGAGCTATTCTCCTCCATCTTTTAGCTATAGAACTTGTTGAAGACTTCATATCTCTCAACTTGGGAATTTGCTTGAAATACTAACTTCAACTCCTGGAACATCTCATATGGTCCATGATGTTCAAAACATCTTTGAAGTCCCGATTCTAAGCCGTTAAGCATGGTGCACTAAACTATCAAGTAGTCATCATATTGAGCTAGCCAAACGTTCATAACTTCTGCATCTGCTCCTGCAATTGGTCTGTCACCTAGCGGTGCATCAAGGACATAATTCTTCTGTGCAGCAATGACGATAAACCTCAGATCACGGATCCAATCCGCATCATTGCTACTAACATCTTTCAACTTAGTTTTCTCTCGGAACATATAAAAATTAAACGGGGAGCAACATCGCGAGCTATTGATCTACAACATAGATATGCTAATACTACCAGGACTAAGTTCATGATAAATTAAAGTTCAATTAATCATATTACTTAAGAACTCCCACTTAGATAGACATCCCTCTAATCCTCTAAGTGATCACGTGATCCATATCAACTAAACCATAACCGATCATCACGTGAAATGGAGTAGCTTTCAATGGTGAACATCACTATGTTGATCATATCTACTATATGATTCACGCTCGACCTTTCGGTCTCAGTGTTCCGAGGCCATATCTGCATATGCTAGGCTCGTCAAGTTTAACCTGAGTATTCTGCGTGTGCAAAACTGGCTTACACCCGTTGTAGATGGACGTAGAGCTTATCACACCCGATCATCACGTGGTGTCTGGGCACGACGAACTTTGGCAACGGTGCATACTCGGGGAGAACACTTTTATCTTGAAATTTAGTGAGAGATCATCTTATAATGCTACCGTCAATCAAAGCAAGATAAGATGCATAAAAGATAAACATCACATGCAATCAATATAAGTGATATGATATGGCCATCATCATCTTGTGCTTGTGATCTCCATCTCCGAAGCACCGTCATGATCACCATCGTCACCGGCGCGACACCTTGATCTCCATCGTAGCATCGTTGTCGTCTCGCCAATCTTATGCTTCTACGACTATCGCTACCGCTTAGTGATAAAGTAAAGCATTACAGGGCGATTGCATTGCATACAATAAAGCGACAACCATATGGCTCCTGCCAGTTGCCGATAACTCGGTTACAAAACATGATCATCTCATACAATAAAATTTAGCATCATGCTTTGACCATATCACATCACAACATGCCCTGCAAAAACAAGTTAGACGTCCTCTACTTTGTTGTTGCAAGTTTTACGTGGCTGCTACGGGCTGAGCAAGAACCGTTCTTACCTACGCATCAAAACCACAACGATAGTTTGTCAAGTTGGTGATGTTTTAACCTTCGCAAGGACTGGGCGTAGCCACACTCGGTTCAACTAAAGTTGGAGAAACTGACACCCGCCAGCCACCTGTGTGCAAAGCACGTCGGTAGAACCAGTCTCGCGTAAGCGTACGCGTAATGTCGGTCCGGGCCACTTCATCCAACAATACCGCCGAACCAAAGTATGACATGCTGGTAAGCAGTATGACTTGTATCGCCCACAACTCACTTGTGTTCTACTCGTGCATATAACATCTACGCATAAAACCAGGCTCGGATGCCACTATTGGGGAACGTAGTAATTTCAAAAAAATTCCTACGCACACGCAAGATCATGGTGATGCATAGCAACGAGAGGGGAGAGTGTTGTCCACGTACCATCATAGACCGAAAGCGGAAGCGTTAGCACAACGCGGTTGATGTAGTCGTACGTCTTCACGATCCGACCGATCAAGTACCAAACGCACGGCACCTCCGAGTTCAGCACACGTTCAGCCCGATGACGTCCCTCGAACTCCGATCCAGCCAAGTGTTGAGGGAGAGTTTCGTCAGCACGACGGCGTGGTGACGATGATGATGTTCTACCGACGCAGGGCTTCGCCTAAGCACCGCTACAGTATTATCGAGGTGGACTATGGTGGAGGGGGGCACCGCACACGGCTAAAAGATCAAACGATCAATTGTTGTGTCTCTAGGGTGCCCCCTGCCCCGTATATAAAGGAGCAAGGGGGGAGGTGCGACCGGCCAGGAGGGGGGGCGCCAGGAGGAGTCCTACTCCCACCGGGAGTAGGATCCCCCCCTTCCAAGTAGTAATGGTCAAGGAAAGGGGAGAGAGAAGAGAAGGAAGGAGGGGGCGCAGCCCCTCCCCCTAGTCCAATTCGGACTAGGCCTTGGGGGGCGCCCAACCTCTCCTCTCTCTTTCCCCTAAAGCCCAATAAGGCCCATATACTCCCCGGCGAATTCCCGTAACTCTCCGGTACTCCGAAAAATACCCGAATCACTCGGAACCTTTCCGATGTCCGAATATAGTCGTCCAATATATCGATCTTTACGTCTCGATCATTTCGAGACTCCTCGTCATGTCCCCGATCTCAGCCGGAACTCCGAACTACCTTCGGTACATCAAAACTCATAAACTCATAATATAACCGTCATCGAAACTTTAAGCGTGCGGACCCTACGGGTTCGAGAACTATGTAGACATGACCGAGACACGTCTCCGGTCAATAACCAATAGCGGAACCTGGATGCTCATATTGGCTCCCACATATTTTACGAAGATCTTTATCGGTCAGACCGCATAACAACATACGTTGTTCCCTTTGTCATCGGTATGTTGCTTGCCCGAGATTCGATCGTCGGTATCTCAATACCTAGTTCAATCTCGTTACCGGCAAGTCTCTTTACTCGTTCCGTAATACATCATCTCGCAACTAACCCATTAGTCACAATGCTTGCAAGGCTTATAGTGATGTGTATTACCGAGAGGGCCCAGAGATACCTCTCTGACAATCGGAGTGACAAATCCTAATCTCGAAATACGCCAACCCAACAAGTACCTTCGGAGACACCTGTAGAGCACCTTTATAATCACCCAGTTACGTTGTGACGTTTGGTAGCACACAAAGTGTTCCTCCGGTAAATGGGAGTTGCATAATCTCATAGTCATAGGAACATGTATAAGTCATGAAGAAAGCAATAGCAACATACTAAACGATCAAGTGCTAAGCTAACGGAATGGGTCAAGTCAATCACATCATTCTCCTAATGATGTGACCCCGTTAATCAAATGACAACTCATGTCTATGGCTAGGAAACATAACCATCTTTGATCAACGAGCTAGTCAAGTAGAGGCATACTAGTACACTCTGTTTGTCTATGTACTCACACATGTATTATGTTTCCGGTTAATACAATTCTAGCATGAATAATAAACATTTATCATGATATAAGGAAATAAATAATAACTTTATTATTGCCTCTAGGGCATATTTCCTTCATGTGCTGCCATTAAGAAGGGCAAGGAGGTGGTGCCGCCCTTAGACGATGACATGGTGGCCGAGGAGCCCCTAGGATAAGCGGAGGAACTATGGCCACTCCCATGAGAAGGCAGGGCTAACCCACCTTGCAAGTGATCCTTGCCCCGAAGCTGTAGTGCCCTGCTTATGCCTCTAGGCTTCACGAAGCACTTCCCCCCACCCCGCAGGACTTCAAGCTAAAGCGAACACCTGATGCGCATGAAGGTCACGGTCGGGGTGATCAATGGCAGGGTCACCCTTAATCAGGGTTGGGCCCCTTCGCTGCCGTTCAGCATATCAGGATAGGCTACATGGTCACCTTCAAGCTACTGACTCCTGACACCCCAAAGATGATCGTCTTCAACAATGACGGCATTCAGGTGGTCACCAAGTGCAAGAGCACGACAATGCCTTCGTCCTAAACGTCTAGAGAGCTCTCTGTTGTCTGATTAAGAGTGTTGGTTTGGTTTTAAGACTATATCGTGCTGGTTTGTTTTAGGACTGCTTGTTTACATGTTAAACTTATTCTTATGCTATCTATATGTCTTTGATTTGTTTTGCCTATTATAGTGCGCTGGTAATCTCACCACCTCGATGAGAAGGTCATCAAACAAGAAACCAAACAACCTGACTTCTGTTTACCCAAATCTACAGTCAAATAGTCTGCCTTTTATTACCGAGAAAGGCTTTCGCCCCGCTTTATATATAAAGCAAAGATCAACATCATCCGAAACAAACGCACGCCAACACCAGACACACCCAAGGCAGGATACAAAAGTGCTTAGCGCAGCAACACCACCCCTAGCACACTAGCACGAAGAGATGAAGCTGCATACAATGAACCGTGGACTCCAAGGCGGCGCCTTCCGGAAGGATACGACACCGGAGCGCCGCCACCGCCCGATCCGAGGATCAGAGTTTCCCCCGGAGCCGCACGACGGGCGGTGAGAGCCGTGATGCCGCCTTCAAGAAGGGAGCGAGCTTCGCCGTCGCCGGTCCGTCCGAAGATAGAGCAGGTTTTCACCCCGACCAACACTCACCGCCACTGAACGCTACACCCCGGCTACCACGGCGCCCACACGGCCATGGTCACCGGGCAGCGCCATGACAGGGGCTCTGCCCAAGAGCACCGTGCACCCCACCAGGGCCGCCGTCCCGGCATCCAAGACCTTGACACCACCGCACCCGAGACCCGCCGCTACTCCAACCAAAGAGACAAGCAGAAAAGGACCCGCCTTTGCACCCCTGGCCCACCCCCAGCGTTGAGACCCAATAGGTCGGCCAACACTGGCATCCATCGACCCATCCTGCAGCCCGGAGCGCGAGACGAGATCGGTCCTGCAGCACCGTGGGGCGGGGACGAGGTCAGTCCTACTGCACTATGCGCGAGACGAGCTCGGTCCTGCGGCACTGTGCGTGAGACGAGCTCGGTCCTGCTGCACCAGGCGCGAGACGAGCGATGGACCGCAGCTGGGAAAGGGCCAGCCCTTCGAAGGGAGGAGCGACCGAGCGCCGAGGAGATGGAGTGAAGGCCGAAACGGTCTGATCGCAGACAAGCCGACGCCGGAGAAGCCGGCCGCCGCTGCAAGCAGATCCGCCAAGCCGCTATGAAGCCGCCACGACACCGGGAGTCCACCACCGCCGGACCTTGATAACCCACAAGTATAGGGGATCGCAACAGTTTTCGAGGGTAGAGTATTCAACCCAAATTTATTGATTCGACACAAGGGGAGCCAAAGAATATTCTCAAGTATTAGCAGTTGAGTTGTCAATTCAACCACACCTGGATAACTTAATATCTGCAGCAAAGTATTTAGTAGCAAAGTAGTATGGAAGTAACGGTAATGGTGGCAAAAGTAATAGTAGCAACTTTGTAGTAATTGTAACAGTGGCAACGGAAAAGTAACTAAGCAAAGATCAATATGTGAAAAGCTCATAGGCATTGGATCAGTGATGGATAATTATGTCGGATGCGATTCTTCATGCAACAGTTATAACATAGGGTGACACAGAACTAGCTCCAGTTCATCAATGTAATGTAGGCATATATTCTGAATATAGTCATACGTGCTTATGGAAAAGAACTTGCATGACATCTTTTGTCCTACCCTCCCGTGGCAGCGGGGTCCTATTGGAAACTAAGGGATATTAAGGCCTCCTTTTAATAGAGTACCGGACCAAAGCATTAACATTTAGTGAATACATGAACTCCTCAAACTACGGTCATCACCGGTAAGTATCCCGATTATTGTCACTTCGGGGTTAACGGATCATAACACATAATAGGTGACTATAGACTTGCAAGATAGGATCAATAACTCACATATATTCATGAAAACATAATAGGTTCAAATCTGAAATCATGGCACTCGGGCCCTAGTGACAAGCATTAAGCATAGCAAAGTCATAGCAACATCAATCTCAGAACATAATGGATACTTGGGATCAAACCCTAACAAAACTAACTCGATTACATGGTAAATCTCATCCAACCCATCACCGTCCAGGAAGCCTACGATGGAATTGTTGGAAATATGCCCTAGAGGCAATAATAAAATGGTTATTATTATATTTCCTTGTTCATGATAATTGTGTATTGTTCATGCTATAATTGTGTTATCCGGAAATCGTAATACATGTGTGAATACATAGACCATGACATGTCCCTAGTGAGCCTCTAGTTGACTAGCTCGTTGATCAATAGATGGTTACGGTTTCCTGACCATGGACATTGGATGTCATTGATAACGGGATCACATCATTAGGAGAATGATGTGATGGACAAGACCCAATCCTAAGCATAGCACTAGATCGTGTAGTTCGTTTGCTAAAGCTTTTCTAATGTCAAGTATCATTTCCTTAGACCATGAGATCGTGCAACTCCTGGATACCGTAGGAATGCTTTGGGTGTACCAAACGTCACAACGTAACTAGGTGGCTATAAAGGTGCACTACAGGTATCTCCGAAAGTGTCTGTTGGGTTGGCTCGGATCGAGATTGGGATTTGTCACTCCGTATGACGGAGAGGTATCTCTGGGCCCACTCGGTATTGCATCATCATAATGAGCTCAATGTGACTAAGTAGTTAGTCACGGGATCATGCATTACGGAACGAGTAAAGTGACTTGCCGGTAACGAGATTGAACGAGGTATTGGGATACCAACGATCGAATCTCGTGCAAGTAAAGTACCGATTGACAAAGGGAATTGTATACGGGATTGCTTGAATCCTCGACATCGTGGTTCATCCGATGAGATCATCATGGAACATGTGGGAGCCAACATGGGTATCCAGATCCCGCTGTTGGTTATTGGCTAGAGAGGTGTCTCGGTCATGTCTGCATGATTCCCGAACCCGTAGGGTCTACACACAGGAAGGTTTGTATGTGATTACCGAATGTTGTTCGGAGTCCCGGATGAGATCCCGGACGTCACGAGGAGTTCCGGAATGGTCTGGAGGTAAAGATTTATATATGGGAAGTCACCATACGGTCACCGGAAATATTCGGGGGTATACCGGTATTGTACCGGGACCACCGGAGGGGTTCCGGGGGTCCACCGGGAGGGTCCACCTGCCCCGGAGGGCCTTATGGGATGCAGGTGGAAGGGAACCAGCCCTTAGTGGGCTGGGCGCCAACCCCCCTAGGGCCCATGCGCCTAGGGTTTGGGGGGAACCCTAAAGGGGGGGGCGCCCCCCTTGCTTGGGGGGCAAGCTCCCTCCCCCCTTGGCCGCCGCCCCCCTCTAGATCTCATCTAGAGGGGCCGGCCCCCTTCCCCCTTCTCCCTATAAATAGAGGGGTGAGGGGAGGGCTGCAGCACCACATCCAAGGCGCAGCCCCTCCCCTCCCCAACACCTCTCCTCCTCCGCGTGTGCTTGGCGAAGCCCTGCCGGAGAACTGTCACTCCACCACCACCACGCCATCGTGCTGCTGTTGGAGCCTTCTTCCTCAACCTCCCCCTCCTCCTTGCTGGATCAAGGCATGGGAGACGTCACCGCTCCGTACGTGTGTTGAACGCGGAGGTGCCGTCCGTTCGGCGCTTGGATCATCGGTGATTTGGATCACGACGAGTACGACTCCATCAACCCCGTTCTCTTGAACGCTTCCGCTCGCAATCTACAAGGGTATGTAGATGCACTCCTCCCCTCTCGTTGCTAGTAAACTCCATAGATTGATCTTGGTGATGCGTAGAAAATTTTAATTTCTGCTACGATCCCCAACAGTGGTATCATGAGCTGGTCTATGCGTAGTTTCTATGCACGAGTAGAACACAAGTTGTTGTGGGTGTCGATTTTGTCAATTTACTTGTCGTTACTAGTCTTATCTTGATTCGGCGGCATCGTGGGATGAAGCGGCCCAGACCGACCTTACACGTACGATTACGTGAGACAGGTTCCACCGACTGACATGCACTAGTTGCATAAGGTGGCTAGCGGGTGTCTGTCTCTCCCACTTTAGTCGGATCGGATTCGATGAAAAGGGTCCTTATGAAGGGTAAATAGAAATTGGCATATCACGTTGTGGTTTTGGCGTAGGTAAGAATCGTTCTTGCTAGAAACCTATAGCAGCCACGTAAAAGTTTGCAACAACAATTAGAGGACGTCTAACTTGTTTTTGCAGCAAGTGTCATGTGATGTGATATGGCCAGAAGGATGTGATGAATGATATATGTGATGTATGAGATTGATCATGTTCTTGTAATAGGAATCACGACTTGCATGTCGATGAGTATGACAACCGGCTGGAGCCATAGGAGTTGTCTTAATTTATTTATGACCTGCGTGTCAACTGGAACATCATGTAATTACTTTACTTTATTGCTAACCGTTAGCCATAGTAGTAGAAGTAATAGTTGGCGAGATAACTTCATGAAGACACGATGATGGAGATCATGGTGTCATGCCGGTGACGATGATGAACATGGCGCCCCGAAGATGGAGATCAAAAGGAGCAAAATGATATTGGCCATATCATGTCACTATTTGATTGCATGTGATGTTTATCATGTTTTATATCTTATTTGCTTAGAACGACGGTAGCATAAATAAGATGATCCCTCGCTAAAATTTCAAGAAAGTGTCCCCCCTAACTGTGCACCGTTGCGAAGGTTCGTTGTTCCGAAGCACCACATGATGATCGGGTGTGATAGGTTCTAACGTTCGCATACAACGGGTGTAAGCCAGATTTACACACGCAATACACTTAGGTTGACTTGACGAGCCTAGCATGTACAGACATGGCCTCGGAACACAAGAGACCGAAAGGTCGAACATGAGTCGTATAGCAGATACGATCAACATGAAGATGTTCACCGATGATGACTAGTCCGTCTCACGTGATGATCGGACGCGGCCTAGTTGACTCGGATCATGTATCACTTAGATGACTAGAGGGATGTCTGTCTGAGTGGGAGTTCGTTAATAATTTGATTAGATGAACTTAATTATCATGAACTTAGTCTAAAAACCTTTACAATATGTCTTGTAGATCAAATGGCCCACGCTAATGTTGCCCTCAACTTCAACGCGTTCGTAGAGAAAACAAGCTGAAAGACGATGGTAGCAACTACACGGACTGGGTCCGTAACCTGAGGATTATCCTCATAGCTGCCAAGAAAGCATATGTCCTTGAAGCACCGCTAGGTGATGCACCTGTTTTCCCAGCAACTCAAGACGTTCTGAACGCCTAGTAGTCACGCAGTGATGATTACTCCCTGGTTCAGTGCGGCATGCTTTATAGCTTGGAACCGGGGCTCCAAAAGTGTTTTGAGCAGCACAGAGCATATGAGATGTTCCAAGAGCTGAAAATGGTTTTCCAAGCTCGTGCCCGGGTCGAGAGATATGAAGTCTCCGACAAGTTCTACAGTTGTAAGATGGAGGAGAATAGTTCCGTCAGCGAACACATACTCAAAATGTCTGGGTTGCACAACCGCTTGTCTCAGCTGGGAGTTAATCTCCCGGATGACGCGGTCGTTGACAAAATCCTTCAGTCGCTCCCACCTAGCTACAAGAGCTTTGTGATGAACTTCAATATGCAGGGGATGGAAAAGACCATTCCTGAGGTATATTCAATGCTGAAATCAGCGGAGGTGGAGATCAAAAAGGAACATCAAGTGTTGATGGTGAATAAAACCACTAAGTTCAAGAAAGGCAAGGGTAAGAAGAACTTCAAGAAAGACGGCAAGGGAGTAGCCGCGCCCGGTAAGCAAGCTGCCGGGAAGAAGACAAAGAATGGACCCAAGCCTAAGACTGAGTGCTTTTATTGCAAGGGAAACGGTCACTGGAAGCGGAACTGCCCCAAGTACTTAGCGGATAAGAAGGCCGGCAATACCAAAGGTATATGTGATATACATGTTATAGATGTGTACCTAACCAGCGCTCGTAGTAGCTCCTGGGTATTTGATACCGGTTGGGTTGCTCATATTTGTAACTCAAAGCAGGAGCTGCAGAATAAGCGGAGACTGGCGAAGGACGAGGTGACGATGCGCGTCGGGAATGGTTCCAAGGTCGATGTGATCGCCGTCGGCACGCTACCTCTACATTTACCTACAGGACTAGTTTTAAACCTCAATAATTGTTATTTAGTGCCAGCTTTGAGCATGAACGTTGTATCTGGATCTCGTTTAATGCGAGATGGCTACTCATTTAAATCCGAGAATAATGGTTGTTCTATTTATATGAGAGATATGTTTTATGGTCATGCCCCGCTGGTCAATGGTTTATTCTTAATGAATCTCGAACGTGATGTTACACATATTCATAGTGTGAATGCCAAGAAATGTAAGGTTGATAATGATAGTCCCACATATTTGTGGCACTGCCGCCTTGGTCACATTGGTGTCAAACGCATGAAGAAACTCCATGCAGATGGACTTTTGGAGTCTCTTGATTATGAATCATTTGACACGTACGAACCATGCCTCATGGGCAAAATGACCAAGACTCCGTTCTCCGGAACAATGGAGCGAGCAACCAACTTATTGGAAATCATACATATTAATGTGTGCGGTCCAATGAGCGTTGAGGCTCACGGTGGCTATCGTTATGTTCTCACCCTCACTGATGACTTGAGTAGATATGGGTATGTCTACTTAATGAAACACAAGTCTGAGACCTTTGAAAAGTTCAAGGAATTTCAGAGTGAGGTTGAGAATCAACGTGACAGGAAAATAAAGTTCTTACGATCAGATCGTGGAGGGGAATATTTGAGTCACGAATTTGGCACACACTTAAGGAAATGTGGAATTGTTTCACAACTCACGCCGCCTGGAACACCTCAGCGTAATGGTGTGTCCGAACGTCGTAATCGCACTCTATTGGACATGGTGCGATCTATGATGTCCTTACCGATCTACCGCTATCATTCTGGGGTTATGCTTTAGAGACTGCCGCATTCACTTTAAATAGGGCTCCGTCGAAATCCGTTGAGACGACACCGTATGAATTATGGTTTGGAAAGAAACCTAAGCTGTCGTTTCTTAAAGTTTGGGGATGCGATGCTTATGTCAAGAAACTTCAACCTGAAAAGCTCGAACCCAAGTCGGAAAAATGCGTCTTCATAGGATACCCTAAGGAAACCATTGGGTATACCTTCTACCTCAGATCCGAAGGCAAGATCTTCGTTGCCAAGAACGGGTCCTTTCTGGAGAAAGAGTTTCTCTCGAAAGAAGTAAGTGGGAGGAAAGTGGAACTTGATGAGATGACCCCTCTCGAACCAGAAAGTAGCGCAGCACAAGAAAATGTTTCTGTGGTGACTGCACCGAATAGAGAGGAAGTTAATGATGATGATCATGATCAAGTTACCACTGAACTTCGTAGGTCCACAAGGACACGTTCCGCACCAGAGTGGTACGGCAACCCTGTCCTGAAAATCATGTTGTTGGACAACGGTGAACCTTCGAACTATGAAGAAGCAATGGCGGGTCCAGATTCCAACAAATGGCTTGAAGCCATGCAATCCGAGATAGGATCCATGTATGAAAACAAAGTATGGACTTTGACAGACTTGCCCGATGATCGGCGAGCGATAGAAAATAAATGGATCTTTAAGAAGAAGACGGACGCGGATGGAAATGTTACCATCTATAAAGCTCGACTTGTCGCTAAGGGTTATCGACAAGTTCAAGGAGTTGACTACGATGAGACCTTCTCACCCGTAGCGAAGCTGAAGTCCGTCCGAATCATGTTAGCAATTGCCGCATTCTACGATTATGAAATATGGCAAATGGACGTCAAAACGGCATTCCTTAACGGCCTCCTTAAGGAAGAATTGTATATGATGCAGTCGGAAGGTTTTGTCGATCCTAAGAATGCTGACAAAGTATGCAAGCTCCAGCGCTCAATATATGGGCTGGTGCAAGCATCTCGGAGTTGGAACATTCGCTTTGATGAGATGATCAAAGCGTTTGGGTTTACGCAGACTTATGGAGAAGCCTGTGTTTACAAGAAAGTGAGTGGGAGCTCTGTAGCATTTCTCTTATTATACGTGGATGACATACTATTGATGGGAAATGATATAGAATTCTTGAAAAGTATGAAGGCCTACTTGAATAAGTGTTTTTCAATGAAGGACCTTGGAGAAGCGGCTTACATATTAGGCATCAAGATCTATAGAGATAGATCGAGACGCCTCATAGGTCTTTCACAAAGCACATACCTTGACAAGATATTGAAGAAGTTCAATATGGATCAGTCCAAGAAGGGGTTCTTGCCTATATTGCAAGGTGTGAGATTGAGCACGGCTCAATGCCCGACCATGGCAGAAGATAGAGAAAAGATGAGTGTCGTCCCCTATGCCTTGGCCATAGGGTCTATTAGGTATGCCATGTTGTGTACCAGACCTGATGTAAACCTTGCCGTAAGTTTGGTAGGAAGGTACCAAAGTAATCCCGGCATGGAACACTGGACAGCGGTCAAGAACATCCTGAAGTACCTGAAAAGGACTAAGGATATGTTTCTCGTTTATGGAGGTGACGAAGAGCTCGTCGTAAAGGGTTACGTCGATGCTAGCTTCGACACAGATCTGGATGACTCTAAGTCACAAACCGGATATGTGTATATTTTGAATGGTGGGGCAGTCAGCTGGTGCAGTTGCAAGCAAAGCGTCGTGGCGGGATCTACATGTGAAGCGGAGTACATGGCAGCCTCGGAGGCAGCACATGAAGCAATCTGGATGAAGGAGTTCATTGCCGACCTAGGAGTTATTCCCAATGCATCGGGGCCGATGACTCTCTTCTGTGACAACACTGGAGCTATTGCCCTTGCCAAGGAGCCCAGGTTTCACAAGAAGACCAGGCACATCAAGCGTCGCTTCAACTCCATTCGTGAAAATGTTCAAAATGGAGACATAGATATTTGTAAAGTACATACGGATTTGAATGTCGCAGATCCGTTGACTAAACCTCTTCCACGGGCAAAACATGATCAACACCAGAACTCTATGGGTGTACGATTCATCACAATGTAACTAGATTATTGACTCTAGTGCAAGTGGGAGACTGTTGGAAATATGCCCTAGAGGCAATAATAAAATGGTTATTATTATATTTCCTTGTTCATGATAATTGTGTATTGTTCATGCTATAATTGTGTTATCCGGAAATCGTAATACATGTGTGAATACATAGACCATAACATGTCCCTAGTGAGCCTCTAGTTGACTAGCTCGTTGATCAATAGATGGTTACGGTTTCCTGACCATGGACATTGGATGTCATTGATAACGGGATCACATCATTAGGAGAATGATGTGATGGACAAGACCCAATCCTAAGCATAGCACTAGATCGTGTAGTTCGTTTGCTAAAGCTTTTCTAATGTCAAGTATCATTTCCTTAGACCATGAGATCGTGCAACTCCCGGATACCGTAGGAATTCTTTGGGTGTACCAAACGTCACAACGTAACTAGGTGGCTATAAAGGTGCACTACAGGTATCTCCGAAAGTGTCTGTTGGGTTGGCTCGGATCGAGATTGGGATTTGTCACTCCGTATGACGGAGAGGTATCTCTGGGCCCACTCGGTATTGCATCATCATAATGAGCTCAATGTGACTAAGTAGTTAGTCACGGGATCATGCATTACGGAACGAGTAAAGTGACTTGCCGGTAACGAGATTGAACGAGGTATTGGGATACCGACGATCGAATCTCGTGCAAGTAAAGTACCGATTGACAAAGGGAATTGTATATGGGATTGCTTGAATCCTCGACATCGTGGTTCATCCGATGAGATCATCGTGGAACATGTGGGAGCCAACATGGGTATCCAGATCCCGCTGTTGGTTATTGGCTAGAGAGGTGTCTCGGTCATGTCTGCATGATTCCCGAACCCGTAGGGTCTACACACTTAAGGTTCGATGACGCTAGGGTTATAAGGAAGGTTTGTATGTGATTACCGAATGTTGTTCAGAGTCCCGGATGAGATCCCGGACGTCACAAGGAGTTCCGGAATGGTCCGGAGGTAAAGATTTATATATGGGAAGTCACCATACGGTCACCGGAAATATTCGGGGGTATACCGGTATTGTACCGGGACCACCGGAGGGGTTCCGGGGGTCCATCGTGAGGGTCCACCTGCCCCGGAGGGCCTTATGGGCTGTAGGTGGAAGGGAACCAGCCCTTAGTGGGCTGGGCGCCAACCCCCCCCCCCCCAGGGCCCATGCACCTAGGGTTTGGGGGGAACCCTAAAGGGGGCGCCCCCCTTGCTTGGGGGGCAAGCTCCCTCCCCCTTGGCCGCCGCCCCCCCTCTATGTTGGAAATATGCCCTAGAGGCAATAATAAAATGGTTATTATTGTATTTCCTTGTTCATGATAATTGTCTATTGTTCATGCTATAATAGTATTAACTGGAAATCGTAATACATGTGTGAATACATAGACCACAACATGTCCCTAGTAAGCCTCTAGTTGACTAGCTCGTTGATCAATAGATGGTTATGGTTTCCTGACCATGGACATTGGATGTCATTGATAACGGGATCACATCATTAGGAGAATGATGTGATGGACAAGACCCAATCCTAAGCATAGCACAAGACCGTGTAGTTCGTTTGCTAAGAGCTTTTCTAATGTCAAGTATCATTTCCTTAGACCATGAGATTGTGCAACTCCCGGATACTGTAGGAATGCTTTGGGTGTACCAAACGTCACAACGTAACTGGGTGGCTATAAAGGTGCACTACAGGTATCTCCGAAAGTGTCTGTTGGGTTGGCACGAATCGAGACTGGGATTTGTCACTCCGTATGACGGAGAGGTATCTCTGGGCCCACTCGGTATTGCATCATCATAATGAGCTCAATGTGACTAAGTAGTTAGTCACGGGATCATGCACTACGGAACGAGTAAAGTGACTTGCCGGTAACGAGATTGAACGAGGTATTGGGATACCGACGATCGAATCTCGGGCAAGTAACATACGGATAGACAAAGGGAATTGTATACGGGATTGATTGAATCCCCGACATCGTGGTTCATCCGATGAGATCATCGTGGAACATGTGGGAGACAATATGGGTATCCAGATCCCGCTATTGGTTATTGGCCGGAGAGGTGTCTCGGTCATGTCTGCATGGTTCCCGAACCCGTAGGGTCTACACACTTAAGGTTCGGTGATGCTAGAGTTGTTATGGGAAATAGTATGTGGTTACCGAAGGTTGTTCGGAGTCCCGGATGAGATCCCGGACGTCACGAGGAGTTCTGGAATGGTCCGGAGGTAAAGATTTATATATGGGAAGTCATCATACGGTCACCGGAATTGTTCGGGGGTATGCCGGTATTGTACCGGGGCCACCGAAGGGGTTCCGGGGGTCCACCGGGAGGATCCACCTGCCCCGGAGGGCCTTATGGGCTGTAGGTGGAAGGGAACCAGCCCCTAAGTGGGCTGGGCACCAACCTCCCTCTAGGGCCCATGCGCCTAGGGTTGGGGGAAACCCTGGAGGGGGCACCCCCCTTGACTTGGGGGGCAAGCCACCCTCCCTGGCCGCCGCCCCTCCCCACCAGATGGGATCTAAGGGGCCGGCCCCCTCTCCCTTGCCCCTATATATAGTGGAGGGGTGGGAGGGCAGCCGCACCCCCTTGCCTGGCGCAGCCCTCTCCTCCTCCAACTCCTCCTCCTCCTCCGCAGTGCTTAGCGAAGCTCTGCTGGAGAACCACGAGCTCCATTGCCACCATGCCGTCGTGCTGCTGGAGTTCTCCCTCAACTTCTCCTCTCCCCTTGCTGGATCAAGAAGGAGGAGACGTCCCCGGGCTGTACGTGTGTTGAACTTGGAGGCGCCGTCCGTTCGGCGCTAGATCGGATCTTCCGCGATTTGAATCGCTGCGAGTACGACTCCATCAACCGCGTTCTTGTAACGCTTCCGCTTAGCGATCTTCAAGGGTATGAAGATGCACTCCCTCTCTCTCGTGCTAGCATCTCCTAGATTGGTCTTGGTGACACATAGGAAAATTTTGAATTATTGCTACGTTCCCCAACAGTGGCATCATGAGCTAGGTCTATGCGTAGATTCTATGCACGAGTAGAACACAAAGTAGTTGTGGGCGATGATTTGTTCAATTTGCTTACCATTATTAGTCTTATCTTGATTCGGCGGCATTGTGGGATGAAGCGGCCCGGACCGACCTTACACGTACTCTTACGTGAGATAGGTTCCACCGACTGACATGCACTTGATGCATAAGGTGGCTTGCGGGTGTCTGTCTCTCCCACTTTAGTCGGATCGGATTCGATGAAGAGGGTCCTTATGAAGGGTAAATAGCAATTGGCATATCACCGTTGTGGCTTTTGCGTAGGTAAGAAACGTTCTTGCTAGAAACCCATAGCAGCCACGTAAAACATGCAACAACAATTAGAGGACGTCTAACTTGTTTTTGCAGCGTATGCTATGTGATGTGATATGGCCAAAAGGATGTGATGAATTATATATGTGATGTATGAGATTGATCATGTTCTTGTAATAGGAATCACGACTTGCATGTCGATGAGTATGACAACCGGCAGGAGCCATAGGAGTTGTCTTAATTTATTGTATGACCTGCGTGTCAATGAAAAACGCCATGTAATTACTTTACTTTATTGCTAATCGTTAGCCATAGTAGTAGAAGTAATAGTTGGCGAGACAACTTCATGAAGACATGATGATGGAGATCATGATGATGGAGATCATGGTGTCATGCCGGTGACGAAGGTGATCATGCCGCGCCTCGAAGATGGAGATCATAAGGTGCAAGATGATATTGGCCATATCATGTCACTTTATGATTTGCATGTGATGTTTGTCATGTTTACATCTTATTTGCTTAGAACGACGGTAGCATAAATAAGATGATCCCTCGCTAAAATTTCAAGAAAGTGTTCCCCCTAACTGTGCACCGTTGTGAAGGTTCGTTGTTTCGAAGCACCACGTGATGATCGGGTGTGATAGATTCTAACGTTCGCATACAACGGGTGTAAGCCAGATTTACACATGCGAAACACTTAGGTTGACCTGACGAGCCTAGCATGTACAGACATGGCCTCGGAACACAAGAGACCGAAAGGTCGAACATGAGTCGTATAGTAGATACGATCAACATGGAGATGTTCACCGATGATGACTAGTCCGTCTCACGTGATGATCGGACACGGCCTAGTTGACTCGGATCATGTATCACTTAGATGACTAGAGGGATGTCTATCTGAGTGGGAGTTCATTAAATAATTTGATTAGATGAACTTAATTATCATGAACATAGTCAAAAGGTCTTTGCAAATTATGTCGTAGCTTACGCTTTAGTTCTATTAAAGATATGTTCCTAGAGAAAATTTATTTGAAAGTTGATAGTAGCAATTGTGCGGACTGGGTCCGTAAACTGAGGATTGTCCTCATTGCTGCACAGAAGGCTTATGTCCTTAATGCACCGCTCGGTGTGCTGAACCTCGAGCGTCATCTGTAGATGTTGCAAAACATCTGACATACACGTTATGATGACTACGTGATAGTTCAGTGTGTGATGCTAACGGTTTAAAATTGTGGCACCAAAGACGTTTTTAAAACGTCGCAGAACATATGAGATGTTCCAAAGACTGAAATTGGGATTTCAGACTAGTTCCCACGTCAAGAGGTATGAGACCTCTGACAAGTTTCTTAAGCCTGCAAACTAAGGGAGAAAAGCTCAATCGTTGAGCATGTGCTCGGATTGTCTGAGTACTACAATCGCTTGAATCGAGTGGGAGTTGTCTTCCAGATGAGATAGTGATGGTTCTCCATAGTCACTGCCACCAAGCTATTATAGCTTCGTGATGAACTATAACATATCAGGGATAGACATGATGATCCTTGAGCAACTCGCGATGTTTGACACCGCGAAAGTAGAAATCAAGTAGGAGCATCAATTGTTGATGGTTAGTAAAACCACTAGTTTCAAGAAGGGCAAGGGCGAGAAGGGATACTTCATGAAATGGCAAATCAGTTGCTGCTCCAGCGAAGAAACCCAAGGTTGAACCCAAACCCGAGACTAAGTGCTTCTGTAATGAGGGGAACGGCCACTGAAGCAGAACTACCCTAGATACTTGGTAGATGAGAAGGCAGGCAAGGTCGACAGAAGTATATTAATGTGTACTTTACTAGTACTCCTAGTAGCACCAGGGTATTAGATACCGGTTCGGTTGCTAAGTGTTGGTAACTCGAAATAAAAGGCTACGGAGTAAACGGAGACTAGCTAAAGGTGAGATGACGATATGTGTTGGAAGTGTTTCCAAGGTTGATGTGATCAAGCATCGCATGCTCCCTCTACCATCGAGATTGGTGTTGAACCTAAATAATTGTTATTTGGTGTTTGCGTTGAGCATAGACATGATTGGATTATGTTTATCGCAATACGGTTATTCATTTAAGGAGAATAATGGTTACTCTATCTATTTGAATAATACCTTCAATGGTCTTGCACCTAAAATGAATGGTTTATTGAATCTCGATCGTAGTGATACACATGTTCATGCCAAAAGATATAAGATAGTAATGATAGTACCACATACTTGTGGCACTGTCACTTGAGTCATATTGGTATAAAACGCATGAAGAAGCTCCATGTTGATGGATCTTTGGACTCACTCGTTTTTGAAAAGATTGAGACATGCGAACCATGTCTATTAATATATATGCATGAAGAAAGTCCATATAGATGGATCGTTTGGACTCACTTGATTTTGAATCACTTGAGACATGCAAATCATACCCCATGGGCAAGATGACTGAAAGGCCTCGTTTTCAGTAAGATGGAACAAGAAAGCAACTTGTTGGAAGTAATACATTTTGATGTGTGCAGTCCAATGAGTGCTGAGGCATGCAGTGGATATCGTTATGTTCTTGCTTCACAGATGATTTGAGTAGATGCTGAGTATATTTACTTGATGAAACACAAGTCTGAATTATTGAAAGGTTCAAGTAATTTTAGAGTGAAGTTGAAGATCGTCGTGACAAGAGGATAAAATGTCTGTGATATGATCATAGAGATGAATATCTGAGTTACGAGTTTGGCACACAATTAAGAAATTGTGGAAATTGTTTCACGACTAATACCGCCTGGAACACCATTGTGCGATGGTGTGTCCGAACATCATAACTGCACCCTATTGGATATGGTGCATACCATGATGTCTCTTATCGAATTACCACTATCGTTTATGGGCTAGGCATTAGAGACAACCGCATTCACTTTAAATAGGGCACCACGCAATTCCGTTGAGACGACACCGTATGAACTATGGTTTAGAGAAACCTAAGCTGTCGTTTTCTTAAAAGTTTGGGGCTGCGATGCTTATGTGAAAAAAGTTTCAGGCTGATAAGCTCGAACCCAAAGCGGATAAATGCATCTTCATAGAATACCCAAAATAGTTGGGTATACCTCCTATTTCAGATCTGGAAGCAAAAGTGATTGTTTCTAGAAACGGGTCCTTTCTCGAGGAAAAGTTTCTCTCGAAAGAATTGAGTGGGAGGATGGTGGAGACTTGATGGGGTTATTGAACCGTAACTTCAACTAGTGTGTAGCAGGGCACAGGAAGTTGTTCCTGTGGCACCTACACCAATTGAAGTGGAAGCTTATGATAGTGATCATGAAACTTCGGATCAAGTCACTACCAAAACCTCGTAGGACGACAAGGATGCGTACTACTTCAGAGTGGTACGTAATCCTGTCTTGGAAGTCATGTTGCTAGACAACAATGAACCTACGAGCTATGGAGAAGCGATGGTGGGCCCGGATTCCGATGAATGGCTCGAGGCCATAAAATCCGAGAGAGGATCCATGTATAAAAACAAAGTATAGACTTTGGAAGAACTACTTGATGGTCGTAAGGCTGTTGGGTACAGATGGATTTTAAAAGGGAAGACAGACAATGATGGTAAGTATCACCATTAAGAAAGCTCGACTTGTCGTTAAGATGTTTTCCGACAAGTTCAAGGAGTTGACTACGATGAGATTTTCTCACTCGTAGCGATGCTAAGAGTCTGTTGGAACTATATTAGCAGTTACTGCATTATTTATGAAATCTTGCAGATAGGATGTCAAAACATTGTTTCCTCGACGATTTTCTTGAGGAAAGGTTGTATGTGATACAACCAGATGGTTTTGTCAATCCTGAAAGATGCTAACAAGTATGCAAAGCTCCAGCAATCCTTCTAAGGACTGGAGTAAGCATCTCGGAGTTGGAATGTACGCTTTGATGAGATGATCAAAGATTTTGGGTTTATACAAAGTTTATGAGAAACTTATATTTCCAAAGAAGTGAGTGGGAGCACTATAGAATTTTTGATGAGTATATGTTGTTAACATATTGTTGATCAGAAATGATGTAGAATTTCTGGAAAGTATACAGGGTTATTTGAAAAGTGTTTTTCAATGGAAAAACCTGGATTAAGCTACTTGAACATTGAGCATCAAGATCTATAAGGATAGATCAAAAACGCTCAATAGTACTTTCAAATGAATACATACCGTGACAAGATTTTGAAGGAGTTCAAAATAGATCAGCAAAGAAGGAGTTCTTGGCTGTGTTACAAGGTGTGAGTATTGAGTAAGACTCAAGACCTGACCACGGCAGAAGAGAGAGAAAGGACGAAGGTCGTCCCCTATGCTTTAGACGTAGGCTCTACAATATGCTATGCTGTGTACCGCACCTGAAGTGTGCCTTGCCATGAGTTAGTCAAGGGGTACAATAGTGATCCAGGAATGGATCACATGACAGCGGTCGAACTTATCCTTAGTAACTAGTGGACTAAGGAATTTTTTCGATTATGGAGGTGGTAAAAGAGTTCGTCGTAAAGGGTTACGTCGATGCAAACTTTGACACTAATCCGGATGACTCTGAGTAGTAAGCCGGATTCGTATAGTAGAGCAGTTATTTGGAATAGCTCCAAGTAGCGCGTGGTAGCTGCATCTACAAGATGACATAGAGATTTGTAAAGCACACACGGATCTGAAAGGTTCAGACCCGTTGACTAGTAACCTCTCTCACAAGCGAGATATGAACAAACCCCATGGGTGTTGGATTCATTACAATCACATAGTGATGTGAACTAGATTATTGACTCTAGTGCAAGTGGGAGACTATTGGAAATATGCCCTAGAGGCAATAATAAAATGGTTATTATTGTATTTCCTTGTTCATGATAATTGTCTATTGTTCATGCTATAATTGTATTAACTGGAAACCATAATACATGTGTGAATACATAGACCACAACATGTCCCTAGTAAGCCTCTAGTTGACTAGCTCGTTGATCAATAGATGGTTATGGTTTCCTGACCATGGACATTGGATGTCATTGATAACGGGATCACATCATTAGGAGAATGATGTGATGGACAAGACCCAATCCTAAGCATAGCACAAGATCGTGTAGTTCGTTTGCTAAGAGCTTTTCTAATGTCAAGTATCATTTCCTTAGACCATGAGATTGTGCAACTCCCGGATACTGTAGGAATGCTTTGGGTGTACCAAACGTCACAACGTAACTGGGTGGCTATAAAGGTGCACTACAGGTATCTCCGAAAGTGTCTGTTGGGTTGGCACGAATCGAGACTGGGATTTGTCACTCCGTATGACGGAGAGGTATCTCTGGGCCCACTCGGTATTGCATCATCATAATGAGCTCAATGTGACTAAGTAGTTAGTCACGGGATCATGCATTACGGAACGAGTAAAGTGACTTGCCGGTAACGAGATTGAACGAGGTATTGGGATACCAACGATCGAATCTCGGGCAAGTAACATACGGATAGACAAAGGGAATTGTATACGGGATTGATTGAATCCCCGACATCGTGGTTCATCCGATGAGATCATCGTGGAACATGTGGGAGCCAGTATGGGTATCCAGATCCCGCTATTGGTTATTGGCCGGAGAGGTGTCTCGGTCATGTCTGCATGGTTCCCGAACCCGTAGGGTCTACACACTTAAGGTTCGGTGATGCTAGAGTTGTTATGGGAAATAGTATGTGGTTACCGAAGGTTGTTCGGAGTCCCGGATGAGATCCCGGACGTCATGAGGAGTTCCAGAATGGTCCGGAGGTAAAGATTTATATATGGGAAGTCATCATACGGTCACCGGAATTGTTCGGGGGTATGCCGGTATTGTACCGGGGCCACCGAAGGGGTTCCGGGGGTCCACCAGGAGGATCCACCTGCCCCGGAGGGCCTTATGGGCTGTAGGTGGAAGGGAACCAACCCCTAAGTGGGCTGGGCACCAACCTCCCCCTAGGGCCCATGTGCCTAGGGTTGGGGGAAACCCTGGAGGGGGCACCCCCCTTGACTTGGGGGGCAAGCCACCCTCCCTGGCCGCCGCCCCTCCCCACCAGATGGGATCTAAGGGGCCGGCCCCCCTCTCCCTTGCCCCTATATATAGTGGAGGGGTGGGAGGGCAGCCGCACCCCCTTGCCTGGCGCAGCCCTCTCCTCCTCCAACTCCTCCTCCTCCTCCGTAGTGCTTAGCGAAGCTCTGCTGGAGAACCACGAGCTCCATTGCCACCATGCCGTCGTGCTGCTGGAGTTCTCCCTCAACTTCTCCTCTCCCCTTGCTGGATCAAGAAGGAGGAGACGTCCCCGGGCTGTACGTGTGTTGAACGCGGAGGCGCCGTCCGTTCGGCGCTAGATCGGATCTTCCGTGATTTGAATCGCTGCGAGTACGACTCCATCAACCGCGTTCTTGTAACGCTTCCGCTTAGCGATCTTCAAGAGTATGAAGATGCACTCCCTCTCTCTCGTTGCTAGCATCTCCTAGATTGGTCTTGGTGACACGTAGGAAAATTTTGAATTATTGCTACGTTCCCCAACACTCTAGATCTCATCTGGAGGGGCCGGCCCCCTTCCCCCTTCTCCCTATAAATAGAGGGGTGAGGGGAGGGCTGCAGCACCACATCCAAGGCGCAGCCCCTCCCCTCCCCAACACCTCTCCTCCTCCGCGTGTGCTTGGCGAAGCCCTGCCGGAGAACTGTCACTCCACCACCACCATGCTGTCGTGCTGCTGTTGGAGCCTTCTTCCTCAACCTCTCCCTCCTCCTTGCTGGATCAAGGTGTGGGAGACGTCACCGCTCCGTACGTGTGTTGAACGCGGAGGTGCCGTCCGTTCGGCGCTTGGATCATCGGTGATTTGGATCACGACGAGTACGACTCCATCAACCCCGTTCTCTTGAACGCTTCCGCTCGCAATCTACAAGGGTATGTAGATGCACTCATCCCCTCTCGTTGCTAGTAAACTCCATAGATTGATCTTGGTGATGCGTAGAAAATTTTAATTTCTGCTACGATCCCCAACAGGAATTACTCACGCACGGCGGTGAGCATCATGAAATTGGTGATGGAGGAAGGTTGACGATGACGACGACGACGGATTCCCCTCTCCGGTGCCCTGAACGGACTCCAGATCAGCCCTCCCGAGAGAGTTTAGGGCTTGGCGGCGGCTCCATATCGTAAAACGCGATGAATCCTTCTCTCTGATTTTTTTCTCCCCGAACGTGAATATATAGAGTTGGAGTTGAGGTCGGTGGAGCAACAGGGGGCCCACGAGGCAGGGGGCGCGCCCAGGGGGGGCAGGCGCGCCCCCACCCTCGTGGACAGGGTGTGGGCCCCCCGGTCTTGATTCTTTCGCCAGTATTTTTTATAAATTCCAAAAATATTCTCCGTGAAGTTTCAGGTCGTTCCGAGAACTTTTATTTCTGCACAAAAATAACACCATCGCAATTCTGCTGAAAACAGCGTCAGTCCGGGTTAGTTTCATTCAAATCATACAAGTTAGAGTACGAAACAAAGGCAAAAGTGTTTGAAAAAGTAGATACGAGGAAGACGTATCAGACCTCCACACGTCACCGCCCACTGCCGGAGCAACGGCCACGCCCGCCCGCTGCCCTACCTGCGTGGCCCGGCGAGCTCATAGCGTCGGAGCCGCCGGGCACGCACCACCGCCGCCACGCGCCGCCGGCCGACCCCCACCACCAGATCCGGCTGGATCCAGCAGGGGGCCGACCGCGCGCCACCTCCCGCGCGACCGCCCCGCCGCGCGCGAGACCCAGGGCGCCGGCGCGGCGCCACCAGCCGGTCGCCCCGCGAGCCCGCCGCCAAGCTGCTGAACCCCGCGAAGTCCAGCGCCGCAGCTCGAGGAGGCCGCCCCGCGCCGGCGTCCCACGAGCAGGGGGAGAAGGGCCCCGCCGCCGCCGCGCCCACCGGGCTTTGCCCGACGGAGGCTGCAGCAGCTAAGGTTCCCCCCCGACGCGCGCGGGCACGCCACGGGGGGTGGGGGAGGAGGGGGGGGAGGGGGGAGCGGGGCGAGCTTGGAGGCGCTCGCCCGGCGGCCTGCGGCGGCGGAAGCAGGCGAGAAGGCCGGCGACGGCGGGGGTGGGAACCCTAGCGGGGGAGCGGGCTTACTTCGTGACCTTGTGGGGTCATAGTCTGCCTTTTATTTCGTCACATCTAGGCAAAAGAGTAATTTTTATCTTGTATATGCTCAACCAGGCACAATCAAAAAATATGCAAGCAACCAAACGCGTTATTAATTCAGTCGAATGCGTATTTCGATTGCCGAAAAAAAAGCGTACTACTATTTCGATTAGCAGTTCAACAAGTTGTGCGTGTGTGCATCCCGGCCAAGAAAAAAAAGTTCAAGTTGTGCGTCTTTCGGTCGACTCACCGAATCCCCCGCTTCCTTCCTTCCCTCCGGCTCGCGCGCTCCGAGAATCCGACGACGAGACCACCGACGCGCTCGCGTCCTCTGCGTGACACCATCCACCTCGGCACGCGTCACTGACATGCGGGACGAGAACGAAGCTCCGATCCACCTGTCAGTGGATCATCTTGACTCTCAGCGTGTAAGCCTAGCGCGTGCGTTGCCTTTTATCCCTGGCCCGCATGGCGGTGGCCGCACGGGCCCCAATGATATACGCTCACGTAGTCCCGCTCCCTCCGGGCCCTCTCGCCAGACATCCCACCAAGACAGACGCGTGGGACAAGTCCTCCCCCCCCTCTCCCCCTCTCCTGTTCCCCTCTCCCGTCGCCGGCGACCTCGACGGCGGCGTCTCCGGCGACCCAGGCGCCGGCTACGCCTCCCCATTCATCCGATCGATAGATATCTGGGGCCTGGGACCTCTTGCCCCCTCCCCAGAACCACCGCGCCTCTTCGCTCTGTTCACACCCTCGTCGTCTAGTGGTCCAAGGAGCCAATCCCCAGCGGGCACGAAGCTCCTGCGCCGGGTGCTCGCGCCCCAGATCCAGCGATCCTCCTGCCATCGCGGCCGCCATGGACGACTTCCAGGGCATCCTGGCCCGCGACTTCGGCCTCCGCCCTAAGGGGAAGGCTGCGCCCATGTCGGCCGCCCGCGCCGCGCCGTCCTCTGGATCCGCCTGGGACAGCACCAGATCCGCCGCGCCATCCGCCCCCTCCTACGACGACCTCTTCGGGGCCCCGTCCTCTGCGCCGCCGCCCAAGCCCACGCAGCCGACCTCCATCGACTCCATCTTCGACTCCTTCGCGGAGCCCTCTGCGTCCGCCGCGCCGCCCAAGCCGAAGCACTCGTCCATGCCCGTGTTCGATAAGCCAGTCTACGACGACGATATCTTTGACGGGGTCCCCGGTGTGAAGAGCTCCTCGGTGCGCTACGACGACGTCTTTGCGGGCAACCATGCGCCGGCCCCTGCAGACGACGACCTGCTCGCTGGTTTCGGAACCAAGTCAGAGGCTAGGGAGGTGCCGGAAGATAAGTGGAAGCCCGGGCCAGCAGCCGCCTCAGCGGGGTTTGATGATTTGTTTGCGGGGATTGGCAGGAGCAGCCCGGTGAAGCAAAGGTAGGTGCTTTTATCTGCAATTTTTTCGATATAAAGGACGGTACATTATCTCTGTGTGGAACATAGGAATGTATGTTGTTATAGTAGTCTTGAGACAGATCAACCCAAAGCTTTTGTTGGTACTCGCCTAATGGGAAACGGGAGGATCATGTAGAAGTTATCGAGCTGGGCAAATTATGCAGTCATATGCGCATATCTACCGAATGTTGCGTTGAGTAGAATCTGTAACTTGCCAATATGTAATAGGTTTGCATTGGTATTACACAGGTTCAGTCAGGAATGCATTTATGGTCTGTTTTAGAGCTCTGCTGCGCTGATTCACTTGGGCCTGCATCATCCCTACATGCATTATGTTAGGTTAGCTGTAGGTAATTTGGATAGATCTTAGACCAGTCTGTACATGTTCTAGCTGCATGTCTTAGGCGCCTATGCAACACAAGTTTGATCAAATTGAGATTATGTTTTGGTACATTGTATTTTTCGTGCTTTCTAATGCATGATAGTTTCTTTTTAATTTAGTAGAATCAGTTGACATTGATGAACTTTAAATTTGTAAGGGGCAGATTATACGGAAAATATTGGAGCACAGTGCAGCGGCTTATGATTTGAGGGGTGTGCCAACTTCGATTGAGCAAATTATAATAGAAGTTGGTAAAATTATTTGGAGTTTGGTTTGCCTAATGAAACAGATTATTATAAATGATCTGATGTATGTAAAGCTGAACGATTTAGTAATTTTTAATTATATTGCAAAGCTCCCTGATCAGTTTGCACTTTGCATCATGTTGTTCGTAACAGATGCAAGTTATCCACAAGTAGGCAAAAAGCCAACCACTTTTTCCCCTCGTTTTGCCATTCAGATTAAATACCAACTAATGTGAATTCTGTTACATTGGTACATGGATTTGTGAGGCCTATCCGTACTTTGTGCGAGTTCACTTTGATTTTTGAGCTTTCAGAGAAAAAATAGGAAATTTGATTTGATTCAATTTATTAATGCAATTTCAAATGGGTTATGCAACAAAGTTGACGAGGTTATGAACTTGTTGCCTGTTATGTTACATGGATCTCTTGTGATTAGGCAAAAACTACATTGATCAAAGATTTTCGTTATTTTCCACCTTTTTTACTTCGATAGATGTTTACTTCCTTACAAATGGATCCAGTTTGTAACGTTCTCATTTTTACGATCTCAGGCAAACTGCTGGTGCTAAAGAAAAGAAGGTGCCTACATCTCAGCCAGCTAGCATGGCAAGCGACCCTTTTGTTTCTTTTGAAACAACTTCTACTTCAGCCCGTCAATCCTCTGGGATATTCTCGGATCCCTTGGATGAATTGGGTAGGCATTCAAAATCTCAAGTAAAAACTGCTGCTGACAGTGGTCTATTTGAGGATTCTAGCGCATTCAATCAGGTCCCCAAATCAGAACCTTTGTTTACCACAAATTTGAGTGATGACTCTAAAGGTAGCAACGGATCAACCAAGGTCCGAGACTCGAGCCCTGTGCAAAATTTTCCGAAAAGAAAGTCAGCCCAACAACCTTCTGTGGAGGACTTCGAAAATATTTTTCCACAGTCACAGTCTGCCAAATATTCTGATGTTCATGTTGATAGTGGTGCTCCAGGTTCCGAGAAATACAGTGGGAATGGTATGGATGACCGGTCACCAAGATCAGATGAGTCTGAGGATGAGATATGGCTTACAGTTTCTGAGATTCCCCTCTTCACACAGCCAACGAGTGCCCCACCACCTTCAAGACCACCACCATCTCTTGCAATTAAGCAAAAACCGCATGGATCAAGAGCAAAACGAAGGGATGATGATTATCTGCGGCACTCCACCCAAAACTACAACCATAACAAAAGTTCTTCGATGGATGAATTAGAAGAATTTGCCATGGGCAAACCTCAGAAATCAGCTTATGACAATGCAAATCCTTTTTATGAGGATGAATCTGAGCGGAATTCATCGGCGGCGGCATCTGCAGCTGCTATGAAGGAAGCCATGGACAAAGCTGAGGCTAAGTTCAAGCATGCTAAGGAAGTACGAGAGAGAGAACGTGATGCAAAGCTTAGAAATAGGGAACAACAGGAACAGGATGATGAAGCAAGGTCGTATGCACAGGATCGGGAAGAGAGAGAGAGGCAGGAGAAACTAGACAGGGAGAAAGAGATGAGACAAAGGGTGGAAAAGGAGAGAGAACAAAGAAGACTTGAAGAAGCGAGGGAGCTTGAGCAACAGAGAGAAAGAGGGAGGGGTAGGCAAGCTGTGGAGAGGGCTACAAAGGAGGCACGGGAAAGAGCAGCTATCGAAGCACGTGCAAAAGCAGAGAGGGAAGCACGCCTACGTAATGAGAGGGCTGCTGTGCAAAGAGCTCAGCAGGAAGCTCGTGAGAGAGCTGCAGTGGATGCTAGAGACCGAGCTGATAGGGCTGCTGCTGAAGCTAAGGAGAAGGCTGCTGCTCAAACCAGGGAGAGGGCTACAGCAGAAAGAGCTGCTGTTGAGAGAGTTCAACAAGATGCAAAGAGAAGAGCTGACCGAGCAGCAGTGGAAAAGGCTGCAGCTGAGGTTCGGGAAAGGCAAGCTGCTGAGGCTCGAGAGAGGCACGCTGCTTCTGCAGCGGCAGCAGCGGCAAGAGAAAAACAGAGTAAACCAGATGACCTTGAGTCCTTTTTTGGTATGGGTGCCCGAGCAAACAGTGCACCTAAGCAAAGGGCTCCAACAGTGGTGATTACAACAATCTTCATGCAATAGTTGTTTTTATGGTAATATTTTGCTAGTGTTTTTCTAATTGTGGAAATTTCAGGATCCTACGTTTAATGCTCAAAGTCAAAGTAGAGCGTCAGCAACCTCTGCTTCAGCATCATCTATGCGGAAGGCATCATCTACAACAAATTTTACGGATGACCTATCCGCGATATTTGGAGGAGGTACTAATTATCCGTAACAGGAGTACTATTTTGAAGTTTGCCAGTTATAAATCTTCATTTGATTGGTTTATGTTCTTTTAGCTCCCGTGCCATCTGATGAGTTTCAAGCAGTTGAAGGAGAGAGTGAAGAGAGAAGACGTGCTAGGTTGGAGCGGCATCAACGGACCCGTGAACGAGCGGTATGTTGATATAATTCCAATAAGGATTGCTCTCTGCCAAAATTTGTTGCTGTTCATAGTTGATTGTACATTTTCTCTATGATGGTGGAATTGCGATGCATGCATAAATGTTTGAATCGTAGCTGATTTTTAACTTTACTACGTATGCAGGCAAAAGCTCTGGCTGAGAAGAATGAACGGGACATGAATGTTCAAAGAGAGCAGGCAGAAAGAGATGTAAGTACTCTGTCATGACACATGAGCCAATTTTTCTTCTTTTGGCCTCTAGTAAACAGCACGTAATACAGTCTCCATATATTTTTATACACTATGGCAGTTGCCTGTCAGTGAAGTGTGTTATTGTCCCATTAGATGCTTGTTATTGGCTGCTAATGGCTATCTCCTTACTTCTAATTGTGATGTCTGTTAATTCCAGAGAATTTCGGAAAGTTTAGACTTTGAGATTAAGCGATGGGCTGCTGGAAAAGAAGGCAATTTGCGGGCACTGCTATCAACTATGCAATATGTGAGTCCTTGAACTGCTAAAATTTGAGGCAATTCTTAGTTATTTCTGTCAATTCTCTGTTCATTCTATTCTTCTTTTAAACAGAAGCTACATATGTGCTTTTGCATTGTCTACTCGAATATATTATTTTGTCGTTCAATTTCTTAATGTGGTTATTTATCCTGTAAGTTTGCAATACGTTATGGTCAACACATAGTTTCTCTTGTCTAAATTTTGTTCCGAGGGTATTTGTTTGAGCATTCAGATTCCTGCAATCCAAGTCTTAACTGCATGTTTCACTAAACTATTTTTTTGCTGAACTGACCAAGTGACCAGTCATGGCATTGTATAGTTTTGATTATTTGCTGATGCTTAAATGTACTGTATTCCCAGTGTGTCCTCATTGACTTAGGCTTTTGCATGAACTGGCTGGTGCATGCAACTCCACTCATCTCCTCATTTGGCCACCAATGGTCTCCGCCAAAAACCATCGCTTGGTTGGTTGTCTTCTTTCCTCACTCTGTGAAAAACTCAGACAAGCCCAGTTGACTATTTTTCCTCCATTAATAATTTTCATGCCAATCTTTGTTCCACTTTCCAACACCTTGGTGCACAAGTTTTCTCCTTTCTGGATTCATGATATCTCATCATGGGTGGAGGCTGCACATGGGCTGGAACAGAGAGTAGTGCACTGCTGACCCTGATTCCGAACTCCTGAGCAAACCTATCCTCTGCATACTTGTTGCTGGGAACCATCTCATATTAGGGACTACTCTGCTGCGGACATCAATAGTGCTCTAGGTATATCGGCCACTTATTTATCATTAAGCTTCTTAGAGTATATTCCCATGACAATCTTGCACGCTTCCACAGGCAAATTTGCATACTGAGAATTAGCGTGGAAGATTGTACAAGGGCAAAGGTATTCTAAGAAGCTTAATGATAAACATGCGATAAGCATACAAAGAGCAAACTTGTCATTGTCCTCTGTTAGGAGCATAGCATCTCTGTGAGATGGTTTTCCAATAAGCAGAGCATAGATTTGCTCAGTAGTCTGGAATCAGAATCACCAGTGAACGAGTCTCTGTTCCACTTTCCATCTCCTGTGCAGCCAACACTCGTGGTGAGATATCATGAATCTGAAAGGGATAAAACTTGTGTGCCAAAAGGTGGACAGCGGAGCATGATTAATAGAGGAACTGTGGTCAACTGGGCTTATTTCACGAATGCGTCTAAGAAGATGACCAGTGAGGCGGTGGCCTGAGATGAGATGGCAGAGGTCTGATCCCAGAGGTGTGCAGCCAGATGAGGGCATGACCGTGCCCCCCATCTCGGGGGGCTAGAATGGTTCGGTCATTGTGTGCCGGTGCATGGGCGGAGAGGATGTACCCCGAGGAAGACACAAGCGCCCAATGATGCAGAGGCATCGGTTCAATTCACCGGCTGGCGCAACTGTTTGATATGGCAGAAGCATTCTGCACGTAGATAATGACAGAGGGCAGCAGTGGAGGCACATATCCGTTAGCCAAGAGGAGGGTGGTCCACGGGAAGGAGTGGGTAAGGAGGGGTGGGTGGAGAGCGCTCGCAGCTGGAACCTGGAAGAGGTATATAATAGGCAGCTGGGGTTGTGGTGGCTGGGAAGAGAACAAAGAGAACGTAGGCTCTGATACCATAGAGTTGCATGCACCGATCAGTTAGCCGGAAAGCCTAATACCAATTGCAGTACATATCTTAAAATCATTTTGGTAAATGTGCTGCAATACCATCTTTGTAGCAACAATGTGATCTGCATTTCATATTTGCTGATTAAACTATAATTTTTCCCAAGAATGTGTTAAAACAGCAACAAAGTATAATACCTTTCATGCCACATATAAAACAATTAAAATCCTTTGCTGTGAGCTGTACTTGAAATACAGCCATATAGATGATGTGGATGCAATCTCTCTCTCTCTCTCTCTTCCACCTGAAACATGTTTGTGGTTATGTTCTCTGCTGTTGTTATAGCTGTGTTCGAGCTTCTTTCAAACAATAACTCTTTGCTATCAACAGTCAAAGCATACACTACTAATTATGCACATGGAATTGCATTATAGGATAAGCCAGAAAAGTTGTGTTTTTCCCGGTGGTGATCCATGTATTATTTCTAAACAGGTACTTTGGCCAGAATGTGGATGGCAGCCTGTATCCCTAACAGATCTGATCACTGCTGCTGCGGTTAAAAAGGTGTACAGAAAGGCAACTTTGTGCATCCATCCTGATAAGGTGCAACAAAAGGGTGCAAATCTACAGCAGAAATATATCGCCGAGAAGGTTTTTGATCTTCTTAAGGTTTGTTAACTTATCTGTTTCACACCAGTATGATGCTTTCTTTAGCTCAGGATGTGTACATTAAAGCTGCATATACTAGACGAAAACCCTGCATGTTGCTGAATCCTATATATAGTATCTAAATATTGTGTAGAATATTTATTCAATCTTTGCGATTTATACTATGTGAGAAATTTCTATTAACCCTCCTCTCTACATGCCAAGATTGAATCAATCACAAAGATTGAATAAGTATACATTTTTATTAATCTTTGTGATACACCAGAGCAGAAATAACCTTTGACGTTCCCCAACATTTTTATTAACCCTTCTCTCTACATGCATTAAACAGGAGGCCTGGAACAAATTTAACTCTGAAGAGCTCTTCTAGACATTACTATGAGGACCATCTTCACCTGCGTGAGGTACTCGAGGAGAAGTCCGCCCACCGCTCATCATCACCTGCTTTGACTGCTTGAGGTGCTCAAGGAGGAACGTCCAAGCTGGAGCGGCCGGTCATGCCATCAGGGGAAACAATGAAGTGATCAAGTGAAAGCCCCACCCGCCATTATTTGTTATTGTATTGCTGTTTGCTTACTGCATCCATCTTCTTCCTTCCACCTTGTGCATGTGTTGATTCGACGACTATTCACAGCTGCTACATGCCAGCGGGCCTTCAACCAGTAGGTGTATATTAGCGTCCTTTTTGCTCGGTTGATGGTGGGTTGTGTGTAGCAGCGGAGCGGGATCGGTGTTGTGATTTTTGGGGTCCAATGTGCTTCATTTTACTTTGGGAAGGCCAATGTTATATGGATTCATGGCTTGTCACCTGTTTGTTGCCATGGCCACTGTCATACGTTATGTTGTGCTGTTTATTGGGAACTGCTAGTGATTTTTTTCCCTGTGATTCTGTATAAAGTTGATCTGGAATTTTGGGTAGCTGGTTTGCCCTGTTTACCGAGCAGGCGTTTGGTTTCCTTGTTCCTCGGAATTGGTTCAAATTGCCCTATGTAGCTGAGTAAATATGCCACGATCCACCAGCTGTCATCAGAAATAAACAAATGCAAAGTGATACATATACATAGTAGTACTACTTGTTTATCAGTCAGAAATTGTTCCCACACTTAAATATTGTTAGAGTAAAACAAGATTGAAAGCGAAAGGACAATCAGTCCTGGTTTCCATTGATTCTCAACTATATATACATCTGGAAGAGGTGGAAAGAAGAGGTGTCTGTTCAGAGACATCCCTCCAGAACACGTGCTTGTTGGCAATAGAAAGAGAGAAGAGATATGACTGTTCGAGGTTGGACACACCCCTTTGCTAATGACTATTCATTAATTAGCATGTGCTAATTAATCTACTAATTAATTCCTAACACCCCCTTGTACAACACCGCTCCTTGAACGTTTCATCATTGAAAACTTCTTGTACATAGATCTTCCATCTTGAGAAATCTTCCGTATAATCTTGAGAGTCTCCCCCAAAAACCATGTGGGAAAAATATGAGGAGAATAGAGCAGATATGTTGCTAAAACTCCTTTAGACCCAATGGGAAAAATAATAAGGAGAAAAAGTGCAACATATAATAATTATTGTCTCCGTGATAACTCATATGAGAAAGCCTTTGAGAAAGGAGAAAACTCATTGGTGAGTTTGGAGAACAATACATATGCTTTGTATACTTTCCTTTAAAAACCCAAGTGGGGAAAAATAGAAAGTATTGCATATGTCGCATCGTTAAAACCTTTTATGAGAAACTTTGAGGGAAAGCTCATAAGGAAAAAGAGTGCGATCTGATATATCATCGAAAACTCCTTTAAAACCCAGTGGGAAAAAAATATAAGGAGAAAATGATATGACATATCATAATAATTGTCTCTTTTAACTCGATATGAGAAAATCCATAGAGTTTAGAGGACAATAAATATGTCGTGTATACTTTCCTAAAAACCCCGGTGGGGAAAACAGAAAGTATGACATATGATCTCATGTTGATATTACCTTATTAAAAACCTTGATGAGAACCTATAAAAGTAAACTCATAAAGGGAAAAAGAGTATAATATGATGCTTTGAATAGGAGTAATTCAGGAAGATACTCCCCCTGATACTTGCAAATCCTGAAGTCGTTGAATACCAATTCCATGAACATGTTTCTGAAATGTTCAAGTTGGTAGAGACTTCATAGACAAATTAATGAGGTTGTCACGTGATTTGATTTGCAAGATGAGCACTATAGTGATATTGCTTACTATGTAACCCGTTTGCATCTAGACAACACAAGCAACATTATCTTTGAGATAATGGTTGGTGGATGTAGCCACAAGGTCTGTTTCGAAGTCCTTCATGGGATGGCTACCACACCTAGCTGGAACACAAAGCTTGTCTATGATCTAGCATAGTAGGGATCTGACCAATGGATCCAATGATATTGGTGTCCAGATTTCTCTGAAACTGAAAGGCTCGGACAAAATGTTTGATGCCTTGGAGATATCGAAAGATATTCTTGACTCCCAACCAATTGTGTTTGGTGGGTCCAATGGCACAAGGATATGGAACTTTGTGTCCCAATATCTCATTCCCATCAACTCATGATTTTAATGGATCTTTCTCTACGTCTAGAGAATGAAGCCATGTGAGTTATGGATGTATAAGATTTGTCCACAATGAATTTCTCCAATATATTTTGGATATAGACATCATAGTGTACCATAATGTATGAGTGAAGGTGCTCGAGGTTTTACCCAATCCTTCATCTCAAAACCCGCCATTAATATGATCATGTGCTTCGTCATTGCAGGAGTAATCCCTGTGTATGACACACATGCATGGGTAATCATCATTATAGGAGTAATCCTTGTGTATAAGGAACTCACTATGTCGGTTGTACCAAAATGTACCGACAACAATAAGTCATATGGTGACTTATTGGTTTTTACACAGTGTATGTTGCGTTTTGCATTTCGATTCAGGAGTGAGATTACATCGAAAATCAATCATATATGTCTGAATCTAGTGAGCCACATGGGTATGTGATCACTACATCTATCAACTGCAGAGATAGATGATTTTGTACTGCCAATGATATTAGTTATCGGAAAGAGATTCCACCTCTGGAGAATAGTTGGGTATCCGCGTGAACCCTTGTGCTACAATACTTGCTCTATGTTTCACCACCTCATTGTTCTCAATTCTGTTTCTAGAAGAAAAACTGGTGTAGGTATTGCTTATGAATACCTTCCCATTGTTGAGCAATATTATTTCTACCTAGATTATACCCTTTGCTTGAGTTCAGTCCGAGTGTTGTTCACACTTTGCCATGGCCATGGTCTTTGGACCTGAATCATGTGAAAGGTTTTTTCAATCTAGTTGAGAAATGTATGTCGACAATTGTAGACTTCCGGTTATATGTTTCTCCAGAATCTATATATCAATATAGAGTTGATGGAAATATCGTTACCCATGGTGACTGTTCGCGATTTCTAATGCGGTTGAGTCGGGTATCCCGATGTGCCGGTCATTGTGTGCACTATGACCTGGGTTGGTGGAGGTTGCCCGTCCACTGGGTGTATACTACCCATTAGGTGTCTGCCAACGTGAAGTTGACTTGCATTTACTGATTCAGAGGCCTCGATATCCTTGCTTGTGAGAAGCCGAATCCTGATGTACTATTGCCATACTTCTCCCCTGTGAACGGGGAGTTGAGTGGTTTTGTTGGTACCTCCACTCTTTCGGGAATATTTTTGCAGGATTGTAGGATTATGTGACACCTTTATTTTCAGTAAATGAATCAGGCAGGTTATTTGCAATGTGTTACAAATCTTCTGAACGTATGGTTCATCTTTGAGTACGTGGACTTGAGGCAGAAATGTGTTGACCATTCCACTAATTTCCTGACATTTGTATGGTACTTGAAATCTCCCCCTAATGCCTAGAATGTTCCTCACTGAATCAACATACTGGCCTTGAATAACTCTCCATGCGAGGGGCTTGAGGTATTGACGGAAATACAATTATCTCACATAGATCCCAACTATATGTTGAGGGGCCAATGATGTATGCCGGGTGGTGATATCGGTATGCAACCGAATTACCGCAGATAGGAAATACTTGATAGATATCCACATATCAAAGATAGAGGGGAGTAATATTATGCAGTTCTGTCATGAGCGTGTAAAACTGCATGACTCCAACGTAAAGTTGGCAAGTTGCAATTCCAAAGTAAAGATAATGCAATGAGGTTAACTCTTTGGCTATGATTCTACCAAACCATTTTGAGTCTAGGCATTAGGACAAATTGCTAAACTTCAATCCAAAGGCCATAGAGAAGACCCTCAAGGAGAATTCTGCAATGGTATCCATTCGATTTGCTTGAAATCGATGTCAGGATAATGAGCCAATGGTTTTGTGTGAATAAAGCACACACTTAAGACCATCATTAAATATGTCTTTTAGAACTATGGAATACCTGAATAGTCTACTCAATGTCTGGGAAGAGCCACTTACCTCGACTTGATGCATTCAAGGAGTCTGAGTGGTTCAGTGTAGACTTTAAGGTCTGTGAGCCTTAAAATTAGCTTCCCTGTGTCAGTTGTAGTGCACATAAAATCCAAATGGCGTTAGAATTTAGCATCATAATAATCATAAACTATTGGAATTGCTGATAGTTTCGGTTTCAACCCAATGTCTCGATGACCAAAGCGAGTCTGCCAAGTTTTCATGTACAAGACATTTTGGAAAACTATCTTGGGCGCAACATGTGCTACGGGTTTTGTAGTATGTGTAGTACAATCCGGATGATACATAGAGAATGTGCTTGCCATATCCGTTGTATATGATAAAGAGAATGTATTTCTCTTTCTTGTCAGCATAAATTTCGCTATGGAAACCATTTTGACGAATATCTCTATGTCTTAGTAGGGTACGGGTTAAACTTGGGAAGCAATGAAGCATCCCGACGTTACTCGAGTACCCACAGGGATAGTAAATATGACTCGAGTTGAGCCAACAAATACCTCATCGCGTCTAGCGATTTTTAAAATATCTCATTTCTCTCAACGAGAGTGGAAACATTTACTTCCCTAAGTATAGAGTTCGTGGTGCATATGTCCACAAGGCACAAGTCATCTTTCATCAGATTGACCCCCGTAGAAATCTATATATAGACATGAAGATTCTCAAAAAAATTACTGTCAGATATATAGAATACATACAAACGTATTTGTACGAAAGTGCTGATACAATATATTGTGATATACAATATATGATGATAACAATAATTATGTTCATATTAGAACATCAGAAATGGACATAAATAAATAGATCACTAAGGAGATTGAGGTGTCTGTTCAGAGGCATCCCTCCAGAACAGGTGCCTGTTGGCAATAGAAAGAGAGAAGAGACATGACTGTTCGGGGTTGGACACACCCCTTTGCTAATGACTATTCATTAATTAGCATGTGCTAATTAATCTACTAATTAATTCCTAACAAATATGTCGGCACACTGTGATTTCAGTAGAATTAACCTCGGTCTTTCAATTTTATCTCACATTAGGGATTTACGGTCAATTCTTTTCACTATTAAGGAAAACCTTATCCACAGAACTTTAGCAGTAGCACCTATTAAAATGGGACGCTAGTGCTACATAGCAGTACCGCGTGCACTTGAGACGCGCTACAGATACGGGTGTAGCAGTAGGGCTTCTCAACGGAAAAGCACTACTACTAAAATTCCTACGACTAAGCCGATGGGCTACGAATAGTAGTAGCGATCTTGGAAAAACGCTACTACTAAAATTCCCACGACTAAGCCGATAGGCTACAAATAGTAGTAGCGATCTTGTGCAAACCGCGCTATCGCAAAGATTATTGTAGCAGCGCGTTTTCCGTGAAAAACACTATTGCTAATGAAAATAAAATAAAATGAAAAACAAATAGAAAAGTAAATGAAAATGAAAGAAATAGAAAAAGGAGAAAGGAAAAAATAAAATAAAAATAAAAATAAAAATAAAGAAGAAAGGCATAGCAGTAGCGTCTTTTCGTAACAAGCGCTATAGATAATATAGCAGCAACGCGTTTTCTTGACCCCCGCTATAGAAAGGGAAAATGAAATAAGAAAAAAATGAAAATAAATAGCTATAGCAGTAGCGTGTTTTTACTTCCAGCGCTACCGCTACGTTTGACTTAACCCCCGCCTGGTTCCCCCTCCCCGGCCACCACTTCTCCCCCAAATCCCTCGCCCCACTTCGCCGCTGTTTCCCCACTTCGCCGTCGGAGCCGCCCCCAACGCCATCGGAGCCGCCCCCAACGCCACCGGAGCCACGCGGCCTCATCAACGCCACCGGAGCCGCCCTCGCCGCCACCGAAGCCACCCTCGACGCCCCTGCCTCCCTCGCCACAACTGCCTCCCTCCCTTGCCACCACTGCCTCCCTCGCCACCACCGGAGCCATCCTCTGTAAGCCCCCACCCCTACTCTCTCTCTCTCTCTCTCATGTATAGCACAAACATTGGACAGAGAACTAGCTAGTTAGGTTAACTAGTTTAATTATCTAGGTTAGTGCAAAAATTTAGTTAGGGCTTTGACAGAGAACTAGTTAGGTTAACTAGTTTAATTAGGTTAATTATCTAGGTTAGTGCAAAAATTTAGTTAGGGCTTTGACAGAGAACTAGCTAGGTTAACTAGTATAATTAGGTTAATTATCTAGGTAAACTAGGTTTTTGATTTTTGAAAAGACCACTATTTTTCAAGGAAAAGAATTTAGTCAAGTTTTATTTTAAAGATGATCCCTTCCTAGACTTTTAGCTTTAAACAAAAAACAAAAGCATTTAGCTAAAAATAAAAAAAGGTAGCTATGGCATTTAGCTATAAACAAAAAACAGAATTGATGTTATATGATATATGTCATTGATGTTCATTTGCATATTCCATTATTGTTGATTGTATCTTTTCATTGAAGTGGTCATGTTATATCTTTTCATTGAAGTGGTTCGATTGTGCCCAAGTGACCTTTTGTTGTTTCCAGGGAATGAAGCCAAATGGCCTATGTTTTGCCGGAATGTTGATTCATTTCCGTTCCGGCAAATTTCAGGTGCTCGATTTGTCCACTTTTTAGCAAAGGTCATGCCGAAATTTTCCGTGAATTTCGGCATGACTTGTGCTACAAACTAGGACATATCGAGTGTCCGGGATTTGCCGCACCGGGAAGGAATCAACGGTCCTGCAAAACATAGGCCTTTTTTATGTCATTATTCATTTTATTAGGTCTAGAATTAATTGACTAGATTTAATCGTAGAAAACATGGCTAGCAACGATGAAGGACAGGGTTCTGGTGATTGCGACGACGTCTACCTGGCGGCAGACGAATTTTTGAACCTTGCCGACGATCAACGGTTGTTGTAGCTGGGCCCACTTGTCACATTGGAGATTGAGACCGACATTGAGACCGGCTCTGAGACTGAGACCGGCGCCGAGACCGGCACCAAGACTGGCGGAGCCGGTATAGAACCGAAATCAAAGAGGCAACGACGCCCAAACCAGCTCATCACTGCTAGAGTGGTGGTCACGGAGGTGGACGATGACAATTTTGAGCCAAAAGAGCCCGCGGAAGCGCGCGCGTGCTATGGCAATCAAATAGGCTGCATACCACGGGCTTGTGCCACCATCAACGATGTGAAACTACGGAAGATACCATATATGAAGCAGTCCCTCCTAACGAAGCTGCACCAGGTGTTCTTGTTCCCGGGACGGGATGAAAAGAAATATAAAAATCCAGATAAAGACCCGGCAATGAAGAAGAAAAACAGACGCGCCATTGGCAAGTTTAGCGACGCGTTGTCCGCTTGGAAAGTAAGGGTGAAAGCAAGGATCATCGGCAAAAAGGAGCCTGATACGTCTCCAACGTATCTATAATTTATGAAGTATTCATGCTATTATATTATCCATCTTGGATGTTTTATGGGCTTTACTATGCACTTTTATACTATTTTTGGGACTAACCTATTGACCTAGAGCCCAGTGCCAGTTCCTGTTTTTTCCCTTGTTTCAGTGTTTCGAAGAAAAGGAATATCAAACGGAGTCAAAACGGAATGAAACCTTCTGGAGAAGTTATTTTTGGAAAGATAGCAACCCGGGGGACTTGGAGTGCACGTCAGGAAAGCAACGAGGGAGCCACGAGGCAGGGGGCGCGCCCACCCCCTGGGCGCGCCCTCCACCCTCGTGGGGCCCTCGTGGCTCCCCTGACGTATTTCTTCAGCCTATATATATATCCGTATACCCTAAAACGATCGGGGAGCAGAATAGATCGGGAGTTCCGCCGCCGCAAGCCTCTGTAGCCACCAAAACCCAATCGGGACCCTATTTCGGCACCCTACCGGAGGGGGAACCCTCACCGGTGGCCATCTTCATCATCCCGGCGCTCTCCATGACGAGGAGGGAGTAGTTCACCCTCGGGGCTGAGGGTATGTAACAGTAGCTATGTGTTTGATCTCTCTCTCTCTCTCGTGTTCTTGATTTGGCACGATCTTGATGTATCGCGAGCTTTGCTATTATAGTTGGATCTTATGTTTCTTCTCCCCCTCTACTCTCTTGTAATGGATTGAGTTTTCCCTTTGAAGTTATCTTATCGGATTGAGTCCTTAATGATTTGAGAACACTTGATGTATGTCTTGCATGGGATAACCGTGGTGACAATGGGTTATTCTATTGATTTACTTGATGTATGTTTTGGTGATCAACTTGCGGGTTCTGCCCATGAACCTATGCATAGGGGTTGGCACACGTTTTCGTCTTGACTCTCCGGTAGAAACTTTGGGGCACTCTTTGAGGTTCTATGTGTTGGTTGAATAGATGAATCTGAGATGTGTGATGCATATCGTATAATCATACCCACGGATACTTGAGGTGACATTGGAGTATCTAGGTGACATTAGGGTTTTGGTTGATTTGTGTCTTAAGGTGTTATTCTAGTACGAACTCTAGGGCTGTTTGTGACACTTATAGGAAGAGCCCAACGGATTGATTGGAAAGAATAACTTTGAGGTGATTTCGTACCCTACCATAATCTCTTCGTTTGTTCTCCGTTATTAGTGACTTTGGAGTGACTCTTTGTTGCATGTTGAGGGATAGTTATATGATCCAATTATGTTATTATTGTTGAGAGAACTTGCACTAGTGAAAGTATGAACCCTAGGCCTTGTTTCCTAGCATTGCAATACCGTTTGTGCTCACTTTTATCATTAGTTACCTTGCTGTTTTTATATTTTCAGATTACAAAAACCTATATCTACCATCCATATTGCACTTGTATCACCATCTCTTCGCCGAACTAGTGCACCTATACAATTTACCATTGTATTGGGTGTGTTGGGGACACAAGAGACTCTTTGTTATTTGGTTGCAGGGTTGTTTGAGAGAGACCATCTTCATCCTACGCCTCCCACGGATTGATAAACCTTAGGTTATCCACTTGAGGGAAATTTGCTACTGTCCTACAAACCTCTGCACTTGGAGGCCCAACAACGTCTACAAGGAGAAGGTTGCGTAGTAGACATCAAGCTCTTTTCTGGCGCCGTTGCCAGGGAGGCTAGGTAAGCGGCACTCACACCCCGTCAACTAAGCTCTTTTCTGGCGCTATTGCCGGGGAGGTGAGTGCTTGAAGGTATATCTTTAGATCTTGTAATCGAATCTTTTTGTTTCTTGTTTTATCACTAGTTTAGTCTATAAAAGAAAACTACAAAAAAATGGAATTGAGGGTGCCTCATATGCTTCATCTTTTTAATGTCTTCCGTGAAAATAAGGATTCCGATAATTGTGCTCAATTGCTAGAGGAAGAATGCATTAAAATGTTCGGCACTAAATATTTGAATGATGAGCATGATTGCAATGTTGTTAGTATGAATTCTTTGAATACCCATGATGCTAATGATATGCAAAGCCACAAGCTTGGGGAAGCTATGTTTGATGAAGATGATATTTTTTGTCCCCCAAGCTTTGATGAGCAAATTTATTATGATGAAAGCATGCCTCCTATTTATGATGATTATATTGATGAAAGTGGATTTGGAGAGGTCATGACTTTATTTAGTGATGAATCCACTATTTCTGAAGAGGTTCCAATTGATTATGAGAATAAAGTTGCTATCTATGATGATTGTTGTGATGACACGTATGCTATAAAGAATAATAATAACCATGAAACTTGTCATCTTGATCTTAATTTCCAATCACATGATAGTTATTTTGTTGAGTTTGCTCCCACTATAATTAATGAGAATAAATTTGCTTATGTGGAGAGTAGTAAAATTTCTATGCTTGTACATCATGAAAAGAATGCTTTAGGTGCTGGTTATATTGTTGAATTCATTCATGATGCTACTGAAAATTATTATGAGGGAGGAACATATGCTTGTAGGAATTGCAATAATATCAAGTTTCCTCTCTACGTGCTTAAAGTTTTAAAGTTATGCTTGTTTTGCCTTCCTATGCTAGTTGTTATTGTTCCCATAAGTTGTTTGCTCACAAAATCCCTATGCATAGGAAGTGGGTTAGACTTAAATGTGTTAGTCATATGCTTCATGATGCTCCCGTTATGTTTCAACTCTTATCTTTTATGTGAGCATCATTGAAATCATCATGCCTAGCTAGGGGCGTTAAACATTAGCGCCTGTTGGGCGGCTACCCAATTTTATTTTAGTTTCTTGCTTTTTGGTTCTGTTTAGTAATAAATAAATCATCTAGCCTCTGGTTAGATGTGGTTTTATGTTTTAATTAGTGTTTGTGCCAAGTAAGACCTATAGGATCTTCTTGGATGATAGTTATTTGATCTTGCTGAAAATTCCAGAAACTTTCTGTTCACGAAAACAATTGTTAAAAATCACCAGAACGTGATAAAATACTGATTCCAATTGCAGCAGATCAATAAACAAATTATCTAGGTCGTCATATTTTGGTAGATTTTTCTGAGTTCCAGAAGTTTGCGTTAGTTACAGATTACTACAGACTGTTCTGTTTTTGACAGATTCTGTTTTTCGTGTGTTGTTTGCTTATTTTGATGAATCTATGGCTAGTAAAATAGTTTATAAACCATAGAGAAGTTGGAATACAGTAGGTTTAACACCAATATAAATAAAGAATGAGTTAATTACAGTACCTTGAAGTGGTGTTTTGTTTTCTTTCGCTAACGGAGCTCACGAGATTTTTTGTTAAGTTTTGTGTTGTGAAGTTTTCAAGTTTTGGGTAAAGATTCGATGGACTACGGAATAAGGAGTGGAAAGAGCCTAAGCTTGGGGATGCCCAAGGCACCCCAAGGTAATATTCAAGGATGACCAAGAGCCTAAGCTTGGGGATACCCCGGAAGGCATCCCCTCTTTCGTCTTCGTTCACCGGTAACTTTACTTGGAGCTATATTTTTATTCACCACATGATATGTGTTTTGCTTGGAGGGTCGTTTTATTTTCTTTAGCCTTGTTTGCTGTTTGAATAAAATACCAAGATCTTAAATTCTTAAATGAGAGAGAGTCTTCACATAGCTACATAATTATTTAACTACTCATTGATCTTCGCTTATACCTTTTTGGAGTAGTTTGTCATTTACTCGTGTGCTTCACTTATATCTTATGAGTAAATGGTTGAATGATTTGAATGTCATAAATCTGAAATTATATATGTTTCATATGCCTTTCCCATGGGGAGTAATGCCTTCACATATAAGAAGTAGAGGTGGTAAATTTATTGAAGGTTAGCAAACATTGTATTGGTCACTTGAACAATTCATGAAAGAATATTGAGGGAAGAGAGATTTCACATATAAATATACTATCTTGGACATCTTCTATGATTGTGAGCCCCATTAATTATTTTCAAACCTGAGCAAATTAGTTAAAGTTGGACAAGGAAGACAACATAATGAGTTATGCTTGGGTATATTTGTATAGAAGTTATATTGTTATGGATCCTCTAACATGTGGTGCTTGCTATTTAGAATCCTTTGCTAGCCAAAATATCTATACTAAGCGGGAATACTGCTTGTGCATCCAAACTCCTTGAACCAAGTTTCTTCCATGAGTGTCTACCATATCTACCTATATGCGGTATTTACCTGCCGTTCCAAGTAAATTTGCATGTGCCAAACTCTAAACCTTCAAATAATAATCTGTTTTGTATGCCCGAATCGCTCATGTAGCGACTAGGGGCTAGCAGTATCTTTCATGCTAGGTGGGTTATTCTCACGATGAGTGGACTCCGCTCATCATTCACGAGAAAATGGCTGGTAACTGGGATGCCCAGTCCCATGATCAAAAGATCGAAATCAAATCAAAAATAATTGCAAACAAAACTCCCCCGGGATTGATGTTAGTTGGAGGCACCCGTTGTTTCGGGCAAGCCATGGATTGATGATTGTTGGTGGAGGGGGAGTAAAAATCTTTACCTTTCTGTTTGGGAACCGCCTATAATGTATGTAGTATGGAAGATATTGGGAACTCTTGGTCGTTATGTTGACAATGAAAGCATACCTCTCAAAATTATTTTCATCTCTGTTTTTGCTTCGAGCTCTGGCACCTCTGCAAATCCCTGCTTCCCTCTGCGAAGGGCCTATCTTTTACATTTATGCAAGAGTCAGTAGTATTCCTTCTCATTCCAACCTACTCTTTAGTTGGCAAGCATCATGTGATGGAAAGATCTAGGCATATATGGCCATTCAAATATATTTGAGCATGGATTATTACTGTTGACATTACCCCTGAGGTAAAAGGTTGGGAGGCGAAACATTAAGCCCCTATCTTTCTCTGTGTTCGATGAATACTATTTGTTCTAAAAATGTGCTTTGAGTGGTAGCAATCATGGAAGACTAAATGATAGTTGAGTATGTGAAGTTTGCTGAATCAAAGCTCTGACATAGACTCTTCCTGAAAATAAGATGAATTGTAATTGTTTGATGACTAATAACACGGTTTGTTAGTTTTCAAGAAAGTTTATGTTCTATACTTTAAAATGTGAATAGTTTGTTACTTGATCATGCAAAGTTCTACGAGTTGAGCTACTGTTATGACATATAATGATGCTAGAAAAGGTGATTGAAATTATCATTGATCAAACTTATGCACCTGCTAGCATTCACACTTCATAAATTCTTTCTTTTATCATTTACCTACTCGAGGACGAGCAGGAATTAAGCTTGGGGATGCTGATACGTCTCCAACGTATCTATAATTTATGATGTATTCATGCTATTATATTATCCATCTTGGATGTTTTATGGGCTTTACTATGCACTTTTATATTATTTTTGGGACTAACCTATTGACCTAGAGCCCAGTGCCAGTTCCTGTTTTTTCCCATGTTTCAGTGTTTCGAAGAAAAGGAATATCAAACGGAATGAAACCTTCTGGAGAAGTTATTTTGGAAAGAAAGCAACCCGGGGGACTTGGAGTGCACGTCAAGAAAGCAACGAGGGAGCCACGAGGCAGGGGGCGCGCCCACCCCCCTGGGCGCGCCCTCCACCCTCGTGGGCCCCTCGTGGCTCCCCTGACGTATTTCTTCCACCTATATATATCCATATACCCTAAAACGATCGGGGAGCAGAATAGATCGGGAGTTCCGCCGCCGCAAGCCTCTGTAGCCACCAAAACCCAATCGGGACCCTGTTCCGGCACCCTGCCGGAGGGGGGAACCCTCATTGGTGGCCATCTTCATCATCCCGGCGCTCTCCATGACGAGGAGGGAGTAGTTCACCCTCGGGGCTGAGGGTATGTACCAGTAGCTATGTGTTTGATCTCTCTCTCTCTCGTGTTCTTGATTTGGCACGATCTTGATGTATCGCGAGCTTTGCTATTATAGTTGGATCTTATGTTTCTTCTCCCCCTCTACTCTCTTGTAATGGATTGAGTTTTCCCTTTGAAGTTATCTTATCGGATTGAGTCCTTAATGATTTGAGAACACTTGATGTATGTCTTGCGTGGGATAACCGTGGTGACAATGGGTTATTCTATCGATTTACTTGATGTATGTTTTGGTGATCAACTTGCGGGTTCTGCCCATGAACCTATGCATAGGGGTTGGCACACGTTTTCGTCTTGACTCTCCGGTAGAAACTTTGGGGCACTCTTTGAGGTTCTATGTGTTGGTTGAATAGATGAATCTGAGATTGTGTGATGCATATCGTATAATCATACCCACGGATACTTGAGGTGACATTGGAGTATCTAGGTGACATTAGGGTTTTGGTTGATTTGTGTCTTAAGGTGTTATTCTAGTACGAACTCTAGGGCTGTTTGTGACACTTATAGGAATAGCCCAACGAATTGATTGGAAAGAATAACTTTGAGGTGGTTTCGTACCCTACCATAATCTCTTCGTTTGTTCTCCACTATTAGTGACTTTGGAGTGACTCTTTGTTGCATGTTGAGGGATAGTTATATGATCCAATTATGTTATTATTGTTGAGAGAACTTGCACTAGTGAAAGTATGAACCCTAGGCCTTGTCTCCTAGCATTGCAATACCGTTTGTGCTCACTTTTATCATTAGTTACCTTGCTGTTTTTATATTTTCAGATTACAAAAACCTATATCTACCATCCATATTGCACTTGTATCACCATCTCTTCGCCGAACTAGTGCACCTATACAATTTACCATTGTATTGGGTGTGTTGGGGACACAAGAGACTCTTTGTTATTTGGTTGCAGGGTTGTTTGAGAGAGACCATCTTCATCCTACGCCTCCCACGGATTGATAAACCTTAGGTTATCCACTTGAGGGAAATTTGCTACTGTCCTACAAACCTCTGCACTTGGAGGCCCAACAACGTCTACAAGGAGAAGGTTGCGTAGTAGACATCAGAGCCCTACTTCGAGATTGTAAAGGATAATCCGACAATTACAGAAGAGCTGTTTGAAATATTCAAGGCGGCTTGCGTTGCCGAAGCTACCAAAGAAAAGTTGGAGTACATGAAGGGGCTTCAAGAGAGGAACATGGGGCGCCACCACCTCGGAAGCCATGGTTACGTGGGGAAGAGGTCCATATGGGCCAAGGAGGACGCGGAACGCGAAAGTCTGGGCATCCCAGACCCCTTGGCGGAGTTCACCGTCCCGCAGGAGCGTGACGTGCTCAGGGCCCGGTACCATTGGGACCCAGCAAGAAGGTTTTTGAGACGGACCCGGTCACGACGGAGTTCATGAGACTGCTGGTAATTTTAGTTTCTGATCAATTCGACTGCACGTTTAGTCATATTTGTAAACGATCCTTGTTCCTTTTGCAGAGAGAACAACACAGGATTGCGGCCGAAAGCGACTCGCTGTCTGAGGCGTTGGCGAGGCCCAAGTGGGACACCCCATTCAACCAGGCCTTGAACATATTGAAACGACTCCCGGTGGACACTCGGCCGTCGTATGGATGCGTGCACAGCGTCGGAGACGGCGCCATGTGGAAGAAGTACTACCGTGAGACCACGGAGGAGAGAAAGGAAAGACAGAGGTTAACTGAAGAAACATCGACAAGAAGGTGAGATTGCGGTTGAGAAGAAATCAGGTGAGACAATCAAAGCAGCGGTAGCTGCCGCAAAACGGGAGGTAGCAGCAACGTGTGGTGTCTTGGTTCCGGCTATCGTTAGTTGGAGCAGGCAAAATCTAAGTAAAGATGCAGCGGACTTTCCCCTTGCCGACTTCTTTGGGAGCAGCTCGACTAGCGTTGCACCAACACCTGCTCCTGCACCGGCTCCCGTACCAGCTCCTGCACCGGCTCCCGCACCTGCTCATAGCAGCCCGTCCTCCGTCTCGGACGTGCTCGGCGGTGCTTCGTCTTTGGCTGAGCTCGACGCCCTCACGGTACCTGTCACACCGGCCCTCTTCAATAAATGTATAATCTCCCGTTTCCGTTGCCTTTCGGATGTCTCACGTTGCAGACATGTTTTTGCACGCCGACGTAACCCCGTGCACCATATTGTACACCATCAGCGACCAGAAGGTGGACGTGGGGAAGGCGACGATAATGAAGCCGAAGGAACAATTGTTCCACAGCCGGCCGATCCCCCCTGACGTTTTCAAGGTTTATGTGGCCAGTGTCAAACCGGGCCACGAGAATTTGGATCCTCCGGTACTAGGGGGGATGATGACAAGACCCCATGGCGGCTTGGTGATTGCAAGGGGTGGGTCCTGTTGTGGCCAAAGAGCCTGCTTCGTCTGGAGGCGGCCGGGAGCACACCCACGACCACGCAGCCTCAGCAAGGTATGAACATCAACACCCCACCTATCTAATTAGCGTCGCCTGTCGTGCAGGTTGATAGCGCACGGGGTGAGGAAGAGGCCCCATTAGTCGCTGATGACGTCGCCGTAGATGAGGATGAGGATGACACTCAACAGTATCTCAATACCGGCGCCTATGACGACGGAAGATTGATGGCTCAGCAGTATGAGTACTCAGGGTTGAGTCGGTGCCTGAATTGCCGCCTCCCGAGGCTGAACGTATTATAGACGACCTTCCAGTACCAAAGAAGCATAGGAAGAGAGCGAGGAAAGGCAACAATAAAGCTGCTGCTATGATCTAGCCGCCTCCGCAGCCTCGGGTTCAAGACCGTATACCTGTCCTCGGTGCGGCGAAATACCATATCCCCGGTGAACCAATCCTACCTAAGGCATCGGTAGAGGCCATACACGGCGATCTAAGAAGACTTCATGACGATGTGCTGCGGAGCGAGAAAAGCCTAATCGCCTCGGAAAATCCAGGATACCCACTCTACGTGGTTAACGTGCCGCGACAAAGGTTGTACGTCGACACATTCCCCGCGGAGAAGTTCTTCCTTCGATTCGATTACATCTTCGACATGTTTCACTTGAAGAAGCTGGATTTTACGTTTGTCTGCCTTTTTACCTTGCACATGAACTAGATCATCGGGATTGAGCAGATACCTTATATATGTGTCGTTGACCCGTACTTCATGCACGAGGGCTTCTTGGCAGTCTGCGCAGAGCACCGTGAATACGCGAGGGACTACATCGTCGATTTCATGGTCGCCAATAAGGACAAGGAGACGATTCTCGTGCCTTATCATCCCCTGTAAGTCATCCACGTGGATATCCTTCATTCTATTTCAATCATTCATTTGCACGGTGGAGGCTAATTAATTTGAGGTGTACTTATTTTGCGCAGCCACGGGCGCGCCGTCCTCATCATCCTTTACCCCCAATTCTCCCACACTCTTTACTTGGACTTGTCGAAGAACATGAACAAAAAGGATTACACCCACATCCAGTCTGTTCTCACAGTGCTATCTTTTTCTACGACATACGGGGTGGAGAGATCAAGACCAAGAAGAAAAGGAACAGCAGGCCCGCCTTCAGCCATAAGACTGACTTCTGCTGCATCCAGCAACCAAGTGATACTCTTAGTGATGGATTCTATGTCCTACACCACATGCTGGAGTACAGTCGGGATCAACAGAACCTTCGCATGTCACCTACATCCGGCGATGCCCATATTCTGCAATGGGCAAAGAACGTAGGAGATATCCCGGATCATCGACTTCGAGCTGAGTTCTATCGCATCCAGCGTGAACTTGCCCAAATCATCATGAAGGAGGTCCTCGACAAAACCGGGATGTTCTACGAGGAAGGGCAAATGTCGCGGGAAGATGTCCGAACACACGTAGCCGCTCAGCGTCTCGACCTGAAGCCTTTGACTAAGCTTGGGGACTATCTCCCTGACTTGGATGGATGGCACGACATGTTGGAGTGATTGTCGATATATGACAATGTGTCCGTTTTGTCCATACTTTCTGAATGACGAAACTTTGAGTTATGCACAACGAAACTTTATTTGTGATGTAATTAAACCGTCCTCCTCAACTAGCGAAGATCACTCTAGTTAGGGCATTTTGGGTACGATGAACTTTGCTATTTATGCTTATGATATGTTGCTTCTATTTTTGCCAAGTCTGTCTCTTTCTGTTGCTCAACTATATATGTTGCATATCATCGACTCATGTGGCGATGCATGTGCATAGATCATCGATGACGAAGAAGTGCTACGCCAGGAGTATACGACGAGTGGCCAGAGTGTCAGGCCAGGTGTACCGGTTTCCGGTTTCCGAGCGACAGCCAGTAGTTAGTTTAGGTTCACGCTAGTGCAAGAGAGGGATACAAACCGACGCCTCAAGAAGTACTACATTATGTATGATGAGACATGTCATGTAACTTGTATAGCTATATCGTGATTATGATGTGACGACATGATTTGTGTTGGATGATATGATGAGACTATTATGTGTATGATATGATGAGCATATTGCATGTGTATGATATGATTAGAATACTGTATAAAACCTATACAAAAACATCGCAAATACGTAGCAAAAAAAGATATAAAAAATATAGTAGTAGCGCTCTTTAGCGCTGGACAGGAAAATGCTACTGCTAAAGCACTTAGCAGTAGCGCTGGTACGGGAAGCGCTGCTGCTAATTAGGTATAGCAGTAGCGCGTGTCAACATGCGCTATTGCTACACGTTAGCTGTAGCGCCTTATCGGTAGCGCGGGTACCCGCGCTACTGATACACAAAATACCCGCGCTACTGCTAGGCTTTTCCCTAGTAGTGTTTGGTGGTCCTTGTTGGCTTTTGGAATAAGCTGTCCCCTACCTAGCTTATTCTAAAAGCTGAACCAAATTAGTTTTTTAGAAGCCTACTAGTTACTAGAATACGTTGGGTAGGGGGCAACTTATTCTAGAATCTAGTAAAAAATTGGCCCTAAAACTCAACTGACTACTTGTTTATCAGTCATAAATTGTCGTGTACGTATGTCACATGCTTGGTTTAGTGATTCTACAAAACATAATTATCGATATCATTCCATCTGCTGTGCTTGACCACTTTGCTAGGAATCAACTGACTTATTTAGTGGAGAAATCAGTTGGGTCTTGGGCCGTTAGATTTGTCCCTCGCAAACTGATGGATCGGTCAATGCAACAAGTAGCCGCATGGGCGTGTTGCACTGCAGGTTCGCCGTCCGGCACGCTGCACCATGCCCTTTGCATTGCAAACTTCCACCGCAGGCGAGATCTATGGCTCGCAGCACCATGTGTTGCAATGCAACTCCGCCACCAGCTGAGATCTGCGAGGACATGACGCCACGCGCGTTGCGTAGAAGTATCCCTGCCAACGATGAGACTCACTGGTTGCACCTCTCCTGCTCCATAGCACCTGTGGCACTGCACCGACATGCTCAGCAACACCAACCGCAGCAACGGGCGGCGATGCTCAGCAACATCGACCGCAGCAACGGTCGACGGTGTCGATGATGCTGGGCAACACTGACCATGATGGAGCATTGGTGCTGGGTAGTAGAGCTTGCGACATCAGTGGTGGAGCGGGAATGGAGGAAGGAGGAGGAGGAGGAGGGGAAAGAGGGTGCATGGGAAAGGGAGAAAGGGAGAGCACGTGCTGACGAGATTCTAGCAGTGACAGGAAAAAAGAAGTGGCCGCTTAGGGAAGGGGATAAGGAGGAAGGGGAAAGAGGTGTGTGGGCCCTAGGGGGGCACGTGGCACCTATCGGAAGTGGCTTACGTGAGAGAGAAATCATTCGGTTAAAAAAGTGTTTTTTCCTTTCTCCTTACGTTATAGTAGCGCCTCTGGCTTTGGTGTATGCTAGTTATACGCATGGCCAGCCATAATTGCCCTTTTTAACTTCTGAACTTCAAAAATGCAGTTTGGAGCTCGGTTTACAGGTAGCCTGTTTTTCCGTCCCTGTGTTCTTCTTCGCGATCAACAAATCCCAGCCAGAGATGGCCGATGGCGGACGCCTTGGGCGGCGACATCGGCGTGCTGGTCAAGATGGCGACCTGGAAGCATGGTTTGAGGCCCGTGGGCAACATATATGGTGGTTCCTCTCGTCGTTGATGATGGGGAGCACTAGATTTGGAGCAGTGAAGGCACGGGGACAATCCCGACCAACACGCCACAATGATATGTGCCTTGCCATTTGCGGCAGGCCTGGTCTTCGGTTCAGAAAGCCTTGATGGCGATGGTGCTTCCATGGTTCTTGCGACGATGAAGGTTCTTCTTCTTTTCTTCCGATGAGGGTCTCAGCGGCGCTAGGAGTTGGAAATGGCCTTTGGTTATGGTGTATACAGAGATCCCTTAGGGCCCTTTGCCTCTTCTCTTTTGGGGTTGTTTCTCCATAATGTTTAGGACAATTGTCGGTTCCAGAAATCTCTGGTATGACGTGTTTGGTTACCTGCACCATTTTTTCTGCCTCTTTGCATTTGTGTCATAGATGGGCCTGGCTGGGGTAAAACAAGCCAAAATCCATCATTTGCACATAGTTTGGTTGCATGCATCTACGCTAGCTGCATGAGGGAAGCAATACTGACCCGCCATTTGGTTGCCTGCGTTGCTCTAGGCGCACAAACTACACGTTGTTTGGTTGTGAATGGCATAAGGTGCTATCACCACTTATCACCAGTGGTGACCATACCACACACGACTTGAACATAGTTTCATTCCTTGCAAGGAAACAAATCGTAGTTAATCCTAGGCACTAACAAATATCAGTACAAATATAACAGTCAAATGGCTCAATAGGGGAAATTCATCGATGCCGAACTAGTTGGAAGTCCATCCTCATCCTCTTCTTCTTCTGCTACTGTTGTTTCTTCTTCTACTTCTGCTGCTGCTGAATCTTCCACCGTTGTTGCTCTTCTTCTCCAGATCCTTGTCTGACCTCTGTTATCCCACATTTCCTAAGCCCACTCCATCCTTTTGTCCTTCCAGACTGTAAGTGCATCTAGTGCCCCTTAGTGATTTTGGTGTATTGAAGACTTGTAGGTTAAGGGACTAATGTGTTTGTGAGTGTACACAGGTCTATAAGTCTATGAGAAGTTTGATATTTACAGAGAAAGTCGACCCCTAAAAATGAATGTCTTCAACTGAAGACTTTGGCTTTCCGAAGACTTTGAAAGTGAAGAAATTGGTGTGACCTTGAAGACTTGATATTCATGCGAGGAATATGAAGCGTGAAGACTTTTGTTTTCGTAGTTTCTTTTTCTCTTTCTTGAGTCATAGGAAACACCGTACTGTGAGGGGGTCGAGGTAAAACTAAGGAAAAGTTTCCAAGTGATGCTCAACTCAAAATCCTACACCTACCAATCCTTTTGAGTGAAGCCATTGGAAATCTCATACAGTTCAGTCAATTTCTTCAGTGACAGAGATGAAGTTCTTCTGGTCTCTGAGGAATTTGTTCTGACTGAGGAGTTAGGAATTCGCCAGTGCGGATTGCCTACAAGTGAGGAACATGATAACCCTGAGAAATTTGAGACCTCAAATTTCCGACCATTGTTGTGCTATGCGCCAGCTGTCCCAAAATATCTACCCACCTAATGGTCATATCATTGAAGGGCATTTATATCTTATCATGCCGGGCTGCTCCCTAGGCTATAAATAGCCGCCCCCTACAACCACTAGTTGGTTGGCTGCTCCGAGAGAAACTGACACTTGTCATTGAGAGCATCCCATCCTTCGAGGACTTTGAGCGAAAATCATCAAGTGAGGAAAATCCAAACCCAAACACCTACAAACCCAAAGTGATTGAGCATCACTGAAGAGATTGTTCCTGTGTGGAACCGACGCTTGTTACCTTTGAGGACTGTGCATCCTCCAGACGGTTAGGCGTCATGGTCTAGAGTATCCAAGAGGAAATTGTGGATCACCGAGTGTCCGAGTTTGTGAAGGTTTGGAAGTCACCTGAAGACTTACCATGAGTGATTGGGCGAGGTCTGTGTGACTTTAGCTTAAGGAGAATAGAGTGATGACTGTGGGTCCTCAGTTTTAAATACCTAGCCGCTCCAACCAGACGTACGACTGTCACAACAGTTGGAACTGGTCTACCAAATCACTGTCTTCACCGAGCTACTGATTCTATTTCCTCAACCCTTCCATTTCCTCATTACTGTGTTGTTGTACTTGATCGTTACTGTTTGAAGACTTAGATTGAAGACTTTCTCAATTTCCTCAATCCTATTTCTTCAGTCAGTTTGTCTTCAGCCTGCATATCCTGTGTTTACGCTTCCTGTACTCAGTGCGTGTTTTCATTTCATCATGATGACTGTGCTACTGCTCTGTTATGCTTACATCTGAGTACTTATTCTACTGAGTTGTTCGTGACTTAGGAATTTCCTCACCCTGAAATTCCTCAGTGAAGAATTTGTAAAAATCGCATATTTACCCCTCTCTAGTCGATATAACACACTTTCAATTGGTATCAGAGCAAGGTACTCCCTTGTTCTGTGTGATTTTGGTTTAACCGCGTGGAGTTTCAGTTATGTCGACTGCAGGTATGATCAAGGTCTCTGCTGGGTGTCCTACCTTCGATGGGATGGACTACCCCTACTGGAAGAATAAGATGCGAATGCATCTTAAGGCAATTGACAACGATCTCTGGTACGTTGTGGAAAATGGTGTTCCCTCTGTCACTCTTACACTCCTACCATCAACGCTGCTGATGTGAAGAGATTCAAGCAACTCGACTCTCAAGCGAAGAACATCATATGTGGCCATCTGAGCAAAGGGCAGTATGACGGAGAGAGTGCTTTGAAGATAGCTAAGCTTATCTGGGATAGGCTGTCCAAGGTCAACGAAGGAGTCTCAACACAACGTGACTCTCGAGTTGACGTTCTTCGCAATCTCTTCAACCGCTTCAAAAGACTCGACAATGAGAATGTTCAACAAACCTTCGATCGCCTCACTGACATCTCAAATGAGCTTCAAGCAATTGGTGCCACTGACATCACCGACCATGAGGTGGTGAATAAATTGCTGAGATCGTTTGATTCCTCATTTGACACTCTTGCACTGATGACACAAGAACGAGGAGACTACAAGTCACTTGATCCCGCTGATATCCTTGAGAGGATAAACACTCATGAGTTCCAACTTGCTGAGAAGAGAGATCTCTATGGGACGAGCTATGGCAGATCACGCGCTTTGAAGGCCAAGGCAGTCTCTGAATCTGAAGGTGAGGATTCTGGTAGCAGCCTTGGTGATCCTGAAGAACTCAGCCAGGAGCTAGCAATGCTCGTGAGGAAATTCCAAAAGTTCTCAAGACGTGGTCGCTTTGGTAAATCCTCAAGAAGTGATGACATGAAATTAGATTCCTCATCCCGTGACTACAAGAAGAGAACTTGCCACAAGTGCAAGAAACCTGGTCACTACATTCAAGATTGTCCTCTGTGGGAAAAGGAATCAAAGAAGAAGATACAAGGATTACAGTTCTGATGACTCAAAGAAGAAGAAGAAATCTTCAAACTCTTCATCGTCAAAATCCTCAAAGTCTTCATCTCACAAGGAGAGCAGCTCCAAAAAGGCTCGGGCATTCATTGGCAAGGAAATGGACTCTGAAGCTGAATCTGAGGAAAACGAGGAAGAGGAGGCATCTGAGGAGTCAGAATCTGGTGTGGCGAGCCTAGCCTTCGCTACTGCTTTCGTCAGCAAGTCCATCTTCAACTTTGAGGAGAATGACTTCCCCAACAAGGCTGATGACGGCGATGATGACTACGCTCCCACCTATTGCTTCATGGCAAAGGGTGCCAAGGTACTCAAATATCCCTCCTCTGAATCAAGTGAGGATGAATCTGATGAAAACCTCAAGCCTAGCTACTCTAAACTCACTAAGATTGCTGTGAAACAACAAAAGGATTTTGAAAAGGTTCAAAATATGTTAGACAAAAGCGATGACCTGTTGGGTGAAGAAATGGATCGCACTCTGTCGCGGGATATCCGCGGCCACCTATGGGACCAGGTGGTCCCTTGCTGGTTCAGCGGGGTGACGCCGCGTTGCAAAAAGAGCAGGTCAGCGCACGGCAACACGACAGAGAGCACACAAGCAATTTACCCAGGTTCGGGCCGCCACGAGGCGTAAGACCCTACTCCTACTTTGGTGGATTGATGGTGGAATGAGTGTGGTGGTGCGTAGTACACTTGCCCGGCAGGGTTTGCCTCGGGGCTGTAGCGACTATGAGCGTATGGTGGCCTGGGTTCATCAACTTTCCAACCTTCTAACCCTCCCTACGAGTGCCATGGGCCTCCTTTTATAGATTAAGGGGTCATCACAGTGGCAAAGTGGTCATTATCCACTGATATGATAGCAAACAATGCTATCATCCCTAACTCTGCAGGCTGATAGGGTGCATTAAATGCATCACTTAGTGTCACATCACTGGTTGCCCCGCAAGGTCTGCCGGGCTATCTCGCCAGCTCCGTGCCTGTTCCCTTGTCACGTCGCAGGATGGGTGTCATATGTGGGTTTCTTCTGTAGGAAATGGCCGCCATGTGGCGAATGGCTGCCACTTAATCACCTTGCAGCTTGACACCGCACTGATTGACGACGAGGGTCGTGTTTGAGTGGTTGGCCGGGTGGTTCAACCCCCATGAGCCCCGGCAGGCTCTGCCGGGGAGTCTTGGTTGTTTTCTTCTGGTGGTGGCCTTGCCCCTTGCCGGGCTCGCCTGCCCGGCAAGGGAGGCCCTTCTCTTGCTGATGTCTTGCTCCTCTGGTTTGAACTTGGCCCCTTTGAGTTGCATGTTGGGTCTTCAAATCTCTTGGTTCTTTAATCCCTGACTTGGGCTGGTGCTTCAGTCTTGATCTTGTGCCTGTGCAAGTTGGGCAACAGACCCAGGGTTTGTTGCACCGACAGAAGCCCCCGGGCCTACCTCGAACGCGCTGCTGAGCGTCGTCGGGGTAGGGCCTAATAAGTGCACAGGTAGAATTGCCGAAGGGGTCGACCCCTTGAGGTTTATATTTCTGCTTCATTAGTCTTGATCTTGGGGCGGTTTCCGATTTCCCCGTGCGTGGTGTAAAGCCAATAGTGGTGGGGCCGCGACAGTGATGGCCCGTGAATGACTTTAACGCACGGGGTAGAAACTGCCAAATTACTCTTCCCACAGCGGCGCCCTTATCCTTTAGCCATGTATGCTGCATGCATCGCGCGGGGTAGGTAACGGAGGCGCGTGGCGCGGGAGAGCATCTTGAGGTGGGTCCGCACGCCTTGAATTGGCGGAGGAGGGCGGTGATCACCCGTTGATGGAGTAGCTGCCCTTCCCGCCCTGCCTATAAAAGGAGGAGCGAAGGAGGGCGAGGTCACCCATCTCTGCATTCTCCTTATTCTTCTCTGCTTCCGTTGGTGATGTTGAAGAGGAGAGCCTGGGGCCCGCCCCAGGGCTCCCGCTTGGGGCAATCGTTGCCCCATGCCGGTGCTGATGCTCGAGGAGTGAGCCTGGTCCTTGGCGCGGTGAATCTCTTGGTCTCTTCGAGGCTCGGCCGGTAGGCGGGGCTGGAGATCGTTGGTAATCCCAGCATTGCCCCCTCCCGCAGGTCTTGGGGCTATTGTCGACGAGAGGCGCACCTTCCCGCCCGCCAAGGTGAGGAGCGGCGCCCAGCCCCCTGGCCGTCTTGGTCGTTTGCCGTCTTCCCGAGGGGGGTGCCGGAATGGAGCCTCGGCCTTCCTCTGGACGGTGTCGATGAAGACGAAGCGAGGGGAGAAGGAGAAGACGGGAGGCAGGTCGTCCAGTAGGAGTACGACTGCATCGACGCATTCGTCTTGTACTGGCGACCTGTTGCTCACCCGCCTGGTTCTCCCCCTCTTTCCCCGGCACCGTTATCACCGTTTCCTTGGTTGCCGGGGAAAGGCTCGTTCTCCTGCTACTTCTGCCTTCCCCGAGGGGTCCTCTAGCAGGGTGCCGGCGTCTTCTCCTGCCGGTGCCTGTGCTGGAGCCCCCCTTCCGGTTCTGGAGGTGGCGACCAGGGGGCCGTCGATGTGCTGTGCTGTGACGCCCCTGATTCAATCATACACTAATCATACACGCAAACATGTACGATCAAGATCAGGGACTCACGGGAAGATATCACAACACAACTCTAAAAATAAAAATAAGTCATACAAGCATCATATTACAAGCCAGGGGCCTCGAGGGCTTGAATACAAGTGCTCGATCATAGACGAGTCAGCGGAAGCAACAATATCTGAGTACAGACATAAGTTAAACAAGTTGCCATAAGATGGCTAGCACAAACTGGGATACAGATCGAAAGAGGCGCAAGCCTCCTGCCTGGGATCCTCCTAAACTACTCCTGGTCGTGGTCAGCGGCCTGGACGTAGTAGTAGGCACCTCCGGTGTAGTAGGAGTCGTCGTCGATGGTGGCGTCTGGCTCCTGGGCTCCAGCATCTGGTTGCGACAACCAGGAAGAAAGGAAAGGGGGGAAATGGGGGAGAAAATAAACCGTGAGTACTCATCCAAAGTACTCGCAAGCAAGGATCTACACTACATATGCATGGGTATCTGTGTAAAGGGGCAATATCGATGGACTGAACTGCAGAATGCCAGAATAAAAGGAGGATAGCTAGTCCTGTCGAAGACTACACTTCTGGCAACCTCCACCTTGCAGCATGTAGAAGAGAGTAGATGGTAAGTTCACCAAGTATCACCGCATAGCATAAACCTACCCGACGATCCTGCCCTCGTCGCCTTGTGTGAGAGCGATCACCGGGTTATATCTGGCACTTGGAAGGGTGTGTTTTATTAAGTATCTGGTTCTAGTTGTCATAAGGTCAAGGTACAACTCCGGCTCGTCCTTTTATCGAGGGACACAGCTATTCGAATAGATAAACTTCCCTGCAGGGGTGCACCACATTACCCAACACGCTCGATCCCCCTTTGGTCGGACAAACTTTCCTGGGTCATGTCCGGCCTCGGGAGATCAACACGTCACAGCCCTACCTAGGAACAACAGAGAGGTCAGCACGCCGGTCTAAATCCTATGGCGCAGGGGTCTGGGCCCATCGCCCATTGCACACCTGCATGTTGCGTGGGCGGCCGGAAGCAGACCTAGCTCCCTTAATACAAGAGTAGGCTTATGGTCCAATCCGGCGCACGCCGCTCAGTCGCTGATGTCAAGAAGGCTTCGGCTGATACCACGACGCCGAGTGCCCATAACTGTTCCCGCGTAGTTGGTTGGTGCGTATAGGCCAGTGGCCAGACTCAGATCAAATACCAAGATCTCGCGTGTTATTTTGAAGTAACCGCGAACGCCGACCAGGGCCAGGCCCACCTCTCTCCTAGGTGGTCTCAACCTGCCCTGTCGCTTCGCCACAAAGTAACAGTAGGGGGCCGTCGGGAACCCAGGCCCACCGCTACCGGGATGGAGCCACCTGTCCTTTCAGCCCCCACATCGGAATCACTTGCGGGTACTCTACGAGCCGACCCGACTTTAGTCACCACATGTATCACATAATGTATACAAGTATAAGCCCATGATCACCTCCCGAGTGATCACGGCCCGGTAGTATAGCATGGCAAACGGACAAGAATGTAGGGCCACTGATGGAATACTAGCATCCTATACTAAGCATTTAGGATTGCAGATAAGGGTAACAACTGTAGCAACAATGACAGGCTATGCAGCAGAACAGGATTAACCGAAAGCAGTAACATGCTACACTACTCTAATGCAAGCAGTAAAGAGAAGGAATAGGCGATATTTGGTGATCAAGGGGGGGCTTGCCTGGTTGCTCTGGCAAGAGAAGGGTTCGTCGTCGATGTAGTCGATCACTAGGTACGGACAGCGGTCTCGGGGTCTACTGGAAAGAAGTAACGGAGGGGGAACACAATAAATGACAAAGCAATCAAAGCATAACATGGCAATACGTGGTGCTAGAGGTGACCTAACACAGTACTAGGTGATACCGGCAAAGGGGGGAACATCCGGGAAAGTATCCCCGATGTTTCGCGTTTTCGGACAGATGAGCCGGAGGGGGAAAGTTGTGTGTTCGATATGCTAGGGATGTGTGGCAGACGAACGGGCTACGTATTCGGATTCGTCTCGTCGTTCTAAGCAACTTTCATGTACAAATTTTTTCCATCCGAGCTACGGATTATTTTATATTAATTTCTAAAGATTTAAATCATTTTAGGATTTATTTAATTATTTTAATTAAAATTAAATGTTAAATTGCTATGAGTACACGGAAGTGTACCCACAGATGGGATTGTGTGGCTGACCAGTAGGCCCAGTTGACTTGGTCAACTGCCCAGTCAGCACAGGCTGACTGATGGGGCCGGTCAAAGTCAACAGCCCAGTCAGCATTGACCGTTGACGGGTCAAATTGACCAGTGGGTCCCATCTGTCATAGACTGATTAATTAACTAACATTTAATTAGGTTAATTAGTGATTAGGTTAATCTAATTATGTTTAATTAAATTAATTAATTCTTTAATTATTATTATTTATTTATTTTTTAAAATCGTTCCAGGGGGTTGGCGCCACGTGTTAGTGGCTCATCAGGGGTTGGTAGCGCAATTAGTGCTAATGGCCTATTAGGCCGGAGATTTAAGCGCCGGTGGCTTTGAGCCATGGCGGAGGCACGCCGGATGGCCGCTATGGGCGGCGACTCGAGTCACGGAGGCCACCGGGGGCGAGCTCGCGCTCGCGCGCTTCCAGAGGAAACAGAGGGAGGCCGCGGGGTGAAGGGAGGAGGGCCATGGCGGAGCTGGGCGGCGTCGGGGCGGCGGATGCGTGCGGGAGGCAGGGGAGGGCGCGGGCGAGCAGAGGCGGCCGCGGCAGACAGGGGAGCGGCGCGCGTCGCACGCGTGCGCACGAGGCGTAGGCGTGCGTGCAGGTGGTGGTAGGAGCACACGGGCTGCAGCAGCAGCAGCTAGGCGCAGCGCGGGGCGCGTCGTGGGCGTGGCGACACGGTTTAGGCGACGCGGGCGCGGGGAGGGGTCGCGATGCGTGGGCGCGTGCGCGGTCGAGCGTGCGCGGTCGGGGCCGTGGTGGCCGCGAGCACGGCGCGGGCGGCGCGCCGGCGTGGAGCTGCGGGATGCGGCCGGTCGCGGTGAGCGCGACCCGGACGCGGTGACGGCCGCGCGAGAGAGAGAGGGAAAGGGAGGGAGCTCACGGAGCCGGTAGAGAAAAGGGCAGCGAGGGTCGGGGTGGTGGTCGAGGACGATGGTGACGTGGAGGAGGCAGACCGGCGGGGAGGAGGTGGCAGGCCGGCGAGGTTGCGGTGACGACGGGCGCCGGCGGAGAGGACGGCGGCGTCGGGTGCGTGGAGGTCATGCCCCCGATCTCGATCCAGATCGGGGGGGAAGGGAGAGAGCGAGTGGGGGGGGGGGAGTGGGTGTCGGTGGGGTTAGGGGTTGCGGTTGCGAGGGGATAAAGGAGTGAGTGGGGGGGGGGGGGGGCGGGCCAGGTGGGCCGGCTGGGCGGCCTGGTGGCCTGCTGGGCCAAAGGGCAGTGAGGGGGGGGGTTCCTTTTCATTTTCATTTTTGTTTTATCTTTTACCTTTTTATTTATTTTCTTTTCTGTTTTAATTTTATTTCCTAATTTGTTTTAGTTTGGTAAAATATTCAGTTAGCACCTAACATAGTAACATTAATTATACCACTGCCACAATAACTTTGGCACCTAGCTAAAATAGTTTAGTATTTTGTAAAATATATTAGGAGTATAACTAATTGTTTTTGCTGTTGTTTTAATCACTTTAGGGTATTTAATTATTTTATAAAGATGTTGTTTCTCCACCAATAATATCCATGATTTATTTGTCACATTAAGAACATTTTAGTTTTGACTTTTGAAAACTTTAATTGTTTGACTTGATTTTAAATTTGAAATTTGAACGGGATTTGAATCATCGCAAGATTAACAACAATAATCGTGCTAACGTGGCATCATTAGCGGAGGGTTACTGTAGCGTAACTATCCGGGCGTCACAATTCTCCTCCACTACAAGAAATCTCGTCCCGAGATTTAAGAGGTGGAATAAGGGGGAAAGGTCTGGTTACAAAATCCTAACGAATCTTCTCGGTCTTGGTTGCTCTTCTTGAAGTGGTCGATCCATAGCGCTGATGTCTTCATTTCTCTGCTTCAGGTCATCATGATGAAGTTGTCATCCTTCCTTCAGGATCTTCACCGTACTTACGAAAGGGTAAGAAGGGAAAACTCTATGAGGATGGATTCTAACAAGATCGAGTATCAGACGGTTAACTCAGGGAAGAAGCATAAGTATCTCTCAATTTGAAACTTGAGAAGATATCGAGAGCAAAGTAAGAAGGTACCATGAGAATTTTCAAACGGATAGGCAATCGTTCGATGCCTAATCAGAAGGTGAAAGGGTTTCAGGGCAACGAGAATAGGTATTGCGTCTCATACCAGAATAGATCACTAGACAGGTGGTCCGTGAATTACATACAAAGTCAAGCGCGAGGAACAACCTTGGGAACAGGTGGTGTACAGGAGAGTCAGATTTCGATCCAGTGGAACTGTGGGTTAGGGGCCCACCATGTCGGATAAAAGTAGGAGGAGTGGTGACATCTAGCATGGTCATGATAGCAAGGCAAGTAAGAGGGTAGCCTGTCGATTATGTCGGCAACAACGTCGGTACCAAGGGCGAGGGACGAAGAGAACCATTTCCTGCTCGTTGGACGAGGCGGACCAATAGGCAAAGTTCTCGTCCATCGGTGGCTACCGGAATGTCATCAACAATAGTAACAGGGTTACACCAGACAAGATGGTACACCGAGGTGTTTACATAAGCAGAGAAATATTACTGCTTATATCATATAGGTCACAAGAAAGGTTAACCAAAACAATGGAAATGAAAATGTGATTATTACATTAATCAGACCAATGGAAAGGAAAAGGTGTTTATACTCAAGTTTTAGAGTATATCTTTCCCAAGGAAAGGCAGAGCAAGATATTAAGGATAGGGCTCCAAGTATGTAACCATTTAGGTATGGGGAGAGGAATTTCATGACATTACCCAAACAACGGTGTTTGAATAATTGATAAAGACAATTTAAGATTGTGCTTCAATTGTTCTTATTGAAGATAGGAGTACCACCTACATGCTTCAAGATAGCATTGACATTGTCATTGGGTAAAGATCAGACTTTGGATTCACAAAGGATCCATCAGGAGCAACTTATAGAATAAGTCTTACAATTTCCTCATGGAAGAATGGCTAAACTTGCTAAAAAGGATACTATAACAATAGGTCCTCTGCCCAGGTGTGCTAGGCATGACATCACCTTACCGGGTCTTATATAGACCAATGCTATAACTCTTGAAAAAAATGTTCCAACCATCATATCTGACCGGGATTCAGATCTGATTGGTGTCAGAATACCTCAGACTCGGGATGCCTGAGAAGAAAAGGTGCAACACAATTGACTAGATGACATTGTAAGATTTTCAGGAAATGAACTATGGAAGTGAGTTCCGAAACAAGAGTTCATCATTAATCAAAGGATAGGATGAGGAGGTGGCTGATGGATTCAGCAACATTTCATCGAGATTTTCAAAAGATGGATTTCCACAATTAGGTGAGCAAGGATATAACATTTCTCAGATCAAATGATATAATGAGGTATGCTCGAGGAAAACATACAGATTTAAACATTGGTTGAAAGGTGCGCCCGAAATATGGGCATAGGTAGCCTGATCAATTGTTAGAATGGTGATTCAATAACTGATAGGCTAGGAATGAACTGTCGATCATTAACTTCAAAACAATAGGGTTGCTAGAAGTGCAGAATCCAAACAACACCGTTCACTTGTTTGTATTCCAGTTAGAAACAACAAGAGGACCAAGAAAAGAATGGTGATGGCGAGAAGCATCACTATACCAAGAATTCTTAAGAGGTGGAGCAATCCTCACAACATTCTTGATATAGAAGACAGTAATACTACAAGGTAGAACATAACCTAAGCTAGATAGCAAGGAAATCAAGGTACACCATGAAAAATGAACAAGTTTGTGTTGGGGGGAAGGCAAGAATGTTGCCGATGATAACACAAATCATCGAGGGGCAAGGATGGTATTTCTCATCATGAATTTGATTGATATTCTAGAAGAGCTCAGAATGCTGATGATGATCACGACATATTTGTCGAGAGATCACCTGAAGATGTAATCGATCGGCGATGACATCAAGTCAAAGGAATGATGAAGCGAAAGGTTATTGGAAACACGGATAGGACACAAACTCGAAACCAAGCTTGCGGTTCAAGGTGAAATGATATGATGAGGAAGATCGACGTAAGCTTAGCTCATCATCGAAAATTGTGCTCCGGGAAGGACCAGGTAGCACAGTTAAAATTTAGCACGATAAGGATATAGCCAATCAGGCTAGGAATGACTTGAAGGATTATTAAACTCATAAGCAACGAAAATTACTTAGAGTTATAGTATCGAAGGTCGGAGCGCGGAATCGGTTCACTTATCGATGTTCTCGGTTGACGACAACCCAGAACCCGTGGAGTCGCGATGACAGGGAAGGTACTACTTCATAAGAAATTCATAAGATATATCCTCGAGATACCATCGGGGTAATACAAGAAGGCATATCAAAATAGAGATTGGGCAGGCGTATTAATCCGCAGAAGGCAAGTACTCTAACTTGTCCGAGAAATGGAATCAAGAAGAAAATATGGTCGGAACCACGGTTGCAAAAGACCAATTCCCATATATAAGATGAACTTATACCAAAGAGGGTTTAAGAGAAGCATCAATGATAAGATCAGCATCATGTCCATGAGCATGAACGCAAGGTTCAAGGTCGACTCCCACTTCTCCAATACATAGCTTCTCATTTACTGCTCTCAGTTAAGAATGTTTAGAGTTTGAAAGTTTAACTGGCGGAATACCAGAAGGTTATGACCCATGAAGATTTTTGGGTTCACACAAATTAAGGAAGGTATATGTTCAACCCATCGGGGCATCTTAGAAACATATACCACAACTTTCAAGAGTAAATATCACCAGCTCGAAAGCAGAGCATGGTTGACAGAACAGAGGATACAAGTTACCAAAGGCATTATATAACAGAGAAATAACTTCCAAAGTGATTGATTATGAAGGACGTTGTCGGATAAAATCCAACAAAGGATCCGGTGGTCCTCAAGGTATCTGATGTGAGCATCGGTACTCAACCAGAGGAGGAAAGAATGCAAGGAGATCAGATTATAGAAACAATTGACTGATTCAATGCTCAAAAGCAAAGGAATAATGATTCCCAAATCAAGGGATAAGAAGCAAACACTCTGATTAAGGATGGATAAGATGAGTAAGCTTAGGGGTACAATCGACGACAATTTGATTGGTCGAGATCCAACTCATGTTTAAAATGACGTCTGAGCCGGAAGGATAAATCCGGAGGATTGCGAGCATCCGCAGCATATTGAATCAACGGACTCAAAATGATAGTGACAAAGGATGCCAATAAGATTACTAGACTTATGGGATTAACCATAATGTAAGCAAGCAAGAATTTCAAGAGCAATAGGCTCCTGAGGATTTTCGAAAGATCAAATGGTATTTCGAAGATTGGTGACATACATGAATCAACTGGGGATGAGTGGATACTCGGTAAGTGCGAGAAATTATCCGTAGGGATATTCATGTGGCAAGAACTGCAAGGCAGTAGGTACAAAGTATTCTCGGAACATTAGAGAGAATTTCGGGGTATCTTGTAATAACAAGATCAACGGGGAATAATTGTATGAATGGCAAGTGTACTTGGTTATCCATTGGGGTTTATCGATGGAATGGAATTGCAAGAGGGATGGCACAAAGTATCGAGGGAACATCGGAGAGTAACTTCAGAATCTTCTAGTGTATCAAGCGATCATCTGTATCGAGTGGCCCACTGGGAGGAAGTAGTTACGAGAACCTAGAGTTAGAGTTAGTAAAACCATTTAACCGAGTAGAAGAGAGATAAGAGTCCCAGAGTATAGACGAGAAATAAAAGATCCTAATACCACCCAATGGCGATGTGGGCCCGTAAGCCGCACAGCCATGTTAGTAAAAGTTTTTCAATGTCTAGACTCAACTTCGGCCAAGGAGTTTGGAAGGGGGATTCCTACAGGCAGTCGGCTCTGATACCAGCTTGTGACGCCCCCGATTCAATCGTACACTAATCATACGCGCAAACATGTACGATCAAGATCAGGGACTCACAGGAAGATATCACAACACAACTCTAAAAATAAAAATAAGTCATATAAGCATCATATTACAAGCCAGAGGGCTCGAATACAAGTGCTCGATCATAGACGAGTTAGCGGAAGCAACACTATCTGAGTACAGACATAAGTTAAACAAGTTGCCATAAGATGGCTAGCACAAACTGGGATACAGATCGAAAGAGGCGCATGCCTCCTGCCTGAGATCCTCCTAAACTACTCCTGGTCGTGGTCAGCGGCCTGCACGTAGTAGTGCGCACCTCCGGTGTAGTAGGAGTCGTCATCGACGGTGGCGTCTGGCTCCTGGGCTCCAGCATCTGGTTGCGACAACCAGGAAGAAAGGAAAGAGGGGAAAAGGGGGAGAAAAGCAACCGTGAGTACTCATCCAAAGTACTCGCAAGCAAGGATCTACACTACCTATGCATGGGTATCTGTGTAAAGGGGCAATATCGGTGGACTGAACTGCAGAATGCCAGAATAAAAGGAGGATAGCTAGTCCTGTCAAAGACTACGCTTCTGGCAGCCTCCACCTTGCAGCATGTAGAAGAGAGTAGATGGTAAGTTCAGCAAGTATCATCGCATAGCATAAACCTACCCGACGATCCTCCCCTCGTCGCCCTATGTGAGAGCGATCACCGGGTTATATCTGGCACTTGGAAGGTTGTGTTTTATTAAGTATCCGGTTCTAGTTGTCATAAGGTCAAGGTACAACTCCAGGTCGTCCTTTTATCGAGGGACACGGCTATTCGAATAGATAAACTTCCCTGCGGGGGTGCACCACATTACCCAACACGCTCGATCCCCTTTGGCCGGACACACTTTCCTGGGTCATGTCCGGCCTCGGGAGATCAACACGTCGCAGCCCTACCTAGGCACAACAGAGATGTCAGCACGCCGGTCTAAATCCTATGGCGCAGGGGTCTGGGCCGATCGCCCATTGCACACCTGCATGTTGCGTGGGCGGCCGGAAGCAGACCTAGCCCCCTTAATACAAGAGGAGGCTTACGGTCCAATCCGGCGCGCACCGCTGAGTCGCTGACGCCAAGAAGGCTTCGGCTGATACCACGACATCGAGTGCCCATAACTGTTCCCGCGTAGTTGGTTAGTGCGTATTGGCCAGTGGCCAGAGTCAGATCAAATACCAAGATCTCGTTAAGCGTGTTATTTTGAAGTAACCGCGAACGCCGACCAGGGCCAGGCTGTAACGCCCCGGATCCGATGCGCCAGGTGTCCTCCAGTTATTCGCCGTCGTTGCCATGTCATTTGCTTGCGTGTTGCATTTTGCCATGTCATCATCTGCATTTCATTCTCATGTTTTTTCAAAACTTGCATCCGGTCCTTTTCCCCGTTGTCCGTTTCGCGATCCGACACTCGCACGCTCCCGCGGCACCTCTCAGTCCTTGGTTTTGTGAGCTGCCGAAAAACGTTCTTGGAATGGGATGAAAGTTGGCGTGCGGTCTTGTTATAGTGTGGGTAGACCGCCTGTCAAATTTCATCGCATTCGGAGTCCGTTTGTTAGCCCAACCATCATCCGTAGCGGCACCGTTGCCGGTTTAATCGTCGGACGTTTCGGTCTCCGAAACTGTCGCCGGGCTGCCCTTCTCTTCTCCCCCATTGCCCGAGGCCTTCTACACAGCCCAAGTCCAGCCCACTAAACCCTCCTCCGACCGGAACCGTTCGATTGCGATCGGAGGGCTCCGAATCCACCCCTAGACCCAAACCCTAGCAAAACTGCTATATATAGCAGCCCCCTTGCCATTTTTGGCCTTCTCCTCCCTCCTCCTCGAAACCCGCACCCCCAATCATCAGCCGCCGCCTCCTCCTTGTTTTCCGGCGCCGACCAGCCTCCCTCCGCCACTTGGCGCTGCACTAGTGGTTAGCCGCCACCGCGCCGCCGCCCTCCACCTCTCCCTGCGTGCCACGTCGCCCCCTGCCCCGTTCCCTCCACCGCAGGCCCGCCAGGACCCAGATCGGGCCCTGGGAAGCCCGCCTGAGCCCGTGCACGCCGCCGTCCGCCCGATCCCGCAGGCACGCACACGCCTGGCTCGGGAGCTCCTCTGCCCGAGCTCCCTCGCCGCGACCCCGCCGCCTTCTGGCCGCCGGCGACCAGCGCCTCACCGCCGACGACCACCCAGGTCCCTGCCGTCGGGTCTCCAGGTCGCCCTGCCCCGCCCCGACTCTCTTTCTCCTCCTTGCTCTCCCTCTCTCTCATGTCTCTCTCTCCCTTTGTACCAGGATCCACCGCGCTGCCCTGGGAAGCTTCGCCGACCCCCACCCCCACCGGATCCGGCCGGATCCGCTCGTTTTCGCTGCGACGGGCCCCTCCTGGCCTCCCTGCCGACCGGCGCCGCCTTGCCATGGCCGTCTCCCTCCTGCTCAAGCGGGAGGAGGAGGACGAGCGCCCGCTCGGGCCTGCCTCAGCCCCGTGGGCCCCGCCCGTGACTGGCCCAGCCCAGGCCTCCCGCCGGCCGGCCTCCTTCCTTCCTGGGCTAAGCCCAATGTGAGCACCTCTGGCCTAAACCCCGACCGTGCGTCTTTTAGTTATTTTGCGCCCGTTCTGTTTTTTTTCCAGAAACTGCTAAGTCCCAGATTTCATGCATCACCTGAGCATTTTGTACATGGTGTAACTTTGTGCATGTTTACCCTATGTTGATGTATAATATATCGAAATGTTCATCATGAGATGATCTTCATTTTGTTCCATTGGGTCATGTTCATTAGAGTTCATCTTGATGCCCTAATCATCGTTGCAAGAGTACTATATGATGTTATCTGCTGTCTGTTATCACAACTTGGTGATTTATCTTTTTCATTGCATTTTGTGTGTGCATCCTATGAGCTTGATGTCTACATGAGTTTTGAACTACATCATGCCATCTTTACAGTGGTGCTTGTCTTGTATTTTTTAGGATCTCTGTGGTGACTAGCACAAGCATGCAAAGTAGCCTCCATGATGTTGCTGATTTCTGTGACTTGGTGATTTCTGCCAAGTCCGAGTCTGTTATATTTTGTTGCCATGTAAACCTGCTTCCATCATGAGTTCTATGCATAATCTGGAGATGTTAACTAAGGATGTTTTGTTACACATGTTATGCTCTATCCATCCATGCCCATGTTTGAAATTATGGAGTGCTCTAGCATGTCTTAATCTTGCTCTACTTTTGCTATAAAATGTTCCTGGCAGATTGTTTACATTTAATCAATTTTTCCATGGTTGTTACTAGTTATCCATGCACCCTATGACTATGCTATTGCCATGATTAGCTTCATAATTATGCCTTCTTACTGCTGGTTACCTTGCCATGCCATGTAATGCTCTGTAGTGAGTGGTTCAAGCTCACCAACATGCCTACTTATTGTTGTTTCTGCCATGTCCTGTTATTTTTCACTGTCTGAATCTGTCATATTACTTGCTATGTTTACATGGGTGCCATCATATCTTCTGTGCCTTTTTGGGTCATGTTCAGTAAGAGACTTTTGTTCTATGAAATTAGTAGATTCATGCCATGCCTTTGTTTTTTCTATGATATGTTCCTGTAGCATGTTGTTTGATAGCTCCAAACTTTGCAACCTGATGTTATTTCTGCCATGTCCAGTAATTTCCGCTAAGTCTGTGATCTGTTATTATTTGCAATCTTGCCATGCCCTTTTGAGCATGTTCTAGTGATTTCTGGAGATAGCTCAGTGTTCATGTTTTGTGATGCTTTACCTGTACATCACTTCCATGCCTTTTGTTTTCATGTTGGGGTGCTGTAGCATGTTGTTTTGATGCTTGCAAGATGCCTAGTTGCTGTTTTGGACAGATTGTTGTTATATCTTGTTTGGAGTGTATGTGTTGAACCGTTGCTCCGTTTTGAGCATGCTCTATATGAAACTTGCTTAGTTTTGCATGTAGCTTCATATTATCATGTTGCATCCATGCCTTGAGTGTGTTTGTTTGATGTTTGAATGCTTTTTGCATCAATGCCATGCTTAACTTGTTTTGCTCATATCTTCTAGGCCGTAGCTCCGAATCTAATGAACTTTATATATAACTTGACTAGAATTTCGTTTATTCAGATCTGGACCAATTTTGAAATTTGCATATGAGGACTTACCGAAATTGTTATATGTTGTTTCCGGCTTCATTTAAACTTGCTTTGATGTGTTGATCTTGTATGCATCATCTCTTGCCATGTGTAGCTGCATGTAGCCTTGTCATGCATCATACATGGTTGAGCATCATGCCTTGTTCATGTGTGGTGTGTTTACCATGTTGTGTGCTTCTTCTCGATAGTTCCCGTTTCGTTGCGATCGTGAGGATTCGTTCGTCTACGCTTGGTTCGTCTTCGTGGCTTCATCTTCTTCATGGACTCGTTCTTCTTCCTAGCGGGATTTCAGGCAAGATGACCATAACCTTGGATCCCATTACTATCATTGCTATGCTAGTTGCTTCGTTCTATCGCTATGCTGCGCTACCTATTCACTTGCTCTTCAAGCCTCCCAAATTGCCATGAAACCACCTCTACCCTTCGTCACCCTTCCTAGCAAACCATTGTTTGGCTATGTTACCGCTTTTGCTCAGCCCCTCTTATAGCGTTGCTAGTTGCAGGTGAAGATGAAGATTGCTCCATGTTGGATTATGGTTATGTTGGGATATCACAATATCTCTTATATTATTAATGCATATATATACTTGGTAAAGGGTGGAAGGCTCGGCCTTATGCCTGGTGTTTTGTTCCACTCTTGCCGCCCTAGTTGCCGTCATACCGGTGTTATGTTCCTTGATTTTGCGTCCCTTACGCGGTTGGGTGATTTATGGGACCCCCTTGACAGTTCGCTTTGAATAAAACTCCTCCAGCAAGGCCCAACCTTGGTTTTACATTTGCCTCACCTAGCCTTTTTCCCTTGGGAGTCGCGCTCCCAAGGGTCATCTTTATTTAGCCCCCCGGGCCAGTGCTTCTCCAAGTGTTGGTCCGAACCGAGCCGCCTGCGGGGCCACCTCGGGGAAACTCGAAGTCTGGTTTTACTCGTAGCCTGTCTCATCCGGTGTTGCCCTAAGAACGAGATATGTGCAGCTCCTATTGGGATTGTCGGCACATCGGGCGGTCTTGCTGGTCTTGTTTTACCATTGTCGAAATGTCTTGTAAACCGGGATTCCGAGACTGATCGGGTCTTCCCGGGAGAAGGAATATCCTTCGTTGACCGTGAGAGCTTAGAATGGGCTAAGTTGGGACACCCCTGCAGGGTATTATCTTTTGAAAGCCGTGCCCGCGGTTATGTGGCAGATGGGAATTTGTTAATGTCCGGTTGTAGAAACTTGACACTTGACCTTAATTAAAACGCATCAACCGCGTGTGTAACCGTGATGGTCTCTTTTCGGTGGAGTCCGAGAAGTGAACACGGTCTTTGGGTTATGTTTGACGTATGTAGGAGTTCAGGATCACTTCTTGATCATTGCTAGTTTCACGACCGTTCCGTTGCTCCTCTTCTTGCTCTTATTTGCGTATGTTAGCCACCATATATGCTTAGTCGCTGCTGCAACCTCACCACTTATCCTTTCCACACCCATTAAGCTTTGCTAGTATTGATACCCATGGTAGTCCTCGTGGCTCACAGTTTACTACAACACCAGTTGCAGGTACCGGTTTGCGATGATCATGACGCGAGAGCGATGTTGCTTGTTTTGGAGTTCTTCTTCTGCTTCTTCTTCGATCAGGGGATAGGTTCAAGGTCGGCAGCCTGGGCTAGCAGGGTGGATGTCGTTTGAGTTTCTGTTTATGTTTCATCCGTAGTCGGATGTTGTTCTCATGTATATTGATGTATTCTTGCGGCATTTGTATGCCTTGTATGTATCCCCATCTATTATGTAATGTTGATGTAATGATATCCACCTTGCAAAAGTGTTTCAATATGCGGATCTATCCTTGGTGGGACCTTCGAGTTCCTCTTGTATAGGGTCGCATATTGGGCGTGACACAGGCCCACCTCTCTCCTAGGTGGTCTCAACCTGCCCTGTCGCTTCGCCACAAAGTAATAGTAGGGGACCATCGGGAACCCAGGCCCACCGCTACCGGGATGGAGCCACCTTTCCTTTCAGCCCCCACATCGGAATCACTTGCGGGTACTCTACGCGCCGACCCGACTTTAGTCACCACATGTATCATATAATGTATACAAGTATAAGCCCATGATCACCTCCCGAGTATAAAAAGAGTTGGAGGAATCCACAAGAGGCCTGCCCATTCATAATTGCATAAAAGAACCATTCTTTTTATGAAAACTCTTGTTCCAACCTCACCTCAGGTCGAATGAATACGAAAGGGGGATCAATCAAATCAATAAGCCAATCACGGCCCGGTAGTATAGCATGGAAGACGGACAAGAATGTAGGGCCACTGATGGAATACTAGCATCCTATACTAAGCATTTAGAATTGCAGATATGGGTAACAACTGTAGCAACAATGACAGGCTCTGCAGCAGAATAGGATTAACTGAAAGCAGTAACATGCTACACTACTCTAATGCAAGCAGTAAAGAGAAGGAATAGGCGATATCTGGTGATCAGGGGGGGGGGGCTTGCCTGGTTGCTATTGCAAGAGAAGGGTTCGTCGTCGATGTAGTCGATCACAAGGTACCGGTAGCGGTCTCGGGGCCTATCGGAAAGAAGTAACGGAGGGGGAACACAATAAATAACAAAGCAATCAAAGCATAACATGGCAATACGCGGTGCTAGAGGTGACCTAACACAGTACTAGGTGATACCTGCAAAGAGGGGAAACATCCGGGGAAGTATCCCTGGTGTTTCGCGTTTTCGGACAGATGAGCCGAAGGGGGAAAGTTGCGTGTTCGATATGCTAGGGATGTGTGGCGGACGAACGGGCTACGTATTCGGATTCGTCTCGTCGTTCTAAGCAACTTTCATGTACAAAGCTTTTCCATCCGAGCTACGTATTATTTTATATTAATTTCTAAAGATTTAAATCATTTTTAGGATTTATTTAATTATTTTAATTAAAAATTAAATGTTAAATTGCTATGAGTACACGGAAGTGTAACCACAGATGGGATTGTGTGGCTGACCAGTAGGCCCAGTTGACTTGGTCAACTGCCCAGTCAGCGCAGGCTGACTGATGGGGCCGGTCAAAGTCAATAGCCCAGTCAGCATTGACCGTTGACTGGTCAAATTGACCAGTGGGTCCCATCTATCATAGACTGATTAATTAACTAACATTTAATTAGGTCAATTAGTGATTAGGTTAATCTAATTATGTTTAATTAAATTAATTAATTAATTAATTATTATTTATTTATTTATTTAAATCGTTCCAGGGGGTTGGCCCCATGTGTTAGTGGCTCATCAGGGGGGTTGGTAGCGCAATTAGCGCTAATGGCCTATTAGGCCGGCGATTTAAGTGCCGGTGGCTTTGAGCCACGGCGGAGCCGCTATGGGCGGCGACTCGAGTCGCGGAGGCCACCGGGGGCGAGCTCGCGCTCGCGCGCTTCGAGAGGAAGCAGAGGGAGGCCGCGGGGTGAAGGGAGGAGGGCCATGGAGGAGCTGGGCGGCGTCGGTGCGGCGGATGCGTGCGGGGAGGCAGGGGAGGGCGCGGGCGAGCAGAGGCGGTCACGGCAGACAGGGGAGCGGCGCGTGTCGCACGCGTGCGCGCGAGGCGTAGGCGTGCGTGCAGGTGGTGGTAGGAGCACACAGGCAGCAGCAGCAGCTAGGCGCAGCGTGGGCGAGCGGTGCAGCGCGGGGCGCGTCGTGGGCGTGGCGACACGGTTCAGGCGACGCGGGCGTGGGGAGGGGTCGCGATGCGTGGGCGCGTGCGCGGTCGAGCGGGCGCGGTCGGGGCCATGGTGGCCGCGAGCATGGCGCGGGCAGCGCGCCGGCGTGGAGCTGCGGGACGCGGCCGGGCGCGGTGAGCGCGGCCCGGACGCGGTGACGGCCGGCGGGACAGAGAGGGAAAGGGAGGGAGCTCACGGAGCCGGTAGGGAAAAGGGCAGTGGGGGTCGGGGTGGTGGTTGAGGACGACGAGGACGTGGAGGAGGCAGACCGGCGGGGAGGAGGAGGCAGGCCGGCGAGGTTGCGGTGACGACGGGCGACGGCAGAGAGGACGATGGCGTCGGGCGCGTGGAGGTCGTGCCCCCGATCTCGATCCAGATTGGGGGGGGGGAGAGGGAGAGAGCGAGTGGGGGGGGAGGAGTGGGTGTCGGTGGGGTTAGGGTTTGCGGTTGCGAGGGGATAAGGGAGTGAGTGGGGGGCCAGGTGGGCCGGCTGGGCGGCCTGGTGGCCTACTGGGCCAAAGGCAGTGAGGGGGGGGGGGGGGGTTCCTTTTCATTTTTGTTTTATCTTTTACCTTTTTATTTATTTTCTTTTCTGTTTTAATTTTATTTCCCAATTTGTTTTAGTTTGGTAAAATATTCAATTAGCACCTAACATAGTAACATCAATTATACCACTGCCACAATAACTTTGGCACCTAGCTAAAATAGTTTAGTATTTTGTAAAATATATTAGGAGTATAACTAATTGTTTTTGCTGTTATTTTAATCACTTTAGGGTATTTAATTATTTTATAAAGATGTTGTTTCTCCACCAATAATATCCATGATTTATTTGTCACATTAAGAACATTTTAGTTTTGACTTTTGAAAACTTTAATTGTTTGACTTGATTTTAAATTTGAAATTTGAACGGGATTTGAATCATCGCAAGATTAACAACAGTAATCGTGGTGACGTGGCATCATTAGCGGAGGGTTACTGTAGCGTAACTATCCGGGCATCACATCCGCGCGTCTTCCTCCTTCACAGCCTCGCCACTCCCGACCTTGTTAGGCTGGGGTTACCAGTTCCTGACAAGGATCGGGGCGTCGTTGTGCCGGCGCGATGCCCGTCTCCTTCTCTTTCCACTGCAATACTTGGGACAAGAGGGACAGGGAGAGGAGTTTATGGAGCACTTATTTTTTTTCAATCTTAAACTAGCCGACAATTGCCAAATTTTAATTCAAATAATGTAATCTCTTGAGTCCATCTTTGTGTTCTGTAATGCTTGTACTTGTGTTAGCATATGAATGAAAAAGATGAGCCTTGCCGGGAACCCGTGCATGTATACGTCCATGCAGAGGCGGAGTGCCTCTTTAATAAAAATAAACGAGTTTTCCCCGGCAGGATATCCTGCCGGCACCCTCTTTGTCTACCGAAGAGCCCCGTCTGCCGGGGAACAGACAGAGGGGCCAGACCCCCGCCAACTCCTTTTTACCGAAGGCTACTACGACCATCCTGACCGAAGCAGCGTTCGAGTCATGGATGGGAGCACCTAAGTTTCAAAAGAGAGGCGAGGTTTCCTCATGCAAAGTTATAGCTTTACAGAACACTAATGGACAAGAGGTAAACTTATCTGTTTGGCTTTTGCCGGGGATCGTTGTGCCGTGCAATCTTCTCGTCCTTTGTCGAAGCCAAGTTCACGGTAGGAACTTGCAACTCCATGTAGTTGAGAATAAATGCAGGATGCAATCCTATCTATATGCATATGCAAATGCTCATGAAATGCTTATGCAGTGCTCTGGGTGTGCTCGTGCATGCATGCAATCTTAGTTGGCCCCCCTCTACAATGCTTCTTTATTTTCTCTTGCACGGGGTCATCGCCCCGACTTTGTACAAGGGGTTACATGCAGCTGAGGCAAGGCCTGTACAAAAGGGTGGTTGCCGGACAGTGCCCGGCAGCCTCGCGCCTTACGGGTAGTACTTACGGAGATGCTCAATATTCCATGAGTTTTGCAAACGAGTGCCATCCCCGGTCTCCAGACGGACTGCGCCAGGTCTGGTGACTCGTACCGCCCGGTAAGGGCCTTCCCACTTCGGTGATAGCTTGTTTGTACCCTTGGCGGACTGAACGTGACTAAGGACAAGGTCACCATCCTCAAAACACTGGGCATGAACCCTGCGGCTGTGATAGCGACGCAGGGCTTGCTGGTAGCGTGCAGCACACGTAGCAGCCCGGAGATGGTTCTCCTCGGGTAGCACAGCGTCGTCACGCCGGTGCTGATCTTGTGCTACTTCATCGTAGGCAAGCACTCGAGGAGACCCGTAAATGAGTTCCGTGGGGATAACTGCTTCTGCCCCGTAGACCAGGGAGAAGGGAGTCTACCCGGTAGCTCGGTTAAGTGTCGTTCTGAGGGACCAGAGAACTACCAGCAGCTCCTCGATCCACCGCCTGACGTGCTTCTGCAGCGTATTGAAAGTCCTTGTCTTGAGTCCATGAAGCACTTCAGCGTTCGCCCTCTCAGCTTGTCCATTGCTCCGGGGGTGTGCCACAGAAGCGAATGAGATCTTGCATCCGAGGGCATGAACGTATTGCATGAAGGCGTGGTTCGTGAATTGGGCGCCGTTGTCAGTGACGATCCTTGCCGGAACTCCGAAACAACACACCAATTCTTTCAAGAACTTGATAGCTGACTGAGCAGTCACCTTCCTCACGACAGTCACTTCCGGCCACTTTGTAAACTTGTCGATGGCAATGACCAAAGAATTCAAAGCCCCCGATTGCTTGGGGGAAGGGGCCGAGGATATCGAGCCCCCAGACCGAAAATGGCCATGATAGAGGGATTGTTTGAAGGGCTTGGGCAGGCAGGTGTGTTCTCTGGGAATGGAACTGGCAGGCTTCACATGTCGTGACGAGCTCAACTGCATCTTGGAGGGTTGTGGGCCAATAGAATCCTTGCCGGAATGCTTTCCCAACTATTGCCCTTGATCCAATGCGTGAGCCGCACATTCCTCTGTGAATCTCAGCCAGCAGTTGCTTTCCATCCTCCCGACAGACACACTTCAATTTCACACCATTGGGCCTTCTTCTGTACAGAGTGTCATCGACAAACTGATACACACTAGCCCTCCGGGCTACTTTCTCAGCTTCATCTTGGTCGCCGGGAAGTTCTCCGGTTTGGAGGAAGCAGATGATGTGCCTTGCCCAAGTTGGAGCCTGGGGCTCGACAACGAGGACTAGCGGCACCTCCGCTGCTGTGGGAGCACTAGCCTCGTTCGCGGGGTCCATAGGCCCGGCTGGAGGGGGTGGTCTGGCAGGCTGTGAGGAGTTGTTTTTGGCATGGTCTCTGGCAGGGGCGGACGGCTCGACCGAGAGAGGCTTACCGTAGTCCAACTTTCCCCTTTTCCGGGCCATTGTGGCTGGTGATACGGAGGGCTCAGAGAGATGGAGAATAAAAGTTCCTGGTTCCACAGGAAGCTTCTACGCAGCACACTTTGACAGGTGATCAGCTATGCTGTTTTCCTCACGGGGTACGTGCTCTGTTTGCAACCCATCAAAGTGCTCCTCCAATCTCCTCACTTCCTCAACGTATGCTTCCATCAATGGACCTTGATAATCCTTGTTGACTTGTCTCACCACAAGCTGTGAATCTCCTCGAATGATCAACTTCTTAATTCCCAATTCTGCTGCAATCTTGAGCCCGGCAAGGAGCCCTTCATACTCAGCTGTATTGTTGGTGGCTTCTTCCCGGGCAAAGTGCATTTGGACGACGTACTTTAAGTGCTCCCCGGAGGGGGCAACAAGAAGCACGCCAGCCCCTGCACCTTGTAGGGAAAAAGCACCATCAAAATACATAATCCATTCTTGGGGTGATTCCTTGCCGGGGAGAGTTGTTTCTGTCACTTCTTCATCAAGGGTTGGCGTCCATTCTGCAACAAGAAGCACGCCAGCCCCTGCACCTTGTAGGGAAAAAGCACCATCAAAATACATAATCCATTCTTGGGGTGATTCCTTGCCAGGGAGAGCTGTTTCTGTCACTTCTTCATCAAGGGTTGTCGTCCATTCTGCAATAAACTCTGCCAGTGCCCTGCTCTGAATAGTTGACATGCTCTCAAACTTCAAACCAAAGCTGGATAACTCCAAAGCCCACTCCACTATTCTACCGGCGGCCTTAGGGTTTCGGAGTATCCTTTGCAACGGAAAACGAGTGACAACCGTAATCTCATGGGCTTGGAAGTAGTGGCGCAGTTTCCTTGAGGCCATGACGAGGCCAAAGATCAACTTTTGCACGCCAGAATACCTCGATCTAGCTCCTTGTAACAACGAGTTGACAAAGTATACTAGGCGTTGCACCACTTTCTTCCTTGCCGCGTCCTTGGGGTTGCTCTCGTTGCCGTGCTCACTGATGTTCTGATCCTTTTCTGACTCTGCCATGATCTGGCTACTTTCTGCCTCATCCACCTCTCGCTGTGCTACCAAGGCCGCACTGACCACCTGGTTGGTTGCCGCCAAGTAAAGCAATAACGACTCTTGGGGTTTGGGCGCAACCAAGGTAGGCACAGACGATAGGTAGGCCTTCAATTCCTGCAGAGCTGCATCTGCTTCTAGGGTCCACTTCATGGGCCCTGCTTTCTTCAAAATTTTGAAGAACGGCAGGGCACGCTCGGCAGACTTGGAAATGAATCTGCTTAGCGCGGCAACGCATCCCGTCAGGCGCCTTACATCCTTAACTGTCCTTGGTGCTTGGATCTGTTCAATGGCCTTGATCTTGTCGGGGTTGGCTTCAATCCCCCGATGGGACACGAAGAATCCAAGTAGCTTGCCGGAGGGAACACCGAATACACACTTCTCCGGATTAAGCTCCAAGTTAATCTTGCGCAGATTAGCAAGTGTCTGTTCCAAATCCTGGATAAGGGTGGTTTTATCTTTGGTTTTGACCATGATGTCATCAATATAGGCTTCTATGTCTCTGTGTAACTGTGGCTCAAAACCAATCTGGACTGCTCTTGCAAAAGTGGACCCGACACTCTTTAATCCGAAAGGCATGCAGACAAAGCAGTACGTACCACAGGGAGTGATGAACGATGTCTTCTCCTCATCTTCTTTGGACATGAAGATCTGGTGATATCCGGAGTATGCATCCAGGAAGGAGAGCAAATCGCAACCTGAAGTGGAGTCCACGATCTGGTCGATGCGCGACAAGGGAAATGGGTCCTTCGGGCAGGCCTTGTTGAGATCTATGAAATCAATGCAAAGCCTCCATTTCCCATTTGCCTTTCGGACCACCACTGGGTTTGCCAACCATGTAGGGTGCAGTACTCCTCTGACCAAACCAGCTGCCTCTAGTTTCTTGATCTCCAAGGCCAGCTTCCGGACTTTCTGCTTGATGGGTCGGGCGTGTGGGCAGACAGCAAGGTGGTGCTCAATTACCTCCCTGGGAACATCGGGGATATTAGATGGACTGCTTATGGAGAAGCCCAGACCCAGAGGATCACAGACCAGCCATGGTAAAATGGACAGTTGTTTGCAGGCCAAAAATTCAGGGTGGCTGTGGTGTCAAAGATATCTGTGTTCAAAATAAATCTTTGCTACTCAAAAACCTCCATAAATTCTTTAACAGGCTTAATATTCCTTGGGTAAATTTGATTTGGGAGACTTACTATTCCCAAGGACAGCTGTCTGGTCAACAAATATGTGGGTCTTTTTGGTGGAAGGCAAATTTGAAATTGTTGGATCAATATAAGTCCACGGCAAGATGTAATCTGGGGGATGGAAAATCTGCCCTTCTATGGACTGACCTTTGGCACACCAACTGTTTACACCATAGTTTTCCACATCTGTTCTCCTTTGCCAGAAACACTATGATCTCAGTCCATGAGACCCTTCAAACTGAATATTTAGAGGACCTTTTTCACTTGCCACTGTCAGTACAAGCCTATGAACAGTTCCTGCAACTTGAGACTATGTGTGAAAACATGAGAAGCTCTGAGTTCATCAATCACACAGATACATGGTCCTACATCTGGGGGTTTGATAAATTTAGTGCTGCAAAAGCTTATACAGTGATGATTGGGATTAAGGTAGCGCCCCAACAATTTCAATGGATTTGGAACTCTTCTTGTCAACCAAAGCACAAAATTTTCTTCTGGATGCTTCTCCATGATAGAGTAAACACCAGAAATCTACTAAGGAGGAAAACTTTCTTTCTGGAAAATTACAATTGTGCTATAATGGCCTGTCAGCATGAGGAAACTGTCTTTCATATGTTCTGGGACTACCCTTTTGCTATACGATGCTGGAACTTTGTTTGCCCATCAAGAGACAATCCCACCTCAGTCTTGGAGGCAGTTGATGACATGAGACAGAAGCTCAGGGTACCTTTCTTCATGGATATTGTGATTCTGGCTGCTTGGGAAATATGGATTTCAAGGAATAATCTCATCTTTCAGCGAGTGCAACCTTCCTTCCAGAATTGGAAGCATATTTTCTTTGAGGAATTGAAATGGCTTAGATATAGAATCAAGCAGAAGCATGCCCTTGGTTTCAATCTTTGGCTGGACAATATGTTGTAATTGTCCTTTTACTTTTAGTTTTAGTTTTTGGGACAATTCCATTTATCCCCCTAACTTGAGCCACCACCTGGCATTTGCCCCTAATTTTCAGGTATGCTAAAAAATACCCCTCTTCCGTCAAGTCACCTTACAGAAATGCCCTTGCCGTCCGGTTAAAGGGGTTTGACCGTCTGGTGAATAGTAACATGGGGAACAGTACATTCGAAAAAATAGCAATAAAAAATAAAAAAATCTGAAATTTTGTGGGATCGAAGATACTTAAGGGCGCAAGGTGTGTGCAAATTTTTGCGTTGTTTGGACATTCCAGGAACTCGTGGGAAAGGAAAAAATTTAAATCTATATGCTGTGAACAGTAAATTAAAAAAAATAGCAAGAAATTTTTTAAAAATATGAATTTTATTGGCATCAAAGAGGCTTGGGTGCGCAAGGGGCTTGCAAATTTTTGTGATCAAATGGCATGCGAGGTGCTCTAGCAAAAAAACAAAATAGTGCATTTTTTCAAAGTTTTTTTCTGCGCCAAATTTTGTTTTTTTCTCCACGAGCTCCTACAGTGTCGAAACGCAAAAAAATTGCAGGCACCTTGCGCACCCCAGCCTCTTTGATGCCAAAAATTTCATATTTTTTTGAATTTTCTTGCTATTTTTTTTTGAATTTACTGCTCACAGCGTACATTTTAAAGTTTTTCGTTTGACACGAGCTGCTGGAATGTCCAAACTGTGCCAAAATTTGCACGCGCCTTGCTCCCTTGAGTATCTTCGATCCCACAAAATTTCAGATTTTTTTGATTTTTTTTGCTTTTTTCGAATTTACTGTTCACCATTTACTATTCACCGAACGGTCAAACCCCTTTGACCGGACGGTAACGGCACAGAAGGGCATTTCTGTAAGGTGACTTGACGGAAGAGGGGTATTTTTGAGCATACCTAAAAATTAGGGGCAAATGCCAGGTGGTGGCTCAAGTTAGGGGGATAAATGGAATTCTCCCTTAGTTTTTAGTCTCTTTTTCCTTTCTCTTTTGTTTCTTCTCTCTTTTTAGTTTTAGTTTTAGTTTTAGACTCTTTCTTTCTTTTTGGCTTAGCTCAAGCCTTGTAAGACTCTGCTCTTTTAATTTTTAAAAATTGCAGTGGGGCATTGCCCTACTGTGTACATTAAAAAAACACATCGATATTCGCCCGCAGGAAGGCAACAAGCGCGCTTTCCTATTTGTCATCAAGGGTGGTGCTGATAGTGAAAGTACCATCAATGCCAGCCGGCCCTGCCGGGACCTTCTTCACTTGGGGTGCAGCAACCTTGGATCTCTTGTTGTTGGAACACTCCGGCACGTCGTCAATGGGTGTCGTGCACACGGAGGGGGCATGCTTCCCGGACTCCTTGCCGGAGGCCCTACAATCCTTATTCTTTCCTTTGCTTTCCTTGGCGGGAGCTGCTGCTGCCGCAGCCTCTGCGGCGACTGCATCCCGGTACATCTTGTCCACGTAGATAATTGCATCCTTTCTCATATGATGGGATAGTGATGACTCCCACTGGCCCAGACATCTTCAAAGTGTTATAAGCATAGTGAGATGCTGCTATGAACTTAGCCAGGGCCGGGCGTCCCAGAATCCCATTGTACGGCAGGGGGAGATCAACCACATCAAACACAATCTTCTCAGTCTGATAGTTCAGTTCTCCCCCAAACGTTACCGGCAACGTAATCTTCCCCTTGGGATGGCTCCTGCCGAGATTGACTCCTTGAAACGTGCCGGTAACCTCTAGCTCTTCTTATCCTATCTGAAGCTTGTTGATGACTACCGGGGAAATCAGATTCAACCCGGCCCCGCCGTCCACCAACATCTTTGTGACCTTGAGGTTGCGGATCGTTGGGGAGACCAACAATGGCAAACACCCTACCTCTATGGTGCGGCCAGGGTGATCCTCCTCATCAAAGATGATGGGCGTGCGGGACCACTTGAGCGGCTTCCGGGCCTCTGGCGCTGGTTCCACAGCATTGACCTCTTGTGCCCATCGCTTGAGTTGGCGATGAGAGGTGTGCAAAGATGCAACTCCATCAATGCATAGGGCGTCAGTGGCCTTCTGAAATTCCTGCTCACTGGTTTCCTCTTCATTCCCTTCATCACTCACATCATCACAGACTTCCTTCTCTTGGCCCCTGGAGGGTTTTCCTTGGTCCCGTAAGGGTTTGCTGGGGCGATTTGCTTCACCGCCTCGGCCCTTACCGCCAGCAGCGTTCTGACCTTTCTCCTTGTCACGCTTATCATACTCTGCCCTCTATTTCTTGACGAGCTGCTCAACCTGATAACACTCCCCGAAGGTCGTGGCCCTTGGTCCGGGGGATCTTGCAGTACGGCCCATCACCTTTCCCAACTTTTTCCGCGACAGCGGCTTCCCGGCAGGCAGCGCACGCGACAACTTCCTTGCCGGGGCCTCAACCTTGGCCTTCTTGTCGGTACTAGGTGTGCCTGATCCTTCCACGGTCATTACTGCCTTATCCCTTGCTTCTTATTGCGCTTCTTGCCCTATCTCTGACTGGTTGATTCATCCTCATCCTCTGAATCAACATTGATGCAATCCTCCTCTCCGGGCAACTTCCTTCCTTCCTCCATCCAAGCACACTTATCCACCAGTGTGTATAGTTCCTTCACAGTCTTGAGCAACCGCACATTCATCTTAGAACGAATGCAACGGTTGCACGCATTGGACTGGAAGGCTGCTATAACGGCTGCCGGATGGATATTTGGAATATTTCTATGAACTTTATTGAATCTCTGTAAATACTTACGGAGGGTTTCTCCTTCCTTATGTTGGAGAAGCTGCAGGTTGCTGGGCCTGTCGGACTCTTGATGGCCACCGGTGAAGGCACTGATGAACTCGTGGCACAGATCTGCCCATGTCGAAATGGAGTTCTCTGGCAGGTGAATCAGCCAAGACCTCACATTGGACTTGAGGGCCAAAGGGAAGTAGTTGGCGAACACCTTCTCATCTCTTCCCCCGGTAGCCTGAACAGCGATGGTGTAGATGCTCAGGAACTCTGCCGGGTTCAGCCTCCCGTCGTACTTCTCAGGTATGTCTGGCTTGAACATGCGAACGGATGGCCAACGGACTTGCTGCAGCTCCCGTGTAAAGGCAGGGCAGCCGACCTCAAAGGGCAGGCACCCGCCAACACCGAGCGCAGGCTCGTCGACGTTGAGGCTGCCGCACCCGTCGGTCTGGCGGAGGTCGTCGGGACGCCGGTCCATGACGACGCGCGCATCTCCCCGCCGCCTATCCTCCGGGGCCCGACGTTGGTCTGGACGTGCTCGAGGGTCAGAAGAGGCCATCGATATGTCATCGGGGTCTTGAGTCTGTTGCGCCCGCGTCGGCTGCCATGGTGGGGACTGCATCGTGTGAACAACCCCCTCCGTTCGGCCAGCAGTGCGGGCGGTTGCTGTCGCTTGGGGAGGTCGTGGCGGGCCAGCTCGTCGCGAGCCCCCAGCCTCAGCGAAACCGAGCAGGCTCTGAATGGTGGCATGCCATTCATCCATATGCTCGACTGCCGGCGGAAAACTCAGTAATAGCTGAGCTCGTGCCATGGCCTCAGTAGCTGTGCTTGGCATATATGTTGATGACGTCAACCGCACCGTCGCCTGGCTCCTGATGGTGCCAGCGGCGGTGACGGCGTTAGTGCCGCGTCCACATAGCTGTAGGACGACCACTTGGGTAGCGGGGTCGCACGGCGATGGTGCTCGAGGGTCAGTGGCTCCGTCGAGTGCAGCAGTCTGGTCGGCTCGTCCCGAAGGAGGCACATGCGCCGTGACTGCCCCCATAGAAGGGGCGGCCGGAGGACGATGGCCCACCCCAGACCGAGCACCGTTATTGTGGTTGTGCCCGCCGATGGGAGGAGGGGGTGCAAACGGAGTGACCCTCTCGTCCGCACCTTGCGGAGCGTGACCGTCGAGACGCTGCCGACGCTGTTCTCCTCCGACATCTCCAGCCCCCGTGTCGGCCGCGGGGGGAGCGGTGATGGCGCCACCTGCTCCAGTCACGCCCCCAGCAGCGTTCACGTCCTCGCTCGCCTCCGCACCCTCCGAGGCACTAGAGGCCGTGGGCGGCAGAGCCTTTGAGGTGGATGGATGGGCCGAAGGGCCGGACTTCTTCTTCTTAGGCACCATGGTCGATGGCGTCGTCGAAGATGAAGATGGTGATGAAGATGACGCGCTGCGCACGCTTCCAGGTTCGCGCAAGCGAGCCCCCTACCTAGCGCACCAAAGATGTCGCGGGATATCCACGGCCACCTATGGGACCGGGTGGTCCCTTGCTGGTTCAGCGGGGGGACGTCGCGTTGCACAAAGAGCAGGTCAGCTCACGGCAGCACAACAGAGAGCACACAAGCAATTTACCCAGGTTTGGGCCGCCGCGAGGCGTAAGACCCTACTCCTACTTTGGTGGATTGATGGTGGAATGAGTGTGGTGGTGCGTAGTACACTTGCCCGGCAGGGTTTGCCTCGGGGCTGTAGTGACTACGCGCGTATGGTGGCCTGGGTTCATCAACTTTCCAACCTTCTCACCCTTCCTACGAGTGTCATGGGCCTCCTTTTATAGATTAAGGGGTCACCACAGTGGGAAAGTGGTCATTATCCACTGATATGATAGCAAACAGTGTTATCATACCTAAATCTGCGGGCTAACAGGGTGCATTAAATGCACCGCTTAGTGTCACATCACTGGTTGCCCGGCAAGGTCTGCCGGGCTATCTCACCAGCTCCGCACCTGTTCCCTTGATACATTGCAGGACGGGTGTCATCTGTGGGTTTCTTCTGTAGGAAATGGCCGCCATGTGGCGAATGGCTGCCACTTAATCACCTTGCGGCTTGACACCGCACTGATTGACGACGGGGGTCGTGTTTGAGTGGTTGGCGGGGTGGTTCAACCCCCGTGAGCCCCGGCAGGCTCTGCCAGAGAGTCTTGGTTGTTTGCTTCTGGTGGTGGCCTTGCCTCTTGCCGGGCTCGCCTGCCCGGCAAGGGAGGCCCTTCTCTTGCTGATGTCTTGCTCTTCTGGTTTGATCTTGGCCCCTTTGAGCTGCATGTTGGGTCTTCAAATCTCTTGGTTCTTTAATCCCTGACTTGAGCTGGTGCTTCAGTCTTGATCTTGTGCCTGTGCACAGTTGGGCAACAGACCCAGGGTTTGTTGCACCGACACACTCAAACCTTGACCGATAATCTTTAGAGACTTCAGTCCAAGTTTGATAACCTCCAGAGTCATCATAACACTCTCTTATCTGATCATGAGAAGCTTTCTGATGAATTTCTTCAAAGAAAGCAAGATCTTGAAAAGCTAAGGGAGAGTTATGAAGATCTTCAGAAGGAACGTGATTCATTGCTTGCTCAACAGATCAGTGCCGCTCAGGAAGAATTCATTCCACCATGTTTGAAATGCATTGAACGTGAATCTGCTAATTCTTCACCTGAAAGTTCAAATGCTTCTATTGCTGCAAATTCTTCAACTGTCTCTGCTATCACAAATTCCTCATCTGAGGATGCTACTAGTATCACTGATAATGCAGGGCTGAAGGAATTGTATGTGACAGACATGTACAAAAGCCTCAAAGGGCATCAAGCACTTTGTGATGTGCTTAAAAAGCAGAACCTCAACAGGAACCCTAAGAAAGAGGGTATTACCTTTGAGAGGAAACTCAATGCTGATGGGACCTACTGGAAACCAGATCAGTACCCCAAAACCTCATGGGTTGCTGCAAAAGGACCTCCCGTAGATCCATCCACTTTATCTGGCTTTACATGTGAATCTTCATATTCTTCTGATGAGTCATTTGACTCCAACTATAAACTGTTAAAAAATCAAAATGGTGAAGTATTTGCTAGATATGTTGGCACTAACTGCAGGAATGGTCCCCCTATGAAGAAGATCTGGGTTCCCAAAAGGTGCCTTGAAAGTCTTCAGGTGAATGTCATCATGACACCACCTGTGAAGAATAGGAACCCCAGATCAAATTCCTCACATGGACAAAAGTCTTCATATGGATCAAAGTCCTCATATGAGCATCATCGTGCTAACACTTCTGTTTCGCAGGAAAGATCTAAGGGCTATGAATATGTGCATTATTCTTCAAACCGTTATGTTCATAAGTCCTCGAAGAATTTCTCTGCTTATTCATATGCTTACTCTAACCCCTCTTATGTGAAACAAAGTGGATTGGCGTCTATGCCACCTTTCTCTTATGGAGCTCGCAGAATGATGAACTCTTTGCCACCCCTCCAGATGTGGGTGGTGAAGAAAAAGAACTAATATCTTATGCAGGGTCAGGTCTCCAGACGAACTTAAACGTCTGAAGAATTTGCTGGAGGCCTGAATAATGCTTGAAAGGACGCAAGCTAATCATGAAGAAATGATTTTCATTTCTCACGTCCTCATGTTGCTATAATCTGTTCTATTCCTTGATGAAATTGATCTGATGAATTTGATGTCATATTCTTCACTGATGAAGTATATGAGTTCGTAAGTTGCACTAATTCACCTGCAGGATGATCAACCAAAAGCCACTGAGTGGGTCCTCGATAGTGGATGTACAAATCACATGACTGGTGACATGAAATTATTGATGGACACTGCTTTATCTCCATCGCATCTGAAGCATATCACCTACGCTGACAAAGGCAAAAGCAAGGTATTGGGTCTAGCTAAGGTTGCGATCTCAAAGGATCGACACATGGACAAAGTCATGCTTGTCGAGTCCTTAGGATTCAACCTCATGTCTGTCTCAATGCTTTGTGATCTTGATATGGTTGTTGTCTTTGGCAAGTATCGTTGTGTTGTGATCATGGAAGCTGACCATTCCAAAATCTTCGAAGGATTTAGGAGAGGAGACTTGTATATTGTTGATTTCTCTACAGGACCACAACCTGCTACATGCCTACTTGCAAAAGCTTCAGAAGGCTGGCTATGGCATCAACGACTTGGTCATGCTGGCATGAGGAACTTGCACACTCTCGCGAAGAAGAAGCATGTCATTGGCATCGAGGATGTCAAATTCCTCAAGGATCACCTGTGTGGAGCTTGTGAAGCTGGAAAGATGACCAAGGCCAAGCATCCCTTAAAGATTATCATGACTACCACTCGTCCATTTGAATTGCTTCATATGGATCTCTTTGGCCCTACTCACTATGCCACATTCACCAATGCTGCATCATTATATGGCTTTGTTATTGTTGATGACTATTCTCATTACACATGGGTGAACATCGTCACTTACAAATATGAAGTGCAAGAAGTCTTCAAACGATTTTCCTCGAGGGCTTCAACCAACTTTCGAGTGAAGATCAAGCACATCAGAAGTGACAATGGGACCGAGTTCAAGAATACTGGTCTTTATAACTATCTTGATGAACTTGGTATTACTCACGAGTTATCTGCTCCTTATACTCCTCAGCAGAATGGCATCGTGGAGCGCAAGAACAGGACTCTTGTTGAGATGGCTCGCACTATGCTTGACGAATACAAGATGCCTCGTCATTTTTGGCTAGAGGCAATTGATACTGCGTGCCACATCATCAACAGGGTATATCTTCACAATTTCTTCAAAAAGATCTCATATGAACTCCTCACTGATAAGAAACCCAATGTGAGTTATTTCAAAGTCTTCGGTGCTAAATGTTGGATTAGAGATCCTCATCACAATTCTAAATTTGCACCGAAAGCACATGAAGGTTTTATGCTTGGTTACGGAAAGGACTCGCACACCTACAGAGTCTTCAACACCGTGCATCACAAGGTTGTTGAAACTGTAGATGTGCAGTTCGATAAAACTAACGGCTCACAAAGAGAGCACCTACCTCCTGTGCTAGATGAAAAGTCACCTGAGGAATCCATCAAGTTCAAGGCTACTGAGGATGTCATTCCTACCGAAGAATCTGCTCAAGAAGTCATTCCAGAACGTGAAGAACATCATGCTGGTGCACCTGAGGAAAATGGCTCTCAAGAAAATGCTGAGCCAACTCAACGTCGTCAACCTGCTCATCCTCGCATCGCAAATGAGTGCAGATCAAGAAAATCATCAGCGACATCAACGCACCAGGTCCTCTCACATGATCAAAAGCTTCACATTTGTCTAACTTTTGTGGGCACTTTGCTTTTGACTATATCACAGAGCCCACCAAAGTAGATGAGACATTTCTGGAGCCTAAGTGGATTCAAGCGACGCAAGAGGAATTACATCAGTTCAAGCTCAACAATTTCTAGGAACTTGTCAAGCGACCAGACCCTCACAAGCACAATATCATCGGCACCAAATGGATCTACCACAACAAGCAAGATGAAAATGGCCTTGTGGTGAGGAATAAGGCACGACTTGTAGCTCAAGGCTACACACAAGTTGAAGGAATTGATTTCGATGAAACTTTTGCACCTGTTGCTAGACTTGAGGCTATTCGCATATTGCTTGCTTATGCTAACCATTATAATATCATCTTATATCAAATGGATGTGAAAAGTGCATTCCTCAATGGTAAGCTTGAGGAAGAAGTATATGTTGCTCAACCCCCAGGTTTTGAAGATCCAAAGTATCCTGACAAAGTCTTCAGACTCAATAAGGCCCTCTATGGCCTCAAGCAGGCCCCTTGGGCGTGGTATGATACTTTGAAGGAATTCTTCATGAAGAAAGGCTTCAAACCCGGTTCACTTGACCCAACTCTTTTCACCAAAACCTATGATGATGAATTATTCGTGTGCCAAATATATGTTGATGATATCATCTTTGGTTGTACTAACCAACATTACAGTGATGAATTTTCCTATATGATGAGTGAAGAATATCAAATGTTTATGATGGGAGAATTGTAATTCTTCTTAGGTCTTCAAATTCGTCAACAGCGCAACGACGTCTTCATATCTCAGGAGAAATACCTCAAGGATGTGTTGAGGAAATTCGGCATGCAAGATTGCAAAGGCGTCAAAATCCCTATGCCCACGAATGGCCATCTATGCACTGATGAAAATGGTATTGACTTCGATCAAAAGGTATACCGCTCCTTGATTGGCTCTTTATTGTATCTGTGTGCATCTAGGCCAGATATTATGCCTAGTGTTTGCATGTGTGCCCATTTTCAAGCTACACCGAAGGAATCACACCATAAGGCTGTGAAGCATATTCTTCGACATCTAGCTCACACTCCAACACTTGGATTATTGTATCCCAAGGGCTCGACTTTTGATCTCATTGGATATTCTGACTCTGACTATGCTGGTGATCGTGTGGACCGCAAGTCAATATCAGGCACCATTTCCTCAGACGATCCTTGGTATGTTGGTCCTCAAAGAAACAGAACTGCTATCACTCTCTACTGCTGAAGCTGAGTACATTGCTGCTGGTTTGTGCTATGCTCAATTGCTATGGATGAAGCAAACCCTCAAGGACTACGGCATCAATGTGAAGAATGTGCCACTCTACTGTGACAATGAGAGTGCCATCAAGATTGCTCATAACCCAGTTCAGCACTCGAAGATAAAGCACATCCAGATTCGTCATCATTTTCTTCGTGATCATGTGTTGAAGGGCGACATCTCCATCGAGCACGTGAAGACTAAAGAATGGCTAGCCGATATCTTCACAAAGCCCTTGGATGAGAAGAGATTTAGCAAGTTGCGGTGTGAGCTAAATATCTTAGAATCTTCGAATATCCTTTGAAAAGGACACACATCCTAACACTTATGCAAAATTGATGACTTAGACGTGCAACACACGAAGTAACGCTTTTCTTCAATCAATGAAGACTAACTCTCTAAGTGTGAAGAAATTAACGAAGAATTTGATTCTCAGAACCCTACGACAATTGTACACGACGTCTGAAATCGTCATTCTTATACGGTGGGTCACGCCACCAACAAAAGTTGAAAACCTCCAATTTGAGTTTTTCTTCATTTTTGAAATTCCTCAGTTGTTCAAATTCTTCAAATTTGCTTAGTCTTCACTCTTTTCGCTGTTGTTCTTCATTGACTATATATATATTTGAGTTTTCTGTCCTCTACAACATTCACTTATTGCTAATTCTTCAAGTTGACTTTTCTGCTAAGTGAATGTGATCGGACCTGTCCCCCTCTATGCTAAACTCAACCCAGTCCGTTCACAAATTCTTCATGTGCGTTCTATTTGAAACCCGTTCAAAATCTTCACTATGTCCTTGTCAGCTGAAGAATTTGCGAACGAAACTTTAAAATATTCTTATCTGAATTTTCGGCTTTTGCCGCTCAAACCGTTCCACATCCCCAATAAGATTTATTTATTCACCCATGATCTCACACGATCGCCACCTCTCTGTACGTGGGTGACACATGTCGCTAGGATGAGAAGGGTCAGGGGCACGTTCGTCCATTTTCCTCGGGCGAGTGGTTTTTCACCTCGGTTATAAATACCCCTCACCCGCCTCAGACTGCATTTACCCCACTCGACCTCACTCCCCTCGCTCGAGCTCTCTGACCTAGCGCTGCTGCTACTTCCATCATCGCTGGTGAGGAAGAGCTTCACTGCCTCGACCTCGTCGCCATCGTACTCGCGCCGGCCGCGGAAGTCTTCACTCCGCCGCCGCCGTAGCTATATATCTTCCTCCTCCAAGTTAGGGCGTGGAAGATCTGAACGGACGAACTTCCAATCTACAACTCCCAGTTCGTCGTGTTCTTCGTCAAGCGTAAATAAAATTTATCTTTTATTGCCCTTGTTGATTCTGATGATTTCCACAAAATCTTCAAAAGGTGTTTATTCTTCAACTTCCACACTCTTAAACACCTCACACAAGCATCCGTTCTTGATCTGTTTCTCTAAGCAACGTTTTTCTTCAAGATTCCTAAATTGTGTGGATTTTTCAATCTATACAACTATGGAACCTAAGTCAAAGAATGCTTAGTGAAATTCCTCAAGACACCTCTGGTCAAATTCCTCAAACTTGTTCATTTTTCAAAACTTCTGAGAACGCATATGACCTCTCCAAATTCTTCGCACCTATACTCTGTTCACAGGTACTCATGTCCGCTGCTGAATCACTAGGTTCTCATCAACTTAACTCATTTGCAGCGTTCCTCGAAGACATATTGCATACGTCTTCAGAAAATTCCATTGTTCAAAATCCTCAGCTGAATAAAATGGCTGATGGCAAGAGACCTTAGAAGGGAGGCAAGAGACCAGAAGTAAATACAACATTTGAGATCCCTGATGACATTTATGCAGAATATTATACTCCTGATGAAGCCAAACATGGCAAGGAGAACAAGAATCAGCGCAAGGTGCGCATACAGAGGATTGAGAGAAGATGGGCACGGGAATGGAGGGAGTACAGATATGTCACTCCTAAGTACATGAAGAAATTCGCGTTACACCCTCCTTGCCCAAGACCTCCATTGGCACCAGGCCAAGAAGCTGATCCCACAAGCCTCAAGTGCGGTGAGGACTATCCTGATGAATGGGCCAAACAGCAAGCTAAGTTGGCCAAAATGGCTAAAGAAGCAGTGAGGAAATTCAACAAAGATTCTGCTGCTGCTGCGGCCTTTGCTAGCAAGCCCAAGAAGGCTATGCCCAAGAAGCCGGCTCGCAAGCCAAATTCCTCAGCAATGCCCTCACAGCCAAGCTCTTCAATGCCCTCAAAGCATATCCCTCAAGCAGCTCCTGTTCCCCCTGTTGCAAAACCTTCAGCTGCTGCTACAAAGTCTGCGACACCTGCACATCTTGCCTCTTGCCAAAGGACGACTGGTATCTCAATTGCTACAGGAGCATCTGCAAGTTCTTCAGCTCCTCCTCAGTCTTCAACAGGCCCAACATTGCTGAAGACAAAGGCCACTGCTGGACGAGGCACAAGACCAAGTCCTCACAAGAAGCAGGTTGCCTTTCATGTGCCGTCAAGTGAAGATGAAGCTGATGATGAAGAACTAGCTGAAATCATCAGAGACAGACATCAATGGGCCGCTAGAGCCAAAGGCACCAATCTGCCTCTTCTGCTGGATCCCAAGTTGATCCTTGACTTCACTGATCTCTGGCACAAGGACCCCAACACTCCTATGCCTGATTTCAATCTCACGCCTAGCCAAAGTCACATGTTGACAACCTTCATAGGCGAGGAAAAATGGAAGTTTGAAAATGCCAGGCAACTGAAGAAAGCTCAGTACAAGAAGGAGCGTTTTCTGAAGAAGAATGTTGTCAAAATGACAACTGATGAACTTGTGGCCATGCAAGCTGAGATCAAAACACTCAGTGATGAATTTGACACCTACCGTGCAGATTGGCTGGGAGCCAAGGCCAGATTCGTCAAAATGGCAGAAAGATTCACCTCGAATGTTGCTGCCTCAACGCAACATGAAATTCCTCAGGCTGAAGCTTCTGCACAGCCCACCGAAGAACATGCAAGCACAGCTGATGACAATCTGACTGTTGATGATTCTGAAACCACCAGGGCTGATGAAGAAATTCCAGTCGCTGAAGAATCTGCCAGTGCAACCTCTAGTGTTGCGCCTGAAGAACAAGCCAGGCCAGCTGAAGCATCTACTGCTACGCCTGAAGACACTGACAATGCCAGGGCAACTGCATCAGTTGCGCCTGAAGAAACTGCACCAAATTCCTCTGCTCCTCCTGCACCAACGACAAGTCCTGTCCTTCCTTCTGCATCAGAAGCAAAGGAAACCAAAGCTGCGGAGCGATCAGCTGTGAAGAAAAGGAAAGCATCTGCTTCCTCAGAGTCTTCAGCTTCAAAGAAAGTGAAGACTTTGACAAGCTCTTATGAAAATCTCATAGATGCTATTCCTGTTTCAAGCATGCCATCAAAGGAGATTGTTCCCTTTGGTGAGGATTATGAGATTCCATATGAATCTGATGAAGAAGATCATTCTGCTGCTACGTCAGAGAAGATTGATGAAGAAATTGAAGTTCACAATCTCACGTGCACTCCACTGGTATCATCGCCCATGCCTCAGTTCACAGCCGAAGAGGTAGGCGTTGAGGAACTTGATGAAGAAGATGAAGACGTGGATATTGGGTGTTCAACTCCTATTATGAATGATGACTACTAGGAAAGTCATCATCCCAATTCACCACTGTTCACACCTCTGCAACAGATTCCTCAGTCCCCGGTCCAAACTGAAGAAATTCACACGGGATCTGAAGAACATCAAGCTTCTCTTCTCACCGTTCCTGAAGAAGTTCCAGCCACTAGTGCTGATGTAAATGTTGCTAAAGAAATGGAGACCCAGGCTGCTACTGATGATATTGCACCTGAAATTCCTCAGCCTGTGGCTCCAGTGGCTATACCTCAAGAGGCTGTGAAGACAACTACTGCAAACCTTCAGCCCAAGCCTCAGAACCCTTTCTCTAAGAAGCAGAAGTTCAAGGCTGAATATTTCTTCAATGAGCATATTTTCTTCACTAATTACAACCCATATGATGCTGCTAGACTTAGATGCAAGCGCTTCTGGACAGCAAGTCAAATGAACTTCTATTCTTTTCACTGCTATTTGATAAGGACAAGATCTTTGACCATGAGCACATTCCTCATGTGGATATGGAGTCGCTGCCCTGCTTCACCCCAGTCCTCAGTGTTATTCATGACGCTGGGCAGCTCAACTTCTGCGGCGACATCTGCGACTGGAATGAAGAACTCATTCTTCAGTTCTATGCCACGCTGCACATCACAACCAACGTCGAAGATGTGAATTCATGGGTGTTGGACTGGATGACTGAAAACACTCACTACAAAGCACCAACCTCTGACTTCATGCCATCCCAGTCAGTCCTCCTGTTGAAGGTGCAAGGCGCATCTATGATGAACCTGAGCTATCCTATCATCTGATGCAAGTCCTGATGAAGCCTTTGAAGCCAGGCCAATCTCCAAGAACCAAATACCTCGTCAAGGAACTGCTCTATGTGCCAAGGACTGTATACAGGATATTGACCAAAACCCTCAGTCCTATCAAGGGCCACAACTCTGATGATGAAGAAGTTGTTGGCATCATGAAGAATCTGCTTTTCAACATCATACAAGGTATTCCTATCAACTACCACGATTTCTTCATGGGTACTTTGGCCAATGTCGCTTTGTCACCGTTTGAGTTGAAGCCTTACGCTCCCTGGATCATGAGATTCATCAGATCAAGGTCTTCAATCAACTACAAGGCTGACACTCTCAATCATGGCAGCTACTTGCCCCCAATTGATGTGGTCAAACGAACTATTTCCTCAGCTGATGAGAAGGGCAAGGCTACTGTTATTGATGAAGGCACTCGTCCATTGGATGAACAGTTTTGCAAAGCAGCATCCTACTCCACCAATGATGACTCTGCCACTCATGACACTACCGCAAATGCTTCAAAGCCAAATCCTCAAGCCACTGCTCCAAGGGTGATGACTGATCGTGAGCTTATCCTCAGTCTTCATCAGAAGGTCGATCGCAACCACAAATGGGTCAAGCGACAGTTTGGTTCAATTCTTCAGAACATGACAATCATGTAGAACTCTGTGAAGAAGAACCATTACTATCTGCATGAAGTGTTTGATCGCACCTGGGCTGTATTGTCTCACCTCTACGGTGAAGAAGATCTCAAGAAAATGGGCTTCAAGACTTTGACTGGTCTCAGCCGCCTTCGAAGAAATTCAAGAAGGTGAAAGTTCCTCACTTGGTGGCCAGCTCATATTCTTCATCGCGCGAGACTGATGAACATGAAGACTTGGACGACACTGCGGTAGGCCCTACATCAACGAACGAGCCCAACAACGCTGGCGCTCCTCCATCGACATCATGATGATATGCTTCTGGGGCGTTAGTCCTCATTTTTTGCCCCTTTTGGTCATTCGATTACAAGGGGGGAGAAATTTGAGTTAGTCTTCAAGCGGGTCTATATTTATGGGTGTTTTTTTGCCAAGTTACAACTCTCGTTCTTCTGAAGTATTTGTTGGATCGAGTTGTAAACTTAAGTCCAATGGTGGTCTGATACTTTTGCTCTGTTTTTCTGCATGCTATTTCCTCATTTATGTTAATGCACGCATGTTGAATTACATCAGTCACCATATTTCATCATGCATTTCAAATTCTTCATACCATATGTTCAATGCGTGTATGAATTACAAGATATAGGGGGAGATCTCCATGATTCTACTCTACAATGTGCATTGCTATTCAAAGTAAATTCCTCACATATGCACATCTTCAGGGGGAATTCTTCTATATCTTGCAATCAAATTCCTCAATATCAGTATTTACACTTCACATGTTTATCCCCGTTGAAAACTTAACCTATATTGTCATCAATCACCAAAAAGGGGGAGATTGTGAGTGCATCTAGTGCCCCTTAGTGATTTTGGTGTATTGAAGACTTATAGGTTAAGGGACTAATGTGTTTGTGAGTGTACACAAGTCTATAAGTCTATGAGGAGTTTGATATTAACAGAAAAAGTCGACCCCTAAAAATGAATGTCTTCAACTGAAGACTTTGGCTTTCTGAAGACTTTGAAAGTGAAGAAATTGGTGTGACCTTGAAGACTTGATATTCATGTGAGGAATATGAAGCGTGAAGACTTTTGTTTTCATAGTTTCTTTTTCTCTTTCTTGAGTCATAGGAAACACCGTACTGTTAAAGGGGGTCGAGGTAAAACTAAGGAAAAGTTTCCAAGTGATACTCAACTCAAAATCCTACACCTACCAATCCTTTCGAGTGAAGCCATTGGAAATCTCATACAGTTCAGTCAATTTCTTTAGTGACAGAGACGAAGTTCTTCTGGTCTCTGAGGAATTTGTTCTGACTGAGGAGTTAGGAATTCGCCAGTGCGGATTGCCTACAAGTGAGGAACATGATAGCCCTGAGGAATTTGAGAGCTCAAATTTCTGACCGTTGTTGTGCTATGCACCAGCTGTCCCAAAATATCTACCCACCTAACGGTCATATCATTGAAGGGCATTTATGTCTTATCATGTCAGGCTGCTCCGAGAGAAACTGACACTTGTCATTGAGAGCATCCCATCCTCCGAGGACTTTGAGCGAAAATCATCAAGTGAGGAAAACCCAAACCCAAACACGTACAAACCCAAAGTGATTGAGAATCACTGAAGAGATTGTTCCTGTGTGGAACCGACGCTTGTTACCTTTGAGGACTGTGCATCCTCCAGACGGTTAGGCGTCATGGTCTAGAGCATCCAAGAGGAAATTGTGGATCGCCGAGTGACCGAGTTGGTGAAGGTTTGGAAGTCACCTAAAGACTTACCACGAGTGATTGGGCGAGGTCTGTGTGACCTTAGCTCAAGGAGAATACGGTGAGGACTGTGTGTCCGGGACTGTGTGTCCTCAGGTTTAAATACCTAGCCGCTCCAATCAGACGTACGACTGTCACAACAGTTGGAACTGGTCTACCAAATCACTGTCTTCATTGAGCTACTGGTTCTATTTCCTCAACCCTTCCATTTCCTCATTACTGTGTTGTTGTACTTGATCGTTACTGTTTGAAGACTTTGACTGAAGACTTTCTCAATTTCCTCAATCCTATTTCTTTAGTCAGTTTGTCTTCAGCCTGCCTGTGTTTACGCTTCCTGTACTTAGTGTGTGTTTTCATTTCATCATGACGACTGTGCTACTGCTCCTGCTATGCTTACATCTGAGTAGTTATTCCGCTGCTAGTTGTTCGTGACTTAGGTATTTCCTCACCCTGAAATTCCTTAGTGACGAATTTGTAAAAATCGCCTATTCACCCCCCTCTAGTCGATATAATGCACTTTCACAGACTTTATTGTCAAATGCCTCCACACCATGCCCGGGGCTGACAACATCATCAGGCGTCACCTCTTCCTTCTCTGGCACTAGGCCATCACAACCCCATTACAGGATCCAGTTATGCAGAATGCAACAAGTAAGAACAAGCTTAACATGGGTGGGGAAAGTGTGGAATGTCTTCTCTTCTGAGATCTTAAACCTATTCTTGAGAGCTCCAAATGCCCTCTCAACCATAACTTTAAGGCTGGAGTGTGTGAGATTAAACAGTTCCCATGGAGTCCTAGAATAGTTCCTACAGGAGAACTCGTTCAGATGGTACCTGGTTTTCCTGAAGGGTGGAAGAACTCTAGGCCGACATGCATAGCCAACATCTCCTAGGTAGAACTTTCCATCGGGGGTATTGATGCCATCAGGTCGAGTCATGTTGTCAATTAGAATCTTAGCATCATGTGTTGATCCTTCCTAGCCAGCTAGCACATATGTGAACTTCAGATCAAGGTCAACAACAGTAGGAACATTCTGGCTTGTGTAGTGCTTTCTCCTCCCTGTATGTTGCAGATTGTGACATCGGCACTCTAGCAGTGACATGAGTAACATCTATTGCCCCAATGCAATCCTGAAATGGCATGAAAAGATGGTGTTATGGCTATAGAAGAACAATACAAGCATGTCAAGGCATGAACTATACTGTCAATGCTCACCTTGAAATATGGATACCATTTTGGTCTAGTGCGAATATTGCTAGGAGTACGGACGGTTGGTGACAACAACAACAACAACAATGCTTATAGTTCCTGCATCTTATCAATTAGCATAGCATATCAATCAACAATTGTGTCTGCAAGCTTAACAATATCCAACACTAATATGTAGAGCTTGATCTGCCTATACGTGACCACTTTGGAATTCCTTGATCTTTCTGGTATCAAAGAATTTCTCTTGGCAATATATCCCTTGCATCCCTTTTCCACCTTTTCTGTAACTGTTTATGGTATTTAATTTGTAGGAAAAGATGCACCAAGACCTAAAAAATTGTTCAATGTTTTTGAAATAATGTCCTGTGAAATCAGCGAGTGTGAAAGCATTTGTATTTGTGAAATTGCTCTCTTCATACAGTCAACTTCTGGCTACACACCAAACCAGAGTGTTCAAATTTACCATACTTGCAAGTGATCTAGCAGAAATGTTTACATGTCTCGTCACACATTCTGTCTTGGAACCAACTCATGCAGCACATACACCTTTCCCATAGAGCATCCCGACAAACTTTCTAAACGTACTTGATGGCATGTTTTTCAGTTGGTAAATTTGCAGTAAAAATATAGCTACATAGTTAGTCGATCTCAGTAGTGGTAGACCATGGAGCTACAAACTCCATTTTCATCATATCACTACAAAACAGTTAGCAACTAGTCGATCAGATACATGCCACAACTGTTCAGTGTAGAACATCCAGGCTTTCCAAGGACAACATCCACATATAAGTTACCAATGTGTACTCACCTCTTCAGTTTCACAATTTTGACTCCTAACCAGAGATAAAGATAAGTTAAACATGGGAACTTACCAATAAAATTTGAATGATTATAGAGTTTCCAGTAATTTTTTGCTCTTGGGCTAATCCGTTGTTCTTGGTTTCCGCGGCCATCCAGAATGAGCACTGGAACATAGTGTTTCAACGCACATTCGGGCAGGCAAAAATTGTAGAGTGTGATAGATTGCGGGCAACCCTCACGCCGATGTTGCCGGACTATCGGTGACCGTTTCTTGGAATCTCTCACGCTCAGGTGAGTTCTCTGTTAGCTCGGCATATCATGCATTATGTCGTGCAACCACCATTGTGGAAGGCTCCGTTGCCCCTGAAAATCAAGTTCTTCGTGTGGCAATTGTTGTGTGACCGCCTCCCCTCTGGGACGAAGGTGCTTAAGCGACGCGGGCCGGGCGATGGCTTATGCCCCCTTTGTGCTATCCTGGAGACTGGGACCCACATTTTATTCTTGTACACGATTGTGCGTGCCCTCTGGAGTTTCTCCCTCGAGACTCTGGGGTCCAACTGGGAGGCCATAGACTTTGCGGAGTTCATTCAGACGAGAGCTACCCAGATAGGGCAGAACCGCCGCCTGTTCTGGCTTATATTTGCGGCAATGTCATGGACCTTATGGACGACATGTAATAAAATGGTGATTGAGCGGGTCTTCCTGAGGCAGGCCTCTGATCCATTCCTTAACTTCCTTACTTTCTTGCAGCATTGGCACCCGCTTTCTAGGCAGCGGGACCGTGGTCGGCTTGGACTCATGCTGGATGCGCTTCTGGCTTCCGCGTGCCGCCTCTCCTCTTCGTAAGCGTAGCATGGTGCATGCCACTAGGTGCCTTTTTTTATATTTCTTTTATGCTTTCTTTGGGCATGATTGTGTTGTTGCCCTAGCCGGCATAGTTGTGCCATTGTGGACCTGAGTTGTATGGATCTTTGCTTTATTTATAAAGTGAGGCGAACGCCTATTTCGAGAGAGTATCCGGTAAACACAAGTTTATCCCTTGAATTTGAATTGTACACACATTTTCCTCTTTCATAAATAATTGTTTAGTATGATAAGGGCAGTAAACAAAGTTCTCCTCAAAAGACATGCGGTTCATCAACAAATTTTAAGTATGACGGTACAAAAAATCATACTCAATGGAACTTGCTAATTAAACCAGATAGGGTCACAGAAACTACAGCAAAATGCAGAATCGTATTTTGTTTTTTAAGAGTTAAGCAATAGACCATTACAAAATTCTCCAAAAAATATTGTCCCGGTATAATTATCAACGAAAGAAGAACATCAATATTGTTATACATCACAAAATGGCTAGATTTATAGTCCATCAAAAGATTCATTACTTGGGGGGCAACAATGACAGTTGCTTTAACAAAATCTCTAGCATCCAATTGCACTCCAAAAACATGTGCACTGATTTATCAGTAAGATGTCGGGTATGACATGAAAAATCACCACAGATAAAAAATGCACAAACAAATCAGGATGAATAGGAAATTTGCTTATCGAAATTTCATGGAACAAAAGCGTTCCTGGAAAATAGTTCGCTGACTTCTTCCTTAACCTCATCTCTGCACTGAACAGCCGTTACAATCTGGGTTCGGATGACAACACCCTTCGTCTCCCCATGTCGTATTTCTCATGGACCATCGTTGCGTTGTTGGATCCGGCCGGGAGCACCACTCGACTTCTGTCCAAATAGGAAGTCAATATCTTGATTCGCCTGTTAATCAGATCAAGTATCAGATACAAGACAGGTGAGTGCATGAAATTGCAATGGAAGAATGCCATGGATATTTTTAACTAGACACAGTTCAGTTTCCAGGCATCGGGATAACTCAAACTGCTTTTACCATGCACCAACGATTAGAATAGCTCTTGCAAAATAATAGTTCATAGCTAGCATGTACGGTCATTAAAACATGGGTCCTCAGTTAAACAATATGTACTTATGTACATCTGGTGATCAGCACACAGCTTCAGCTGCATTTCTGGAATGATAACGAGATTATACAGAACAGGTAAGCATCAATCTTAGAGGTGCGACAACCATCATCGATCTTCTTCATATACATCTGATTTCATGCATGTGTTCTCCCAGTGGCCAATGTTTCTATGCCTCCTGCAGCGAAAAAAAGGTAGTGCTAATAACATGATTAACAACTACATCCTCTGTAGGAACAGAGGATGTACTACATTATTTTTATGCTTAGCAACGACAACCAAAATGTGTTATATTTAGATATAGATGTAGTACTTTTTTTCTGCTTAGCATAATCCTTGATCGACATCTCCAATGCACTAGCTCTCGCTGGGTTCTTCTTCTGTTCCTCTGGAGCTTTGCTGACTGCACCCTAATACGCAATTTTTCTTTTGAGAAATTGCAATGAACACATGGCATCATAAATCGCACATACGCAAATTTATTTTTCTTTTGAGAAGGGGATGGAGAGGGCAGGCGCGGGGGAGGGCGGCTGCGCGTGGGGAGGGCCGGCGCCGGGGCGTGCGGCCAGAGTGCAAGGAAGGGCCAGCGCGGGGGAGGGCAGCCGCGCGTGGGGAGGGCGGGCGCGGGGGAGGGCGGCCGGAGCAGTGTGGGGGCGGGCCGACGAGGGTGGGAGAGAGTGTGGAGATGGAGAGTGAGGAGGGAGACTCAGAGGTCAGGCGGGGAGGACGATGATAACATGGGCTTAGTAGTAGCACGGGTATCGGCTCAACGCTACTGGTAAAGTCATTAGCTGTAGCGCCGGTCCAAGACAAGCGCTACTGCTAAGTGGGGACTGGCAGCTGGGCCCGGGCAAGCCATAACAACAGCGCGGTTCAAGAGAACGCGCTACTGCTAATGTGTTTACCAGTAGCATGGGTCCATGACAAGCGCTGCTGCTATGGCCAATCCGTGGGGCACGGAGACATCACCGTGTGGGACCACTTAGCAATAGCGCTGGTCCGCGGGCTGGCGCTACTGCTAACCCCCTACTTGTAGCGCTTGACTCTAGCACACGCTACTACTAAGTATCAGTAGCGCCTCTTTTTAACAAGCGCTACTGATAAGCCTCCATGTATAAGGTTTTCTCTAGTAGTGTAATTATCCATTATCGCTCCAATGCCTATGAGCTTTTCACATATTGATCTTTGCTAAATTACTACTGTTGCTGCTACTATCATAATTGCTACAAAACTACTGTTACTGCTGTTACCGTTAATATTGCTATCATTACCACTGCTATCAAACTATCATATTACTGTGCTACTAATCACTCTGCTGCTGATATTTAGTCTCCAGGTGTGGTTGAATTGACAATTCAACTGCTGATACTTGCAAATATTCTTTGGCTCCCCTTGTGTCGAATCAATAAATTCGGGTTTAATACTCTACCCTCGAAAACTGTTACGATCCGCTATACTTGTGGGTTATCAGATACCAGCCAAGAGACGTAACATCAACTATTTTCTAGGGGCATATCAGATCCTGAGAAGCCTTGCGAATCTTCAACGGGGGAGCTGCTGCAGCCTGTGGTGACCAGTACGCCGCAAGAGTCGAAACTAGGCTGGAAGTGGTCATGGTTCCAGTCTCCCGGAAGGCGAGGAGAAGAGGGAGCCGTCGTCGGAGATCTTGAGCTTGCTCCAAGGGTCCACCAAAGGGGCTTCATGGGTCTCGCCATTTGTCAGCCACTTGTAAGCGTCAAAGGGCGCCGGACAAAGCTTGCCAACTGACTTGAGAAGGCCTCCAGCCTCCTCCCACTCTGTTCCGGGGACAACACAACCCAAGTTTTGAGCCTTTTTAGGACCAGCCTCAGGACGTGTTTGATAGAGATCCAAATGGTGTTATTGAAAATAATAGAGTTCCTATATTTCCAAAGATACCGAATCACTATAGAGTTAACAGTATTGAGAGCAGAGTTTTTATTATTGGAGATCCAGAATTTGGCTACTGATTCGAAGTCACCCCCAATCTTAACCCCAAACTGCTCTTCCACAAAGGGCCATATTTGCCTAGCAACCACACAATCAAAGAACAAATGTGAATTAGACTCGGCCTCAGAGCAGAAAACACAATCTGTCTCTTCCTAAGGTTGTCCCTGGTCATAAGTTTATTATTTGCAAATAACCAGAGAAACACATGGATTTTTGGTGGCACCCTAAGTTTCCAGACGCAAGGAATGAAGACTGGTTGCACTCCTCTAAAGTTTATCACATGGTAAAGTGAGTTGGTGGAATGCACAGACAAATCAGGATGAACAGGAAATTTGCGTATCGAAATTTCCTGGAGCAAAAGCTTCGCTGACCTCTTCCTTAGCCTCATCTCTGTACTGAACAGCCGTTACAATCTGGGTTCGGATGACAACACCCTCCGGTCTCCCCATGTCAAATTTCTCATGGACGATTGTTGCGCTGTTGGATCCAGCCGGGAGCACCACCCGACTTATGTCCAAATAGGAAGTCAATATCTTGGTTTGCCTGTTCATCAGATCAGGTATGAGGTATCAGATACAAGACACATGAGTACATGAAATTGCAATGGAAGAATGCCATGGATATTTTAAACTAGACACAGTTCGACTTCCAGACATCGTGATAACTCAAAGTGCTTTTACCATGCACCAACGATTAGCATAGCTCTTGCAAAATAACAATTCATAGCTAGCATGCACGGTCATTAAACATGGGTCCTCAGTTAAACAATATATATTTATGTACATCCGGTGATCAGCACACAGCTTCAGCTGCATTTCTGGAATCATAACAAGATTATACAGAACAGGTAAGCATCAATCTTAGAGGTGCGACAACCATCACCGATCTTCTTCATATACATCTGATTTCATGCATGTGTTCTTCCAGTGGCCAATGTTTCTATGCCTCCTGCGGCGAATAAAAGGCAGTGCGGATGACAGGATTAACAACTACATCCTAAATTATTTTTATGCTTAGCAACTACAGCCAAAACGTGTTATATTTAGGTACAGATGTAGTACATTATTTTTATGCTTAGCGTAATCCTTGATCGACATCTCCAATGCACTAGCTCTTGCTGGGTTCTTCTGTTCCTATGGAGCTTTGTTGATCCGCACCCTAATACACAATTTTTCTTTTGAAAAATCACAATGAACACACAACATCATAAATCGCAATGAACACAATTTTTCTTCTGTTGGGAGCTGACTTCTCTCTCTGGACTTATCACTTAGAAAACATTGAGCTCAGGGACTATGCTAGGTAGTGGCTCCTGTACCTCTCTCTAGATTACCCTCTCTATGATGATGATGTTGTAATATTCCTTGTAAACCTGGTTGAATGGCACTCCCCCGTCCCACAATATAAGACATTTTTGAAAGCTATGTTAGTTTGCAAAAACGTCTTATATTATGAGACGCGGGGAGTAATATATTCAGGTGGGGAAGCTCCCCCCGGTTCACTTAGACCACTCTTTTGCGATACCTCGAAATCTTCAATTGTACTACTGAAAACAGATGCGACTGTCCGTACAATTTGATACTTTCCACTAAAATGCAATGTCTCAATGCCAAGATGATCAATCAATTGCCCTCTTAGCATTGTGCCAATGCAAAATCGACCCTGTTGAGTTCAATTTTATAACTCAAGGCCCATATAGTTACAAACAAACCAACATTTTTCATCTTCAAAGAAAATAGACTCCTCCCAAGCTAACACAGTAGTATCCTCCATTGGTAAACATAGAAAAACAACAACAGACACTACGCAGTAACATACAAACACTCTAGATTATCAAATGCGGGGCAACCAGAAAAACAAAATCCCAGAACAGATATGCTGGTGCAAACATGCATGCTCATGGGGTTTCTCGTTGTAAGCCAGATTAGTTTCAGCAAATTAGGATGGATTTTAAATCACCATCATAATGCAGTGCTTTGCAATTCAAATCCATCCATCAGATCGAAAAACTAGAGTTTGCACAAACCCGGTAACTAAAGTGCCCATCACAGCAAAAAAAGATTACATTTCTTTTTGAGACGCTAAACCAAGCCAACAGAAAGGCATCATATCATGAACTGCCAAGAAACCTGAGAATAATAATAGTAAAACATGATTTTTTTTGGAAATGGAGGCGCGCCCCCGGCCTCTGTATCATAATGATGCATGCAGCCATCTTATTAAAAATCCATGAAATAGCACAAAGTCATAAAAAGTATTACAGCTCGGAAGCGGAGCGAAACAAAAAGAGAAAAGTACATGCTAGGAATCGCAACCGGTAAGGCAATGTGAAGGATAATCTCTCTAGACTCCTATCCTATTATGCGACCGCCATCCGAACCGGTTGAATATAGCCCGTGCTACCATCTCCCACTGGTTGCACCCACTAACCAAAGGCTCCCTGGATTCCACAGGAGTGAGTAAGGACCACACACGGATCCATGTGGTAGCTCTGAAGATGACCTGCAAGAAAGTTAAAGTATGTTGTCTGTTAAAAATCATATCATTCCTACAGTTCCATATAGCCCACAAAAGTGCACATATTCCAATCCGAATACGAGCCGCAGTAGTATGCTCAACCCCAGCTAACCACGTTCCAAACAACGACTCAATGTCAATTGGAGGGTTAATGTTAAATGCTATATGAATCATTCTCCAAAGCAGTTTGGCGAGTGGGCATTCAAGAAATAGATGTTGTATTGTTTCATCATGATCACAAAAACAACAACGTGAACTACCTACCCATCGCCTCTTGATTAAGTTGTCCTTGGTGAGTATTACTTGCTTGTGGACGAACCACATAAAAATCTTAATACGCAAGGGAACCTTAACCTTCCAAATATGCAACGATCTTGAGATTGGGCCAGAATTAATAAAATCCATATAGAAAGATTTCACCGTAAATATCCCATTTCTAGCTAATTTCCAGTGTATCGAATCCGGCTGGTCGGATAGTTGAACATCTATCGATCTCTGAACCAAGTGCATCCAGGCAGTCCATCGCTCACCAACTAACGCTCGTCTGAATTGAATATTCAAGGGAATCGTTTGGGACTCTGTGCCTACGTAATCTTCCTTACATTGCACAATGTTATAAAGGGTGGGATATTGTACGGCCAGGGGTGTCTCTTCTAACCACGTATCCTCCCAAAATCTTGTTGACATCCCATTGCCAACCAAGAATTTGACCCTACGAATGAACAAGTCCTTCGTTCTCATAAGTCCCTTCCAGAATGGCGAGTTAGTTGGTCTCATGGTAACCTGGGCGAGCGTTTTCGACTGCAAATACTTATTGTGCAAAATCTGTGCCCACATGCCTTCGGGCTCTGTCTCTAACCTGTAGAGCCATTTACTCATAAGGCATCTATTATTGATTTCTAAGTTCTCAATTCGAGACCTCCCTGGTCTTTTGGTCGGCAAAGGATATCCCATCGCGCGAGACGGTATTTCCTCTTGGCCTCATCTGACTGCTAGAAGAACCGAGATCTGAAGAAATCAAGTCGCTTACGTACCCCTTTCGGAATCTCGAAGAACGATAGTAGCAGCATCAGCATACTAGTCAGTACCGAGTTAATCAGCACTAGCCGACCTCCATAAGACATAAGCTTGCCCTTCCAACAGCTAAGCTTTTTTCAATTCGATCTTCGATACACTTCCATTCTTTATTGGATAACTTACGATGATGGATCAATATGCCTAGATAACTAATGGTAGAGAACCTAATTCACACCCGAACAGTTGTCTATAAGTGTCTTGCTCGTCTTGGCCTTCCCAAAGCAGAACAACTCGCTCTTGTGAAAGTTTATCTTTAAACCAGACAATTGTTTGAACAGGCATAATATAAGTTTCATATTGCGCGCCTTAGCAATGTCATGGTCCATGAATAGGATAGTGTCGTCGGTGTACTGTAAAATGGAGACTCCTCCATCGACCAGATGAGGGACTAACCCCTTCACTTGACCATGTTGCTTGGCCCTGCCAATAAGAATGGTCAACATATCGGCCACTATATTAAACAAGAGAGGAGACATGGAATCCCCTTGTCTCAATCCCTTGTGTGTCTGCAAGTAATGGCCGATATCATCGTTAACCTTGATTCCGACACTACCTTTTTGGATTTGAGAACCCACTTGGTTCCGCCAGTCCTCACTAAATCCTTTCATGCACATTGCATGCTGAAGGAAAGGCCACTTAACTTTATCATAGGCCTTCTCAAAATCCACTTCGAAGATAACCCCGTCTAGCTTCTTTGAATGAATTTCATGTAACGTTTCATGCAAAACGACCACCCCTTCAAGTATGTGTCGCCCTGGCATGAACGCTGTCTGGCTCGGTTGCACCACTGAGTGAGCAATCTGTGTCAATCTATTGGTACCCACCTTTGTGAATATTTTGAAACTCACGTTAAGAAGACATATTGGCCTAAATTGTTCGATCCGAACTGCCTCTTCTTTCTTTGGCAACAGCGTAATCGTACCAAAGTTAAGATGAAACAACTCTAAATGACCGTTAAAGAAATCATGAAACATAGGCATAAGATCATCCTCAATAATATGCCAACATTTCTTATAGAATTCAGCTGGAAACCCATCTGGTCCCGGTGCCTTATTCGGTTGCATTTGTGAGATTGCATCCAGAACCTCTTTCTCAGTAAACGGTGCAGATAGAATATCATTCTCCTCTACCTGGAGCTGAGGAATATCTCCAATAACAGCTTCATCTAGGGACACCGTGCTTACCTCCGGAGGCCCAAAAAGTTGTTTATAATAATTAGAGATATATGCTTTCAGATTCTCGTGCACCACTATTGTCCCCTCGTCCTGCTCAAGCTGTATTATTTTCTTCTTCCTATGTTTACCATTCGTGATCATATGGAATAATTGTGTATTGTCACCCCCTTGGACAACCTTAAGTACTTCAGCACGCAAAGCCCACTTGAGCTCCTCTTCTCTAAGAAGGGCTCGTAAGGCTTGCTCGGCTTCGGACTTAGAGTGCTGCTCATCCACCGAAAGAAGGTTAACTTCGGCTTTTAAATCTAAATCTTCAATCAATTGGATGAGTCGCTCTTTTTCTTGTTTGTAAATTCCACTCTCGTTTCTGGCCCAACCTCACAAGAACTGCCTCAGATGTCTAATTTTATTTTGCCATCTCTCAATACTAGTTTGTCCACTAACAGGCTTTGCCCATTCGCGTGCAATGATCTCCAAAAAGTTTTCTCTTTTGAACCGACCTAGTTCGAAAGAGAAAACATTCTTGTTTGCAATATGTGTAGCCTCACCCGAGTCTACAAGTAATGGTGTGTGATCTGAGATCGCCCTCTGCATCGCGTGTACCGACACTAGTGGGTATTTTTGTTCCCATTCCACGCTAGCGAGCACCCTATCCAACTCCTCATAAGTTGGAGTGGGCAACGAATTGGCCCATGTAAATTGTCTACCGGTAAGCTCAATTTCTCTCAAACTAAGACTCAATAATCATGTTAAACATCATGGACCACCGTCCATCAAAGTTATCATTGTTATTTTCATCTCTCCTCCAAATTATGTTAAAATCCCCTCCGACTAGGATTGGAAGAGTCTCGTCCCCACAGATCCGCACCAAGTTAGCTAGAAAATCGAGTTTAAGTTCAGGTTGTGCTGCCCCATATACAACAACGAGAGACCATCGGAAGCCATCCAATTTTGATCTTACCCGAAACTTGACCGCAAAATCACCTCGAACCACGTTAAGCACCTCAAGCGTTTGACAACGAACCCCTAGTAATATCCCACCAAATCTTCCTCTGGGAGGTAGAACACGCCAATCAAAATCAATCCCTCCGAATAAAGTGCCTAGGAAATATGAGGTGAAATTATCTCGTCATGTTTCCAAAAGTGCAATGAAATCTAAATTTTGCTCTATCGTTGTCTCTGCCAAGAACCTTCGTTTAGCCAAGTCAGCTAGACCTCTGCTATTCCAAAAGATTTCTTTCATAAGTCATCGTGAAATTTTTTCTTAAGCTTAACCCTAGCACTTCTATGAACCGCCGAAGTAGGATATATTTTCCGTTTCCAAGGTCGCTTAGGCTTCTCCCCATCCTCCTTTGGAAATGTAGGATCTACAGAAGACGAGACAGTGCCCTCCATCCTTAGAGGCTCTACAGTGTCTGTATTCTCTGACCCCTCCTCATCTTCGGCCTTCACAGTAGGCAAAAGATTATCACAAAAGTTTTCAAGGGCAACCATTCCTAAATTGTTCATGTCATTGTCATTCATAGGTTTAGAAGCAGAGCGGGCTTTTGATAAAAGTTGTTCAATAATTTCATGCTCGGTGAAATGCATAATTGAACAACTTTTATCAAAAGACATACCTGTAGTTGCCTCGACATCTCGAAGCATGGCCGCCCTCTTGGCACGCACTAGCTGCATGTCATTAGCATCTGGCTGTCCCTAGATCCGGTTGCTGACATGCCTGCCAGCCGTGACCAGATCCGTGATCCCACCGAAAGCAACAAGCTCCTCCGTGTCCTCTCCCGAGGTGTGTGCTCTCCACTCCCACGCCCTTCCTTGTTGCCAGTGAAGAAGGGTAAGGCGCGGTCGAGTGGGTATCACGAACCGAAGAGATGGGGGAAGGAGACCGTGTAGCCACCTGCTCGACAGTCCCACTCCCCCCAACCTGTCACCGCGGCAAGGAGACGACACCGGAGAAGGGTAATTGCGGGCCTCCTGCCCGTGCCCCCGTCCGTGACGCCCGGTGGTGCCCTGCGGTGAGGGGGTATGGCAGGTGGTGCGGGCCTCCTGCCCACAACCCCCACCACTCACTCTCTGTAGTCCGCTGCCTGGCAAATCGTTCGGCCCTGAAGCAACATTCGGAGACGAAAGTACCTTAGGTGAACCAACATCCGGAATCATCACTGGCGGTAACTCGAGCTCCTCTGGATCGTCCGTCTCAACTCGGTTACTCCATAACCGACTAGGTGCAGACCGCACTCCAAAAGATCCAAACCGAAGTGTATTCATCGGAGTCAAAGAGGATGACGCCTCCTTGGCAGATGTATCCACCTTACCCTATGACTCCGGCCCCTTAGCCGGCTCCCGTGGTGTGCTCTCAGGCCCCTTGCCCTGATTCCCGGGGACTCCATCTCCCTCAGTCGTATCCATGTCCTGAAGCTCATCTCCCTCCTGAGGTATCGGTGTCTCCTCAATCTCAAGCTCTAGCACGTATGTGACCCCGGCATGCGTCCACTTGACCACATCCGGCACGAACTCCAAACTGACTACACTGACAAGTAACCTTGCCGCTCCGTGTGCACGAGTAAAGGGCATGTCAACTTGTTCCGTCTTACCAATGAGAGAACCCAAGCTCCAAGCTACCAAGAAGTGATTAATATATTTCCGTGGTGCACCATAGAAATGAACCCAAACCTTCTCTAAAGGTGTACCCTCGGTCTCCTTCTCCTTCCACTCATCAAAGGCCATGATAATATTCGTACTCTGTACTCTGCACATGCCAAACTTAAGGATATGCAACTGGTCCTCTTTAGTGGGAAAGTCAACCTTGTAAGTCTGGGTCTCCAACTTGACAAGGTACCACTGGTGGTTTCCTGGTACTAGGTCCTGCAACTGTCGCACAATCTGTGCCTCTGTCAAAATCCCATTGGTAACCTTGACAACAGAGAGGAATATGACGCATGTGCAACTGTCTGCAGATGCGTCATAGCCTCATAGGTGCCACATCAGGTGACTCAAAAAACATTAGCTCCTGACAACAAACTCCATAGATATTGACCACCGGCTTGGGGCCAGATAGAAGCGGACAGTCATCGGTCACATGCTGCGATTTACAACAATGGTCACATAATTTTGTGGTACACTCTGCCACAAAATGACCCGACTCGCCACATCTATAACACGATAACTTCTTCTTCTTAATAGCCCACTTTAATAACTTTTCACCATCATGTTTGTCCGGAACCGTTTCAGAACCCCCGTCCCCAACCTTAACAACCCCAGTGCTGGTTACTGCCAAAGCCCGGACCGTGTCTACAGCCATCTCGAGAAGAGCAGGTGAGGCCGTTTGCACCGTAGCAGCACGCTCGGCTTGTGCCACCGCGACCGTAGCAACAGGCGGTGGAGGAGGCCGCGGTGGAGGCGGGCGCCGACCCCCTCCTCTCCCGCCTCGGAATGCACGGTGAGCTCCCCAGTTATACCGGTTGGTTGGGTCGGCCACCCCCTCGATGAAGTTGCCGGGAGGTCCTTGAAAACCGTGTCCCGATCCGCCGCCATTGTACCATCCAGAGCCACGTCCACCACCCGACGAAGAGCGACGATGTTGACCCTCGCCGACGCATCGTATCCGTCATCACCCCACTGTCCATAGCGGTTGTATCTGAAGCCGTCACCACCGTAGTCCCGACCACCGCCGCCATAGCCTTCCTGACCAGGGCCGCCGCCCCGCCCGGCGACTTGGGCGCCGCCCCGCGGCGACCTGGCCATCAGTCGGCGCCTCCTGCTACCTCGCGAAGGCCCGGCCAGGAGCCGGGGCCATGTTAGTCCTCGCAGGTGCTGGGGCCGGGGGCGTAGACTGATGGGCAGGCAGCGGGTTTCCTCGCCCCGCCATAGTGGATGCGACGCCGCAACGGACCCTTGACGCACGACGTGTCCTGACTAATGGGAAGCCAGGCGGACGAAAAACCCTAGTCGGTGGAACTGCTCGATCAGGCGACTCGTGGATCGAGGTCTCATGCAAACTCAGCGGGTCGGCCGTGACTACGTGCGCGGCTTGGGCCTTCAACCGGGCCTCTTGCCCAATCTAAGAAGAGCCCACGACCAACGCAGTAACGGATCCTCCCTCGAGGCCCAACAGAGAATTCAAGCGATCCCGTCTGGCCACTCGAATCTCGTTGGCCTCCCTAGCCAACGGCGGCGGCTGCATCGGCGGCGGCCTCAACATCCGGCCCCCTTTTGCATGTTTCTTCTTCGTTACGAGCGTCCATGAATCCGGGATGAAGTCAGACAGAGTCATGGGAGTGCGGTTTACCTTCGGGATCAGCCCTATCCAAGGTTTAATTAGCGGCATGGATTTCTTCACCCCCTCTTCTGATGAGCAGGTAACGATTTCGACGCTGTCGACGCGATCGCACGACCTGCGGTTTGCGCATTCAGCTTCTCATTGCCGTCCTCCATCGCCTCCTCCTCCCTAGCAAGGCCGTCGCGTTGTTCCTCACCCTCATCGCTATCCTCTAGGACCCAAAAACGTCCTCCAAATATCTGATTTGATCTCTTGTTCTCCGGCGCCGTCGTCAAGTCAATCATCTATGTTCTTCCTGCATACAACAATCTACATGCACGTCAAAAGCATCAATACATAAACGAAGACCTACCGTAATCCGGACGTCGGCCGCCAGATAATCGCCGGCAAGGATGTCGTTATCCATATCCCGAAGTGACGTCCAGCGAGATGCCGGAGTGTGTTGAAGGCGTCCCTCGATCCAGCCGCCGGAGACCTGCATGAGTGATTCCACCACACACCAAGCTTGATCCTCAATAAATGGGGGAAACCCCCAGTGCATCACCTGTCAATTCTAGGAATTGAACTTGGGTCGTTAGGTTGCACAACCACATACCCAACCACTGAGCCAAGGCTCTCTTTGCATAGTAAAATAGGAATGCATGAACTACAGTTTAAAGAACATAATAACCCCAATTTGAACAGGTAATCAAATTCTAAAACTCCCTTGTGGAGATGTTTGAGGAAAGAACACTTGAATTATTATATGGATCAAACAGCGCTCTGTCTTGTCAACTAAGCACCCAGATAGCATCCAGAAAGCAACACGTCAAACGGTACTACTGAATTACTCGATCACAAAGCATATTAGATGATCTATCAATTGTCTCTAGCATTGTGCCAATGCAAAATCGACCCTGCTGAGTTCAATATTACAACTCAAAACCCATATCCTCCCAAGCTAACACAACAACACAGTATACTACTCCCAGGTCGACAGTAACATATATACAAACACTCTGAATATTAAAACCAGAAAAACAGAATTCCAGAACAAATATGCGGATGCACAACATATACCTATGCAATGGCAAGGATGTACCTTTTACAACTTGCTTGATACTGTATTATTTATAGATAGCAAAGTACCAGGTCCAGATTCAGAAACAAACATAAGTTCTCACGCGTGCAAATCTCTGATAGACAGCAGACAGTAGGAAATCATGAGCAAATTTCCAAAACACCCCCGAAATAACAGCAATTAAATTCCCATTTGATGAAAGCCCTACTCCTCGGAAGCGGAAGCGGCAAGAAGCAGGGCAGGCGCCGACGAATTCCCCGGTTCCAGCATGCCCCCCAAGGCGGCGGCTCGGGATTTGAAAAACCCGAGGAGGCGAACGCAAGACCCCTTCAAGTACATCTGGTAGACGGCGAAACGCTCCTTGTGGGAGGCCAGGGTCGCGCCGGAGGCGTACTCGGAGGCGGCGGCGAAGGACTCGGCCTCGATGGCGGCGGCAGCGCGCCTGGCCTCGGGCTCCGGGACGGCGCCGTAGTGCTGGCAGTAGAGACTGGGCCCTACCAGCTTCTGCAGGAGTATGCGCACACTGGAGTCGCGCGTGCTCTGCGACGGTGGCCACGTACACGAAGGAAGCAGCGAGGGATCGAACCCAGGCGGCAGGGTAGACGCGAGAGATCTGAGGGCAGCAGCGCGAGCGAGAGATCTGCGGCGGTCATCGGCGGCAGCGCTGAGGGCATAGGGAGCGACAGATCTGCTGCGGCTATCGGCGGCAGCGTTGAGGGCATGGCGAGTGCGAGATCGGCGGCCCGACATCGCTCGCCGCTTGTGAGGAACAACGGGCGGGTGGCGGCGGCAGGCGGATGGATGGATCGCCAGCGCGCCTCCTATTTATTGCGTAGGTCGATGGGTGGAGAGCGCCTCCCCGGCGCAGCGCCGGTTCGGGAACTGGCGCCCATTTTTTGAATTCGGGAACAGACGCGGCAGTTCGCTCGCTCGCACCCTTTCCTCGTTCGCTTGCTCCCTGTTCTTGAGTTTTTTTTTATCCCTGTTCTTGAGTTCAAAAAATATTCGTGATATAAAAACAATGTTCATATATTTTTTTCAAAATCGTGAATATTTTTTAAAATCTTGAACATTTCTTTTGAAATCATGAACATCTTTTTAAGAACTCGTGAACATTCTTGGAATTTAAGAACATATTTTTCGAATTAATGAACATCTTTAAATTCAAGAATATTTTTTGGAATGCATGAAGATTTTGAAATTTATTTTTCTTTGAAAAGTTGAACATTTTTTAACTAAGAAAAAACAAAAACAGCAGAGAAAAATGAAAGGAAAAAAGGGGAGCCGGCCCGCACATGGACCGGTCCAAAAGCATGCACAGGAGGGAGGGGGTGCGCGTTCTCGTAGGTCGACGAATAAGAGGTCCCTACAGCAGGGTTAGAGTTTGTTCTAGTGGACTAGTAAATGAGCCTAAATCATGGGCTAGAATATTTAGAACCCACGAAATACAATTTTCTCAAATGAATTTAGACTGTTTTCTAACGTTGAGTTAATTAGACTGACTTTAACTCAATGAGCCGGAATATTATGTCATAATTCAAAATATAATTTTTTGATGGGATTAAAAGAACTAATTTCAAAGATTGATCGGAGATTGATGGATTCGAAGGAGAGTACAGATTTGTTTGGTTCCGAAAAGACAAAGATGCCAACGATGACATATATGATTACATGATTGTAGTTTCAGCACGTATATACACTTGGTTAGGGGTGAAAGATGAGCCGCGATAGGAATGGGCGATTAGCTCGAGGAACGATCGTCACTGTCGTCGAACACAACTCGAGAGAAGAAGTCCGGACTTAGAGGATTTGAGTCAAGGGTTTTGGTGACGTGCTTCGATTAGGGTTGTGGTTTAGATTTTGATATCGGGTTCCGATTTGGATTCTCAAGATTGATGTGATACGTGAAGGAGGTGAGAGTTTGAGACACGACATTTAATTCCGAGAGGAATTTAGTCACTTCCAACATCTCAGGGGGCGTTTTCAATAGTTTTGTGAAGTTTAGGGGGTGGTATACCCGATTTTGTAGTTGAGGGGGTTAAGTGGCCCATTTCTGGAAGTTGGGAGGGGCATGTGGACTTTTTTTTCTCGACTGTGCTACGCTGCAAATTCAGGAAAAAAGACGACCATTGCTTTTTGCGGTTCGAAAAATGTTCGCTATATAAAAAACGTTCAGACAAATGTTCCAATTCGTGAACATTCTTTGAAATCATGAACATTTTTTGAATTCACGAACATTTCTTGAGTTGTAATCTTTTTTGAAATCATGAATCTTCTTTCTCAATCGCAAAGATTCTTCAAATTAACAAACATTTGTTTTACAAATTCATGATTTTTATATCATCAACATTTTATACAAATTCACAAACTTTTTTAAAATTGTGAACATTCTTTTGAATTCACAAACATTTTAAATCATGAACAATTTTTGAGATCATGATCATTTTCAAATTCGCAAACATTTTTACAAGTCACGGACATTTTTCAAATCATGAACATGTTTGGAAATCGTGAACTTTTTTACAAATTTGCAAACATTTTTCAATTTCAGATATTTTTTCAAAATTCATGACCATTCTTCATGAACATTTTTTAAACTCATGAAATTTCTATGAATTCATGAACTTTTTCCAAAATCACGAACATTTTTTTCAAACTCACGGACATTTTTTAATTAATAAAGATTTTAAATTTTGATTTTTGTTTGAAATCATGAACATTTTAGAAAAAGGGGAAGCCTGCCCCACACATGGGCCGGTCCAAATGCAAGCGCGGAAGGGAGGGGGTGCGCATTTGCGCGTTCTTCACCGCGCAAGTCGATGAGGGAGCTCCTATTCGACGTTGTAAGGGCCGGTTGACACTGTTTGCGCTCGCTGGGGAAGCGTAGTGAGCTAGCCCAGCAACGTGCAGAAGAAAAGGAAACGCGAAGAAAAACTGCAAAAATATTATGTTCGGTACATGGGATATCGGTATTCGAACTCTACACGAAACTAACAAAAACCTAGGAGGCTAGAACCATAACCACCAGACCGAGCTGACAAGCTCGTCCATAATTAGGAAAGAGAGCTATTTGACCCTTTTTTTTTAGAAAAAAGGCGTACGTCCGACTTTATAAATAAAGCCACCAGATAGAATACCATACAACTTGTCCAAAGTTCACCGACCGCTCATAACAGAATAAGCAGAGAGCCCACAACGAAGATAAAGTTTACATGCACGCAGGCCCAACAGACCATACAAAAGGCGACACGCAGGCCAACAACCTACTGCTACATAAAGGCCCGTCCACCAGAAGCAGTCACTCGGAGGCATGAGAGGAGATCAAATTGGCCGACGCCCTGACTTTGCTGATTAGCTCCACCATGCCGTCCACATCTGCAGGTTTAGTCAATAATTTCCACTGCTGCAAGAAGATAGACATTTTAAATAACACGTCAGCCGGCTTGTTAGGAAAGACACCCTCAATGGTGAATTTATTTCTAATATTCCACAAGGACCAGCCCATGGCAGCCAACCCAACTCAGAACAATCTCTTGGTTTGTCCGCTGGTATTACTAGCCAATAAGTGTAGGTCAGAAAAAGAGTGAGGAGTCCTCACACCCATCCAAGATCGAACACATCCCCAAGCCAGAGGGCATAGAAAGAAGATGTGATTGGTATTTTCAGCTTCAGAGCATATAGTGCAAAAGGTGGAACCAGGCCCGTTTCGCTTGCGAATTTGGTCAACCGCCGGCAAAACGGCCTCTAAAGGCCTGCCAGAGGAAAACCTTTATCTTAGTAGGGATCCTAGCCGCCCAAACTTGCTTAAACTTGGACGTAGGAGTCCCATCAATAATCCTGGAATAAAGAGACTTGACTGAAAATCTACTAGAGGCCACATGAGGCCAGGTCACCGAATCCTCTTCCTCCGAGAGAATAGGGAACACAGCAGCAAGCCGATGCCAGTCCGCCAACTCTGCAGGGGAAAGAGACCTCTGGAGACCCAGGTCCCATCCAACACAAGAGAGATCAGAGATTGAGATCTCAGGGTCAGGGCAATAAGAGAATAGAATAGGAAAAGAAACAGCTAAAGTAGTATCCCCAACCCACCAATCTAACCAAAACCGGGTCGAAGAACCATTCCTGACAATAAAATTGACATGGTCACAAAACACATCTCGAACCTTTACCAGGTCCCACCAGAACTGTGATCCATTCGAAGCCGAGGCAAACATAGGGCTGCCAGATGGGAAATATTTAGCCTTTAAAAGATCATACCACAACGTCCCAGGGTTAGCTGTCATAATGCGCCACCACCATTTCACAATGAGACATTTGTTCATTATCACCGTATTTAATATTCCCAGCCCCCCAAGACTTTTGGGCCTACATATGATCTTCCATTTAACAAGCCTATATTTCCATTTGTTCTCCGCGGAGTTCCAAAAGAAGGCTCCCCCGTGTTTATCAAAGCCAGGGTGGGTTCCCAGGGAGAGCATGAAGAAGCCCATAGTGAATAGAGGCAGAGAGGAAAGACAAGCGTTAGTAAGGCACACTTTCCCTGCCTGCCTGTTATAGTGGCCTCGCCTGGGCATAACTCTATTGCCAACCTTGGCAACCAAAGGGTTAAAAACTTTAGCATGAAGACGGAAAGGAGAGATAGGCATGCCCAGGCATTTGAAGGGGAAAGAACTAAGCGTACAATTAAGGAGCCGCGCAACTCTAGTTGCCTCCTCCTCATCTACCCCAGTTACAATCACCTCACTTTTTAAAAAAATCTTGAACCCGACAAGGCTTCAAAGCACAACAAAATGAATTTAAGGTTGGCAAGATAGGCATCATTCAGTTCCACCAAAATAATCGTGTCGTCAGCATATTGTAGATGAGTAATGCCTTGGGGAAGGAGGTGAGACACCACAGGGGAAATGTGCCCAGCCGAAGCCGCACGGCTCAACATACATGATAAGGCATCGGCCACGAAATTAAAAAGAATGGGTGAAGCCGAATCCCCTTGCCACAGGCCACTACCATTGGCGAAGTATTTTGTGTCATTGCCATTCACGGCAACAGCCGTGTGGCCCCCCGAGACTAGTTGCATCAGCCTATGCACAAACCCAGCGTGAAAGCCTTTAGCGAGAAGGACCTGGCGAAGGAAATTCCAGCTGATAGAATCGTAGGCCTTCTCAAAATCAAGTTTGAGGATAACAGCTCTAGAGCCCCTACACCGGAGATCATGGACGATTTCATGTAAACACAATATCCCATCCAGAATGTACCTCCCTTTGATGAACGCTGTCTGAGTGGGGCTAATGGTGCGGTGAGCAACTGGAGACATTCTAGAAGCCAACCCTTGAAACTTGGCGAAATTATTAATCAAAGCTATAGGACGAAATTGGGCGATCTCATCAGCTCCCTTAACTTTAGGGATGAGAGACAGAATGGCATAGTTCAAACGGGAGATATCGACCATCCCAAGGCAAAAGCCTTGAATGATCTCATAAACAAGCGGGTGGAGCACAGACGAGAAGCGGCGGACGCAAGGAATAGAAAACCCATCAGGTCCCGAGGCCGAGTTAGTGTTAGCAGAGTTAATCACCATCTCGATCTCCTCCACAGACAAGGGGAGCATCAGGTTAACATTTTCGGCCTCAGAGACCTGCCATTGCTCGGTCCAAAGGTTAGAGGAGACGAGGAAACCAAAAGCTGGCCTGGCCGCAAGAAGGCCAGCAAAAAAACCATGGACATGTTCCAAAATAATGTTAGGCTCAGAAATGCGGACCCCATCAAAGATCAAACTGTTAATCGAACATCTACGACACCGTCCACTGGAAATGGCAAAGAAGTAAGCCGTCAGAGAGTCCCCTTTTAGGGTCCAATTGATTGTCCCACGTTGTTTCCAGTATTCCTCAGCCTGATGATGCAACTGCATAAGACAAGCCTCCAACTCATACCTACGCTGCCAACCCCCAGTAGAAAGCCCGGCGGCGTCAGCCTCCGCATCCAAGGCCGAGACCTGCCCCAACAAGTCCCACTTGCTCCGTAGGGACTCTGCCGCATGGTTACGGCCCCAACCTTTTAAGAATTTTCTTAGGTGGTACGAACAGAAATGCCAATCATCCATGGGACCAAAGGACCGGGTCCTAGATCTAAGAAGAGAGGAAATTTTCTCCGAGATCATGTCACAAAAACCATCAATCAAGAGCCGTGATGCATCTTGGAATCTAGAAGCTTTAGCCAAGGCAGAAACACCAAGGTCCAAGATGAGGGGGGGGGGAGTGATCGGAGCCAATGTGTGGCAGCGCAGAGAGAGAGAGGTGCGCAAAAACAATAGGTCCCAAGGGGCAGAAGAGAAAACGTGATCCAAGGCAGATCGAATCGGTAAGGCCTGATGATTGGACCAAGTAAAACATGCCCCTAACCTAGGAAAATCACGAAGAGCACAACCCGCAATGAAATTGTTACACGCATTAGCCAGTGGCCACGAAAAATTGGAGTTATTCTTATCCACCGGGGACCTAAGGAGGTTAAAATCACCCCCAATAACCAACAAGATATTACAAGAATCAATTTTAGACGAAAGTTCATCCAAAAATATCTGAGAAAGCGAATGATCCGCACGACCATAAACCACCATGATCTCCCAGAGAGTGTTACGATCTTTGTGAAACACCACCATACTCGCCCAAAAGACCCCATGATCAAAAGCAACAAACTCAAAGTGATCCATCTTAGCACCAATAAGAATACTCCCAGAATGTCCAGACGCTGGGAGGCATCGCCATGTAAAACGGTCCGACCCCGGAATCCTAGAGAGATCAGATCTAGAAAAATCAGACTTAAAGGTCTTAACAAGGCCTACGATATCAATGCAATCACTACGAACTAAATCACGGATTTGGTCACGGTGTCCCTAGCACCGAAACCCCATACATTCCAAAAGAGAGCTTTCATTTAGAAGAAAGGTTTTTAATCCGAAGACTCGACCTGCTCGGGACCGGGCAAGATTTAAGCTTAAGTTTAGAGGAACGTCCCTTCTTAGAGATCGAGGGTGGAGGGCCACTACCCTCTGTCACCCCCTCAGCACCAGTCGCTTGCGCAACCGCCTTCGACTTGGTGGCTGCCTCCTTGGCCTTAGCAATGGCCGCCTGGGCCTCCTCATTTAACCGGATCAGCGAAAGCAAGGAGGATGGGGAGCCAACATTATGATCAACACTAACACCAATATTAGAGAGAATGTTCAAGAGATGGGAATCAGGTAAAGATGGCAGCACCAAATGAACTGGAGAGGAGGATTGTGGAGATTTACCTGCATGAGCTGGGCCCTTGGACGCAGCCCGACGATCAGCCCTCTCCTGGGTAGGGACTGCAACGGACTGCCGGCGCAGGCCCTTCCGGGCCGTGGACACGGGCAAGTGGATCGGAGCCACACCAGAGCGGGCCACCAGAGAGGACACATCCTCCCTTGCCCTCCCAGCAGCCGCCACCGCACCTAGATCCTCATCCAAGCGACGGCAGAATCCCCTTCCTTATGCTTACTCCCCATCGAAGACCTGCTCTTGGCCGAAAACTTGCGGACTAAGGATTTCTTCTTCGGATTCTTACTGCTCGGGCTGTGAGGAGAGGCTGTGGCATCCGGAGGCACATCAACAATCCCAGACGAGGAAGGTGAGGTAGGGCGCACAACTTCATCCTGAATGTTAGAGCAAACCCCAGTAAATGGCGTGGCCCCATCAAGACCAGCAGCTCCAGTATGACCCCCCTCACGGGCCCCCTCCTTGGCAATCCCACCGCCACTAGAACTAGGAGGACCAAAATCAAATAGGCCCCATGATTCTGAGCCCATGGCCTCCCACTCTGACGGGGTAAAAGGGTTGGCGTTGCTGCCTGCGTCCGTCTCGCCCCCACCATCCGACGGGTCTGGGTTAGAAGGCTTAGGAGCCGGGGGAGGTGGGGGTGGAGCCTGCTGGGCCGCCATTGCCTTGGTGCGCACACGAATACGATAAGCATCAGAGATGGGGAAGACATCGATGGATCCATGAACACGGATCGGATCCAAGCACCAGACTTTCATGCGAATCACACCCGGAGGGTCAAGAGACGATTCATCCACAACCACTGGTTTGCCAATCAGCTCGCCAAATGCCATCAAGAACCGAACATTACGGAGCCCGTACGGCACATCCTCAAGAAGCACCCAGATATCAGAGAGGGAGGCCACCTCCTTGGATCCATCTACATCAGCCTTGACAGATATCATCACTTGGTTCAAAGGGAGAGTGAAGCTTGAGCAAGATGCCATCATCTTAACACTACAAAAAACCACTTCCGTGATGATACGTGTTTGTCATAGTAGGTCATGTTTTCTGTCATGCATGTACATCCATGATGATTTTATCACATAATCAAGATAGTCATACATGTGTTGTCGTAGAAGTGTTCCATGACAATGCCAAGATTATCATCACGGAAGTGTCCACTTCCATGACGATAAATGGTGCGTCATGGAAGTGTTTTCGTCAAGGGTAACCTGTAACGCCCGAATAATCATGCTACAGTAATCTCACGTTAATGATGGCACGTCACCTCTGTCACTGTAATTAATCTCGGGTTAATTCAAAACCGTTTCAAATTTAAATCCTAAATAAGTCAAACGACAAAAGTTTTCAAATATTAAAATAAAAATGTTCGGGAGATGCCATATTTTGCATAAGTAAATATGGTGTGGTAAACACATTTTTATAAAATGCCTAAATAGTTTAAATTGAAATAAAACAGAAAAGCAAATAAATAAAAGAAAAGAAATTACAAAAAAAAAAGAAAACAAAACAAAAACAAAAAGAGAAACCCCCCCACTGGACCCTGGCCCAACTCGGCCAACCCCCAGGCCCAGCCGGCCGGGCCACCGGCGCCCCCAATCCCTTATCCACTCCTCCCCCACTCCCACAGTACCCACCGACACATCCCCCCACGAAATATCCCCTCCTCTGCCTCCCCCGATCTGGATCGAGGAGGAGGCCATCGCCGTCGCGCTCGACCTCGCCGCCCGGAGCTCGCCGTCGCCGGAGCACTCCCCCGCCGGCCTGCTTCCCCCTCCTCCCCTGCGCCGGTCGTCCCCGTCGCTCCTCCCCGCGCTCGCTGCCCAGACCCCGCACCCCCCCGTGAGGACCCCCTCCCTCTCCTCTTCCCCGCGCCCCGCCGGTGCGTGCCCGCACGCGCCCGCCGTGGTCGCGTCCGGCCACTGCGCACGCCCCGCCACCGCACCTCCTCCCGCAGCTCCGCCCGGCCTCGCCCCGTTCGGCCCCGTCGCGCACACCCGCCCTGGCCACCGGCCTCGCCTCGCCGCACCCTCTGCGGGCGAGCGCCCGCCAGGCGCCGCTCGCCACTCGCCGGAACGCGTCCTCCCCGACCCGGCCTCCTCCCCCTTCTCTCCGCCCCCGTTCGACCCCCTCGCGCTCGCCCCTGCCGTCCGCCACGCGCTCACGGCGGCGGCGTGCTCGTCGCGCCCTGACCGCTCGCCGTGCGCCCCGCACTGACCCGCCTCCGCGCTCGATCATGGCCTCTGCGCCCTGGCCGCCTTGCTGCTGCCCCACACCGTGGCCGCCCCTACGCCCGCCTCCGCCTGCCGCGGCCGGCCGGCGAGCCCCGCGGTGGCAACGTCGTCGTCTGGGTCCGCCCCGCTCGGCTCCAGCGCCCGCACGCCCGTGGCCATGCGGGCGGGCACCCGCACCCGCACCCGCATCGCCCTGTGCCCGCTACGGCCCCTGGGCCACTGCCAGGTGGGCCTCGCCCCCCCTGAGCCACTGCCCCTGGGCCCGAACCCCGTGGCCCAATGACAGCCGGGGCCCACGCACAGAGCAAAAAAATGATTTAAAAAAATTAAAATAAAATATAATAATAATAATAAAAATAATAAATTAATTAATAAATATATAAATAAAACAAATAATAAAAATAAATTTAATTAATCAATTAATTAATTAACTAAATTAATTAAGTTAATTAATCCTGTTTAAATTAATCTAATTAGTTAGTTAATTTAATTAAACAATAGTTAATTAGCTAACAGCCCTGACAGGTGGGACCCACCTGTCAGGTTGACTAGGTCAATGGTGACTGCTGACGTCAGCATGACATCATGCTGATGTCATAAATCCAAATTTCAAATTAAGTTAAATAATTAATTTAATTCCAGAAATTATTAAATTTTTTAGAAAATCATATCTTTTAATCCGTAACTCGGATGGAAATACTTTGTACATGAAAGTTGCTCAGAACGACGAGACGAATCCGGATACGCAGTCCGTTCGTCCACCACACCTCCCTAACCTATCGAACTCGCAACTTTCCCCCTCCGGTCCATCTGTCCGAAAACGCAAAACATCGGGAATACTTTCCCGGATGTTCCCCCCCTTCGCCGGTACCACCTACTGTCGCGTTAGGGCACACCTAACACTGCTCATTGTCATGTCACGCATCGTCATGCTTATGTTTGCATTGTATTTACTGTTTCTTCCCCCCTCTTCTCTCCGGTAGACTACGAGACCGACACTGCTGCTGCCCAGTTCGACTACGGAGTTGACGACCCCTCCTACTTGCCAGAGCAACCAGGCAAGCCCCCCCCTTGATCACCAGATATCGCCTATTCTTCTCTATACTGCTTGCATTAGAGTAGTGTAGCATGTTACTGCTTTCCGATATCCTATCCTGATGCATAGCCTATCCTTGCTACTACTGTTGTTACCTTTACCTGCAATCCTACATGCTTAGTATAGGATGCTAGTTTTCCATCAGTGGCCCTACATTCTTGTCCGTCTGCTGTGCTATACTATCGGGCCGTGATCACCTGGGCGGTGATCACGGGTATATACTTATATACTATATACATGACACATGTGATGACTAAAGTCGGGTCGGCTCGTAGGAGTACCCGCAAGTGGATCTTTGTGGCGGAGCGACAGGGCAGGTTGAGACCGTCTAGGTGAGAGGTGGGCCTGGCCCTGGTCGACGTTCGCGGATACTTAACACGCTTAACGAGATCTTGGTATTTGATCTGAGTCTGGCCATTTGGTCTATACGCACTAACCATCTACGCGGGAGTAGTTATGGGTATCCCGGCGTCGTGGTATCAGCCGAAGCCTTCGTGACGTCAGCGACTGAGTGGCGCGCGCCGTGTTGGACCGCTTTGACGTAACCGCCGTGATCGTGTGGGTTGCTAGGTCTGCTCGCGGCCGCGTTCGCAACGTGCAGGTGTGCATAGGGCGATGGGCCCAGACCCCTGCGCGCTTAGGATTAGACCGGCGTGCTGACCGCTCTGTTGTGCTTAGGTGGGGCTGCGACGCGTTGATCTTACGAGGCCGGGCATGACCCAGAAAAGTGTGTCCGGCCAAATGGGATCGAGCGTGTTGGGTTATGTGGTGCACCCCTGCAGGGAAGTTTATCTATTCGAATAGCCGTGTCCCTCGGTAAAAGGACGACCCGGAGTTGTACCTTGACCTTATGACAACTAGAACCGGATACTGAATAAAATACACCCTTCCAAGTGCCAGATACAACCCGGTGATCGCTCTCTAACAGGGCGACGAGGAGGGGATCGCCGGGTAGGATTATGCTATGCGATGCTACTTGGAGGACTTCAATCTACTCTCTTCTACATGCTGCAAGATGGAGATGGCCAGAAGCGTAGTCTTCGACAGGACTAGCTATCCCCCTTTTATTCTGGCATTCTGCAGTTCAGTCCACTGATATGCCCCTTTACACATATACCCATGCATATGTAGTGTAGCTCCTTGCTTGCGAGTACTTTGGATGAGTACTCACGGTTGCTTCTCTCCCTCTTTTCCCCTTTTCCTTTCTATCTGGTTGTCGCAACCAGATGCTGGAGTCCAGGAGCCAGACGCCACCGTCGACGACGACTCCTACGACACTGGAGGTGCCTACTACTACGTGCAGGCCGCTGACGACGACCAGGAGTAGTTAGGAGGATCCCAGGCAGGAGGCCTGCGCCTCGTTCGATCTGTATCCCAGTTTGTGCTAGCCTTCTTAAGGCAAACTTGTTTAACTTATGTCTGTACTCAGATATTGTTGCTTCCGCTGACTCGTCTGTGATCGAGCACTTGTATTCGAGCCCTCGAGGCCCCTGGCTTGTATTATGATGCTTGTATGACTTATTTATGTTGTAGAGTTGTGTTGTGATATCTTCCCGTGAGTCCCTGATCTTGATCGTACACATTTGCGTGCATGATTAGTGTACGGTCAAATCGGGGGAGTCATAAGTTGGTATCAGAGCCGACTGCCTGTAGGAATCCCCCTTTTCACACTCCTTGGCCGAAGTCGAGTCTAGACATTACCAAACTTTTACTAACATGGCTGTGTGGCTTACGGGCCCACGTCGCCATTGGGTGGTACTAGGATCTTTTACTCCTCGACCTTTACTCTGGGACTCTGAACTCTCTTCTACTCGGGTTAAACGAATTTACTAACTCTAACACTAGGATCCCGTGACCGCATTCACCCCAAAGTTGGATAAGCCATAGTTGTTTCTTAGAATAGTATTTTGAACAATTCACACACTGTCATTTGACTCCTTTGAAACGTCTTTGCTTTCAGATGGAACCCACGAGGCAGGTCGTGCGCCACACGACGGCCATTGGTGCCTCGGGATCACCGGCTGTGCTAGCTGAGATGATGACCTATCTGGGTTATCGCTGGCACCCTGAGTACACCGTCTACGAGGAGTACCAGGACTTTAACCAGGAGCAGTACCGTGCCATCGTCCACCTCTACTCGCGGGAGTATGACTCCACTACTGTGCTGCACACCGCTCATGGTGTTGGTGTGACCATCGATATGGCTGTCCACGATGCAGCCTATGCTGCTCTGACACGTCTTCGTGGAGAGTATCGGGAGTTGGACACCTCCCCTTTCAGGCACATTGCTATCGCATCTGATGTTGGTGCGGAGGGATACTATACTGCTGCCTACTCCACTGTCACCCGAGAGCCCTTCTACCATCAGAACCTGGTTCTGCATGCTGATGGGCTGGATCGAGCTAACCGAGCTCTTCGCCACGAGATGTACACCACCCGTCAGCACCTTTACCGTGCTCTGACGCTGCTACACCCCTTTGTCCGATCTGGACAGCTATCGCGTACTGCGATCTACCCAACCAGGACCGTGATGCCCCACGGTGTCGGTTGGCCAGAGGTGGGAGGCTACTCTCCCGCACTTGGTCCTCTTCTGCCACCTGAGCGTCGGGCTCTACACCTGAGTATCCGCGGCCCCCAGTCTGCTGACGTGGAGGGCTATCCGTTGCCTCACTACCAGCTGTCGGGCTACGATTACCTCCACAGTACCTCTTGGTACTGATGTAGGCTTGCTTGTAGTGTTAGATGCATTCGCCGCGAGCCTGTGTGCCGCCTATGTTGTTTTAGTCTATGTACTGAACTCTGTGTACTGAACTCTATGCATGACCCCTTTTGTAAGTTATGCCGACTACTATGTAGTAGCTATCGTGCTCCTTTCATTATGCATGTTTCATCATGAATGATCCTTGTCTTTGCAAATTTCTCAATGCTGAACCCCTGTTATATATTAGCAGGATGGTTAGACCAAGTGGTCGTGGTAGTGATGGCAATGCCCCACCACCACCTGAGTACATGGCTGGTATGATCCAACAGTTTGAACTGAACCGCCAATTCATGGAAAATATGATGGCTCAGTTTCCTCGCCCCAATATGGACCAGCAACCAACCCCAGTAACTCTGCAGGATTTCATGCGCCTGAACCCAACTGTGTACCGCAGCTCAACTCAGCCTCTGGATGCTTATGACTGGCTCCGTGACATCACCTATGAGATGGAGTCTGCCGATGTAGCCCCTGCCAGCTATGTCAACTTTGCTTCCTTCTTTCTGAAGGGACCCGCAGCTCAATGGTGGGACAGCCATAGGCGTAATCTGCCAGCTGGAACAATCATCACCTGGCCAGACTTCCAAGCTGCTTTCCATGCCCGCTTCATTCCTCAGGGAGTCATGGACCGGAAGAAGCGTGAGTTCCGCAACCTCACCCAAGGCAACAAAACTGTTGAAGCTTATCAACGGGAGTTTCTGGACTTGTCCCGCTATGCTGAGGAGGACATTGCAACTGATGCACGCAGACAGGAGAAGTTCCGTGATGGCCTTCAAGCTGACATCAAGCTCGCACTTCTAGTGCATGACTTTGCTGATTTCGCCACCTTGGTGAACAAGGCCATCAATGTCGAGACTGGTCTGTAGGAATACCAGAGCTCTCACAGGCGCAACCGTGACACGGGCTCATCTTCGGGCTCGCCCTCACAGAAGCGTAAGATATGGATCCCGAACAGCATGTACCGTCCAAATGCACCTGCTCCAAGGAAATCTTATGCTGCACCGCGTCTGCCTCCTCCACCATCTAGGCAATCAAAGCTACCAGCTCCCCCACCTGGGGCTCCTGTTCCCACTCCCGATAATGGTCTGTGCTACAAGTGTGGTCAACCGGGTCACTTTGCCAGGAACTGCTATCAGAATCAGAACCAGAATCAACTGGCCCTTCCAGCAGCTGGCCGTGGTAACAACCAGCCCCGCAACAACAATGCTAAGTCTTCTGGTCGTGCTCATGCCAACCACGTTGATCTCAACGAAGCTCAAGACTAGGCTGCTACTGTGATGGGTACACTCCTCGTAAATTCAGTACCAGCATCCGTTTTATTTGATACAGGAGCATCCCATTCATTCATATCAGCAGAATTTGCATTCCTGCATGGCATTAAATACGAAGAGATGAACACTCCGCTAGTGGTACACACCCCTGCGGGCCAATGTCAAACCTCTATGGTTAGTCACGACGTTCCTGTTGAAATTGAAGGACTGGAATTTCTTGTCTCTCCCATCGTACTGAAGTCCTGTAGCATTGATCTCATTCTGGGAATGAATTGGTTAAAAGCGCATACTGCTTCAATCGTTTGCACCACTAAGACCGTCCATCTGCTACACCCTTCAGATGAGATAGTTACTTACCAAGCCCATCTGGTGCAAAATGCCGAGGCAAGGCTCTATGCATTGAATGCATTGAACGCTGCACCACTCGAGGGCATTGAAAACATTCCCATCGTGCGTGAATTCCTCGGCGTCTTTCCTGAAGAACTTCCAGGGATTCCCCCTGCTAGAGCTGTCGAATTCATCATCGACTTGAAACCAGGCACCACTCCTATAGCCAAGCGACCCTACAAGATGCCGCCGCATGAACTCCTTGAGCTTAAGGAGGAAATCGACAAATCTCTTCGCAAAGGATTCATTCGCCCAAGTTGCTCTCCTTGGGGAGCACCTTCTCTCTTTGTCAAGAAGAAGGATGGGACAAACCGATTAGTTCAAGACTACCGTCCTATAAACCAAGCTACCATTCAGAATAAATACCCTCTTCCTCGGATCAATGATCTGTATGATCAACTGGCGGGTTCGTCAGTGTTCTCTAAGCTCGACTTGAGGTTGGGTTACCACCAGATCCGTGTTCGCGAAGAGGATATCCCAAAGACCGCCTTCGTGACTCGCTATGGTTCATACGAGTACACCGTCATGTCTTTCGGTTTAACCAATGCTCCAGCCACCTTCTCTCGTCTGATGAACTATATATTCATGGATTACCTCGACAAGTTCGTCGTGGTTTATCTGGATGATATCCTGGTATTTTCCAAGAACGAAGAAGAACATGCTGAACATCTTTGACTTGTGCTGGAAAAGCTACGAGAGCATCAACTATATGCCAAGTTCTCCAAATGTGAATTCTGGCTACCGGAAGTAACCTATCTTGGGCATGTCATCTCTAAGGATGGTATTGCCGTCAACCCTGAACGAGTCCAGGCTATCCTTGATTGGACTCCTCCCAAGAACGTTAAGCAAGTCAGAAGTTTTCTCGGTCTCGCCAGCTATTGCCGTCGATTCGTCGAGAACTTCTCCAAGATCGCCAGGCCTCTGACTAACCTGTTGCATAAGGGCGTCAAGTTCCAATGGACAGACAAATGTCAGGAGAGTTTCCAGGCACTCAAAGACAAGTTGACTTCTGCCCCAGTTCTAGCTCCACCTGATACTAAGAAGGACTTCGTCATTTACTGCGACGCTTCCCGTCAAGGATTAGGCTGTGTCCTAATGCAAGACCGCAAAGTGATTGCTTATGCCTCTCGGCAATTGCGCCCTCATGAAGAGAACTACCCAGTTCACGACCTCGAACTTGCTGCTGTCATTCATGCGCTGAAGCAGTGGCGACATTACCTTCTCGGTAATCGTTGCGAGATCTTCACTGACCACCAAAGTCTGAAGTATCTGTTTACTCAGCCAGACCTGAACCTCCGTCAGCAGATATGGATGGAGCTTGTTGCAGACTTTGACTTGGGTATTTCCTATACGTCAGGCAAGGCTAATGTAATGGCTGATGCCTTGAGCCGCAAGTCTTACTGCAACCACCTCCAGGTTCACAAAGTTCAGCCCTCGCTTGTTGAAGAATTCAGGAAGCTGAACCTCCATATTGTTCCTCCGGGTGCACTCGCTCCCCCTCCTAAGGAGTTTGGCAAGGTGAACCTCCACGTTGTTACCCAGGGTTCCCTCAATACCCTAGTTGCTAAACCAGATCTCGTGGACAGCATCAAAAGGCTACAGAAGTATGACTCTGAAGCCCACAAGATTAAGCGCTACCTCGCAGAAGGAAAGCCCTCATTCTTCACTATTGCTGAAGATGGCACCTTATACTTCAAGGGCCGCCTAGTGGTGCCATGTGCAGAGAAAAACCTGGATATGACACAGGAGGTTATGAAAGAAGCTCATGATACGCCTCCATGTATCCACCCTGGTAGTACAAAGATGTACCAAGACATCCGTCAGAGATTCTGGTGGTCTAATATGAAGCAGGACATTGCTCGTTATGTTGCTGAGTGTGACGTTTGCCGTCGTATCAAAGCAGAACATCAAAGGCCTGCTGGAACTCTGCAACCTATCTCTATTCCTGAATGGAAATGGCACCATGTTGAGATGGACTTCGTCACTGGATTTCCCAAATCATAGAAAGGTAATGATGCTATTCTTGTCGTCATTGACCGGCTTTCCAAAGTTGCACATTTTCTGGTGGTCAAAGAAACGATCACTGCTAGCCAGTTGGCAACGCTCTATATGTCCAGGATTGTTTCACTCCACGGTATTCCATTGGTTATCAGCTCAGACCGTGGCAGCTTATTGACTTCAAGATTCTGGGCAAGTTTCCAAGAAGCTATGGGAACTCATCTGTCATTCAGTACTGCATTTCATCCTCAGTCGCAGGGGCAAGTTGAACGCGTCAACCAAGTTCTCGAAGACATGCTTCGAGCTTGTGTTATTTCCTTCGGCAAGAAATGGGAGGAATCTCTCCCGTATGCTGAGTTCTCTTATAATAATAGCTATCAAGCTAGTCTGAAGATGGCCCCCTTCGAAGTGTTATATGGACGAAAGTGCCGAACCCCTCTGAACTGGTCAGAAACTAGGGAACGTCCACTCTTTGGTCCAGATATTATCCAAGATGCCGAAGAACAAGTCCGCATTATCCGTGAGAATCTCAAGACTGCTCAGTCACGTCAGAAGAGTCAGTATGACCGTCATCATAAAGACATGGTCTATCAACCTGGCGAAAAGGCTTATCTTTGAGTCACACCTATGAAGGGTGCTCACCGCTTCGGGATCAAGGGCAAACTAGCTCCTCGCTATATTGGCCCATTCACTATTCTCGAAAGGCGTGGAAAAGTGGCATACCAACTGGAGCTTCCGCCGAACCTTTCTCAGGTTCACGATGTGTTCCATGTGTCACAGCTCCGCCGTTGCTTCAAGGACCCAATCCGAGCTGTGGATCATGAAGTGCTCGAATTGCAGCAGGACCTCTCCTATAAGGAGCATCCGGTCTGCATTCTCGACCAAGCTGAACGCCGCACACGTCAGAAGGCGATCAAGTTTCTCAAAGTCCAGTGGTCGCACCATTCTGAAGATGAAGCCACTTGGGAACGAGAGGATCGTCTGCGCGAAGAATACCCCGCATTGTTTCCTTCTACCTCCTAAATCTCGGGACGAGATTTCTTGTAGTGGAGGAGATTTGTAATGCCCGGATAATCATGCTACAGTAATCTCACGTTAATGATGGCACGTCACCTCTGTCACTGTAATTAATCTCGGGTTAATTCAAAACCGTTTCAAATTTAAATCCTAAATAAGTCAAACGACAAAAGTTTTCAAATATTAAAATAAAAATGTTCGGGAGATGCCATATTTTGCATAAGTAAATATGGTGTGGTAAACACATTTTTATAAAATGCCTAAATAGTTTAAATTGAAATAAAACAGAAAAGCAAATAAATAAAAGAAAAGAAATTACAAAAAAAGAAAATAGAACAAAAACAAAAAGAGAAACCCCCCCACTGGACCCTGGCCCAACTGGGCCAACCCCCAGGCCCAGCCGGCCGGCCCACCGGCGCCCCCAATCCCTTATCCACTCCTCCCCCCACTCCCACAGTACCCACCGACACATCCCCCCCCACGAAATATCCCCTCCTCTGCCTCCCCCGATCTGGATCGAGGAGGAGGCCATCGCCGTCGCGCTCGACCTCGCCGCCCGGAGCTCGCCGTCGCCGGAGCACTCCCCCGCCAACCTGCTTCCCCCTCCTCCCCTGCGCCGGTCGTCCCCGTCGCTCCTCCCCGCGCTCGCTGCCCAGACCCCGCACCCCCCCGTGAGGACCCCCCTCCCTCTCCTCTTCCCCGCGCCCCGCCGGTGCGTGCCCGCACGCGCCCGCCGTGGCCGCGTCCGGCCACTGCGCACGCCCCGCCACCGCACCTCCTCCCGCAGCTCCGCCCGGCCTCGCCCCGTTCGGCCCCGTCGCGCACACCCGCCCTGGCCACCGGCCTCGCCTCGCCGCACCCTCTGCGGGCGAGCGCCCGCCAGACGCCGCTCGCCACTCGCCGGAACGCGTCCTCCCCGACCCGGCCTCCTCCCCCTTCTCTCCGCCCCCGTTCGACCCCCTCGCGCTCGCCCCTGCCGTCCGCCACGCGCTCACGACGGCGGCGTGCTCGTCGCGCCCTGACCGCTCGCCGTGCGCCCCGCACTGACCCGCCTCCGCACTCGATCATGGCCTCTGCGCCCTGGCCGCCTTGCTGCTGCCCCACACCGCGGCCGCCCCTACGCCCGCCTCCGCCTGCCGCGGCCGGCCGGCGAGCCCCGCGGTGGCAACATCGTCGTCTGGGTCCGCCCCGCTCAGCTCCAGCGCCCGCACGCCCGTGGCCATGCGGGCGGGCACCCGCACCCGCATCGCCCTGTGCCCGCTACGGCCCCTGGGCCACTGCCAGGTGGGCCTCGCCCCCCCTAAGCCACTGCCCCCGGGCCCGAACCCCGTGGCCCAATGACAGCCGGGGCCCACGCACAGAGCAAAAAAAAGATTTTAAAAAATAAAAATAAAATAAAATATAATAAAAATAAAAATAATAAATTAATTAATAAATATTAATAAATATATAAATAAAACAAATAATAAAAATAAATTTAATTAATTAGACCGGCGTGCTGGCCGCTCTGTTGTGCTTAGGTGGGGCTGCGACGCGTTGATCTTACGAGGCCGGGCATGACCCAGAAAAGTGTGTCCGGCCAAATGGGATCGAGCGTGTTGGGTTATGTGGTGCACCCCTGCAGGGAAGTTTATCTATTCGAATAGCCGTGTCCCTCGGTAAAAGGACGACCCGGAGTTGTACCTTGACCTTATGACAACTAGAACCGGATACTGAATAAAATACACCCTTCCAAGTGCCAGATACAACCCGGTGATCGCTCTCTAACAGGGCGACGAGGAGGGGATCGCCGGGTAGGATTATGCTATGCGATGCTACTTGGAGGACTTCAATCTACTCTCTTCTACATGCTGCAAGATGGAGATGGCCAGAAGCGTAGTCTTCGACAGGACTAGCTATCCCCCTTTTATTCTGGCATTCTGCAGTTCAGTCCACTGATATGCCCCTTTACACATATACCCATGCATATGTAGTGTAGCTCCTTGCTTGCGAGTACTTTGGATGAGCACTCACGGTTGCTTCTCTCCCTCTTTTCCCCTTTTCCTTTCTATCTGGTTGTCGCAACCAGATGCTGGAGTCCAGGAGCCAGACGCCACTGTCGACGACGACTCCTACGACACTGGAGGTGCCTACTACTACGTGCAGGCCGCTAACGACGACCAGGAATAGTTAGGAGGATCCCAGGTAGGAGGCATGCGCCTCGTTCCCGACACGTGGCATCCACCGTAACAGGTCACCGTTAAGCTATCGGGTTTCGGCTTCGATCTGATAACCCGTTAATAGCCCGGACCAATGGGGATTTTCCACGTGTAAAATTCTCATTCGCCGGAGAGTCCGCGTGTCAGCTTAGCGTTGGGACAGATGCCATCCGTACATTGGAGGGAACGTGCCTATGTTACCTCGACATGTGGCAGGGCCCAACAGTAACCCATTTAAGATAAAAAGGCCGTGCCAGCCAAGGGCCCACAATATTTTGTCATACTCTACTGGGCCGGCCCGTTAATAACCTACCACGGTTTGGGCCAAATTACGGCCCGCATAAAATCCGGCCCGTTAGATGTCTGTCATGTTTTGGGCCAAATGACAACCCACATCAGATCTGGCCCATTAACAGTGTGCCAAGTTTTGGGTCAAATGACGACCCATATAGGATCCGGCCCGTTAACTGCGTGACATTGTTTGGGCCAAATTATGACCCATATATGATATGGCCCATTAACAGGCACTGCGCTTTCGGCCCCATGGGGGCCCATTTGAAGTACGACCTCTTAAAGGCCCATGTAATAGTTCAGCCCGATGTTACTTTCAGCCTGTTAATGGCCATTGGTACATATGGGCCGTTGTCAGCCTGGTTTCACTTTCGGCCATTTAACGGCCTATGCTGCTTGTGGGCCTATTTCTGGGCCGAAGTGACTTTCGGCCACTTAAAGGCCCGTAGTCTTCGTGGGTATATTTTAGCCCAACCTGACTATTGGCCCATTAAAGGCCTGTGAGATAACTGGGCCTAATGATGGCCCGCTTTGCATTCGGCCTGCTTACGACCCATTATGTTATTCGGCCAACTATGGCCCTACAAATATTTTGGCATGTTAACGGCCCATCTTGTTGTTGATCCAATCATGGGCCTCCAACACTGTTCAGGCCCAATCTACTTTTTGAACTATTAAATCCCATTCTTTTTTCTGGCCCAACTTAGGCAACTAGTTTACTCGGCCTGTTAAAGGCCCGAAACTAATAGCTAGTGAGTTTATGTCTGGGCCTGCATATTGGCCGGACATGATTGTAGGCCCATGTTTCAGACCATTTACAACGATTGACGGGTTGGCCAGTTTTAGTACCGTAATTTTTTATATAATAAACCAAACGTTTAGGCCCATTGCGCTTCGTGAAAGCTTACGACCTTTTCAGGGAGCGATGACAGCATATACAGAAATTAAATTACAACATCATGACGAAGAATATATCTAGACTATACAACAAAGAAAATACTGCATATTGAAGGAAATATGCCCTAGAGGCAATAATAAAGTATTATATATTTCCTTATATCATGATAAATGTTTATTATTCATGCTAGAATTGTATTAACCGGAAACATAATACATGTGTGAATACATAGACAAACAGAGTGTCACTAGTATGCCTCTACTTGACTAGCTCGTTAATCAAAGATGGTTATGTTTCCTAGCCATAGACATGAGTTGTCATTTGATTAACGGGATCACCTCATTGGGAGAATGACGTGATTGACTTGACCCATTCCGTTAGCTTAGCACCCGATCGTTTAGTATGTTGCTATTGCTTTCTTCATGACTTATACATGTTCCTATGACTATGAGATTATGCAACTCCCGTTTACCGGAGGAACACTTTGTGTGCTACCAAACGTCACAACGTAAATGGGTGATTATAAAGGTGCTCTACAGGTGTCTCCAAAGGTACTTGTTGGGTTGGCGTATTTCGAGATTAGGATTTGTCACTCCGATTGTCGGAGAGGTATCTCTGGGCCCACTCGGTAATGCACATCACTATAAGCCTTGCAAGCATTGTGACTAATGAGTTAGTTGCGGGATGATGTATTACGGAACGAGTAAAGAGACTTGCCGGTAACGAGATTGAACTAGGTATCGAGATACCGACGATCGAATCTCGGGCAAGTAACATACCGATGACAAAGGGAACAACGTATGTTGTTATGCGGTCTGACCGATAAAGATCTTCGTAGAATATGTGGGAGCCAATATGGGCATCCAGGTCCTGCTATTGGTTATTGACCGGAGAGGTGTCTCGGTCATGTCTACATAGTTCTCGAACCCGTAGGGTCCGCACGCTTAACGTTACGATGACAGTTTTATTGAGTTTTGATGTACCGAAGGAGTTTGGAGTCCTGGATGAGATCGGGGATATGACGAGGAGTCTCGAAATGGTCGAGACGTAAAGATCGATATATTGGACGACTATATTCGGACATCGGAAAGGTTCCGAGTGATTCGGGTATTTTTCGGAGTACCGGAGAGTTACGGGAATTCGTATTGGGCCTTAATGGGCCATACGGGAAAGGAGAAAAAGGCCCCAAAGGGTGGCCGCACCCCTCCCCATGGGCTAGTCCGAATTGGACTAGGGAGGGGGGCGCCCCCTTCCTTCTTTCTCCTTCCCCTTCCCTTCTCCTACTCCCACAAGGAAAGGAGGAGTCCTACTCCCGGTGGGAGTAGGACTCCCCCCTTGGGCGCGCCACCTCCCCTTGGCGGCCCTCTCCTCCTTGCTCCTTTATATACGGGGGCAGGGGGGCACCTCTCGACACACAATTGATATATGATATTTTAGCCGTGTGCGGTGCCCCCCTCCACCATATTACACCTCGATAATACCGTTGCGGAGCTTAGGCGAAGCCCTGCGTCGGTGGAACATCATCATCATCACCACGCCGTCGTGCTGACGAAACTGTCCCTCAACACTCGGCTGGATCGGAGTTCGAGGGACGTCATCGAGATGAACGTGTGCTGAACTCGGAGGTGCCGTGCGTTCGGTACTTGATTGGTCGGATCGTGAAGACGTACGACTACATCAACCGCGTTGTGATAACGCTTCCGCTGTCGGTCTACGAGGGTACGTGGACAACACTCTCCCCTCTCGTTGCTATGCATCACCATGATCTTGCGTGTGCATAGGAATTTTTTTGAAATTACTACGTTCCTCTACAGTGGCATCCGAGCCTGGTTTTATGCGTTGATGCTATGCATGAGTAGAACACAAGTGAGTTGTGGGCGATATAAGTCATACTGCTTACCAGCATGTCATACTTTGGTTCAGCGGTATTGTGAGATGAAGCGGCCCGGACTGACATTACGCGTACGCTTACGCGAGACTAGTTTCACCGTTGCGAGCACTCGTTGCTTAAAGGTGACTGGTGGGTGTCTGTCTCTCTCACTTTAGTTGAACCGAGTGTGGCTACGCCCGGTCCTTGCGAAGGTTAAAACAGCACCAACTTGACAAACTATCGTTGTGGTTTTGATGCGTAGGTAAGAACGGTTCTTGCTAAGCCCGTAGCAGCCACGTAAAACTTGCAACAACAAAGTAGAGGACGTCTAACTTGTTTTTGCAGGGCATGTTGTGATGTGATATGGTCAAGACATGATGTGATATAATTTGTTGTATGAGATGATCATGTTTTATAACCGAGTTATCGGCAACTGGCAGGAGCCATATGGTTGTCGCTTTATTGTATGAATTGCAATTGCCATGTAATAGTTTTACTTTATCACTAAGCGGTAGCGATAGTCGTAAAAGCAATAAGTTGGCGAGACGACAACGATGCTACGATGGAGATCAAGGTGTCGCGCCGGTGACGATGGTGATCATGAAGGTGCTTCGGAGATGGAGATCACAAGCATGGTGCTTCGAAGATGGAGATCACAAGCACAAGATGATGATGGCCATATCATATCACTTATATTGATTGCATGTTGTCGTGGAATTGTCACGGCAGATGTCCTCGGGTTAGGACTTAGTCGTGGATCCATCGCAATTGGGAAGCTTGAAGGGGTTAAGTGGGACAAGGAACACGAGGGTTTATACTGGTTCGGCCCCTTACGGTGAAGGTAAAAGCCTACGTCCAGTTGAGGTGGTATTAATCAGAGTTTCGATAACCAGGGAGCTAAACAGCTATGCCCGGCTCTCGATCAGATTGTTGTCGCCCCTAAACCGCTGCCGGGTCGTCCCTTTCTATAGGGAGGTTGGCACCCAGCGGCCCTTAGAGTCCCGGCCGGCTCATAAGAGTGTCCGGCTCGGACTCTAAACAATACTTGCCTTACACTACAAGTCTACTATAACAATGATGATAACTATGGGCAATAAGCCATCGCCGGGTCTCAGCCCATCTCTGGCCCATTATCTTGAAACTTAGCTCCGGGCTTCTGGCAATGACCCTTAGTGTAACCCGGCCCTCCTGGCGGGTGACTCCCAGGTCTATATCCTCAACATTAGGCCCCAGATTGACTTGAGCCGGCTCGTGTCAATCTTCAACTCTGCCGACAGAAAAAATCTCCGGCTTACCGTTCGTGTGAAGGCCATAACCCGGAGTGACGTCATTCTCCGGACTCTGGATAATCCGCCGTGACGTCATCCTCCATTAAGTCCATTTTTTACTCCGCCAGATCCACAACGGATCTCTGCTTTTACTGTCTTTGCGAAAATCGAGGCGCCGTGAGGGGGAGATAACCACGCCGTGGTATCCTTGAATCTCGCGCCCACTTATGACTTACCTTATAAATAGGCCGGCCCGGCACTCTCTTCTCACACTCTCCTTCTTCTTCCTCGCGCTGTCGTTCCTCTGCCCGAGCTTCTGCCGCCGCCACCGCTGTTGCGCCCCTGATCTTCATCGACCCGGCCGCTGCATCACCCTGACCCGGACCAGATAACGGTGGCGACCTTCGCTCTTCCTCAACTCCGGTGAGTCTTCTCTGCCTTGCTAGAACAGATCTGTGGTAGGGTTCCTCCCGTTCTTCGTGTTCGTCACCTTTGCCCAGAAACTCGGCAGTCCTCGTCACCACTGTAGTCGGTTGATCTTTATCCTTGCGTAAAACCACTGCGGTAGACGTTCAGAACTCATTTCATCTGCAAGAAATCCTCTTTTTGCTGCATAAGAACTGTGTTCAACCTCAAGAACTTCTCCTGCCTCTGTTTTTTAGGTCTAGAAAATTTTCTCTGCTCCGACTATTTTGATCCAAAAAAGTTACGGTAGTATGTGAAACCTGTTTACCACACTTAGTAAAAACGCAACCATTGAATCTCGGCGGCTTACATGTCCGGTTTAAAGAGAACCATGCTCTGTAAAATCCTCCGACTTAACTGCAGTAAGCCGTAGATGACCAACTTAACCTGAAAGCCCCGACAGCTTAGATAACCTACCATATCAATATATATCATTAGTCCCCTTCATAAGCCGTCACTGTAGTTTGAATGATAATCCCCGGCTTATAATTAACCCGGACACTTTTCTCTTCCTCATAGACCACCAACCGTCACCATGCCTCCCAAGGCTCCCATCACTTGCAACTGGATGAAATCCAACGTCACCGAAGAGACCCTGGCCAACTTTGTTAAGTCCGGATATCTGCCCAAGAAGGAAGTGATGTCCTACCGTGCCCCTGACCCGTCGGAAGAAAGACCTCAGCCGAGGGACGGGGAGCTAGTGATCTTTGCAGACCATATGAGCCGGGGCTTCGCACCGCCCGGCTCAAAATTCTTCCGGGACGTGCTCAACTTCTTTGACCTTCGGCCTCAGGATATAGGACCCAATTCCATATCCAACATCTGCAACTTCCAAGTTTTTTGTGAAGTATATCTTGGAGAAGAGCCGAGTCTGCTGCTCTTCAGAGAGCTGTTTTATTTGAACCGCCAAACCGCGTGCGCAAACGGTCCAAGTCTAGAGTTAGGCGGCATCTCCATCCAACGACGTAGGGACTGTCTATTTCCTTACGCAGAACCGCCAAGTCACCCCAAGGACTGGAACATGACTTGGTTCTACTGCCAAGACACGTCCCCGGCTGATGAGAGCCCGCTGCCCGGCTTTCGCCCAACGCGCCTGGAGCCGACTCATCCGCTATCCGACAAGCTGACTGCCGCGGAACGCCAGCCTCTGCTTCCAACGATCAATAAGATCAAGGCCCTGCTAGGCAACGGTCTGAACAGAATAGACCTGGTCCGAGTCTGGATCTCATGGCGGGTGATCCCATTGAGCCGCCGCCCCGGCTTAATGTGTGAGTACACCGGGCGAAAGGATGACCCGCAGAGGCACAGTCGCAACGACCTTCCAGAAGACGTTGCCGAAGAAGAGACCAAGGCTCTATTAAACGAGAGCCTGGCAGACTGTGGAAAAATCGGGCTAGCCCCGTTCTGCAAGACCAATCCAGCCCCAGCGGTAAGCCGCTGACTTTAACCTTTCCATTTTTTTTACCTGTCATCTTACTAAGAACTCATTACTGTATTTCTCAGGCTGATGATAAATTCTGGCGGGTCAAGTATGACCATGAGGCGGCCAAGAAGGCCAGGAAGGCGAAGAAAGCCGCCAAGAGAGCCGCCCCTCGCAAAAAGGGAAACAGACCCACTGCTTCGGAGCTGCTGCAATTAAGCGATAGCTCCGAGTCAGAGGTAACCCTTAAACCTTTAAACTCTTGCCGTATTTATTGTTTGCTGCTGTCCACTTTACCATCATTTTGCTTATTGACAGGATGACACCGGCGCCAGTAACCCGGTGATTGAAGAGGTAACATTACTCCCCTCCGACTCGGAGCCTTTGTCACAGCTGAAAGTCCGAAGGGTAACCCGGAAAGTAAGCTTTTCTCATCCATTAGCTCATCAAGACCCTCAATTTCTTTTGAAGCAGCAGGTTCACGAAAGCCGGCGTCTCACCCGGGCCCGCAAGGACACCGACCTCTCCGCCGGGTTACCCGACGCGACAAGGAAACGTCGCACCGAGGTCTTTTCTCACTTGTACCCTTTTCATCCGTTGGCGGGTGTTATCCGTCAACCGCTTAATTCTTCTGACTCCAATTACCAGGAGACCTCCCCTTCTTCTGGTGACTCCATGCAGTCAAGTCTGCCGGCCTTCAAAACTGCACCCGGGTAATAACAATCACCTTACATTACCTGTCTGTATTTACTCTTTGTATGCCTAACACTTCTGTCTTTTCAGTGCCCAGGCAAAGCTCACCAAAAGAGCAAAGAAGACCAGGTCAGCCGGAGTGCCGGACTTGCCTGAGCCGGAGACGACGGCTCAAGATCCGCCAGCCGCCTCCGAGGCCACCATTCCCATGGATATGGCGCCTGAAGCCACTGCCCCGACCACCAAGACAACGACCGAAGCGTCAGCTAATCCGGAGGCCTCCGGCTCAACCCCACCGGCTAACGACCCGGACGTGGTAATTACCCGGACGGAGTGTGTTGAGCCGGGGAGGCCGACGGCACTGGCCCAATGCTCCGCGAAGGGGGAGCTATTGCGACCCCACCGGGCGAATCTGGATCTCTCGGGCTACCCGATTTGAGCATTGGAGAGCTCATTTCTGGCTACATCAGCCAGGTTCACAAGAGCCGGGACGCAGAGATCGCCATGGTCAATCAGATCCAACAAAAGTCTGAGGTAACCTTCTGCTGTCTTCTTACTTTCCGCATAGTGATCCTTGTCATGCTAGCCCCCAAGTCTATAACTTATACTTGGCATAGGTTGTAGACTTAGAGTCCGGCTTAGTTAATTGAACCAGCAGTACGTAGATAGACACGTTCAATATGCATTAGCCCCCAAGTGCCAAGTGTCTTTGCTTGGAAAGTGCTTGGGACTTATACAATGACTGTTTAATAACCCGGAAATATATGCAGGCTACTGGCAAGAAATTTGAGTCGGACCTTGCGGGTCTCAAGAGCCGGTTAAAAACTCAAGAGATGGAGACCCGGAAGGCGAATGCCAAGTTTGTCTCCAGCATCGCCGCTTAGGAGAAATTGAAGACTGAATTCGACGCTGAGCGGAAGGCCTGGGCTGAGGAGAAAGCCGCACTGGTGACCCGGGCAGAACAGGCGGAGAAAGCCCTCACTGAGAAGACCGCTGAGCTCTCCGGTCTAAAGCACAAGGTTTCCCAAATGGTGGCTGCTATCTTCGGTAAGTCGCCTCACCGGCTTTCATCAGGTCTGCACATGTTACGATTCACCCTTGTCACCGGCTTACCTGACCTTTATTAAATAGGTCCCAGGAGTGCCAACCTCAACCAGAGCGTGGTCACCAAGCTAAAGGCCGTGTACACCCTGGTGGAACAACTCTACACCGGGTCACAGCGCGCCTTAGCTGTGGCGGCCCTATCCAATGAGGTGCCAACCCATCTGGCTGAAGTCCTGCGCCGGCTCGCAGTTTTGCCACAGCGAATCCAAGAGCTACGTCGAGCCTCCGCAAGATCCGGAGCAATTGCCGCGCTGAGCCGGGCCAAAGCCTTCCTGCCGGAGCTAGACCCGGCAGACATCGCCCTGGGTTACCCCAGCCTGAAGGAAGACGGCTCCACCTTCGACCAGAAGGATTTCGCGGCATGCGTGAAGGCTGTACGCCCGGTGGCCACCATCATCGGGAACGACACCGACTTAACCAAGTATCAGCCGGGGTACAACGCGGAGAATCAGAGGATTCCAACCCCTCGCTATGAAGCTCTTAGTCTGATTCCTCCGGCTCGCCAACACACCTACGCCCCCGAGATTGACCCGGCCGGGTTAATTGACGAAGAAGCTCAGTTCGAAGCTCTCAGCGGCATCAACTGGAAGTCGTCGACCTTCGAAGCCTTGGGATCAGCCGGAGCAGAAGATGAGCCGGGGACTTCGACTCAGCAGGCATCATAAACCGGCTAGCGGCTCACCAAACAACGCTCCACCATTGAAACTTTGAAAGATTTTTGTAATAGAATAAGTGCAACAATTTATCTCTGCCGTGCCATCGTGCACGTAATGAATGCTGAAATCCTTTGAAGTCATTCTTTTGATGCTCCTCCGGGTCATAATTATCCTTCGTGCTTCTCAACCTTTAAAAAAGTACCTTCAAGCATCTGCATAGAAAGGTAAATCACAAGTCTCAAGACGGCTTACCACCCTCCGGATTAAATGACCCGGGTAGCATGGTTGGTATCTTAACTCTAATGGACTTGTCTTGATGACATCCAGGATGTTCAATTAACAAGATAACTCCAAAATTAAGCCGGTCAAGCGAAACCCGGCCATGCACACGTTGTCATAATCAGAGTAGACTTTGCGATAAATCGGAACTTAGGGGCTTCCAGTTCGAATACGACCAGAGACCCGGCCCGAAAGGGGTTTAAGCCAAGATTCGGATACGATCATATAGCCCCCAATGGGTGTGGCGATGCCAATCAAGAGGGTACCGACAACTATGTTCTCTTGGGTTCGAATACGACCCATGTTTGAACAGGAAGCCCCCAAGTGATTCTGAAAATTGTTTAACGACGCTGATTCGAATACGATCCACGTCGGTTCTCAGAGGGGTTACACTATGATTCAAATATGACCAAAGGCAACCTCCCAATGAGCTCGGCACTTTGCCAATCAAATGGGTATCGACAGCTATGTTCTCTTTGGTTCGAATACGACCCATGTTTGAACAGGAAGCCCCCAAGTGATCTTACTGCTTACGGCTAGACTCAAATGCGATCATAAGCCGGATCCTCCTTTCAAATTAGTATGACACGTATATTTGGAGGAGAAAAAAGGACAGAGGTCCTGCTTTATTGCTTATCATAATATATATATGTCTGAGATAAATATGTACACCACAAGAGCCGGTAGCTCAAGTGTAATAAGGCCGAAGCTGAGCGATATTCCACGGCCGACGGGTCTCCTCCTCGGATTTACGCGAATCTTTACGCTCCCGAACATCTATGAGGTAATATGACCCGTTGTGCAAGTTCTTACTGACCACAAAGGGCCCTTCCCAAGGTGGGGATAATTTGTGTGCATCTGTTTGATCCTGGATGAGCCGGAGCACAAGGTCGCCTTCCTGGAAGACCCGGGTTTTGACCCGGCGGCTATGATAATGGCGCAGGTCTTGTTGGTAAATCGCTGAACGGGCTGCTGCCACATCACGCTGTTCATCCAACAAGTCCAGAGCAACTTGGCGCGCCTATTCATTGTCCGTCTCAACATAAGCCGCCACACGAGGTGAATCGTGACGGATGTCGCTAGGGAGGACCGCTTCTGCCCCATAAACCATGAAGAAAGGCGTGAAGCCAGTAGACCTGTTAGGAGTAGTGTTGATGCTCCATAAGACGAAGGGCAACTCCTCCACCCAACAACCCGGCGTCCGTTGCAAAGGGACCAAAAGCCGGGGTTTGATGCCCTTCAGAATCTCCTGGTTAGCTCTCTCAGCTTGACCATTGGACTGGGGATGAGCCACTGAAGAAACATCGAGCCGGATATGCTCTCGTTGACAAAACTCCTCCATAGCGCCTTTGGACAGATTAGTGCCATTGTCTGTTATGATGCTGTGTGGAAAGCCGAAGCGGAAGATCACCTTTTTCATAAATTGAACCGCCGTGGCTGCATCACACTTGCTAACTGGCTCAGCTTCCACCCACTTCGTGAATTTGTCCACTGCCACCAAGAGGTGGGTCTTCTTATCCTTGGACCGTTTAAAAGGCTCGACCATATCAAGCCCCCAGACCGCAAAGGGCCAAGTGATCGGGATCATCCTCAATTCCTGAGCCGGCACATGAGCCCGTCGGGAGAACCTCTGACAACCATCACACTTACTGACCAAGTCCTCCGCATCAGCGTGAGCCGTCAACCAATAAAAACCATGACGGAATGCCTTGGCCACAAGGGATTTTGAGCCGGCATGATGGCCGCAATCCCCTTCATGGATCTCGCGCAAGATCTCTTGACCTTCCTCAGGGGAAATACAATGCTGAAATACCCCTGAAACACTGCGATGATGCAACTCGCCGTTGATAACAATCATTGACTTGGCCCGCCGGATTATTTGCCTGGCCAAAGTTTCATCCTCAGGCAACTCTCCCCGGGTTATATAAACCAAGTACGGCATTGTCCAGTCTGGTATGACATGAAGAGCCGCCACCAGTCGTGCCTCCGGGTCAGGGATAGCCAAGTCCTCCTCTGTAGGCAACTTAACCGAAGGGTTATATAGGACATCCAGGAAAGTGTTAGGCGGCACCGGCTTTCGCTGAGAGCCGAGCCGGCTTAAAGCATCAGCCGCCTCGTTCTTCCTGCGATCAATGTGCTCCACTTGATATCCCTGAAAGTGCCCAGCAATGGCATCAACCTCGCGGCGATAAGCCGCCATGAGGGGATCCTTAGAATCCCAAGTGCCTGATACTTGTTGAACCACCAAATCTGAGTCCCCAAAGCACCGTACCCGGCTTAAGCTCATCTCCTTAGCCACCCGAAGACCGTGGAGTAAGGCCTCGTATTCAGCCGCATTGTTAGTGCAAGGAAACATCAATTGTAGCACATACTGGAACTTGTCACCCCTAGGGGAAGCCAATACAACACCAGCCCCCGAGTCCTCCAGCTGCCTGGACCCATCAAAGTGAATAGTCCAATAGGTGTTATCCGGCTTCTGCTCAGGCACTTGCGACTCTGTCCAATCATTAATAAAATCCACCAAAGCCTGAGACTTAACAGCAGTGCGTGGCACATATTTGAGGCCATGAGGCCCAAGCTCAATAGCCCACTTAGCAATTCTCCCTGTAGCCTCTCGGTTCTGGATAATATCCCCAAGAGGGGCAGAACTGACCACAGTGATGGGATGACCCTGAAAATAATGCTTGAGTTTCCGGCTCGCCATGAACACACCATATACAAGCTTCTGCCAGTGCGGGTATCGCTGCTTGGACTCAATAAGCACCTCACTAACATAATAAACCGGCCGCTGAACCGGATGCTCCTTACCCGTCTCCTTACGCTCCACCACCATAGCCACACTGACGGCTCGTGTGTTTGCCGCCACATACAGTAGCAAGGGCTCCTTATCAACCGGAGCAGCAAGGACGGGGGGCTCTGCCAGTTGCTTTTTCAAATCCTCGAAGGCGGTATTAGCTGCATCATTCCAGACAAAGTTATCCGTTTTCTTCATCAACTGATATAAGGGCATAGCCTTCTCACCCAAGCGGCTTATGAACCGGCTTAAAGCAGCGATGCGACCTGCCAAACGCTGAACATCATTTATACATGCCGGCTTAGCTAGAGAAGTGATAGCTTTTATCTTCTCCGGGTTAGCTTCAATTCCTCTGTCAGAAACCAAGAAGCCCAATAGCTTGCCCGCAGGAACACCAAAAACACATTTGGCCGGGTTAAGCATCATCTTGTAGACCCGGAGATTATCGAAGGTTTCCCTTAAGTCATCTATCAGGGTTTCCTCCTTGATGGACTTAACCACAATATCGTCCACGTAAGCGTGAACATTGCGCCCGATCTGTTTATGGAGACAATTCTGTACACAACGCTGGTAAGTCGCCTGCGCACACTTGAGCCCAAAGGGCATAGAGACATAGCAGAAGGCTCCAAAGGGAGTGATGAACGCCGTCTTCTCCTGGTCCTTAACTGCCATCTTAATCTGATGATACCCGGAATAGGCATCCAAGAAACTTAAGCGTGCACAACCTGCCGTAGCATCAATGATCTGATCAATACGGGGGAGAGCAAAAGGATCAGCCGGACACGCCTTGTTCAAGTCCGTGTAGTCCACACACATCCGCCAGGTGCCGTTCTTCTTAAGTACAAGCACCGGGTTAGCCAACCACTCTAGGTGAAAAACCTCAACAATGAACCCGGCCGCCAAAAGCCGGGCCACTTCTTCACCAATAGCCTTCCGCCTCTCTTCGTTAAACCGTCGAAGGAACTGTCTGACCGGCTTAAATTTTGGATCAACATTGAGAGTGTGCTCAGCGAGTTCTCTAGGTACACCTAGCATGTCAGAAGGTTTCCATGCGAAGATGTCCCTATTCTCACGGATGAACTCGATGAGCGCGCCTTCCTATTTCGGGTCCAGATTTGCACTGATGCTGAACTGCTGAGACGAGTCACCTGGAACAAAATCAACAAGTTTAGTCTCATCAGCTGATTTAAACTTCATTGCTGGTTCATTCTCCGTGGTTGGCTTTTTCAGAGAGGTCATATCTGTTGGGTCAACATTGTCTTTATAAAATTTCAACTCTTCTGTGGCACAAACAGACTCTGCATAAGCCACGTCACCTTCCTCACACTCCAGAGCCACTTTCCGGCTGCCGTGAACCGTAATGGTCCCGTTGTGACCCGCCATCTTGAGTTGTAAGTACACATAACACGGCCGTGCCATGAACTTGGCGTAAGCCGGCCGTCCAAATATGGCGTGGTAAGGACTTCTTATCTTGACCACCTCAAAGGTCAACTTCTCCACCCTGTAGTTGTTCTCATCACCGAAGGCCACTTCCAGTTCGATCTTGCCGACTGGATAAGCCGATTTACCGGGTACCACACCATGGAAGATAGTATTTGACTGGCTGAGGTTCTTATCAACTAGCCCCATACGACGGAAAGTCTCATAATAGAGGATGTTGATGCTGCTGCCTCCATCCATGAGTACCTTTGTGAACTTATAGCCTCCCACTTGAGGAGCCACCACTAAGGCCAGGTGGCCCGGGTTATCCACCCGGGGAGGGTGATCCTCCCTACTCCACACTATGGGCTGCTCCGACCACCGTAAGTAGCGTGGAACCGCCGGCTCAACAACATTAACAGCCCTCTTGTGAAGCTTCTCGTCTCGTTTGCACAAACTAGTGGTGAACACGTGATACTGTCCACCGCTAAGCTGCTTTGGGTTGGTCTGATAGCCCCCCTGTTGTTGTTGATGACCCTGACCAGACTGTTGATTAAAGCCCCCTTGACCGTTCTGAGGACCGGAATTTGACCCGCCGCCCGGGCCATGAAAGCCGCCGGCGCCTGAGCCGCCACCCAGACCATTGTAGTTTTTAAAGGCCTTCATGATAGCACAATCCTTCCACAGATGAGTCGCTGGCTTCTCTCTAGAACCGTGTCTCGGACAAGGTTCATTCAACAGCTGTTCCAGTGAAGGTCCTGACCCGCCGCCTCGGGGAGGGGGCCTCCCCTTGCGTCGCTGGTTATTACCTTGAGAGTTGGTGTTGGCTACAAACTCTAGGCTGCCATCGGCCTTGCGCTTGCCTCCTCCTTGGTTCCCCGGGCTAAACTGAGGACCCTTGCCGTTGCCGTTCTTCTTTCCCTTCCCTGCCCTTTCATCATCTGAAGGGGGATCCTTGGTACCATCGGAATCGGCGTACTTGACAAGAGCTGCCATCAGTGTACCCATATCAGTACAGTCACGCTTAAGCCGCCCGAGTTTCATCTTTAGGGGCACAAAGCGACAGTTTTGTTCCAACATTAAGACTGCAGAGCCGGCATCCATCTTATCCGATGAATGTATGATCTCCTTGACCCGGCGAACCCAATGGGTCGTGGATTCACCCTCCTGCTGCTTACAGTTAGTCAGATCCACGATTGACATAGATTGCCTGCAGGTATCTTTGAAGTTTTGAATGAACCGGGCTTTCAGCTCAGCCCAAGACCCGATGGAGTTCGGCGGTAACCCTTTCAACCACGTGCGGGCAGTTCCATCTAACATCATGGTGAAATATTTGGCCATGGCCGCCTCGCTGACTTCCAGCAATTCCATAGCCATCTCATAACTCTCGATCCAGGCTGCCGGCTGTAAGTCTGCTGTATAGTTAGGCACCTTCCTAGGTCCTTTGAAGTCCTTGGGTAGACGTTCATTACGGATAGCTGGCATCAAACACGGGACACCCCCGGTTCTAGTAGGGATACCCGCATCAACGGACATCGTCGGATAAGCCGGGGGGGTCTGGTAAGCCATCACTTGAGGCGCCTGCTCCGCCTCCTGGCGTGCTTGGTCTGCTACGTAGAAGGCTCCATTATGAGCCGGGCCATGACCAGGGGGCGGGTCATGGCGTCGGACATTACTTGAGCCGGTCGCCGAGACAATGTGCCGGATGTAACTCGGGCTCTGCCCTAGATGAGGGGTTGAATGGATCCTATCTCGGCTGTAGGAGTACGCCTCTTGCTGCGCCAGCGCTGTCTGGAGGAGTTCTCTGACCCGACGGGTCTCAATAGCCGTCGGAGAGTCGCCATCAACGGGCAGAGCCGCCAGCCGTGCCGCTGCGGCGACCATGTTCTCCAGCGGGTTATTATAATGGCCCGGGGGTATTGGCACATACTGAGGCGGGGCGGGGGGCCCCTGGGGAGGCCCCATCACTCGTGGTTGAATAAGGGGTCCAGATCCGGGTGCTACGACCCCCGGCGGGTGACTAGACCCTGCACCCGGTGTGTTGAAGAGGTTGCGCGGATCGTAAACCGGCGGGAGTCGAGATTGAGCCTTTTGATGCCTCCTTCTCATGACCTCATTGGCCGCGTTCTGATCCATCGTGAGTTGGAAGGACTGCGCCTGAATCAGCTGAGTCCGGGCATCGAGAGCCGCCCGCTCCGCAGCCAGTCTGATCCCTTCCGCTGCAAGGTCCTCTTTAGCTTTTATCAGATCCAATTTTAGCTGTGCCACCGCCGCATCATGCTGAACTTGATCCGCCGGGTCGACCGTTGCGCTTAACAGGGCCGTCATCTTATCCGTGAGATCCATCAGCACCTGAGCCGGGGAAGGCACCGGGTTTTCCGATCCGGAAGCGGGGTTCTGAACAGGCTGCGCACCAGCCATAAAAACTCCAACCTGACTTGGCGGCTCAAAAAGGTCCGGAATACTGCTGCCATCGGAATAACTCATGAGCCTGCCATCTTGAAGTTGGTACAGCGAGTTTGACTCATCAGCGGCTGACTCGCCGTCAGAGCCGGCGGCCGCCTCATCCCCAGACCCAGATGGATCAGAGGGCCCTCCGTGGATGCATCCCACAAAAGCGCGCTTTAAGGCAGGCCGGGCCCGGGCGGGTCGTGCGCGCTGAGCCATTTCGATGAGACCGGCGCGGAGATCCGGCTCGGGGCCCGGCTCTCCAATCTTGCCGATGAAGACATGAATTCCACCGAAGGGGACCCGGTACCCGTACTCCACTGAGCCGGCGTCGGGGCCCCAGTCCGCATCGTCGATGTAGAGCTTGCCGCGACGACTCTTGGTCATCCGGCCCACAGCGTATCCCTTGAGCCCTTCGAAGCTGCCCTTCAAGAACTCAAATCCACCGTGCGCCGGCCCCACGGTGGGCGCCAACTGTCGTGGAATTGTCACGGCAGATGTCCTCGGGTTAGGACTTAGTCGTGGAGCCATCGCAATTGGGAAGCTTGAAGGGGTTAAGTGGGACAAGGAACACGAGGGTTTATACTGGTTCGGCCCCTTACGGTGAAGGTAAAAGCCTACGTCCAGTTGAGGTGGTATTAATCAGAGTTTCGATAACCAGGGAGCTAAACAGCTATGCCCGGCTCTCGATCAGATTGTTGTCGCCCCTAAACCGCTGCCGGGTCGTCCCTTTCTATAGGGAGGTTGGCACCCAGCGGCCCTTAGAGTCCCGGCCGGCTCATAAGAGTGTCCGGCTCGGACTCTAAACAATACTTGCCTTACACTACAAGTCTACTATAACAATGATGATAACTATGGGCAATAAGCCATCGCCGGGTCTCAGCCCATCTCTGGCCCATTATCTTGAAACTTAGCTCCGGGCTTCTGGCAATGACCCTTAGTGTAACCCGGCCCTCCTGGCGGGTGACTCCCAGGTCTATATCCTCAACACATGTGATGTTAATCCTTTATGCATCTTATCTTGCTTTGATTGACGGTAGCATTATAAGATGATCTCTCACTAAAATTTCAAGATAAAAGTGTTCTCCCTGAGTATGCACCGTTGCGAAAGTTCTTCGTGCTGAGACACCACGTGATGATCGGGTGTGATAGGCTCTACGTTCAAATACAACGGGTGCAAAACAGTTGCACATGCGGAATACTCAGGTTAAACTTGACAAGCCTAGCATATGCAGATATGGCCTCGGAACACAGAGACCGAAAGGTCGAGCGTGAATCATATAGTAGATATGATCAACATAGTGATGTTCACCATTGAAACTACTCCATCTCACGTGATGATCGGACATGGTTTAGTTGATATGGATCACGTGATCACTTAGATGATTAGAGGGATGTCTATCTAAGTGGGAGTTCTTAAGTAATATGATTAATTGAACTTAAATTTATCATGAACTTAGTCCTGATAGTATTTTTGCAAATTATGTTGTAGATCAATAGCTCGCGTTGTTGCTTCCCTGTATTTATTTTTGATATGTTCCTAGAGAAAAATTATGTTGAAAGATGTTAGTAGCAAAGATGCGGATTGGGTCCGTGATCTGAGGATTATCCTCATTGCTGCACAGAAAAATTATGTCCTTGATGCACCGCTAAGTGATAGACGTATTGCAGGAGCAGATACAGACGTTATGAACGTTTGGCTAGCTCAATATGATGACTACTTGATAGTTTAGTGCACCATGCTTAACGGCTTAGAATCGGGACTTCAAAGACGTTTTGAACGTCATGGACCATATGAGATGTTCCAGGAGTTGAAGTTAATATTTCAAGCAAATACCCGAGTTGAGAGATATGAAGTCTCCAACAAGTTCTATAGCTAAAAGATGGAGGAGAATCGCTCAACGAGTGAGCATGTGCTCAGATTGTCTGGGTACTACAATCGCTTGAATCAAGTGGGAGTTAATCTTCCAGATAAAATAGTGATTGACAGAATTCTCTAGTCACCATCACCAAGTTAGTAGAACTTCGTGATGAACTATAGTATGTAAGGGATGACGAAAGTAATTCCCGAGCTCTTCGCGATGCTGAAATCGATGAAGGTAGAAATCAAGAAAGAGCATCAAGTGTTGATGGTTAACAAGACCACTAGTTTCAAGAAAAGGGCAAAGGATAGAAGGGGAACTTCAAAAGAACGGCAAGAAAGTTGCTACTCAAGTGAAGAAGCCCAAGTCTGTACCTAAGCCTGAGACTAAGTGCTTCTACTGCAAAGGGACTGGTCACTGGAAGCGGAACTGCCCCAAGTATTTGGTGGATAAGAAGGATGGCAAAGTGAACAAAGGTATATTGGATATACATGTTATTGATGTGTACTTACTAGTGTTTATAGCAACCCCTCGGTATTTGATACTGGTTCAGTTGCTAAGAGTAGTAACTCGAAACGGGAGTTGCAGAATAAACAGAGACTAGTAAAAAGGCGAGGTGACGATGTGTGTTGGAAGTAGTTCCAAGATTGATATGATCATCATCGCACACTCCCTGTACTTTTGGGATTAGTGTTGAAACTAAATAAGTGTTATTTGGTGTTTGCGTTGAGCATGAATATGATTTGATCATGTTTATTGCAATACGGTTATTCATTTAAGTTAGAGAACAATTGTTGTTCTGTTTACATGAATAAAAACCTTCTATGGTCATACACACCAACGAAATTGGTTTGTTGGATCTCGATCGTAGTGATGCACATATTCATAATATTGAAGCCAAAAGATGCAAAGTTAATAATGATAGTGCAACTTATTTGTGGCACTGCCGTTTAGGTCATATTGGTGTAAAGCGCATGAAGAAACTCCATACTGATGGGATTTTGGAATCAATTGATTATGAATCACTTGATGCTTGCGAACCATGCCTCATGGGCAAAATGACTAAAACGCCGTTCTCCGGAACTATGGAGAGTGCAACAGATTTTTCATACATACAAATGTATGTGGTCCAATGAATATTGAGGCTCGTGGCGGATATCGTTATTTTCTCACCTTCACAGATGATTCGAGCAGATATGGGTATATCTACTTGATGAAACATAAGTCTGAAACATTAGCAAAAGTTCATATAATTTCAGAGTGAAGTAGAAAATCATCGTAACAAGAAAATAAAGTTTCTACGATCTGATCGCGGAGACAAATATTTGAGTTACGAGTTTGGTCTTCAATTAAAACAATGTGGAATAGTTTCACAAATTCATGCCACCTGGAACACCACAGCATAATGGTGTGTCCGAACGTCATAACCGTACTTTATTGGATATAGTACAATCTATGATGTCTCTTACCAATTTACCACTATCATTTTGGGGTTATGCATTAGAGACAGCTACATTCACGTTAAATAGGGCACCATCAAAATCCGTTGAGACGACGCCTTATGAACTGTGGTTTGGCAAGAAACCAAAGTTGTCATTTCTTAAAGTTTGGGGTTGCGATGCTTATGTGAAAAAGTTTTCATCCTGATAAGCTCAAACCCAAATCGGAAAAATGTGTCTTCATAGGATACCCAAAGGAGACAGTTGGGTACACCTTCTATCACAGATCCGAAGGCAAGACATTCGTTGCTAAGAATGGATCCTTTCTAGAGAAGGAGTTTCTCTCGAAAGAAGTGAGTGGGAGGAAAGTAGAACTTGATGAGGTAACTGTACCTGCTCCCTTATTGGAAAGTAGTTCATCACAGAAATCTGTTCCTGTGACTCCTACACCAATTAGTGAGGAAGTTAATGATGATGATCATGGAACTTCAGATCAAGTTATTACTGAACCTCGTAGGTCAACCAGAGTAAGATCCGCACCAGAGTGGTACGGTAATCCTGTTCTGGAGGTTATCTTACTAGACCATGACGAACCTACGAACTATGAAGAAGCGATGGTGAGCCCAGATTCCGCAAAATGGCTTGAGGCCATGAAATCTGAGATGAGATCCATGTATGAGAACAAAGTGTGGACTTTGGTTGACTTGCCCGATGATCGGCAAGCAATTGAGAATAAATGGATCATCAAGAGGAAGACGGACGCTGATAGTAGTGTTACTATCTACAAAGCTAGAATTGTCGCAAAAAGGGTTTTCGACAAGTTCAAGATGTTGACTACGATGAGAGTTTCTCACTCGTATCTATGCTTAAGTCTATCCGAATCATGTTAGCAATTGCCGCATTTTATGAAATCTGGCAAATGGATAAACAAAACTGCATTCCTTAATGGATTTATTAAAGAAGAGTTGTATATGATGCAACCAGAAGGTTTTGTCAATCCTAAAGGTGCTAACAAAATATGCAAGCTCCAGCGATCCATCTGTGGACTGGTGCAAGCATCTCGGAGTTGGAATATACACTTTGATAAGTTGATCAAAGGATATAGTGTTATACAGACTTGCGGTGAAGCCTGTATTTACAAGAAAGTGAGTGGGAGCACTACATCATTTCTGATAAGTATATGTGAATGACATATTGTTGATCGAAAATAATGTAGAATTATTCTGCAAAGCATAAAAGAGTGTTTGAAAGGAGTTTTTCAAAGAAAGACCTCGGTAAAGCTGCTACATATTGAGCATCAAGATCTATAGAGATAGATCAAGACGCTTGATAAGTTTTTTCAATGAGTACATACCTTAACAAGATTTTGAAGTAGTTCAAAATAGAACAGTCAAAGAAAGAGTTCTTGCCTGTGTTACAAGGTGTGAAATTGAGTAAGACTCAAAGCCCGACCACGGCAGAAGATAGAAAGAAAATGAAAGTCATTCCCTATGCCTTGGCCATAGGTTCTATAAAGTATGCCATGCTGTGTACCAGATCTATTGTATACCCTACACTGATTTTGGCAAGGGAGTGCAATAGTGATCTAGGAGTAGATCACTGGATAGCAGTCAAAGTTATCCTTAGTGGAATAAGGATATGTTTCTTGATTATGGAAGTGACAAAAGGTTCGTCGTAAAGGGTTACGTCGATGCAAGTTTTGACACTAAATCTAGATGACTCTAAGTCTCGGTCTAGATACATATTGAAAGTGGGAGCAATTAGCTAGAGTAGCTCCGTGCAGAGCATTGTAGACATAGAAATTTGCAAAATACTTACGGATCTGAATGCGACTGACCCGTTGACTAAAATTATCTCACAATCAAAACATGATCACACCTTAGTACTCTTTGGGTGTTAATCACATAGCGATGTGAACTAGATTATTGACTTAGTAAACCCTTTGAGTGTTGGTCACATAGAGATGTGAACTATGGGTGTTAATCACATGGTGATGTGAATTATTGATGTTAAATCACATGGCGATGTGAACTAGATTATTGACTCTAGTGCAAGTGGGAGACTGAAGGAAATATGCCCTAGAGGCAATAATAAAGTATTATATATTTCCTTATATCATGATAAATGTTTATTATTCATGCTAGAATTGTATTAACCGGAAACATAATACATGTGTGAATACATAGACAAACAGAGTGTCACTAGTACGCCTCTACTTGACTAGCTCGTTAATCAAAGATGGTTATGTTTCCTAGCCATAGACATGAGTTGTCATTTGATTAATGGGATCACCTCATTGGTAGAATGACGTGATTGACTTGACCCATTCCGTTAGCTTAGCACCCGATCGTTTAGTATGTTGCTATTGCTTTCTTCATGACTTATACATGTTCCTATGACTATGAGATTATGCAACTCCCGTTTACCGGAGGAACACTTTGTGTGCTACCAAACGTCACAACGTAAATGGGTGATTATAATGGTGCTCTACAGGTGTCTCCAAAGGTACTTGTTGGGTTGGCGTATTTCGAGATTAGGATTTGTCACTCCGATTGTCGGAGAGGTATCTCTGGGCCCACTCGGTAATGCACATCACTATAAGCCTTGCAAGCATTGTGACTAATGAGTTAGTTGCGGGATGATGTATTACGGAACGAGTAAAGAGACTTGCCGGTAACGAGATTGAACTAGGTATCGAGATACCGACGATCGAATCTCGGGCAAGTAACATACCGATGACAAAGGGAACAACGTATGTTGTTATGCGGTCTGACCGATAAAGATCTTCGTAGAATATGTGGGAGCCAATATGGGCATCCAGGTCCCGCTATTGGTTATTGACCGGAGAGGTGTCTCGGTCATGTCTACATAGTTCTCGAACCCGTAGGGTCCGCACGCTTAACGTTACGATGACAGTTTTATTGAGTTTTGATGTACCGAAGGAGTTCGGAGTCCCGGATGAGATCGGGGATATGACGAGGAGTCTCGAAATGGTCGAGACGTAAAGATCGATAAATTGGACGACTATATTCGGACATCGGAAAGGTTCCGAGTGATTCGAGTATTTTTCGGAGTACCGGAGAGTTACGGGAATTCGTATTGGGCCTTAATGGGCCATACGGGAAAGGAGAAAAAGGCCCCAAAGGGTGGCCGCACCCCTCCCCATGGGCTAGTCCGAATTGGACTAGGGAGGGGGGGCGCCCCCTTCCTTCTTTCTCCTTCCCCCTTCCCTTCTCCTACTCCCACAAGGAAAGGAGGAGTCCTACTCCCGGTGGGAGTAGGACTCCCCCCTTGGGCGCGCCACCTCCCCTTGGCCGGCCCTCTCCTCCTTGCTCCTTTATATACGGGGGCAGGGGGGCACCTCTCGACACACAATTGATATACGATATTTTAGCCGTGTGCGGTGCCCCCCTCCACCATATTACACCTCGATAATACCGTTGCGGAGCTTAGGCGAAGCCCTGCGTCGGTGGAACATCATCATCGTCACCACGCCGTCGTGCTGACGAAACTCTCCCTCAACACTCGGCTGGATCGGAGTTTGAGGGACGTCATCGAGCTGAACGTGTGCTGAACTCGGAGGTGCGGTGCGTTCGGTACTTGATCGGTCGGATCGTGAAGACGTACGACTACATCAACCGCGTTGTGATAACGCTTCCGCTGTCGGTCTACGAGGGTACGTGGACAACACTCTCCCCTCTCGTTGCTATGCATCACCATGATCTTGCGTGTGCGTAGGATTTTTTTTGAAATTACTACGTTCCTCTACACATATTACGTGCACTGGGCATAAAAGTTCGCCCCCAGTGATAATAAAAGCACAACCAGACAGCAGATTACATACACTGGGCATCAAAGGACACCACCAGTGTAAATAAACATGCCACCTAAAATAATATACAGAACCGACAGCACTTCAACAGAGTTCAAGAAAGGTTAGCCCTGCCTGGGAGCTGCAGCGCAAGCAGCTGAGCAAGCTGATGACTGCACTTGTTTGACATTTATATCCAACTCTAGCTGCATAGCATCAATGAAATTTCTTGGCATCAGTGATATCACCTTGAAAGAGAAAAAAGCAGACATATCACTGGTACGCGTCGGTGCTATACAAACAGTTTTTAACCCCTTTTCGCGACGGCGTTTGGAACCGTCGCCAAGTGAGTGTGAGCGATAGGGGGGTCCTTCCCACACGACCTAGAAACCGTCGGGGATATGCCCTCCTGGCACACACGCTCGGCAAAATGAGGTCGTGTGCGACCGACGAGCGCTCAAATACGGTTATACGTACAGTAGTGCTAAAAAATACAATTATACAAGCGAAATTGTTTTCGGTCACAAGTACATCCCACACAGTTAGTCCCCGCTAAACGTTTCCGTTTGTATGTACATCCCACATAGTTGCTCCAAGGAAAACATTTCCGTTCGCAGGTACATCACACACAATTTTCCCCATTAAATCATTTGTGATAGCGTTGTCATTGCACACGATATCAACAATTTTATCGTTTGCGTTATTGAATGCATCACACACGGTGCATAGAAGAAACTGTGTGGCAAAGGCTGTCCATCACACACAGTTTTTATGTGGTAAACGTTTGCGCAAGGTGGCCTAACACAAACAGTTTTCAAGAGGATGTCGTGTGTGCAGTGGAGATTGATCGCACACATAGTGGTTCCTAGAAACGTGTCTGATCTCCACGTCTATCACAGACATTTCGCTTTCGCAAACATGTGCAATGTAATCCTTAATTAATCCCTAATTTAAAAATGACATGTTTTGAATTTGAAAGTAGGCAATCATTTATTTCATATCCAACCATGTTTATTACAAATATAGGTTCAACCACGAATGCATAATTCGATACACAAGTACATATACTTAAGAACTACAGAAGCACCAAGTAAAGAATGCCGAACCATAGTTTTACTAAAGACTGTAAAGAGAGAGGCGAAAGACATTCCGGTTGCTGGAGAAGGTGAAGCGGAATGCCCATATTATGCCCTCCTCCATGCGTAATGCGCGCACTACTCTAGGCCAACCCCTTGTGATGGCTGCCCGTCCATCCTTCACTGTCTTCATTACGACTTCTCGATGCTCATTGTAGTCTGGATGAAACACTTAACCTTCATTGCGTGTCCACCAATCATGTACTTTGCGAGGTAATCTTGAGTGAACTGCTTCGGGAACCACTGCGAACGAAAAAGATTCAGACATTGTTGTCTAACAACTCATTATGGGCAGTAAAAAGAGAAGGCTGCAGAGTTTGTAGTTACCATCCTACAGCTCACTGTTGTGTTGGATAGAGCATAAACAAATAATTTTCTTGCCACCATTCGTATCTTTTGCTAATAATCCTTATCAGTTTCCTCACTTGATGCTTGTTCATGAATATCTCATTGCCCCATACACAAAAAGGGTTGATGCATGGATCCTTGCCAAGGGCATATGTACCTACAAGCAACAAGTCAATATTAGAAGCTAACAATGTCCAGGCTTGGATCTATATGCACTACATTATGGGACGACGGGGGGAGTACAAGCCGAGGGATGAAGCTAAGCTCGGCGGAAAATGGTGGCCACTCCCGTTGTTGTCCTGCATAAGTAGTGGAAAGGCATGATAAGTACAACAACCTTAACATCAAACAAATATAGCAAAGGTAAACAATCATCTCCAAATGATAGCTTGAATGTGTTGGTTTCAGCATGCTGTTAAAGTAGATATAAAATGGAAGGCAATGTTACTGACAGCAGGCTTAACAGCCATCAAATATTGCAATTCAAACTGTTATTGTTGAAAATGAATAGAACGTAGGTAATGCTTAAACATCACACTAGATAAATGTGTAAAACTTAAATATAGGGCATGTGTTAACTACACCAGGCATTACTGGAACCAAATATAGCCGTTCAAACTGGTATTGATGCAGTCGAGTGGCACAGTTCTGACTTGCAGATTGTGAATGACTAAAATAAACAAGGCATAAATGATCAGTATAATAACCAAATATAGCCAATGAAAACTGGAAGTGTCTCACTGCAACCAACCTAACAAGCAAATACAGATACACATGGCATATGCTTGAAAACTGGACAAATGCTCACTGCAACCAACGTAACAAGCAGATATAGATAAACAAGGCATCTGCTTGAAAACTGGACAAATGCTAAAAAAAGCAACCTAACAACCAAATACAGATAAACAAGGCATCTGCTTGATAACTGGACAAATGCTCACTGCAACCAGACATATAAACAAGGCATCTGCTCGATAACTGAAAAAATGCTCACTGCAACCAACCTAACAACCAAATATAGATAAACAAGGCATCTACTCACTATAAACAACCAAATATAGCCATTCGTGAAACTGAAGTGGACAATTCATACTTAAACATCACATAGCCCTATTGAACAATACATTTTTGCATAACTGAAATAATTAAACATGACACAGTTAAAGCACCGCACGGCAAATGCTACTACAACAAAGGGTACGGGTTGGCAAGCTAGAAAAGTTAAGATTTGCTGATAGGATGTTGCCTCACATTTCATGGACGGGATCCTTCCAGTTGGAAGAGCACAGACCCATGGTGTGCTCTCTGATGTCACAGATGGGCTGTTTCACCTTGGAAGAACCTTCGTGGGTGCCCTCCTCGTGGTCGTGGTCGTGGTCGATGAGATCTGACTTGGCAATTGAGGATCCCAAGCCGCCGCCATAGAACGTGTCCTTCAGAAATGACAAAATGGGCTCGATGGCATATAAGGATCGCAAATCCTTGACCGCTTGGCGGAGGAGATCAGTGGCAGGGCCGTCGAAGAGATCAACGACGGTTGAACTAGAGGGGTTCGGGATGGGCCACTTAACCTGTGACATGGCCCTCGTGAAGCCATCGCTGTGGACGAGCTTGATGTCGTAGCCAGCTTTCCCAAGATACAGTAATACGCTAGCCTGCTGACATGAAGCCTTCGGCATGGCAACGTAGTCAACGTCTTCGCCGGCTTCCGCGGCGACGTGTTGCTCCGGGATCGACAGGTCGGGGCGAATGGCGGCCACCTCACCAACGTCCGCCGGAGAGGCCATGATAAACTCTTCTTGGCCGAACGCTCGTCGGGCTCCCCGGGATACATGGTCGAGCTTAGGCTGCGGCATTCTGGAGCAGGGGATGTGGATTTGGCAGGGAGGGACACCGCAGGACTCATCTAAAAACTCAAGGGAGTGGGGCGACGGTATGGGAATCGCTGGGTAACCTGAACTTTATTATCTAAGCTAGGAGGAACGGGCAGACCGGCAGGGGTTGGCGGCGGCGCCGGTGGCGGCCGCGAGCTAGGGTTCGAGGGGGAGGGGGCCGGGTGGGGGACTATTGAGGGGGTGGGTGTTTGAGGATACACCACGGCTACTGAAATTTTTAGTAATGGTGGGTGGAGATGGTAGTGGACGAGGGAGGGCGACGGTTCAAATGTTTCGGCTACTGCAATTTTACTATAAGGTCGGTGATGGAGGAGTGTGGGCGACGGTTGAAGTACGACGGCTACTAAAAATTTGGTAAAAGAATTGATGCGGGGCGGGAGTGCCCAAGATCGTGCTCGGTCCAATAACAATATACGTGTATGATAACACAGAAAAGTGGTGGGACCGCTGATTATTGCAACGCTCAAGGAGGGTAGTTTGTTTTTATATTTCTAGCTAGCTGGTCTATCGCACACGGTTCGTCCTAATTTCCAAATAAACTTACCCGCCTTTAGCTTGCGCATGTGGTGATTTTACAGCGCACTTGCATCGCACACGGTTAATCCAGTACCTCCACCCTTTGCTCGCGCTTGCGCGGTCGTGATTTTACAGCGCACTTGCATCGCACACGGTTGAGCCAGTACCTCCACCTTCGCTCGCGCTTGCGCAGTCGTCGTGATTCACAACGCACTTGCATCGCACACGTTAAGATATTATACCCATGTCCGTTGAGCGTCATCAGAGTCTTTGCAGCAAAAAAACCGTTAGAGAGGGTCAGAAGACTGCCACACCAGCATGTGATCCAAATATATATGAGTGAAAAGGGTGGTCTGTGATGTTCAAAATTCCAATGCACAACTTTGACCACGTGGGCCCACGGTTGGGCGCGTCGTCGAAGATCGACGAGAGGGGCCAGAAGTCAAGAACCACTTGGAAGTGGCCAAATATATGTAGGAATATTGGGTGTGATGTTTAAAACTTTAAATACACAATGCATAACATTGGTGGCACCTGCCTCGCAAACCCGAAAGCACCCTTGGATATATCTATAATGACATAATGTCGTATCTAGCTAGGATGCTTGGCCCACCACCTCCCACTTCGTGTCAGCGGGGCAGATGCACGTAATGATCGATACTTTGGTCATACATGCATGTCGCCATGACCTACCATAAGAAGGACCAATGAATCTATCGTTTGGTCAAACAACAAATGTTGTTGTCGATAAACCGCTTAGGCCAATAGATTGAACCATCATAAAAATCGCACGAGAGGGACCACAAAACTAGCACCTCTTGCGTGCGGCCCAAAATGATGTACATTGGGAAGGGGTGATGTGTGTTTTTAATATAGAATAATGTAAAATTTAGATGTGGTGCCTACCTCTCGATACAGACAACAACCATGAAGGCAAGGTAGTTAAGGACGAGATACTCAGGGTATGATGTAGGTCGAACCCAACAATCCGAGCATGTGGGAGAATCCTGACAACGCATGAGCTCGAGCTTTGGTTGAGCGACATGTGACGGTGACCGGCCCTAACACGAACTAGGAGGAATCCATTCATGGCCAACACATACCCCTCGTTATCGGTCAAAGGGATGATATATATACACTCGGGGAGCCCACAGATATGCGTGTCATCACAAAAAACTGCACAAGGGAGACGTGGTCGATCAGAAGACCCCGTATACACTGCATGCGGCCCAAAAATATGTATGGGTACGGTGGTGTGTGATGTGTTTAAATCCTGAATGCACAACTTCGATGGGCCGCCAACTACATTACAAACCGAACACCGTACCCGACTCCAAGCCTGGTTCAATACGTATGATGCCGGTTTCCTGACTTCGAGGCGGCGGCGGGGGGGGGGGGGGGAGGTGGTCATCCCATGCATGCGCTGAAACTTTATTTGGTCTAGCATAGGACACATATATACCCCTATATAGTGTGCGAATAACTTTGAAAGTTGGTCGTTGGATGAAGCCAATCCGGCGGTACAGAGATGGCAAATCCGAGCACTACTCGCCGTTGGATATCATCTACATTCTACCAGATTCTGCCACATGTACAATCTAGAAGACTCCATGGTGGAACTTAAGCATAATGCACAAACCTCAAAACACAAGCACTTCTCCTTTGTTCTAGAATCTTCCATATCTTAATTGCCCAAACTTTTTTTCTAAATGAATTGTCACTTTTTGTTTTTACTTTATGCTTTACAATGCACAATTCCATGAATCTTAAAATAGATTTTTTATATAAAACTAATTGATTTTGGATGAGATGAACTTAAGAATAAAACGAACATCTACATCATGCATATATGACTCAAAGCTTACATGTTATAGTGTGATATTTATTCATAGTTTGGTTACCAAATCTCATGCGTGCAATGCACGTGTACCTTACTAGTATTAGTAGGAAACCATCATGGTCAAACCCTTCTCGTTGTTGGGTCAAAGGGATAGATTGTGTGCCCCCCATAATTGTCGGTAAAGGATGGTATATATACCTCGGGGAGCCCACAGATATGTGTCGCGTCCATAAGCCGCACAAGGGAGACATGCTCGATAAGAAAACCCTGCCCCCTATACCCTGCATGCGACCTGAAAAAGATTTATATAATCGCCATGACAGGTCAAGTCAATCATTCTTTAATTTTTTAGAGCAAAAAATAACCAATAAAAACATAGCCTACAAATTAGCAAAACAAGGATCCCAAGGTTCATATAATTGCCATGATAGGTCACTATAGAGATATATTATATCTCTATAATGACCGTGTCATGGCATTTAAATGAAGCTTGAGATATGCAACTTCCCACCGGGTCACCCATCCTTGGACGACTCCAGCCCGAGCACGCTTAACTTCTGCGTTCTATTCGACTAGGCTAGCGGATGGGAAGCCGCGCCTTGCTGATAGGAATTGCCTCCTTGCCATTAAGGCGTTTCACGCTGGTCACCATATGGGACCTACTCCCTCCTATCACACACATTTGTGCTTTTATAAACCGTGTACGATATTTACATGGTCGGTTTGTCGCCGCTAGCCTTCAATGAGCACTGGCACTGGTAGCGGGAAAACGATGGGAGAAGAGGCGGGAAACCGATGAGAGGAAGGCAGGAAACGGTAGCCTGTTTAGAAAACGTAGTAGAGAAGGAGGCGTGAGCTAGCACGACGCATGCGCACAGTGCTTACCCATGTACTGCATGTGTTGTCGAAAGGGCTGAGGGTTTCCGTTCGATCTGGGAGCGTCCAACGGTGCACACGTACGATCAGTGGGGTTTGGGTTCTGGCCAATCAGAACGCACGACTCAGATCGCGCGCGCAGCAGTGGGGAAGGGGGCATCGACCACTGTTTGGTAGGCACACGGCTTTCGTGAGTGAACCGTGTGCTATTTGAAAACATTTCGTGAGAAGAATCTTGGTTTTTAAATTCCCTTAAATCCAAAACTCACCCGAAAATCGTGAAACCTGGCATGGTGTCACGATATGGCACATATATGTCGAGGAGTTTTTTTCGTCCATTTTGGCGCAAGTTTTATTACAAGCCTCTTACAAAACGGAGCTTCTATCAAAGAAGCCTCGTGGTTCAGATAGGGAAACGTGTCCCCCTTGTGGGCGAAATGTAATCACTGCCTCTTTTTGCCTTGTATTTTCTTCTACGGGCAACATGGAACGACATGATATCCGTGCTGAAATTTAAACTTATTCAGGGTTCGTTTGGCCTTTTTATACACTAATTGAGTTTCCTAGGCATTTAATGTCCATAATTCAAATATGAACTTCAAATACATGCTCAAGTTCACCAAAATGGCTAGAAAATTTATACATGTGTCCTTGGGTGCATGCTTAGGTCCCATGCCAGGAATGGGAACGAATTACAACCGTACCGGCGTCTTGGCTCGTCCTCAAACATTTGGAATCTCGGTTTTAAATCCCTGTAAATCGTAAACTCACCAGAAAGTCATCAAAGGTGGCATGGTGTCACATCATGACACATATATGTCGTGGTAAAAACATTGTCCAATTTGGGCCAAGCTTTATTATAAACCTCTTACAAACCGGAGCTTCTCTCAAAGAAGCCTCGTGGTTCCTATAGGGAAACGTGTTCCCCTTGTGGGAGAAACGTAATCACTGCCTCTTTTCGCCTTGCATTTTCTTCTACGGGCAACATGGAACGACAGAATATCCGTGCTGAAATTTAAACTTAATGAGAGTTTGTTTGGCCTTTTTATACACTAATTGAGTTTCCTAGGCATATAATGTCCATAATTCAAATTTGAACTACAAGTACATGCTCCAGTTCACCAAAATGGCTAGAAAAATTATACATGTGTCCTTGGGTGCATGTTTAGGTCTCATGCCAGGAATGGACGAATTACAACCGTACCGGCGTCCTAGCTCGTCCTCAAACATTTCGAATCTCGATTTTTAAATCCCCATAAATCCAAAACTCACCAGAAAGTCATCAAAGGTGGCATGGTGTCACGTCATGGCACATATATGTCGTGGTAAAAACATTGCCAATTTGGGCCAGGCTTTATTACAAAACTCTTACAAACCGGAGCCTGTCGCAAGAACCCTCGTGGTTTCGATAGGGAAACGTATCCCCTTGTGGGCCAAATGATAATCGCTCCCTCTTCTAGCCTCGTATTTTCTTCTACACGCAACACAGAACAACGGGAGATTCGTGCCGAACTTTGAAATTATTTAGGGTTCGTTTGACCTTTTTATTCATTAATTGAGTTTTCTAGGCATTTAATGTCCATAATTCAAATCCGAACTACAAATACATGCTCCAGTGCACCAAAATGGCTAGAAAAAATGTACATGTTTCCTTGGGGAGCATGTTTAGGTCCCATGGAACGAATGGGAATGAATTCAACCATCTCGTCGTCCTGGCTTGGCCACAAACATTGCGAATCTCGGTTTTTAAATCTCTGTAAATCCAAAACTCACTAGGAAATCATGAAACTTGGCATGGTGTCACTACATGGTACATATAATTGTCCAATTTGGGCGAAGCTATATTATAAGCCGCTTACAAACCGGAGCTTGTCGCAACCCTCGTGGTTCCGGTGGGGAAACATGCCCCTCTTGTGGGCGAAACGATAATCGCTGCCTCTTCTCTCCTTGAACTTTGTTTTCTACAGACAACATAGAATAATAGGAGTGTCGTGCTGAAATTTGAAACTGTTCAGGGTTCGTTTGGCCATTGTATATATTAACTAAGTTTTCTTGGCATTTAATGTAGTGCATAATTCAAATTTGAACTACAAGCACATGCTCCAGTGAAGCAAAATGGGTGGGAAATCGTACATGTGTCATTGGGTGCATGTTTAGGTCTGATTTAAAGAATATGAATGGATTACAAACTTCTCGTCGTCCTGAAACATTGAGAATCTCGGTTTTTAAATCCCAGTAAATCAAAAACTCACCCAAAAAACATGAAACCTGGCATGGTTTCATGACATGGCACATATATGCCGTGGTAAAAAAATCGTCCAGTTTAAGACAAGGCGCACACATTAATTGCCAACGAAGTCCTTTTTGAAACAAATAGCTGACACATTAATATCGCAAACGGTTGTATTATATGAACCGTGTCAAAATTTAACCACACTCGGTGGCGTGCGTGCAGCTGTTTGATTAGATGGGACGAGCGCAAGAAGTCCGCCATGTAGGCTCGACGGGACGCGTGCGAGCAGTCCGCCGCGCAGGCTCGACGGGACGCGTGCACCCTGTCCACCTCGCAGACTCGACGGGACACGTGCGAGCAGCAAGGCCGCCCATGCTCACCGGGAAGCGAGCTCTTTGACCTCCATGCACCAGCCGCCGCCCACCTTGCTCACAACTTCTTGATAACCCACGAGTATAGGGGATCGCAACAGTTTTCGAGGGTAGAGTATTCAACCCAAATTTATAGATTCGACACAAGGGGAGCCAAAGAATATTTGAAGGTATTAGCAGCTGAGTTATCAATTCACCCCCTAGAGATTAATTATCTGCGGCAAAGTAATATGATAGTTTTGATAATAGTGACAGCAGTAACAGTAACAGTAACAGTAACAGTGATAGCAGTAGTTTTGTAACAAGTGCAACAGTAACAGCAGCAGTAGTAACTTAGCAAGATCAATATAAGATAAATTCGTAGGCATTGGATCGGTGACTTGTTGGATGATATTCATCATGAGACAGTTATAACCTAGGGTGCTACAGCACTAGCTCCAGTTCATCAATATAATGTAGGCATGTATTCCGTAAATAGTCATACGTGCTTATGGAAAGAACTTGCATGGCATTTTTTGTCCTAACATCTCATGGCAGCGGGGTCCAATTGGAAACTAAGGGATATTAAAGGCTCCTTTTAATAGAGAACCGGAACAAAGCATTAACACACGATGAATACGTGAACTCCTCAAACTACGGTAATCACCGGGAGTGGTCCCGACTATTGTCACTCCGGGGTTGCCGGATCATAACACGTAGTAGGTGACTATAACTTGCAAGATCGGATCTAGAACATGGATATAATGATGATAACGTAAAAGGTTCAGATCTGAATTCATGGCACCTGGGCTCAAAGTGACAAGCATTAAGCATGGCAAAGTCATAGCAATATCAATTTTAGAACATAGTAGATACTAGGGATCAGTACCTAACAAAACTAACTCGATTACATGATGAATCTCATCCAACTCCTCACTGACCAGCGAGCCTACAAAGGAATTACTCACTCCCAGTGGGGAGCATCCTGGAATTGGCGATGGAGAAGGGTAGATGATGATTAAGAACGAAGATCCCCCTCTCCGGAGCCCCAAACGAACTCCAGATCTAGCCTCCCGATGAAGAACAGGAGGTGACAGGGGCTCCGTCTCGTAGATCACGATAATTCTTTCTTCCTAATTTTTTTCTGGAAAATAGGATTTTATAGCGTCGGTTTCAAGGTCTGGGGGGCCACCAGGTGGGGACAACCCACCTGAGCGCGCCAGGAGGGGGGGCGCGCCCTGGTGGGTTGTGCCCACCCAGGCGCCCCCCTCAGGTGGATCTTGACTCCAGAAATTCTTATTTATTGTATAAAACATCCTCGCAAAGTGTCGTTCCATTTCGAGAACTTTTATTTCTGCACAAAAACAACACCATGGTAGTTCTGTTGAAAACAGCGTCAGTCCGGGGTTAGTTTTCATTTAAATCATGCAAATTAGTCCAAAACAAGAGGAAAAGCGTTAGGAAAAGTAGATACGTTGGATACGTATCAACTCCCCTAAGCTTAAACCTTTGATTGTCCTCAATCAATTCACTTGACTAGATCATGAATGGCGCGCGTTGCCGCACCCGTCTATTTTTTCCAATAAAATGATAATAATTTTACAAATAGATAGACATGGAAGAACTAATTCCTATTTTCAGGGAAAGAACTTCTGAACCTACACTAATATTTATTATTTTATATAGCTATCATCTTGTATATTTTCCGCGTCATATTGACCATCCTCTTAGTTCCATGTCTACCAAGTTTTTTCTAGCATCTCATAAATTGGATCATAAATCTACAACATAGGCATTTCATGACCATGAATGTGCCAAGAGGTGACCGTGAAAATGAAGTGGAAACAAATGGCAATCCATGAAACTGATCACTATACTAATAATCTTTACAAAGCTTCACAAAACACATCAAAATAACTGTAGTGTGACATCCTTGCAAAGTACTATTTTCTCTTAGTTACATATGTGTAAGTGACATCGGCAATACAATTAAAGGATTGATTATCTGATGCAAGTAAAGCCGATTAATTAATCAACGGCATGTGGAAAGCTGCAATGCTCTCACTGGATGGATGAGCTCCTTCAACCCTTGGTGCATTTGATACTCCCAATGCTTGCGCCCTGTATATTTATATAGGAAAAAAGATCAGTTAAAGTACTACATATACGGAACCTAAATGCACATGTGACCTTTCGGTTCAAATCAATACAAATGATTTTTTTATAAATAACAGTCCAAGACACAACAAATACTATTTGGCCCCACTTGGCCATGTACATTACAAACTTATAACTATATAAAAATTATGCAAAGATGAGCGCACATTAATCTTACCTAGGAAGAAGCTACAGAATCAATGCTAGCTTTAGTTGGTTCAGTGCATGCACATAAATCACTGGCACTAATGGTCGCAGCAGCAGCAGTCTCTCATCAAATCTGATGAACAAGAAGATGAACATATGTAACGAGTGACGACTAAACTGGACTAAATTAAAGATGCACCATAAAGGGAAATATTGTGATAAGTATGTACACAATGCCATATGCTCATGACAAACTGCTATAGATGTTCTGAATAAGACAAGCATAAGGATCCATTTAGCCAAAAAAAAAATGTAAGAGCTATTTATTCTAAAATATAATGCAAGGAAAAGATAATTCTAGAAATGGAAGGACCATACTATTTGAACAACTATTCATCTAAATACCTTAAGAATCAAGGGAATGTTTATTCCAAATACTAACGTAAGAAGAAATAAATGGCGCCTAAAATTCTGTATTCCAAATCATAATGCTAATAATTTGGCATATCGTTATTGGTACTGCAAGATGAAGCAACAAAGTAGAGTGATCGTGGTCATTCCACCATTGTCTATCAATGTCAAACTCTAAACGCACAAAGTCCTTTATAAATCAATTAGCAAACTCTTGTTTCGATTTCGTGAGCTACTTTTCAAGTGTATCAGAAAGTCCTTTATTGCAAGGAAACATGGCACCCAATTCAGGCGGGCTTGCCTGCTGATCATACGAAGCATTACTCTTCCTGCATTTTGTTAGCATGACAGAGTAGTCCGGACAAAGATGGCAAAATTCACAGAAATCTTTGTCACAAAGGATACACATTTTACCTATATATTGTAGCCCATAAGCGTAACATGTTCTGTAATTTAAAATGTATGGAAAGCATGTTGTCTTATATTTAAACCAAACAACAAACTGGGTTCGTACATACAGACTACGATAATAATAACGACAAAGGAATAACACATGAGAAGTCACACGGCAGGGCTATTACTTATTCCACAGAGAACATAATAGATGTTTATCCAAAGCTGAGATGGTCCACAGGAAAGAACGTCCGCAAGGAGAACACCGAATTAAAAGAGAATTCAACATTGCAACAAAAAAGTAGAGCTGAACATGCATTTGCATGAACAATTGTTTTACCTGACAGAAAATCAGCAACTTGGCATCCCTATTCTATTTTGCTGGGTGTAATGATAGCTTGTTGGACATCACTGCTGAAAGCTGAGCGATTCCCTGCTGAAATGTGTGTTTCCGGTTGCTTGAAAGAGCCCAACCACATAAAAGACATGAGCAACGAAATAACCTTTCTTGCACAAATGGAAACATGCATCCCTGCTAAAGCAGAACGACTAAAAGCATGATCAGAGTAAGATGATAATTTTTCTGAAATAAGGAATGAATCTTTGAGCACCTCCTTCAGAAGGCAGCATTTTCGCAAAAAAATCTGTCTCAAAGTCCGTACACCTAGCTCTCAAGAGACTACTCATAGCAGCAACTCCATTAGCACAGATCAAACCTGTTTTTTATCACCCATGACGATAAATTTCGCTCCATGGAGGATCATATCAAAGGGTAACATAATCTGCAGACTTGTATAGACACCTATGGTCCAGCGCTTGACCCTCTCGGATGTTGTTCCGTCACATTGAAAATATGCTATAGGGCCCATTCTTTTTATTGAATTGAACCGCATTGAGGCCTGCAAAACAAGGATTAGCTAAAAAAGAGATGCACATAGGTACGACGATGTCAGTTATATATGTTATGCTTTTCAGGAAAGCATGAAGGCGGCATATGAAGAACATCATCTTCTATCTTACAAAGAGCCTCTGTATTCATTATTCAGCGGTATCTCATAATTATATTTTCTTTTTTTTGGAAAAGGGGTGATACCCCGGCCTCTGCATCAGGTGGATGCATACGGCCACTTTGAATAATTATATTTTCTGAAAAACTAAAAGATCCAAAGCATGCATCTAAATTAAATAGCAAGATGGATGGACTGGTATACTGACCAGGATCCGTTGTGTGCAGTGCACATCACGATCGCCATGTACTCCTTCCTCTCTCTCAGACTCCATGACGCCAGGAAGACCCGCCTGCACACTGTGACCACAGAGAACGGTAGAATCCGCTGAGCAACAATACATTGAAAGAGACACCAAGAAAGCATTTACCTGTACGTGGCGTTCTGCCCTTCTGCTCCTTAAGCGGCCGCTGGAACATAAGCCACGAGGCATATCGATCTTGAGCACGGCGGTGACCACGGGGAGAGGCAGCGCCGTCTTCTTCTCCTTGCCAACCTTCTCGTCCTTGCCGCCGCCACACCCCTTTTCTTCTTGGACTGCAAGGTGCGACCGCAAGGCGAGCTGGAAAGTCATGGTTGGCTCCGTGGCTGGAGGTGAAGATCGCGGGAGAGGCGCCGCTGCTACAGCCCATCGTCGGCCGCCGTGCTATGGTTTGCTCCCGCTACTCCGCTCGATCCGGTCGATACAATCCAGCGCCTCGCATCTGGCACACGGCCGGCCGCTCCTCTATGCGCCTCAAATTGGGACTGGATGGACGCACACACGGTCGCTCCTCTAGATCCCTCAGTGATGGACCCATTTAGCGAATAGCAGCACGGGCTCGAACTCCGTTGATGTTTCGGCTCGCCGCCGTCATCGCCGTTGGCCTTTTTAAAACATTATAACTGGGCACCCTACGAGCTCCCTCATGCTATCAGCCTTCGAAGCCGTCCGATTTCACATTATGGCTGTCCCTGGCCGTTGGATGCACAGTTTTTTTTCAACACTCCCGTCCCCGCAGCTTCTCGAGGGCAGCTACTCCCGTAACATTTTCTGACTAATGTGGTTAGTTGGGCTGATATTTCTCCTCGCGGAATTCTCTCCCTCGCTTCAGGTGACAGGTGGGCTGTTTGGCCCAACTAACCACGTTAGTCAGAAAATGTTGCGGGAGTAGCTGCCCTCGAGAAGCTGCGTGGACGAGAGTGTTGGAAAAAAAAAACTGTGCATCCAACGGCCAGGGACAACCATAATGTGAAATCGGACGGCTTCGAAGGCTGATAGCGTGAGGGAGCTCCTAGGGTGCCTAGTTATAATGTTTTAAAATAAACTGAAAATGAAAAAGAAAAACTTTTATGAACTCCTTTGCTCTTGTTTGCATAAATAAGCTTGAACAGCACCCAGGTTTTCACGAAAGATCGGCCCAAAAAGCATCAAACAGATCACTCGTGGCCCACGAGTGATCTGTTTGATGCTTTTTGGGCCGATCTTTCTCCTCGCGAAATTCTCTCCCTCGCTTCAGGCGACAGCTGGGCTGTTTGGCCCAACTAACCACGTTAGTCAGAAAATGTTACGGGAGTAGCTGCCCTCGAAAAGCTGCGGGGACGGGAGTGTTGAAAAAAAAAACTGTGCATCCAACGGCCAGGGATAGCCATAATGTGAAATCGGACGGCTTCGAAGGCTGATAGCGTGAGGGAGCTCCTAGGGTGCCTAGTTATAATGTTTTAAAATAAACTGAAAATGAAAAAGAAAAACTTTTATGAACTCTTTTGCTCTTGTTTGCATAAATAAGCTTAAATAGCACCCAGGTTTTCAGCCAACATTATAACTAACCATGCCGACATTTACTCTTAAAGATTATATTAACTCATATCAATGACATAATCAGCTAGTGAGCAATAATAAGATATCTCAGACAGCAACATGTTGTCAAAACAACCATGATATAATATGACAATAGTGGTATCTCGCTAGCCCTTTATGAAACCGCAAAACATAAATGCAGAGCACCTTCAAAGTTCAAGCAGCGGCTAAACATTGTAATTCATGGTAGAAAAGATTCAGTCATGATGCACCCAACATTAGCTACACACAATGCATAAGTCATGACAGCAGTGCTCTCAGGTTCTGGCGCTTGTTTTAAAAGGTGATGACATAACATAAAAGTAAATAGATAGTCCCTTCGCAGAGGGAAGCAGTGATTTGCAGAGGTGCCCAAGCTCAAGTTTTTAAAACAGAGGTAAATGATATTTTGAGACATGCACCCTTCTCATTTACTTCATGACTATCAGTTATCAATATCTTTCATGCTAAGCATGCTAGTGGCGGTTCCCAAGCGATAAAAGTAACGGTTTTGACTCCATTGTGAGTTTTTGTTTGATTATTTGTAAGCTTTTTCTGTTTGCAGTTTCGGACTGGGCATCCCTATTACCGCCCTTTTCTCGTGCGATGGCGAGTGAATAAACACTCGACCTGAGAATAACCCGCTTAGCATGGAAGATACCGACCACCTCCTGTCGTTCCATGAACGTTCCAAGCACACAAAAAGGATATTTATTAGAAGTTTTTAGAGGTGGCACATGCGAATTTACTTAGGACGGCAGGGTAATACCGCATTTAGGTAGGTATGGTGGACTCATCTGGAATAACTTTTGGGTTCAAGGTTTTTTATGTACAAGCAGAATTCCCACTTAGTATAGGCGAAGGCTAGCAAATAGGTTGAGAAGCGGCCAACTAGAGAGCAACAACGGTCATGAACATGCATTATGCATAAGTAACATTGGACACTAGCATGAGTAGGATATGAACACCATGAACATAAATATCATAGAGGCTATGTTGGTTTTGATTCAACTACATGCATGAACATGTGCCAAGTCAAGCCACTCGAACATTCAGAGGAGGATACCATATCATCATACTACATCACAATCATTTTAACGTAATGTTGATATCAAAGATAAATCATTATCCAGTCCCAGCTACTTATGCATGGCATGAGAAACTATAATCTCTAATTGTCATTGCAAACATGTTTAATCATAATGGGCTGAATCATGGATACTAGGTTAAACATATTTACACAAACAGAACAAGTCGAGTTCATACCAGTTTCTCTCTGCCACGGTCAGTTCATCGAATATCGTCATTATTGCCTTTCACTTGCACGACTGAATGATATGAACATAATAATAATGCAAGAGTGCCGTGGACTAAGCTGGATTCTGCAAACATTTTATTCAATAGGAGAAGACAAGGTAAAATGGGCTCTTTATTAGATCCACAATTATTCATATGAGAGCCACTCAATATTTTCATCGTGGTCTTCTCATTGATACGACTCGAATAAAAAGGAAGGAAATTCAGAGAAACACACAGGAATATTTTTGCAGTTTTTAGTTTTCTTGAACAAGGAAATAAAAGGGAAAAGCAAAAACGAGAAAAACTATTTACACGGGAAAGCTCCCAACAAGCAAAAGAAGAACGAGGAAATCTTTTTGGGTTTTCTTTTTTAATATTACAACTAAGCATGCATAGAAATTAAACTAACTACAATTTTTTTTGTTTTTCTAAAGTTTTTTCAAACACACAAGAAGAAAGCAAGAAAATTAATTTTAAGCATGGATGATACAATGAAAAAGTGTGAACACCGACAAATGGAATGAGATGTGTACATGAATGTAATGTCGGTGAGAAACACGTACTCCCCCAAGCTTAGGCTTTTGGCCTAACTTGGTATTCTATCACTAGCCTGGATAGTAGTCGGGGTGCTGAGGAGCGGACATCCACGCATCCCACTGCCGAGGCTCCTCCTCTGCTGCAGCCTGATCGTTCCGGTAGGCGATCATATCCGCAGGCATAATCCTATATCTGCCCCTGGCAATAGGATCAAACAAAGCAGGAGCAGGCAATGGAATAATATCATGAGTTTCAATGCTAAAAACCAGGTTAAACTAATTGGACAAACGGTGGAGTCACATACCAAGCAACAATCCCTCGAAACAGTTTCGGAAACGGAGCTTCGAGCAAAGAGATCGAAATCCGCCGGTTTGATAGCAAGAACACGGGAGAGAGAGCAATGGTGAATTTTTTCTGGAGTTAAGTGATGATGTGGTGTGAAGGGATAAGTGAGGGGGCCCACGTGGGGACCACAACCCACTAGGGCGCGCCTGGGGGTCCTGGCGCGCCCAGGTGGGTTGTGCCCACCTGGTGCACCTCCCTCTGATGTTATTTGCACCAGAAATTCTTAAATATTCAGAAAAAAATCGTATTAAATTTTTAGAGCATTCTGAGAAACTTTATTTTTGGGTCATTTTTATTGCACGGGAAATTCAGAAAACTAACAAAACATCGCATTTTATTTATTTAACTAATAAAAACAGAAAACAAAAGGTAGGGACAGAAGATAGTGCTTACTAAATTCATCAACTTCATACCGCTCAAAAATGATCCATTAATAAGGTTGATCAAGTCTTATTAACAACCACTTTCGATTACTATGAAACCGAAGAACTATTGTAAATCACTAAGTTACCTCAATGGGGATATGAATGCCCCCAACAATAAGCATTTCATATTTCTTTTTGACAGTAGGTCGAGGTATTTGAAAGCTTCCAATAGTGATTTTCGGAGATTATTCTATAACATTAATACCATTCACTTGGGGTTGTTTCTTCGGAAAGTGCACCGTATGCTCATTACCATTGATATGAAAAGTGACCTTGCTTTTATTACAATCAATAACAGCCCCTGCAGTATTCAAGAAGGGTCTACCAAGGATAATCGACATATTGTCGTCCTCACGCATCTCAAGTATAACAAAGTCAGTCAAAATAGTAACAACAACAGGCACATCCTCACAGATACCGATGGGTATGGAAGTTGATTTATCAGCCATTCGCAAAGATATTTCAGTAGGTGTGAGTTTATTCAAATCAAGTCTTTTATATAAAGAGAAAGGCATAACACTAACACCAGCTCCTAAATCACACAAAGCAGTTTTCACATAATTCTTTTTGATGGAGCAAGGTATAGTTGGTATTCCCGGATCTCCAAGTTTTTTAGGTACTCCATCCTTAAAAGTATAATTAGCAAGCATAGTGGAGATTTCAGATTCCGGTATTTTTCTCTTATTGGTAATGATGTCTTTCATGTACTTTGCATAAGGAGGCATTTTCAAGATATCAGTCAAGCGAGTACGCAAAAAGACTGGCCTCAACATTTCAGCAAAGCGTTCAAATTCTTCATCATCTTTCTTTTTAGTCAACTTAGGTGAAAAGGGCATAGGTTTTTGAACCCACGGTTCTCTTTCTTTACCGTGTTTTCTAGCCACAAAGTCTCTTTTAGCATATCTTTTATTCTTAGGTTGTGGGTTATCAAGATCAACAGGTGGTTCTATCTCAACATCATTGTCTGGTTCTTTATTATTTGGTTGAGCATCTTCATGAACCTCATCATTATATTTTTCATTATCAGAAGGTGAGTGTTCATTACCAGATTGAGTTTCAGCATCAGAGATAGAAGTTTCATTATCATTATCAGGAGGTTTCTCTATTTCAGGTTCACTAGAAGCATGCAAAGTCCTATCATTTTTGTTCTTCCTTTTCTTTTTAGAAGGACTACGTGCATCAGTATTATTTCTTTGTGAATCTTGTTCAATTCTTTTTGGGTGTCCCTCAAGATAAAGTGGTTCTTGAGTCATTTTACCCCCTCTAGTTGCAACTCTAACAGCAAAGTCATGTATATTATTATTCATTTCATCATGCAATTCTCTTTGAGATTTAGCAACTTGTTCTAACTAAGTTTGAACTATAGAAGCATGCTTTCCAACACCTCTAACATCATTTGAGATTCTAAATAACAAGTCACTCAAGCGAGCAATCATATCAAAATTATATTTCAATTGTTTCGTAACATTTGCGTTGAAGTGATCTTGTTTTCTAATGTAGTTTTCAAACTCATAAAGGCATTGACTAGGTGCATATTGTGCAGATTGTCATTATCATTGAACTTCATGAGAGATTTACCTCTACCACCTTAGGCAGTGGTGGTGTATTAAGCCCATGTATTTCTTCAATAGGAGGTAAATTTTTAACATCCTCGGCTTTAATACCCTTTTCCTTCATAGATTTCTTTGCCTCTTGTATATCTTCAGGACTGAGATATAATATACCCCTCTTCTTCGGAGTGGGTTTAGGCGGTGGTTCAGGAAGAGTCCAATCATCATAATTTTTGAATATATTATTCAATAATTCTTCAGCTTGCCCAATAGTTCGTTCCCTGAAAACACAACCAGCCACTACAAAAAAAATACACTTCCGTGATGATACATGTTTGTCACAGTAGGTCACGTTTTCTCTCATGCATGTACATCCATGACAAATTTATGACAGAATCAAGATAGTCATACATGTGCTGTCGTAGAAGTGTTCCATGCCATTACCAAAATTATCATCACGGAAGTGTCCACTTCCATGACGATAAATCGCGAGTCACAGAAGTGCTTTCGTCAAGGGTGACCGACACGTGGCATCCACCGTAACGGAACGCCGTTAAGCTATCGGGTCCGGTTTTGGATCCGATAACCCGTTAACAGCCCCGACCAATGGGGATTTTCCACATGTAAAATCATCATTGGCTGGAGGAAACACGTGTCGGCTCACCGTTGGGACAGATGTCATCCACTCATTGGACCCAAAGCGCCTATGATACGTCGACACGTGGCACGGCCTAACAGAGGCCCATTCCTGTGAAAAGGCCGGCCCGTTTGACTTGGTCAAAAGGTGGCGGGCCAGCCCACGGCAAGCCTGTTAATGACCTGTTCGCATATAGCCCATTTACAGCCCGCTAACCCAGGGCCCATTTACGGCCTATCCGAATTAGGCCGAGTAGCGTCATCTGGGCCGTACAATATGATTCCAGCCCGTTTTAACTTCCGGCCCATGTATGGCCCATGACGTCTTTTGGCCCATATGAGGCCCTTAGTAACCCTCGACCCATTAACGACCCGTGGTAAAACTGGCCCGTAATGAACAGTGTATCACTTTATACCCATTAACGGCCCATTATTCCATTGGGCCATTTCCAGCCCATGTTATCTTTCGGCCTTCTCAGGGCCCATTTATTCTTGGGCTCATTTCCAGCATTTGTTTACTTTCGGCCCGTTACTGTCATTTTCTGCTTGTGGGCCAAATACAGCCCGTGGTTACAGTCGGCCCGTTTGTGGCCCATTAATACGTTGGGCCGTTTTCATAGCGTCATCAAATACGGCCTATTAATGACGGCCCGTTATGGTCGGCCCATGAACGGACGATTTCAACTCTAGCCCATTTACGACCATAATGTGGTCTGTTATTGGCCCATGTTTGGCCAACCGATCATACGACCCGTAGAAGGCCCATTGTGTGTACGCCCCGTAGAAGGCCCATTTTTTCTACGGCCCTTAGAAGGACCATTGTTTCTACGGCTCGTAGTAGGCCCATGTTAACTACAGTAAATATGTAGCCCATTGTTAATGTGGCCTAGTTTTAAAAAATAGGTTATTCCGGCCACTAGCAAACCGTGGAAAAAGAACTGCATTGACTACAAGAAAACAAATAAACAAGACAACGGAAATAAATAAGCAAGCAACTTACGCTAGGCTATCACGGCTATTACACATATTGCATCCACTGGGCATCAAAGTTCGCCACAAGTGCAAATATAGGGAACAAAGCAGCATATAAACGTCGCAGCAAAACAAGTCCAGAACTGAAACCACTTCAGAAGAGCTCAAGAAACAATATCCTGGGTACCCATAATGCTGGCAAGATGCTTAGCAAGCTTATTAACTTTCTCTTGTTTGGCGCTTAAATCCTCCAGCACTTGCTGTTGCACCAGAAAGTATGCATCTGAATTCTGCAGGGACTTCCTCAGTCCTTTGGCTTCCTGTTGCATAACATCTGATCGATGTCTTTTAACTTGATGTTGAGACTCAAGAAGCCGAACTGATTCAGGCAGCGAGTACGAAGAGCTGGTGCCAGCAGTAGTAGCCAGTAACTCGAACACTACATCAAAGACAGGACTTTAGGGTTGTCTCAGTGTATTCAATATAGTTTTTATCAGCTTTCTTGGAGAACAATAGGGATGTCTCACTATCTTGAACCTGATCTGCATTACTTCCTTTACCATTGCATAACGGGGTACTCTTCTCCAATATTTTATCCGCGTTCTAAAGGAGAAGAAAACAAACACATCACAGGTTTACAATGTAGTATATGAAACTCATTTTGGTAAACTAGTTCAGTAGTAAGGTGGACAGGATAACAGCATGAAACAAACATATATCTATGTAGTATGGTCACTGTATGGTCTATATCATTCTAGTTTATGTTGCCAAATCAAGATAGATACAGTTCAAATCATATATATTTAAGACAAAGCAGCATAGACAGAATATAAGTGTGGGAAACTACACAGCAATAACAACACTTGTAATGTGCATGGCATGAGAACATAACTGTTTATTCAATTGAAACTGAAATCAACATAGAGCAAGTTACAATAGCAAACACGTTAAAGAAACAGGTTTAAAACATACCTGTTGCGCCATTGGAGTTTCAATTGCATCCTTCAAATTTTGAATTAGTTTTTTTGAGGAACTTGACAGTGGGAGAGAACTCCCACTGTATATTTCATATATCTATATAAATGGGGTGTTTACATAGACATACAACTCACATACATCCAACCACACTCCTGGTGTGACCACCGTGGGTGGGCAACTACGCCATGATCACTGTTATACACTTGTCTCTATATATGTTAAAGAAAGAAAAAGCCAAAGTAGGACTCAACTAAGTGTGTCACAGTAAGAAAGCAAGGCAGCTTTACGTGCAACCTTAACTCTATGTTGCAAAAGCCCCAGGTCCTCTTTGAATCGATGGAACCAAGATGCAATGCTTGGGGCGACACCTCTGAAGTGTTTATTGTTTCTTTCTTTCCATAAACTCCAGGCAGCAGTGAAGAATACTTCAAGAAGAAAGGATTGGGCCAATTGGGTTGTGCGTTTTGCAACGCAGTGAACCTATTCTGAAAATCAGGCCAGTCAATACGTAGCTTGGCCCAACATCTTTCGCTGAACTGGCAAGTGAAGATCATGTGCTCGAGAGTCTCATCCGTATTTTGCCCACAAAGGAGACATGTGAAATCATCCCCAATGTCATAGTGTCTTCTCCTCAGCATGTCATGAGTATTCAATCTGTCCTGTAGCAGTAGCCATCCAAACACTTTGATTTTCATCGTACAGTTTGATTTCCAAAGGAGCCGAAAAACGGGATGAGCTGTTGCGTCATGAAAGAAGCTGTTATAGTAGTCTTTTGGTCTGTACTCAGCGGCACCCCAAGCGTAATACCAGACATCAAAAATTGTTGTCGATGGGTGTATGTTGGATGCTGCATGTTGGACATCTTGCACCTCATTGAGAGCACGGGCGGACAGTGGTAGGTGAAAGGTTTCATGCAGCTCTGTGTTGGCCCAGAAGTCAGCGACCGTCATGTCTTCATGCAGAGCAAAAGAAAAGGCACGTGGGTGTGATGATTGGAGCACATCATTTGACCACAGGTCCTTCCAGAGCAGCGTAGTCGAGCCGTTAACTACTTGGACACGGGTGATTCCCTGGTAAATGGGCGTTAACTTGAAAATGTCTTTCCACCAAAAAGATCCGAAAAATCAACCGCATGAGGCACCTGGTGGACATACTGATTATCCCAAAGCATGGTAACCCACGGTACGTCCAGTTTGTTATAGAACTTGTGCAGAAATTTCAACAAGAGGGCATCATTGTGGATTTTAATGTTGATCACTCCTAACCCACCTTTACTCTTGGGCTTGCACACCAGCTCCCAGGCAGCTAGCGAATTACATTTGTCTCCTTGATCGGTTTTCTTTGTCCAGAGACATCTCCTTCTTATCTTGTTTAGAATTTCAATCAGTTTCGGAGGGAACTTGAGCGTGCACATGGCAAACACCAGAAGGGATGTGACAGATGCATTGAGCCAGGAGAGACGACCGCCATAGGACATCATGGCAATCGTGGCAGTGAGGCAACGCTCCATTTTGCAAACTAGAGGCATGAATTCCTGGATGGTTGGTTTTGTAGTGCCGAGCGGTAGGCCAAGGTAGGTGAAAGGCATTGTACCTACACTATAGCCGAAAATAGTGGCTAGGCTAGTCGTTGTACTTGCATCCAGGTTGATTGGTATGAGCATGGATTTATGAAAGTTAATCTTGAGGCCAATTGAGGATGCATAGTCAGAAAGGATGTTCTTGACACGTGTAGCTTGTTGTGGGCAGGCTGGCAAAACAAGGAGGGTGTCGTCTGTGTATTGGATCACTGGGTAGTCATTTTGCCCATTGCAGGGGAAAGGCAAGATGATATCACCACGTCGGAAAGCATCATTAACCGCACCTTGAAGTAGCTCAGCTGCGAGGACAAAGATGAGGAGGGGGACAGAGGATCACCTTGCCGCACACCGCATTGGCAAAGGAACTGTCGGCCTGGGACCCCATTAAGAAGGACGGACAATCGACCCGAAGAGAAGAGGCACTTGATCCAGGAAATCCACTTGTCGTTAAAACCCATTTGCTACATAATGCGAATCATCGGTTCGTGTGCAATAGTATCGAATGCTTAGGAGAAGTCAAGCTTAAGAAGAATGATTGGCCGACCCGAGCTTTGACATTGATAGAGATATTGATATGCCCAAGCCAGACAATCCTGTATAGTGCGCCCTTTAATAAAGCCATATTGATTGCGGTGGATAAGGGTGAGGATGACACGTTGAAGTCTGTCTACTAGCAGTTTGGTAATTAACTTGAGGCAGCAATTAAGTAGAGTAATGGGTCTAAAGTCGTTGACCGGCTCTGGAGAGTTGATCTTAGGTATGAGTGTGATGAGACCATCATTGATACTTGTCACATCTAACGCACCTTCATAGAACTGCTCACATAGGGCATAGAAGTCGTGTCGAATGATGGGCCAACATGCTTTCAAAAACGCCCCACTAAAACCATCTGGGCCGGGTGCGCGGTCAGGAGGCATACCTTTGACCACATTGTCGATTTCCTCATGGGTAAAAGGAGTGGTGAGCTGATCAAGATTGGTGGCACGGGGGATGATGGTTGGAAGATCAAATTTCATATCTGAAGGGGAGACCGTCCCCAGGCGGTTTTTGTAGGTTTGAAACAAGAGGGATTCTTTTGCAGGATGATTGTCAACCAGTGTGCCATCCTCAAGTGTGAAGGAAGAGATATTGTTTTGGCGATAGCGTTCCGTGGGCACTGCTTGGAAATTTTTTGAGTTTTCATCTCCGAATTTGATCCAACGAATAGTACATCGCTTCTTCCAATAGAGTTTTTGATATTTGAGCAGTCTCAGCAAGTGTGACTTTAGGATTCGTCTGAAATTCATTTCCGGGATTGAAAGGTTTCGTTTATTCTCCAGCTCGTCTAAGTCCGCAAGGACAACGTTACAGTTCGTGATGGCCACTGAAAGACGAGAAATATTCTTACTCCAGATTTTGAGAGTGTGTCGAAGAGCTTTGAATTTTCGACAAAGGACCGTGGCAGCATTAGTGTCCCTAACTGGCCATTCCCAAACCTCACGAACAGTGTCCATAAAACCTGGATGTAGGGTCCAGTAGGATTCAAATCGAAATAGCTTGGAACGAGGGATTTTGGTCTCGATAGAGACAACGCAAGGGATGTGATCAGAAACAGGCTTGCCGAGGGGTTTAACGAGCGTCTTAGGGTATGCGTTGGTCCAATGCAGGGAAGTGAAGAACCAGTCAATCTACTCAAGTAGCGGGTCGTTCTGCATATTGCTCCAAGTATAGGTTCTCCCTTTCACCGGAAGCTCAATCAGTTGCTGCTTACGAATTATGTCATTGAATGTAATCATGTCATGAATATTACCCCCAGGTTTATTACGATTGTCCGGGGCTCGCATGTAGTTAAAGTCACCCAAAAGTAACCAGTCTTGATTACTGGGTATTTGAATGTCATACAACCACTACGTGAAAACATCTCTGTCTGTACCAGTGCAAGGCCCATACACATTAACTAACGTCCAACGCCGAGAGGATTGTGTGCTAATGAAATCGATGGCTAGCGCAAATGGATCAGACGAAATAACCGAACCAGAGAAGACCGAACTTTTCCAGATCGTTAGCAACCCCCCAGAGGCGCCTCGCGAAGGGACAAAAGCAAAACGATCAAATTGTCTAGGACAACAAGTTTTAATAAAAGCAAATGTAACCTCAGGCATCTTAGTCTCCTGAAGGCAAACGATAGCACAACCACTGGTAGAGATAGCATTATTCAGAGCCAGTTGCTTCTTTTCAGAATTGAGCCCCCGAATATTCCATGAGAGCACATTCCAGCAGCTCAACAGCGGCATAGAGAACTCCAAAGATTAGGCAGAGTTGTGGGAGAGATCCTCTCCGTGGTCAGCCATGTCAGTCAGAGGAGCAGAAAGTTCAGATACCGCGGCAGTTTTAGCAAGCAGGGTTTCTTCAGAAAGTTC